>NC_136928.1:31198787-31798787 GCF_949752795.1 Hyperoodon ampullatus
CCCTCCCTCCCTTCCTCCCTCCCTCCCTTCCTTCCTTCCTCCCTCCCTCCCTCCCTCTCTTCCTTCCTCCCTTCTTTCCTTCCTCCGTTCCTCCCTCCCTCCCTTCCTTCCTTCCTTCCTTCCTTCCTCCCTTCCTCCCTCCCTTCTTTCCTTCCTCCCTCCCTCCCTCCCTCCCTTCCTTCCTCCCTCCCTCCCTCCCTTCCTCCCTCCCTTCCTTCCTCCCTCCCTCCCTCCCTTCCTCCCTCCCTCCCTTCCTTCCTTCCTTCCTCCCTTCCTTCCTCCCTCCCTTCTTTCCTTCCTCCGTTCCTCCCTCCCTCCCTTCCTTCCTTCCTTCCTTCCTTCCTCCCTTCCTCCCTCCCTTCTTTCCTTCCTCCCTCCCTCCCTCCCTCCCTCTCTTCCTCCTCCCTTCCTTCCTTCCTCCCTCCCTCCCTCCCTCCCTTCCTTCCTCCCTCCCTCCCTCCCTTCCTTCCTTCCTCCCTCCCTCCCTCCCTTCCTTCCTTCCTCCCTCCCTCCCTCCCTTCCTTCTTTCCTCCCTCCCTTCCTTCCTCCCTCCCTCCCTCCCTTCCTCCCTCCCTTCCTTCCTCCCTCCCTGCCTCCCTTCTTTCCTTCCTCCCTTCCTTCCTTCCTTCCTTCCTTCCTTCCTTCCTTCCTTCCTTCCCTCCCTATACCCAAGGTATATACAACTCTCTCTTTCCACCAGTCTCATTTCAGGAAAGAATCTGCTTAAACTCAGGAAACATTTAAATGTTGCCTTTCTCAGTATATCTTACAATTCAAGTCTTGTTTCTAACCAGGATACAAGATTTTTACTGTTTGGAAATAATTTTCTCCAGAAGGTGGAAATCCTTTTGAGGGGGATGGGGTTTTGTGTGCTTCAATGATCTTGAAATGCTAACCTGTGGCTGAAGCCCAGTCCTGGCACTTTTCTTTTGCCAGAAACATTCTAGAGCCCCCTGGGGACCGGAGAGAAAGTAAATAAGAAAACCTCCTAGCAAATTGTAATTTGGACTCTTTCCCTGCTGATATTCAAACAGCACTCACAGCCACGCACTGTTACCTGAGTAACAATCCTTGAGTTGGCATTTTAGGATCAAACGGGGTTCATGGAATAATTTTTTCTTTCCTGGGCTTTTGCCAGCTTTCTGCGGGATGTCTTCCTCTTTTTGATGCTAAAATAGAACTTACTGCCTCCTGGGGTGATGAAGTCTAATAAATCAGTAGTCACTACAGTTAAAGCAAAGGGAGAGCTGAGGTAATTGTCTGGATAATTTGGGCAAAACAACCAACTGTCCTCAATGGGTTGCAAAGTTTGGAGTTACCCAAATAGAACAATACACCGAATCTGCTCAGTCATTTTTAGCTTCTAGGAAAGGAAATCACCTTTTCTTTGGGGGATACTCAAATGGACTTCAGCAAGCTTTCTTGGTTGTCCCCATTCACCTCCTTGGGAGTATGGCACAGAGGAACCCCATGCATGTAATAACAGTGGTGGATGTTTACTGGGCTAGTGTGTGTTCTAGGCACTGTTAAGCATTTTAAATAGATCTCATTTAGATGTCGTCACAATAAGCCTATTACGATCCCCACTTAGCAGCTGTTGGACATGAGGCCAACAGAGCTTAAAGGGACTTGGGTGAGGCTCACAGCTGGTAAGTCGCAGAGCTGAGTCAGCCAGTCTGACTCCAAATCCTATCCTTGTCAACTTGAAACCTCTTGGTGGGATGATGCTCTGAGGATACTGACATGCAGAGGAATTGTGATCAGATCAAGGGAAACTGGTTCCTTAGTGGAAGAGGTGGTGTATGCAAAACACCGCTATCTAGCTGGATTATATAAGGTAAGAAATGTCCCTCTCTTGGCCTCAGATTCCTCAGGGGCAAATCAAAGGTTTCACTGGGATAATATGTAAGTCCATCTCAGGTCTCACCTATGATTTTTAAAGTGGTCTGTGTCTGTGATCTTCAGTGTTTATTTCCTGAGCTCTGGAGCTCAGCCCTAGCACTATTTGAGCCCTGGTGTTCTTGTAAAGAGGGATGAATTAATGGTCAAGATATCTTGTGGTAACAAATGGCCTTCAAATCTCAGTGCCATAAACAACCCAGCATTCGTTATATCTCATGTGCTTCCGTGTCCATTTTGGGTGTCCAGGGATGCAGTGGTCCCCCAGAATCCAGACTGGTGGGGCAGCTACCATCTCTAATGTTGAGGGGCACTCTGCCTGAGGGAAAGAACGCTCTGGAAGGTATTACGCTGGAAATTAAATACTCTGGCCCAGAAAATGACATATGCCTCGGTCTCTCCTGACTCGCTAACCAGAACTAGTCCCATGGGCCCATCCAACCATAGCGGGTAGAAGGTACAATCTTAACCATGTGCCCCAAGGGCAGACAACTGGGAATATTTGGAGAACAGCATTAATGACCACCTACAATATGAATGCCACAATGTCCCTTTAGAATCCTGCATGACTGGGGAGGCTAGCAAAGTCAGGCAGGCAGGGCTGCTAATATTGCACTGTGGTCAGAGGGACAGGTTGGACAAGAGAATGTTTCCTTTTCAATGAGATAATGGATACTGTGTTGGGGGGGTGGCCATGGGGGTAAAGAGAGGTCACTCAAAGCCAGGTTTTCTCTAGGGTGACCTTGATCACATTCCTTCCTTTACTGTTTCTTGTAACTCACTAATTAAGATAACTAAAAATGTTACCATGAGCTAAAGTCAACATCAATTAAAAATCCCATATATATTTCACATGGAAACACATGGTCTTCAAACATGTGTGATTTTCATCAGACCTCCTCATCTGTTTGTCATTTAAGGTTCAGACCATTTTCCATATTTCTATCAAATGCTGCCTGCTGTAGATGAAAGCCTGGCAAATAACTGTGCAAAAGAAACTTTCTGAAGTTATAAATAATCAAATGCCCATGGGGGGTTGACCTCATATACAATAATACACAGAGTAATGATCAGAGCTCAGAGGGAAATGGAGCTCAATGATGGCCTTCTTAGTAAGGAGATGGCTGCAGCTTTGCTTACAGTAACATGAGTGTCATTTTCCTGATCCCCTCTTCCTCTGGCAGGAATAGGACAGAATGGAGCTATGAAGAGAGTTGGGAAAGTAGTTGAAGCACAGTTGGGACGGTGGTGTACTGGTAAGTGTTTAGCAATCAGCTCTCTGGTGAAAAAAGCTCTGATTTGTAGTGTATGCCAATTTCCATGGTGTAAATACCCTCACTATGGCTGGATTTCAAGGTACCCATGTGATGTCATTGAACATGGATTTGGGAAGAAATATATCATTGGCTCATGTAAGTCAGTACCACCTGGGTCCTCCACATCACTGAATAGGGAAATTGGGATGGTTGCCTGTCTCCTGTCCTCTTCTCACCTCTAGTCCCAAAATATGATGTTAGGAGCTTAGGTGGCAGGAACTGTTCAGAGGAAGACAATGACAAGAGGGAGGCAGATCTAGTGCTGAGAAACACTGGTGACTCCCATATTGTATTAGTTTCCTAGATCAGTAGCAAACTGGGTGGCTTAGAACAACAGAAATGTATTCTTTCACAGTTCTGGAGTCCAGAAGTCTGAAATCAAGATGTTGACAGGGTTGTGTAGGGGAGGAAAACTTCTCCCTTATTCTTTTCTAGGTTCTTGGCCTAATAATTAAATTGGCGTAAGACAGACTAACAGGAGAAAAGCAAATTTAATTTTGTAGACATGGGAATCCTAAATATATGGGACTCTCAGTCAGGCAAGTGAGGCTTATATGCCATCCTGAGATAAGAAGAAGGGGCAAGGGGTCTAGGACTTCAAAGGGGAGGAAAAGAATTCACAGGAAGATGGAAAGAGCAATGTTTGGAAAACAACGTTTGCCTTGCCATGCAGATCATTCTTTCTGATGTAAAAAGTTATCTCTGGGGCTTCCCTGGTGGCGCAGTGGTTGAGAGTCTGCCTGCCGATGCAGGGAACACGGGTTCGTGCCCCCGTCCGGGAAGATCCCACATGCCGCAGAGCGGCTGGGCCCGTGAGCCACGGCCGCTGAGCCTGCGCGTCCAGAGCCTGTGCTCCACAACGGGAGAGGCCACAACAGTGAGAGGCCCGAGTACCAAAAAAAAAAAAAAAAAAAGTTATCTCTGGTAATAGTGTTCTTCCTGGTATAGGCCCCCTATGTAAATTCTTTTAGGCAGTTAAAGGAAAGGTAAAAAGCCCTTCTTGAGTCTGTTGGGCCATGATTGTCTTCAACTCAAAGTAATTCATAGGCCCAAGTGGCACATTCTGGGCAGCTTGCCCTGAACCCCATCAGCTGGTTCCTTCTGGAGTCTCTAAGCGAGGAACCACCCCACATTTCTCCTAGCTTCTGGTGATCACCAGCAATCCGTGTCACTTCTTGACTTGTAGACATATTCCAATCTCTACCTCTATCTTCACATGCCCTTCTCTCTGTGTCTCTATGTGTGTCTTCTCCTCTTCTTATAAGTACACCAGTCATTTAGGGACACCCACCCTAATTCCAAGGTGATTTCATCTTGAGAGCCATAACTAATTACTTCTGTAAAGACCCTGTTTCCAAATAAGGTCATATACTGAGATTCTTGGTGGACCAGAATGTCTGGGAGACACGGTTCTACCCACTGCTCATATATACACACAGCACAGAAAGGATTAGAGAGAGGGGAAGGCAGGACCAGAGATGGTGACCTGGCCCTAACACTTCCCCCTGACTTCCCAGAGCATCCTTCAGGCTGTGATCTGCTTCCTGATTTATGATGGCAGGTCAGGAGGGGAAGTGGTCTAGGACGGCTGGGTTGCCTTCCCACTTAGTCATGGTCCTCACCTCCAAACCCAGGTGGGTGAGGAGTGGAGTGACCTTGGCCTAAGGTTCTTATAAAGTTGTGTTTGGGCAGTTGTCTCCTTATATCATCTTCCATCTTCTTTGAAGAGAAATTTTGGCAAAAATAGCACAAACCTTCAGAGTTCTGTTCTTTAACTAGTATCATACACCCTGTCTGGTAGAAGAGGCCATTAACTGATACTGCTGAATGAAGGAATACAGTCAAGGGCTGCTTAAAATGGGCCTTCTCTGGAAGAAAACAGATGAGCTCTCAAGTTCAAAAATATCTTTTCAATCTAAAAGACATATTCTGGCCCATTAGGTCAGTGGAAGACAGTGACAGAGGATCAAGTGTCAAAGGCCCCAGGGACCTTAAGTAGGGCTTTCCTTGGCCCTGTAATAGGAGCCAAAACTACCCCTCCCCACAGCCCTGATGAGAAAGCCAGCTTGCCTGGGCCTCAGAGGGCAGGGGGAGGTCACTGAGACTCCCTCAGTGGCAACTTTAAACCACATCTTGTGGGTCCCTTCAGTTTCATCCCTCACACTCCTCTCTCAGCCTGGAATGCAGAGGAAGGGAGTGGAAGGATCAGATTTCCAGGAAAGAATCTGTCTTCTGAGTTTCTCTGCTTTAGCCGAGAGCTCACACCTAGGGAAGCTCCATGGTTTGGGGCATCTGATACACCAATGAGATTTTCACATCTCAGGCCCAAATTCCTCATCTCCACTCACCATGCTTGAGATGAATTGAATTTATGTGCCATGGCTTAAGAGTTCATAACAAACACCTTTCTCTCAGGCACCTTGCCCTCTGTTCCAGCTCATTCTACTCCCCCAAGGTTGCTCTTTCTCCTGGGCCTCAGGTATGCAGTCATTTGGCTAGTTGAGCCCTGTGATCACATGAAACAATGACCACATAAAACACACCTCAATTTAGAGATAAGCACTGATGCATGCCCTGCAGCTGAGATTAAAATCTGTCCCATAAATCTCTTTACAATGCTGCATATTCCACACATTATGATGAGAAGTGAGCTAGTAAATAAATAGCTGAGGAAAAAAAATTCTCACAAAATACCCTATGATTAAGAGGCTTGATCTCATTTTGCTAGAAACTAGAGGAGGGGGTAAGATTTGTCTGTGATGTCAATTCCTCCCCTCACTATGGCATTGCGTGGAAGGTTTGACTTTCATCACACATTTTTTAAGAGCCTACTGTGTGATATGTGCTGGGGATATACATATGATTAAGTTGCAACTTAAAGATACAATTGAGAAGGTAATGAAATTTGAAAACATATCAATTTGAGATCTAGTTATTAAAATTCTATCTCTCTGTGTGTGTATGTGTTTTGGAGTTTAGGGTAACATTGCTTAGAGGCATTTGACACACTTTTTCATATATAGTGGAATATGATAAACCCCCAAGATTCAAAATAAATAATAATGGAATGAGACAACCATTTCCATGATCTTTATGCCTCTACCATGATGATAGGTTTTCTGGAAAAAGGATTTAAGGGCTCACTGCTGCTCCTTGGGCTGTTAGTAAACCTGGACCATCTGCTGGTCTGAATCTTGGTGCTGCCTTTTTCTCTCATCCAAGGTAACAACGAGTGTGCGTATGTGCGTATGTTTGCTACGTGTGCACAACTGGGTGTGTTTGTGCAAGTATGAAGGGAGTTGGCTGGGAGCCACAGAATATACAGAGGAAAACTAGATGTCATGAGAGTACATTCTGAGATGGCAAGTCAACTTTCTTTGTCCTCAGTAATTCCTAGTTGCAAATGAACTTGTAGTTGAACAGACATTACATTTGTAGGATTAGATCATTGAGATGCTCCTATGTGTAAGGAAACTGCCCTTCTGGCATGATGACTGGGTCGTGAGGTTGCGGCCTTAGACTAAGGGGAAGACAGACTGGAATAAAAGGGAAAACCCACCCTGTGCACTGAGCTAAGGTTGGAAGGGAATGGGGACGAGTAGTGGAGGAAAGCAGACTTAAGTGTCTCTGTTTCTCTCACTTCCTTTGTCCCCATCTTCTGTGCTCAGAGAAGCATGATGGAGAAGAACACTGGGCTAGTGGGCTGGTGGTGGTGGTGGTGGTGTGTGTGTGTGTGTGTGTGTGTGTGTGTGAGAGAGAGAGAGAGAGAGAGAGAGAGAGAGAGAGATTGAGAGAGAAAAAGAGGTCCCAGACCTCCATCATGACTTGGGAGGTCTGGTGAGGAGGAAGCTAGGCAACAGAAGAAGGATAGATTGAAAGACCAGAGGCCAGGTTACCATGATCTGACTGGGGCTTGCAAGGAGCCCAGAAGGACCCACCTGCCTGATGAGGGCATGGAGGAGGGCTGAGAGGGTCTGTTGATGTGCTGGATGCCTGTGGTCAGAGTGAAGAGGCTGCAGTAGGCAGGGACCACACACTCCAGTGGTGAGTGCCATCATGTTGGCCTCAAGTGATAGTGCTCCCTCCCCCCTTCCCCAAGAAATAAGCACACCACTGTCATTACCACTTCTACTGTCACTACTCTAGGGAACAGATCTGCTCTGGGTGATATGCAGCTGGGACCAGGGATAATCCAGAGAACCTTCTCCCTTGCTGGCAAGAGGAGAAAATGATCCCTTCATATATTAAGATGACATCTTAGGGAAAAGAAGGGGAGATGAAATCCAAGAGACCAAAATTCATCTAAATAGGGAATTCGATTTTGAAAAGATTGAGTGTCTAAGGGGACATTTTCTAAGGGGCGGAACAGAAATACAGTTGATCCGTGAACAATGCAGAGGTTAGGGACGCTGATCCCACACAGACAGTCGAAAATTCAAGTCTAATTTTTTTTTTTTACATCTTTATTGGAGTATAATTGCTTTACAATGGTGGGTTAGTTTCTGCTTTATAACAAAGTGAATCAGTTATACATATACATATGTCCCCATACCTCTTCCCTCTTGCATCTCCCTCCCTCCCACCCTCCCTATCCCACCCCTCTAGGTGGTCACAAAGCACGAAGCTGATCTCCCTGTGCTATGCGGCTGCTTCCCACTAGCTATCTATTTTACATTTGGTAGTGTATATATGTCCATGCCTCTCTCTCACTTTGTTACAGCTTACCCTTCCCCCTCCCCATATCCTCAAGTCCATTCTCTAGTAGGTCTGTGTCTTTATTCCTGTCTTACCCTTGGGTTCTTCATGACATTTTTTTTTCTTAAATTCCATATATATGTGTTAGCATACGGTATTTGTCTTTCTCTTTCTGACTTACTTCACTCTGTATGACAGACTCTAGGTCTATCCACCTCATTACAAATAGCTCAATTTTGTTTCTTTTTATGGCTGAGTAATATTCCATTGTATATATGTGCCACATCTTCTTTATCCATTCATCCAATGATGGACACTTAGGTTGTTTCCATCTCCAGGCTATTGTAAATAGAGCTGCAATGAACATTTTGGTACATGACTCTTTTTGAAAAGTCTAATTTTTGACTCTCCCCAAACTGAACTACTAATAGCCTACGTTTGACCAGAAGCCTTACCATAACATACACAGTTGATTAACATATATATTTTTGTGTTACATGTATATCTACAAATATTTATGCATTTATGCCATTTCTTAATTTTTTTGATATTTCTAGGCTATGCAGTTTATCAGCAAGTCTTTTCAAACTGTAGCAAATCTCCAGAAAAAATTTCCAATATATTTAGGGAAAAAAATCCTCATATACCACACAGTTCACACTTGTGTTGTTCAAGGGTCAACTGTACTACTATTTCTCAAGTTTAAGTTTCCCAGCTACCTAGCTAGGAGCAGATCCTTTTCGGGGAATAAAGAAACTTCATTTCTATGTACAACTGACTGTGATATAACAGAGCAACCCTGATACATATGGATAAAAAGAAAGTTGTGAACTTTCAAATAAAAAACTTAACTTTAGTCTTAAATAAACAAACTTAAAATAGTCATGAAGCCTTTTGAAACTTTTCAGTTGTCTTTTGAGACTTTTATAAAAAATAGCCTGGGAATAAGTACCCTTGTCATATCATCCAGCTGGTATTCAGTAAGGAAAGAATAGGGGACCTGGAGCACAGTGGCCTGGCTGAACCCAGGGGGCCATGCAGATTTGGGACAGTCAGCATCACTTGGGGACACTGGTCCAAAGACTGATGAAGAAAAACATCCTGAGAAATTTAGTCTTCAAGGAACATTTCCAACGGAAGGCCTCAAAGTCTATGGAATTCAAAGCTTCTGCAGACACTGACAGTCCTCTATCTGGGGATGATTTCTGAGTAAGGGAGATTGGTAGTTGTGTGACCAAGACGATTTTGGTGCAGATTGTTCTGGACATAGGGGAATGGCTTAGGTGACCTTCCAGGGGTCTTGTACCTAATCCATGATTCTGTAAGTAATGAGTTGACAGAAAATTGCATTCTGTATTTGGTTGGCCATCTGCTGTTTCTCCAACGCTGGCTGATAAAGCCATGGCTATATGGGGAGAAAGTGAGCTGTAATTAATTATCTATGGCATTGATGAATTTCTTGTAAGATATTCCCCTGCTAATCCAGCAATATAGCTGCATCCATCCCCCACTCGCAATGTTAACGGTCTATTTATGGACCCAGATCCATAATTAAATGTTTCATTTGCAAGAAAATGGTTCCTAGGAAAATCCAAGCTCTCTTTATGTGCCTGCAATCGGCTAGTGCAGACGTTACATAAGAGATTAGTCCACGTTGGCCTGCTGTTCTTAGCTTTCTGGATAATCTAATGTATTATGTTTCTGGTGTATGTAAATTACTAAATGTAATATTCATCAATATACCTGCTGAAGCCAAATGTATTGTGGGCATAATTTTAATTATTTATATGCTATAAGAATGGAAGAAATTGGAATTACAGAAATAGGGTTCTAAAAAATCCCTCTAGTTTTCTTTTGGGCAACAACTTAGTCAGATTAAAACCATAATCGTTTTTCAACTCTTGCCTCACACTTGTTTTGGCCATCTCTTTTGTCAGCATGTGGCTATGCGCCATAAAGGCATTTCATGTCAACCCAGAGTATTTTCCATATTAGAAAACAGCACATACTAGATGGCTGGGTTCAAGTCAAGGACAACATTGGGAAAGCTCAAGGCTCCCTTCTGAGCTTGGCTTTTGTTCTTGAACTAGGTCCCTGGCAACTCCTGACCCATCTTCTTCTGAGTCAAGAAGGTAGCAACTAGGTAGGTAAGGCTGGAAAGCAGAACAGGGAAGGAGCAAAGGTGAGAGGGACATGTGTATCTCTGGGCAAAGCAACATGAAAAGAGAATAAAAAACAGCTACTTTTATTAACTAGCTAGAGATATGGAGGACAATTTTAGTTCCAGATGGCTGATCAGGACTGAAAGGATTTGGGTATCTATTCAAGACCTGTAGATTGTAATCAGAAATGAGTTTGTCCTGTGAGTTTTATCGTATTGTGACATCTTGGTAGGACACGGAGTCTAGAATCCAAGCACCTGGTTTTGAATCCTGGTCTCATGTTTTAGGTGAAGCATCAAGACCCTTCTCAATGCCTCCATTTCCTCATGCATACAGTAGGGAGCATACTAATGCTGCTTGATTGAACTGTCAGGAAGATCTAATGGCTTGATGCATGGGAATGTGATTTATAAACACTAACGGGTGGTGCAAATGGATGTTTTTGTCCTCCCTATATCCTTCTCTTGTCCCATAACCCATGTTGCCTGGCAAGTCATGTTTTAATATTTTTGTGTCTGACATAGAGGAAAAAAATATTTTATGAGTTATTCCAGTTTCCCTAGGAGAGTAGCAGAATTCCTTGGAGAGGAAAACCTGCCCTTTTCTTTGGGAATATACAAATGGGATATTTTGTTCCTAAGACAGACCCCCTGGGCCAGTCTAGATCAGACTTCTCAAATGTCCTATGGTGAAGTACCATTGAAAATTCCAATCCATTGTGGACAGTTACTTTTGTAAAATACAGTAAAATGTAGTCTTAAAAACATGAAATAAAAAAGACATACAAAGCACAAATCCTATTTTTCTTTTATGATTAGGTTCAGGAGACATAAAATTACTCTGTCAAGTTGTTGTAAAACCTTAACATCTGTACTTATCTCACTGTGGACTGGGAACCAAAGTTCTTGGACCAACACCACTGAGCAGATTCCACTTTAAGGAACGCTGCTGTAGGTGGAAGAGATTTCAAACAAAAAGAGAACTAACCTGGTTTCCATTGAACAATCACAGGTATTTTGTTCTTGGCAGATGAGCTAGTAAATGGATGTAAAACTCAGAGAAGGGATATGGAGGAAGGACCCGTTTTGATTCAAAGAGAGAGAAGGGGAAAAATGACAGCTGGCCAAAGTGTAAAGAGGAGAGTAGTAGTTAAGAAATTCCACATGCTGGGGACGATGTACAATGACAGTTTTAACTTGTTTCCTTGTTGGGTTGTGCTAATTCCCAAACCTTCAATAGTCTGTTACACACAATGTCTGCATGTTGGTGGTGCTCGGAGACTGAGGCTGGGTCTATATCCACACCTGGTGGACAGCAGAGAGTAAGGGGGTAGCCATGGGTCTAGCCCAGTCGGGGAATTTAGAGGCAGAGATGTCCAGGAAAGTGTCAGCCTTCTCTTGAGTGTCTGTGCATACACTGAGGTGGGCTCTGGACTTTCCATATTATGTGGGATGGAAGCATTTGTACTTATTTTGTATTGAGAGGAAAATTGACCCCAGAAGTTTGGAGGATAAGGGACACTCAGGTTATACTACAGATGGAAAAGAGTTCTGCTCACATTTGGCTACCAGTCTCCTGCTCATGACAAATATGGTCCTTCTTCTTTATGGAGGGAAACGTCTTTCCTCTGGTTGGGTGTGAAGTGTGAATTGTGCAGATAAATCAGAAATACTGCTTGGAAATGTGTTCTGCCTTATTTCTTAGCACGTGTTTTTTTTTTTTCTTTTTCTAGTAACTATCATTACATTTCTTGAGAATTTGTTGTGCCAGCCTTGTCATCTCAAATCCTTATGGTGGTTCTGCAGTTATATAGGTTTTTAATATCCCAGCTCCACTATTAATAGTTATTATGACCTGGACTAAGTTACTTCACCTTTCTGAGTCTCAGTTTTTTCATCTATATAATGGAGATTAAAACATTGATAGCATACTACCTGATGCATACTAAAAAAATGTAATAATAATGATGATAACATTAACAACAACTAACATTAAAGTGTTCTTGCTGTGTGCCAAGCACTTATTGAAGTACTTTACTTATAGTATCTCATTTAATACTCACAATAACCCTATGAGGTTATCATCCCCATTTGACAGATGAGGACTCCGAGACTCAGACAGGTTAAGGCACTTGCTCACGTCACATGGCCAATAAATGAGAGAGTCAGGTTATAACCCGGGCTGTTTGACTCTAGAGCACTTACCCTTAGTTGTCTTGCTACTATACTTGTCACTCAAGAAAGAATCTATTATTGCTGTTATTATTATTACAGATGAAAAAACTGAGTCCCAGAGAGGCAAATAACTTGCTCAACATAGCACAGCCCTGGGCAGAGCTGAGATTGAAAGCTGCTGGCATCCTGTGCCCATGGTTGGTTGTATGGCTGGGTCCTGAGCATTTGGATGGATTAAATGGCCTCAGGGTGTCCAGGCAGATGGCACCAAGAGCCATGCCCTCTGCACAGTAGATGTGGATGGATGAGGGCAGGGTTCGTGACCTCTGCCATCCCCTGGAGGAGCCAAGGTCTCTGCTGTGAGTCTGAGGTATGAGGTTGGAGAGCAGACTTGTTGGAGCCCAGAACCCATTGACACCCAGCTTTGATTTACATGGGGACGTTTCCTTACTCTTGGCATTGGGAAAGGGAAATAGCAAATTTGGGGTGTTTGCTTATTTCCGTCGGTAATTTCAGCTAGGAAGGGTGAAGGCTGATGAATTACACAGCAGCTCATTAAAACATAATATCCCTTTGAAGCCCAGAGCAGCAAGTGGAGAGCTGTTTTACAATGTTGGTGGGAGACTGGGGAGTCTCCAGCTCATCCCTTTGATGCAGTTGGATAAGGTGTCGACTCTTGAGTTGTACCTTTCGGCACAGTTGAGGCACACTTGGGGTGTACAGAGAACTCTGGGAATACAGGGCTACTAGAGAATTCCACAGAAGGAACCCCCAGGCTGAGGCTGGGCTTAGCCCAGATCCTGTCCCCAGGCTCCAGACTGTGCTCCCCCCAGCCCCCCTGGGGAGCTGCTACCTTCCGCCATGAGCCAAACCACCCCAGGGAGGTTGGGGGCCACAGCTGGCTGAGAACCCCTGTGGCCACCGGTGCCTCCATCTCAGGAAGACACCACAGGCCAAGGAAAACACTTGGTAAACTTAGCCTGGGCAGCTCTCAGTAACTTATTTAGGATTTAATGTTTCTTTTTAAACAGAGCACAGAAGGCTTGGAAAGCAAGCTCAGTGATTCCTGAGAGGATAACCTAGTTCCATGTCTTAGTCATCTTTGCTTTTGGCACCTAGAAGGTGCTCCATAGACGCCTGTTCGATTTCAGTCATCTTTTGTGGCTTTGGAAAAAAGTTGGGAAACACCCCAGCCATCCTCTGTTGGATTGCTTAGATTTTGGCGGAGGCCAAGTGTTGAAATCATGGGTTGCTTAAGACGGATGATTCCCAATTAAACAAATAGTCAGTGAACATTTATTGGTGAGGCATCGAGCTGGATGCTGTGGTAGGAGAAAGATGCAAGGGAGTTGGTAGAATGCAGAGTAGGAACTGCCACAACAGGAATAGAGATGAGCCAGCCGCAGTGAGAACACAGAGGACGGAATCAATTAGACTGAGAGACCAGGAACGTCGTCACAGAGAGGGGCACTGGGGGAAGAGCCTTGGAGGATGAGATTTTGGAAGATGTTGGGTCAAGATGGGGATTTTTGGTTAGTGTCAATGACAAGAGCACAGGCTTCTAGGCACAAAGCTGCACTGGCAAGTAATGCAGTGAGGCTGAGCTTCTGGTCTGAAATGTCAAAATAGAACTTTTAAAAAAGCCTAAAGAAAATTCTCATACAAACATCTGGTGAGCCCATGTTAAAGACTTATTCAACTCATTAATTAGGGAACCAGCAGAGTGGAAAATTTGTTCAAAGAAGAATTGGAAAGACCAAAGCATATATAATCAATAAAAGAAGGAAAGCTGAAAGAAGGCTGCACAGTTAGATATGAATCTGGTTAATGTTCTACAGAGCAATAAAGTTATAACCTGTGGAGCTATTTTTTCTATCAGACAGTATTCATTTGCAATTATACTGGACCAAAAAAATCACTGGTAGCTTGCCAATTTTACACATGTTCACCCAACTCTGTAGAATCTGGGCCAGAATCAATGGTAAAATGTAAGACAAACAAAATTTGCATTTTTCTAGAGCATCTGATGATCCCAAAGCAGACTTTTCCCACAATGCTCTAAAATAACTTTGAAAAGGCATGCAATCATCTTCTTCCTTAATTTTCAAGGTTCAGATCATTTGGCTAAAAGAAAAATGTTCTGGATGGATTTGGAGGAACCTGGTAATGAACTTGGACTTGATTCTGATAAGTTTTAGCAGAATTGACGTGATCTGTCCCAGCATATAGCAAGATTATGGGGGAAAACCAAGTGGAGAAGAGAGATAACAGAGAAGAAGGACTTGTTAGAAGGTTATGGTAATAGTTCAGGCAGAAATCACGATGTGGTACTGGGTTTAGAAAGGTGGAGGCTGATATAGAGATGGTGTGAAGGTGAATTGATTTCATGGGAGCTGTGAGGGAGGGAGTTCAGTTCACAAATGTTTATTGTGTATTTACTATGTGTCACTGTGATAAACACCAGCAGCTCAAAGAAGAATAAGATGTTACTATTGTCCCCCAGGAGCTTAAGACATGAAAGATTATTCTCAGTTCCATGTGGAAAGGTCAATGGTGCAGATATGTACAGGATGAATAGGGTCAAGGTCAGATCAGGGAGGATACCCAGAGAGGTTTTTTTAAGGATCAATGAGTATTATCGGGCAAAGAAGGAGGTTGGAAGGTGCTCAAACTTTGGGTGCACATTGGAATCACTGTGGTAGCCTACAAAACTCCTGAGCCTGCTCTACAACCTCAGAGATTCTGATTTAATAGAATTTCTGGGTGTGACCTCCTTGCAAGGAAGGAGCTTTTAAATCTTCCCAGGTGATTCTAATGTGCAAAGTGGCTAATACTTGAGATGGAAGAAACCACAGGAGCATGGGCAAAGAGGAATTACGGAGCCTGGAATGTGCTGGGAAAGAAACATGGTACTGTAGTACCTCAAAAAAACAGTTGTGATGTGGGAAAAGTTGGGAGGAGAGACTGGGCTGGCTGCGATAGTGGCCGCCATGGAGAGCCTTGTCCTGTCAGTGTAGAACCACACGTCATGTTACACATATTCTACTCTGGGAGATTTGGGACCTGGAGTGCCATTAAGGACCTGAGATAAGGACAGAGAACTTGAGAAAATATTCTCGCCCCAGCTCTGCCTTGAATTTGTTATGGGACCTCAGTTTCCTTATATGGAAAGTGAAGAGTTGAACTTGATGGTTCCTAAATTTCTTTCAGTTCAAGAATTGCAAAATTCTCCTTTTCTGTCATCAGTTTGGTTTTACGGATGCTGGGTTGTGTTGTACTTGAGACATCCATGGTCAGAACGTTAGGGAATATCTATTTAATTAGAATGACACTTTTTTTTTTCTTTTATTCCAAAGAGTGCTACAGACTTGTAGAAAAAAGGAAAAATTAAAACTCTGCAGAAGAATATAAAGCAAAAGTTTCTCTTCTAGCATCCTGTGTTCCATTTCGCAAAGCCTCTTGGGATGGTATCTTGTGTGTATATATCAACATTTTTTTCTTTTCGTGTATAAGCATATATGTATGCACATTTAATATTGTACACAAATGGGGCCATGTTGTGTAAATTGTTCTGTAACTTGTTTTCACATTTCAGTATATTTTTGACATCTTTCCATGTCTGTGTATTTTTTTTCAGCTTTGTCTTTTTTTTTAGTTGAAGTATAGTTGATTTACAATGTTGTGTTAATTTCTGCTGTACAGTAAAGTGACTCAGTTATACATATGTATGCATTCTTTTCTATTGTGGTTTATCCCAGGACATTAAATATAGTTCTCTGTGCTATACCGTAGGACCTTGTTGTCCATCCATTCTATATGTAATAGTTTGCATCTACTAACCCCACACTCCCAGTCCATCCCTCCCCTACACCCTCCTTAGCAACCACAAGTCTGTTCTCTATATCTGGGAGTCTGTTTCTGCTTTATAGATAGGTTAATTTGTGTCATATTTTAGATTCCACATATAAGTGATATCATACGGTATTTGTCTTTCTCTTTCTGACTTACTTCACTTAGTATGATCATGCTAAGTGATTATCATACCATGTCTGTGAATTTAGAATGACCCCATACTTATTGCCAGTTGTGTGGTACTCCATGGTATGACCCCATAGTTTCCCTAACCTATGATAGCCATTTAGGTTGTGTTAGTAGTTCACTGTGTTGTAATATGTTTCAGCGAACCTTCTTGTGTATACATTTGTGTAATTTTGGAAGTTCTATTTATTCATAGGACCAATCCTTAGACATGGAATTACTAGGTCTGTGGTTAAGTATATGGAAAATTTGGATAGGCATTAACAAATTGTCTTCCAAAATTGTTGTACTGATTTATATGCCTAACTAAAAGTTCCTCATTCCCTTATAAATGCTGTGTATTTTTCAAGTTTTAAGTTGTTTATTTTGGGAGATGGAAAATGGTATCTGTTTTAATCTGTATTTATTTCATAAGAGAGGATTTGATTACCTTTTCATATGTTTTTTGTCTATTTGTGACCTTTCTGTTCAAACTTCTATTCCTGTTCTTTGCTCTTATTGTTTTTTTCTTGTAATTTCTTGTAATTTGGAATGTTCTCTTTATCATACACTAAATTTCCACATACATTCGCATTTGTTTCTGGATTCTTTATTCTGTTCCAATTATCTGTCTATTCAAGCATTAATATTATACTGTTTTAATAACTGGCTTTATAATACATTTTAATATCTGGTAAGACTAAGTCATCCTCAATTACGCTTCCTATTTAGAATTTTCTCACATGTTTATTTTTTCAGATGAACTTTAACATTATTTTATCAAATTAAAAAAAAGCTCTACTGGATGTTTTTTGTAATTGGAATGAGTTACTAGATAAATCAGAACTGTCGTCCTTATAATAACGAATCTTCTTGTTTAAGAAGAAGGTTTATTTTACATATTCAAATGGTTTTCTGTTATTAAATGGAGTTCTCAAGTTTTCTTCATATAGGTCTTGCACATTTCTTAAGTTTATTGTTAGATATTTTATATTTGTTTTTGTTCTTGGACAAATGATTCTTTTCTTCCCTCCATCATATTTTGCATCTTGTTTGCATTAGGAAAACCACTGATTTTTGTATATTCTGGAAGAATTATGATAAGAGGCATGAAGGGGAAGAGAAGGAGAGATGTGGGGGGAAGAATCAGGAGACTGCAGTGGAAGCTAAGGGAGGATGCATTTTGAAGAGCAGGATTTCAACACTATCAAATGATGTCAAGGTCAAGTAGGAGGGAATGGGACCTATACCAGGAGCCGGCTGAGAGAGTGATACGGTAAAGATGAGAGCGGTTAGGGATCATGCAGGAAAGAAAGACATGACACTTTTCCTTGTCTTTTATGTGCTACTCATTGCATTCATCAGAGAGTCCTCCACATGTGATAGAAAAATCCAGAAGCTTGGATGCCTATGTGGGGTGTGTGTGTGTGTGTGTATGTGTGTGCGTGTGTGCATGCAGCTGGACAAGGAACACAGGTGCCAGTCTCAGAATCTGTGGGCTCACATGGGAACTGATTATCAATGGTTTCATTTATAGTGAGCATGCTTCCAACCCTAAACTGGCATGCAATGCAAATGTGAAAAAGTTAGCTTTCCCTGATGTTATAGTGGGGTCAAATGGAGCATGGATTTGCTTTTCCTGGGAAGTGAGAGCAGTAGGTGAATAGTAAAACAGTTAAAAAAAAATCTTGTTTCAAGTGAAAATTTGTTCAAATGGCACCAGAGTTCCCCAAATGGCCATAAATCCCTGACTTGGCTGGAATCTAGCCTCTCTTTTCCTGTCCATGTTTAGCAGCCTTGCCACCAGCCATCAAGGTTCTGTAAGCACAGCAGGGTGCAGGAAGAAGAGCTGCTTGATTGGCATATGGCTTTGCTCTCTCCGTGTCGCTTTCTGTTTGTCCAGCTTCATGCTTTGGCAATATGGCGACTTTCACTGGCTGCGATGTTAGAGAAGGGTAAAGATCTATAAATATCATTCCACTTATGAAAAAAATCCTTCCAACAACTAGACCCTGTGAGCAAGCCAATTAATTGCTAAGAAAGCTGACTTCTCTACTTGTAGGGCCTGAGGTGTCCAGCTCTGAATAAAGGAGCATTGACATGGAGGCTGATGGTCAATCCTTGGTACTTAACTTTAAGACTATAGAATAAGAATGGGATTTACCCATGATTTGGAGGAAAGGCTCTTTCACAGAATGGAACTGACTCTCAAATTCTAGGGTAGGATTTCTCAGCTTGCCAGATAAAATACAGAACACCAAGTTAAATTTGAATTTCAGATAAACAACGATTACAAATTGTTCATACTTTTATTTGCTAACCCTGGTAATGCTAAGCAGCTGGTCTTTCTAAAATAAAGATGTCCATATAATATGGGAAATGGGTGAGCAAAACTCAGGTGGACTTTACTGGGTCATCCCATAGGCTGAGGCCTCTTTGGAAAGAAGCATTAAGGGCTAGATATCCTAGACATTTATTGGATTCCAATTTCTATCCATTCTTTGTGTATTGAGCCTCTCATATCCATCTTGTTGACTCCATTCCATTGCCACTAAAGGGGTTCCAACTATCAACAGCATTGACCCCAAATGTTCATGTGCTCAGTGATTTACTCTAGAGGGTGTTTTCCCTTTGCAGGGAGCTCCTATGTGGCTTTCTGCTTGGTTTCTCTCTCTCTCAACACACCCTTCACACCATGCCACCCCACCCTGAGCACGATCACATGAAAATGATTCCCCAACACCACTTTGTCATGTCCTATGGTGACGTGCTGCCAGTCAAGCCCATCCACATATAGAACTTGAACACCATCTGTATGTGGCCCAGGATTTTCAGCTGTGGAATTTTCTCTAGCTCAGTTGCATCTGGGAGTCTTGCTCTGAGTTTTTAGGCGCTGATCTTTCATACCCCTTCATCACTCTTCGCTCAAAAAACACTTGCTGCTTGATCGACTCTAGTGGATCCTATCAGAATTGGCCACATTTACCGAGTGGGAAAGTTGTTCTTGTGCTGGAGGAGTTCCAAGAGACTAGAAGACACTAAATCCCGCTTCCACTTCTGTGAGCCCCTCTCCTACTCTTGTTCCCAGTTTGGGGGCTGAGAAGGCAGAGATCTCTGTGTTTAACTCCTGATTGAGACAGCTGGGTTAGCCAATGTTCCTTTAAACTCCAAAACCAGCTTAAGCAGAGAGGGACTCGTTAAATGCTGGTGATAAAACTGAATTGAGAAGTTTACTCTTTGAGTTCCTGAATTCTAGATTTTGAGGTTGAAATCTATGGTATATTTGGAACTCACCATTTGTGTCTATGATCTCATTCAATAGAATAATCTCCTTTTCTGCTCTATTCAAGAACATTACAAAGCCTTGGTGGAAGTGAGGGAGAGAAGTCAAAACCTAGTAACACTACTAATAAAAATAGCTGAAAACTATAATCATGATAATAATGATAATAATATAGTGTCCGCTGTGTTTCAGGTGATTTATACATACTTTTCTTTAATTCCTACAACATCACCAGTAGGAGTTTTTTGTTATTATTTTACAGATGAGAAAACTGAGGCCCAGAATGGTGAAGCTATTTGCCCACAGATAAAAACTAGTTAAGTCCTGGAGCCAGTATTGGAATAAGTGTCCTTCTGGCCGAAATCCTAGGTTTATCCAATATACCAAGTTACATGCCTCTTGTTGATTACTGGGGGGACCTTCTGCAGAGTCAAGGGTCCACTGAAGTGAAATGTAAGGGCTGGACTGTAGAGCCTAGGACCCACAGGTCAACAGCACTTCACTCGGGGCTCATCTGACTCCCAGACGAAGAGGAATAAGGCAGCGGAGGCCAGCTCCTGGGGGTCTGGAACGTGATGTGGGTCCCCAGGCAGACTTCTCTGAAACCAGCCCCTGCCATGACCCTGGTTACTTACTCTGTAATTAACACACAACCAAATTCCTGCTGTCCCTGGGTCCTGTGATGCTCCTGGAGGCTGCCTGCAAACACAGGGCAGTGCTAATTCTGGTAAGCTTTGCCCCGGGGCTGGGCAGGACATCCTATCGAATGATTATCATCATGTGATGAAGCCCCAGTGGTCCCCAGCCTGGCCTGGCTTTCCAGCTGCTGTGTTAACAGACTTTTCTTCTGGGGCATCCTGGAGCTGGAAACCGCTCACGTGGATTACACACGCGCTGCTGCCAGCCTGGCAGCTTTACTGAGCTGAAGGCCTCCCTCACTCGGCTTGATAGCGATCGAGCCTCCCAGTTGGAGTTTGTTACCTGGGAGCTGTCCAGATCCAATGATGAAAACTGGCTAGGGGGTAGTCGTTATGGTCAATTACCAGCAGCCCATTAGAGGAGGACTGGCAAACCTGGGAGGCACTGAGTGTATTTCCAGGGCACTTTGGGTGCATTGTTTTCCCTGCATCATTCCTCTTAACCTGCCTTGGCTCCATTCTTTTCTTTCAAGTTAAAACTCATGGGAATATGAAAGGGGGTGGAACCCGTGGGTTTCTGATTCCCAGTACAGGGCTCCTGGGTGGTGGGATGGGATGAGATGCTCTGTGCTCTAAAGGTAGGCTGAGCCCCTTTCACATCTCAGGGAAAGAATGTCAGCTTTGTTGTGAGCCAGTGGACTGAGTTACCAGAGAGGTCAGTGTGGCTAGAAACTGAGTGCTTGCAGGGTTCCTCTGGGCCTTCCCAACACAGGGAGAAAGGAAGCTACCTTCTCCAGGAGGGCTGCATCCAGGCCTTTCCAGGCTCTCAGGTTGAAACACTTCCACAGGTAACCTGTGCTTATGATTCTGGGATGGAAATACAAATGATCAGTCCCCACACTAGACCTCCTGGATCAGAAGCTCTGGGGTTGGGCCTGGCAGTCTGTTTCAGCAAGGTCTTCCATGTGATTGGAAGGCATGCTCAAATCTGAGATCTACTTCTTTAGACCAAGGCTATCCAAAGTGTGCTCTGTGGATCACAGCATCAGTATCCTAAGAGATTCCTAGAAATCCTGTATCTCAGGCCCACCTCTCTCTCAGATCTGTTAAATCAGAATCTGCATTTTAACAAGTTCCCTGGGTGATTTGATTGCACTTTAAAGCTTTAGAAGCACAGCATACAGCACTGGTTCTCAACCTCGGCTGCACCTCATGCACAGGCCCCACCCCAGACCAATTAAATCAGAATTTCTTGGGGTGATGCCCAAGTGTTGGTGTTTATTAAAAGTTTCCCTAGTGATTCTTATATACAGTCAAAGCTGAGAGCAATTGATTTGGACCACCACAGGCTCCAGAATCACAGGGGGCTACGGCTGTTAAAAAACAAAACAGGGCTTCCCTGGTGGCGCAGTGGTTGAGAGTCTGTCTGCCGATGCAGAGGACGCAGGTTCGTGCCCCGGTTCGGGAAGATCCCACATACCGCGGAGTGGCTAGGCCCGTGAGCCACAACTACTGAGCCCATGTGCCACAACTACCGAAGCCTGTGCTCCGCAACAGGAGAGGCCACAACAGTGAGGGGCCTGCGTACTGCAAAACAAACAAACAAACAAAAACAAAACAACTAGCTAACAATGCAACGATCAGAATAAAACCAATGATGTGGGGTAGAGCTTCCCAGCAATATGGCGGGACACATTTGGGTCTCATGGATGTGTTGGGTGGATGTGAAATTATTGATCCCATCAGGCCTTGGAGGTGGCAGGATGGGACCTGGGTTGCCATGAGCAACCTTTTACCCTGGGGACTATTACAAATATCAATTTCTATGTATGCCATGGCAGGAAAAAGGAAAACATGCTATAGGGGACAGGAATAATTCTATTATTACTGTGTTAATGTACTAACTATGGCAATGTGTTATGCGTAAGAGTTGCAAGAGGGAAATGCTGAAAATCTAACTCTTGGATGAGAGGGCAGACATATGCCTTCAGATACTGGATGACTTCCATAATTCAAATCCAAATACTTTTTAGATCATCATTGTTACCTGGTATTTATTTAGCATTCTTGCTATTTAGAGGTTTCCTAGCAATTATCTAATTATTTCTTACAATAGGCATGGATTATTTTTCCTTCTTTGGTGGTGAGGAAATTCAGCCCCAGGAAGGTTAGCACTTTTTAAGTTAAGAAGGGACAGTTGAGGGGTGAAGAGGTGTTTCCTTAACACCCATTGGAAAGTTCTGGAGATGTCACTTTCCACTTCAAAATGGCAAATGCTACCTCTTTGGAGGGGGTGGGGGGAATTAGCTCCCTGCTTTCAAGCAGGGACTCTGTGTTCCTACTGCTGCCTTTGGTCCTGGGGCTTCTTGGGTGTATCCCAGGAAAGCTCTCAAAGAGGAACTGTTCAGCTAATTACAAAGCCTGACTATTGTTTGGCTGGCTTGTGTGTGTTAACCCGTCACCCTCTTGTGCAAGTTTTCATCCTGGTGCTGGAGGAACATATTGTAATTATGCTAATCATGCTGGCTGGGCAGCGGGTAGGGAGGGGGACCCTCTTCCTAATTGCTTCCCACTCCTGGAGCAGTTGGTTGTCTGCCTGAGTCCCCAGACAGGCAGAGGGGAGGCTTCGGGGCAGGGGCAGGCGGGGCTGGGGCTGTGTGGGGCTTCATGTCCTCGGGCTGTAAGATCTACCTGGTTTGCAGGGAGGGAGGGATCACGGAGAGCTGCCAAGGATGGGTCTACTGGGCAAAGGGACTTCTGCTGGATTCACTGGGGACTGTATTCAGGACTGGCTCTTGGGAGTGTGTGAAAGAGGCAAATTTTCAGTGATGTCCTTCGCCTTGTCTTTGATGGTGATGGCTCTTCCTCTTTTCCTCTCCCTCCCCCCCTCCTTCCCCTCCCCCCCCCTTCATTTCCTCTTTCCTGAACCTCCAGGCACACAACATTTTGCTGCTGGCTTGGGATTTGTTGGCAGGCAAGTTTATGATTTAGACATAATTAGAGATATAGATACAGATACAGATATCGACATAAACATAGCTGTAAACATCCTCAGCTACAGAAGACTTGACGAACATTTGACTGCTAATGACAACTTGTTAGAAAACACAATGTTAAATGAGGGAGATATTATCAATCAAAGCGACCTGACCAGTGTTGTTTTTTCTTTCATAAAATTTTTATTTGGAAATAATTCAAATGAAGACAGAAGTAGAGAGACTAGAACAATGAATCACATATATTACATTTCCCAGATTCAACAGTTATCAAGATTTTGCTACACTTGTTTCACCTGATTTTTTTTACTGAAGTATTTTTTAAAATCTCAAACATTATGTCATTTTAGCTCTACATTTTATTCGGTATGATTATGCACAATCGCACCTAATAAAATTAACAGTAATAAAAATAAAACAAACAAAAAAATTAACAGTAATACCTGTGTCATTTAGTATGCAGTCCATATCAAATATAATTCTTACAAGAAAGTCAGCTTAAATGCTCAATATTTTTCTTTTAATACTAAGGGATTGATGTCCTCGTTACTTTCTTTTTCTTTTTTTTTTAAACTGAGGTATAGTTGATTTATAATGTTGTGTTAATTTCAAGTGTACAGCAAAGTAGTTATATATATATAACTGAATATATTTATTCTTTTTCAGATTCTTTTCCATCATAGGTTATTACAAGATATTGAATATAGTTCCCTGTGCTATACATTAGATCCTTGTTGTTTACCTATTTTATATATAGTAGTACGTATATATTAATCCCAAACTCCTAATTTATTCCTTCCCCCCGTTCTTTCCCCTTTGGTAACCATAAATTTGTTTTCTACATCTGTGAGTCTGTTTCTGTTTTGTAAAGTCATTTGTATGTCCAGTGCTTTTTAAATGATATGGGTTATCACAAGAAAATTTTTAATGATTCGCACCAGGGACTTCCCTGGTGGTGCTGTGGTTAGGAATCCTCCTACCAATGCAAGGGACACGGGTTCGAGCCCTGGTCCGGGAAGATCCCACATGCCGTGGAGCAACTAAGCCCATGTGCCACAACTACTGAGCCCATGTGCCACAACTACTGAAGCCGGTGCATGTAGAGCCCATGCTCCGCAAAAAGAGAAGCCAACGCAATGAGAAGCCTGCTCACCGCAACGAAGAGTAGCCCCTGCTCGCCACAACTAGAGAAAGCCCGCGCACAGCAACGAAGACCCAATGCAGCCCAAAATAAATAAATAAATAAATTTCAAAAATTGTATAAAACAACAACAACAACAAAAAAAACCCAATTCACAAAATTCATTTCTTCAGAAAAGGACTGACTTTGTTTCATAAGATAACCTGGTGGGTCATTGGGAGTTGAAAAGATAGGTCTCAGGGAAGTTTCTGGAAGGAGAGGGCGTGCTTAGGAGAAAAAAATGGGCATGCTTAGGAGAAAGGGAGAATTTGTTGTCTTGGGGGCAAAAGGAAAGGGAAGAAGGAAAAGGAACAGAGGAACTACAGGGTAGAAAGGCTGACAGAGTTTTAAGCACAGGATTGATGATGTATTCTTTAAAAATCTTTTATTATTACGTTATTTGTGCTCATGTTTTCTAGCGCCATCCATCTTCACACTTCAGTAAAGTGTGCTTCACATGGACTTCACTGGTGAGGGTGGCTGTGTATGCTGTGTACATGTGTGTCCATCCAGGGAAAGGAGATGAGCCCCACACCTGAGTTGACGCAGACTGAAAAGGAGCTTAATCAGGGGTGACCTTGAGACAGTTAGCCTCAGGGCATCCATTTGGACTTTCTCAGGTTGTGTAATGCTGGTCCTCACCCATTGTAAGTGGATTTTACAAGGCAACATGACACAAGCTGTCATTCTGGGTTGCACTGGAGTAACACCTCAGAAGCCAACCCCTGACTCTGTCATTGGTCAGAGCTCTGCAATGATCTTGTTTTCTGCTTATGTTTAGTTTTGTATGTTTCTGTTGGTAATTTCATATCCAGCTGTCAGGAAGACCATGGAAGGATTTCTTTTTATTTTCCTTCTTCCTTTTTGCATCACGTAGGTCTTTATAGCTGTAAAGGACGCCAGGGAAGTGCTAAGCTCTGTGTAACTGGCAGATGGATTTCATTTAGCTCCATGATTCTTCTGTGGGATTTTTTGTTCTGTGTTGGTCGTGAGACTCATGATTCAATCCAAAACTTCCTTGCCTCAACTAGACTGGTTTCTGGTCTCATGAACCAAGAGTAGAATGAAGATCATTAGTTCAATTTATGTTGTCTGTCAGTCCAGGGCAGCTGGGTCTTCAGCACTGTGCTAGGTTTTAGAGGAGTGGGAAATGCACAAAATAGAAAACACAATCCCTGTGCACAGGGCAGCATATCTTGCGGGTATATCTAATCTCTTATCCTTCAGTCTCTCTCTCTGTAGATTTCTTTCCTTGAATTTTTCCCTCTTTTCCCTTTGTCTTGTTTTTCTCCTTCTTCTGTTTCTTTTCTTTTTCTTCCGTTTCTGTTTCCTTAGGATGTCTTCACTCACATTTTCTACAATTAAATATTTTCCTTTCACTTCTATGGTCTTATCATTTTTTTAAAAATCTGATTATAGATTTTCAAGCAGGAAACAAGGAAAACATCTCTTCAAAGCCTGACTCCTGAACTGTCACCAATGGGTTAAGTAGAACTTCCCTCTCTTCAGACTATGTAACCTTGCCCAGGTATTGTATTTCAAATGGTCCATTATCTGAAAGACTTCCTAACAGTGGGCGTTCTGACCTACCAAGCAATATGAGCTTTTCCCATCACCGTTCACAACAAGCTCAATGCAGGGCAGAATTTCAGTCCTAAATCAGAATTACCCTGGATTCTTGGCACTTGAAGCCAGATTGCTAATACCCAGTGATTTTATTAGGGTATTTCTTGTGGGAGTGGACTGTTTTTTTTTTTTCTTTCCATTTTAAATGCTAGTTAAAAGGAAAAAAGGAAAAGCTCATTCCTCCAAAAAAGGATTTTGGCAGGCAGATAGGATGATTCTGGAGCAGATGGTTTAAATATTATTTACATGTTATTTAAAGTCACAACATGGGCTTGTGGATATTTCTACAACACTAAATAGCTTTTCAACTTGCAATTCTTATCGAGTTTATCAATGTATTTGGAAAAAGAGAAAACCTAGGTTGAATTGTTATCCCTAGGAAAAGAGAAGCTTGTCACTGTAGTGTAATGTCTACGCAGTGGATGGGAAAAAGAATAACCACGGTATTTTCTCCAGCCTGTAACCTGGGTTAGAAAACCACTGTCCCTCAATATGTGGTTATTGACCTGTTCAAATGACTGCTTTCATTTGCTACTTCAGATCTAATCATTGAATCTAGTGGGGACCACATTTGTTTACCACGTCCAAGTGCCAACAGCTTTCTCAACTTTGAGGTTGGGACAGGGCAGTAATTCAATGGAAAATGGACAATAATACAAAACATCATATAAGGAAGGCAAATCTCATTCTATTTTCTAATATTATTTTAAGAAAAAATAATGATTAGAAAATAGAAAAGGCATTTAGCTGAGAAAACCTGAGGAAAAGTCCTTGCTATGTTCAATCACTTCTTGCCACATTTTAGGCAAAAGTCAAGTTGAATTCTTCATTTGAAGCTAATATGGAAAAAAAGGATGACTCAAAGATGTATAAGTCAGGATAGGCTAGGTTATGCTGTGGTAACAAACAATCCCCAAATCTCAGTGGCTTAACATATAAAGACTCCTTTCTTCCTCATGAAAATTCTACTAGTGGTTCAACTTGTAGCTCTTCAGGAAGCTCCTTTCCAAGAGATCTAGGTTGCTTGAATCTGTTGCTATCTGGAACACATCTTCCATTTTGGTTACTGAGACATGGGAAGGGCTTGGCATACCAGCTCTTCAATGCTTCATCCCAGAAGTGACATACATCCTCTCTGCTTGCAACTCGTTGACCATAATTAGCCACAGTGCCCTTCTTAACTGCATCTGAACTGGGAGATGTGGGAAACACGTAGTGAGGGCTAAATGTCTCTGCCTCAAAGCATAACTGGGACGAATGCTATGTTAAGAGGGTCTCATTTTGTTAATGACCCGTATTTGTGTGGTAGGAGTGTTTTAGAGAAGCTTGCAGAGAACTGGACTGCTGGGAGGTACAATGGTCAAGGCCTTCTCAAAGGCAGAAGAGCTGGAGTCAGGTCTTGCTTGCTTGGACTGCTGGGTTTGGGTAGACAGGGTTGTGGGAGACCTTTAGAGGCCACAGGCAGAGGGTCTGGTTGCCTTTCTGGGGGACCACATACCACACAGGGAGGCAGGTGTGCTGGAGGGTGTGATGCTCATCACTTAAAGTCTGTAGATTTGTGAGGCCCCTTTCCAAGGCTGCCTAATTCCTTGTAGATACTAACCATCTCTGTATGTGGTCTACCCAGATGCTGAACTCGCAGAAGGCCAGGATCATGCCTTCCTGGTTGTTGTGACTGCAGCAGGGTGTAACATGAGTACTAACTGGGTACTAGCTGAATAACCTGGGTAGCCAGAGTGAGGCCATCAGTATTGCTTCTGTTGTATAAACTAGTACTTCTCAAACTTTGTTATGCTTACAAATGACCTAGAGATCTGGTAAAACTGGAGATTCCTGTTCAGTAAATCTGGGGTTGAGCCTGAGGTTCTGCACACCTCCCGAGATTTCATTCTCCACATAAAGGTATTAACTGAGGTTTCCAATTGGGTGTGTTAATCCACTGAGGCTCAGTTGTCTGAATACAGCAGAAGGTTGTCCTTGGAAATGGCTGGTGTCACAGGTGATCATTTCAATCTGGTTATTCCTATTGCCCAGACCACTGAGCCTTAAGAGCAAAAGAGGGCTCCCTGGGCTGAGCTCTTTGTGAATATATGAATTCTCAGTACACCTGGTTTTGTTTTCCTCTCTTAAGGCATCTGACAGGCAGTTAATAGCTCATGAAAGAGCCATATCCAAACTGTACTTCGAAGGAATCAGAAAGTACTGCTTTTGAATGACTTCCTTCCCATGGCAACTCCCAAATCCAGTCCAGCAAGAGGCCTGGACGCTGAGTGGCTTCTTCAAGCCTTCAGGTGGTGTCTGAGCAAACGCAAGGGGCAATCAAATTAGCCTAACACTGGCCACTTCCGAGCACTCACTCGAGATGACAGTTTCAGCTTCAAAAGAGGTATGCAAACTGGAATAATGAAATGTTCCATTTTATTAAGTTCCTGGCCAGAGGGAGGAATTGTATTGGAAGAGAGAAAAGGTGGGGATTTTTTAGCATAATTTCTGTGATGCTGATAAGCAGTAATTTTTTGCAGAGGGGGGAAAAATGTAACCCACTGCAATAAAGCCATTTTCATAATACAGTGGGAAGGAGTTTATTGCTCCGAGGCAGGCATGCCTCCTCATGGCAGCCTGAGCCTCCATCTCCATCTTTCATGGGTCAGTCCGACGTTTTTATAGTGCTGGAACAAGAGAGAGCGCTTATGGTGTGTCCCTTCTCCATCTGTCAATGGTTAGGGTAGAGGCCACCCCCTTGCTTTCACTTTGGGTCTGATTTCTGTGTCAGCTCGGACTGGGAGTGACACCGTGGGAGTGAGATGGCTCATGAGGACAGCTGCACTATATTTTCAGACCATGAATATTTAGAAGGACCGAGAGTGAATGGTTTTTGCATGAATCCGAGGAGGAAAGTGCCATTTCCTCTCCTTTCTGGCTCATCAGAACTTTGGCCACGCTGTGTTGGCCTTGCTTTCCAGAACTTTGTCCAAGTTCATTTCCAGAAAGTGGACTCTCCATCTTTCACTGGACTTGGTATAAGCCCGGCCCTGAAACAGCAACCCAGAGAGCTGGTTAGATGCACAAATGGGAAGAAAATGCGTATTTTATGTGCGTGCCTCCACATTTTGGCCTCTGCCAGTAGAATCCATGTGACTTGTGGTGGAACACGTGTATTTTCCTATCATTTCACTTCAACCCCTGCAAGATCTGTTGGAATTGGGAAAATTAGAGAGATGAAAAATCTTGGTGTGAGGCTGACGATGTAACTGAATGGAAGAGATTTTCTTCTTTCCATCCTTCCTTCCTTCTATTAATTTTCGGTGCAATCGGTCTCATGAACAATTATCAATGGGAAAATACAAGCTCTTAGAGATAATTGCCGTTGTACACAGGGTCACTTACAAAGAGGATGTGTGGATAGCCCTAGGCCAGAGGTGGGTTCCTGTACCTCAAGACTGAGTGTGGGTGCAAACTTGGGCAAGGAAGCTTCTAAGAGAGCAGGGATTCATGGGGTATTTGGGGGAGTTTTCGTTGGTTCAGTTTCTCTCAGTTTCTGAATGCCTGTCATTGAGTTTATCTTTTTCCTTTTAGGAAAGCCAGATGAGATAGAGCCAAAAGAATTCTGAGCTTTGTTAATTATTGTGGGTGTCTTCCGAGCTCAGAGTCCTGCACGGCTTAGCTGGGAGCTTCATCCACCATGGAAGGGAGCTGGTGGGGTAGGAGTTGGACTATTTTTGTTCAACAGAGTAATGTTAATGGAGATACTTTATTTAACCCTTTTCTGTACCATTGCATCCTTTACTTACACTGTTTCTAAACCCAACAGTCATCTTGTGAAAGGGATGTTGTTCACTAGTTTTTTTCAGATGAAGACACTGAGACTCAGAAGGTTAAATAACTTGCTCAGGATTTATGGCTAGTAGGTAGGTAATAACTGAGTCAAACCTCATCCTATGATCCCCCCTCCCCCCATAGGATGGGGTTTGACTCTCAGTTATTACCTACCTACTAGCTACAAACTTATGATATTTCTACTGTGTCATATGATAAATTGCTTTAGTTTGTGAGGACTCAGCATCTAAACTTCTGCTCACAAGGAGGAAAGATTTTCTGAAAGAAAGAATAATAATTCAAGAACATGTTAAGAATGCACTCTTAGCATTTATTTGTTGGTGTTTATTAGTCACCCACTCTGTGTAGAGTTCCGCTCTTGATTGTGTCAGAGGAGTGAGGCTGGAGTGGGGATTGGTTACCATTGTTTCTGGTATCCATGAATCCGGAAGTGACTTCTCCTTCCTTTTAGTATCTTGACATGTAACTACTTGAGCCAGTGCCACTGTCACACGCTCACCTGTATTGTTAGTTACCCAAGCTTTGTGATTGGAGAACCTTTGTGTTTTCCTGCCATGAGATTCCTGGCACTGTACTTAGCAGATGCTTGATGTATGCTTTATTGATTGATGGATTGACACAATATCTGCTTGGATTCTAGTTATACGTTAAAAGACAGGGCGTTTTGAGGGTGAGACAGGATAGACAGCTACAGACGTATGCACTGATAGCTCTGCAGAAAGTACCACCTGAGGCAGCTGCAAAAGACCATCCATGAGCCAGTGGAGAAAGTTCCGTCATGAGAGAAGGGAGTCTGGCACAAATGCAAATTGCACCTCCGATGGATTGAAGCCTGATTGTAGACCACAGCTGTGTCTCCGATGGAGACTTACAGATCTTCTGGCTCCTAAGGATCTCATTCAGCTTTAGTTTAGGATGGTAATAACTTAAACTCCAGCACTGGGATGGCCATTGATCAATGAAACGAGCTGGCAGTTTCCAGACAGAAATGAAATACCTCAAATTGAGCAGCCCGAGAACATTTTTCACCGTCTAGCCATCCCTTCTGAGCTATTTAGAGAGCAAAGTAAAAGAAATTAGAACTTCGAAATTGCTGCTTGTCCAGTGGTAACCTCTCTGGGACACAGAACGAGTTGCAATTTATCCAGTTTTCCCACATAGAGAATTGGCAACACAGCTGCACCAACCACAGTTAATGAGTATAGACGTGGTAGGTGCTGTGCTAAGTCTCTCTCTTTTTAAAAAAAATTTATTTATTTCTTTATTTTTGGCCACATTGACTCTTCGTTGCTGCGCGCGGGCTTTCTCTAGTTGCGGCGAGCGGGGGCTACTCTTCGTTGTGGTGCGTGGGCTTCTCATTGCGGTGGCTTCTCTTGTTGTGGAGCACGGGCTCTAGATGCCCAGGCTCAGTAGTTGTGGCTCATGGGCTTATTTGCTCCACGGCATGTGGGATCTTCCCGGACCACAGCTCGAACCCATGTCCCCTGCCTTGGCAGGCGGATTCTTAACCACTGCACCACCAGGGAAGCCCTTGTACTAGTCTCTTGATCTCATTTAATTTTCACAGCAAATGGGCAACATAGCAATATTTCCGTTTATTCTATAGATGAGGAAACCAAGGCTCAGAGAGGGAAGTAAGTTACCCAAAGTCACACAGCTAGAAGGTGGCAGAAGCCAGACTTGAATCCTAGGTCTATTTGATCCAAAGCCATACTCTTAAATGTTATATAAACCGCCTTTTCCCTTTTCCAGACCTCACTTCTTAAAGAGAAATGTTCCTTTACAAATTGCAAGTTGAAGACAGTGGGTTAGGTTCCCAGCTGTTAAATGGTGTTTCATTATGATTTGGGAGAGAGGAAACATAAAAATCATTTTCTGCTATTTCTCAGTTTGGTAGCCATTTCAAATAAACTAACAGTTGGAACTGTTTTGTAGGAGAAATCCATTCCCCTTTGAGGTCTGTGGTAGAAGGGCCACCAGTAGGATTTAAACTCCATCTAGATGTTGGACTGCCAAGGTTACCAGCCCAGATGGCCAAGAGAAGGGTAATCAAACCAGGAAGGTCTGAAGGAGAAATGACGAGTGGGAGGGAGAGGAAGAGGGGTTTGACTGGACATGTTTCAAATACTGGAAGAACATCCACAGGTGAATGTTGAGCTAGAAGATGCAAGAACATGACTGATGCTTTGACATGAAGTCGGTGTGTGGCGAAAGAAATAGAAGGTCAGTTACATGTGTTAGAAGAAGTGAGGTCACTACAGGGCACAGGATAGAGAGGGAAGGGGGCAATCAAGGTAAGAATCTTGGGAGGAAGAGGTATGCATAAGGGAAAGTGGGGGCTTCCCTGGTGGTGCAGTGGTTGAGAGTCCGCCTGCCGATGCAGGGGACACGGGTTCGTGCCCCGGTCTGGGAGGATCCCACATGCCGCGGAGCGGCTGGGCCCATGAGCCATGGCCGCTGAGCCTGCACGTCGGAGCCTGTGCTCCGCAACGGGAGAGGCCACAACAGTGAGAGGCCTGCATACCGCAAAAAAAAAAAAGAAAAAATAAAGGGAAAGTGAAGGTGTTCAAAGCTAGGAGAAGAGGAATTATGCAGGATAATTGTTAAGAGGGCCTACTCAATTGTTAGATGGCTAAGAGCAGTGTCTACCACAGCTGAGCATGCATGCATACTCACGTGACCTTGGACCTCAGCCTGGGCATCCACAGGAATGGGTATGTATGGGCACACACCTGTACACATACAAGACTCTTCGGGGCAGTCTTATTCCTAATAGCCATATGTATGCCGATAGCCCAACAGATAATAAATTGTAACATATTTAATTGTACACAATTATAATAGTACACAGCAATTAGAAAATGAAATACTATACCTGCACCAAGGTGGATTAATCTCATAGACATAATGTTGAATGAAAGATTTTTAAAAAAGAATTCATAGAGATAGTGAAAGTTGAAGCAGATTAATTTTATTTTCTCCCTGGAAGAGACATTTGGAGTTCCAATCCTCCTCTCTAGAGTATCTATAGCAAGTTTATCCTCCCAGCTGCCGCCTTGGAGGTGGATTTTTTTTTTTTCTTTTAGCTTTTCAGGAACCTTTATCCAATTAAGGGAAGAGAAATTCCAGTGTGCTTCCAATCACCATTATTGTTTTTATCATTTTGAAAACTTTATGGTGAGGCATAATATTCATAAAGTACAGAGATCATAAGCACCCAGTTCAATACTTGTTCACAGACTAAACATCCCCTTTCATCACCAGCACCCAGGTTAAGAAATAGAACATGACCAGAACCCCAGAAGCCCCTCTCATGCTCCTTTCTAGCCACTCCCCCTTCCCCCAAAGGAACACTCTTCTTACTTCTAACAGCATAGATTAGTTCTGCCAATTTTGGGGATACTTTTTTCATATTCTTTCCCATTATGGTTTATCACAGGATGTTGACTATACTTCACTGTGCTATACAGTAGGACCTTGTTGTTTATCCATCCTGTATGTACTAGTTTGCATCTGCTCATCCCAAACTCCCACTCTTTCCCTCCCCCACTCCCTTTCCCCTTGGCAGCCACAAGTCTGTTCTCTATGTCTGTGAGTCTGTTTTTGTTTTGTGGATAAGTTAATTTATGTCATATTTTAGATTCTACATATAAGTGATATCATATAATGTTTGTCCTTCTCTTTCTGATTTACTTCACTCTGTATGATAATCTCTAGGTCCATTCATGTTGCTGCAAACGGCATTATTTCATTCTTTTTTATGGCTAGGTAGTATTCTGTTGTATATATGTACCACATCTTCTTTATCTATTCATCTGTTGATGGACATTTAAGTTGTTTCCACGCCTTGGCTATTGTAAATAGTGCTGCTATGAACATAGGGGTGCATGTATCTTTTCAAATTAGAGTTTTGTCTGGATATATGCCCAGGAGTGGGATCGCTGGATCATATGGCAACTCTATTTTTAGTTTTTTGAGGAACCTCCATACTGTTTTCCATAGTGACTGCCCCAATTTACATTCGGAGGTGGGTTTCTTTTTATAAGTCCTAATAGAGTATAGAATTGGCTTCTTTTATTTAATTTGCAGCTCCTTTTACTCTCCAACCACTAGAGTGAACATAAGTGTGGATGTCACAGAGATTTTAGATGGGTCAGACTGGACCCTGGTTCTCTGAGGCCTTTATGACTGATACCTGCTCAGTGAGAACTGGTCTGGGTCACATGTGGAGATTCTACACGTGGTCTTTATTTTGCAGTTTGACTTTCACATTTAGCACAAAACAGTCACTCTCTGTGGAAGACTCCAAATGAAATACAGAAATAACAGTATCCTTATTAAAGGTGGTGTTGTTGCTGAGTGTGAATTTTGTGAATATGTTTGCCCTCTAGGCCCCAAGGAGTCATGAGTGCTAATTTAGGAATCCTTTTTGATGTGGTTTGGTCGTGAGTTCTCTCTTAGAAATTAGCATAAATTCTCTCTCTCTCTCTAACATGAGGTATCAGTGCTGCAATCTTTTTCCTTTTGCGTCTAACAAGGCAAAGACTCCGCAGGGTTAATTAATGCCAGCGATCATGTGATAAGATCGAGCCAGCCGAGAGCATTAATTGATCACACAGGATGAACAAACCAGCCGTTGAGGGGAGAAAAAAAGAGAACAAGCATCTTTAGCAGGAGAGCGAGGGGCTGAGAAGCAGGGAATCTGTGAAACAGAGATTCCTGACGTCTGAAGAGAGTAGCCAGTGGCAAAGGCTGGAGGCTGGGATGAGGAAACTGGAAGAATGGAGTTAGCAATAAGAGGCTGAAAATGTGGGTTTCCCTGGTGGCGCAGCGGTTGAGAGTCTGCCTGCCGATGCAGGGGACGCGGGTTTGAGCCCTTGTCTTGGAAGATCCCACATGCCGCGGAGCAACTAGCCCCGTGAGCCACAGCTACTGAGCCTGCGTGTCGGGAGCCTGTGCTCCGCAATAAGAGAGGCCACGATAGTGAGAGGCCCGCGCATCGCGATGAGGAGTGGCCCCCGCTTGCCGAAACTAGAGAAAGCCCTGGCACAGAAACGAAGACCCAACACTGCCAAAAGTAAATAAATAAATAACATTTTTTTAAAAAAGGCAACATTCCTTTAAAAAAAAGAGGCTAAAAGTGAAGACCTGAGGATGGTAAATGGCAAAGTCCATGAACGAGTCAGAGAAAAGGCGGGAGCCCCGGCTGAGTAGGGACGAGCATTCATGCAGCGTCCACCTGTCATCAAGATGTCGAAATGAAAAGCAAAATCCCCCTCCCCCAAGCAGAAGTAACTGAGTATTTCCAATCATTTAGGCATTTTGTGTAGGGGTGAGAGTGGGTAAAACATCTAAGAGATGGAGGAATTGTTTACTCTTCAATCGTTCATTTTAATTCAGTGGAATTAATTCACTGGAAACATAGTCTTTAAGAAATGCTTATTATTCCCTTTTTTATTGTGGTGATTTAAAAACATATACAAAAGTGGAGAGAATATTATGATCCCCAAGGTGCCCATGACTCATTACCCAGTACTAACAATGATCAATAGTTTGTCATTCTTTTTTTTTTTTTTTTTTTTTTTGCGATACGCGGGCCTCTCCCTGTTGTGGCTTCTCCCGTTGTGGAGCACAGGCTTTGGACATGCAGGCTCAGCGGTCATGGCTCACGGGCCCAGCCGCTCCGCGGCATGTGGGATCTTCCCGGACCGGGGCCCGAACATGTGTCCCCTGCATCAGCAAGCGGACTCTCAACCACTGCGCCACCAGGGAAGCCTTGTCATTTTTGATACATACTCATTTTAGGAAGATGAGTTCAGGGGAATTTTAATGAGTTTTTGTATTGAAGAAGAGCCTGTGTCTACCTTTCAATCTCATTTGCTGTTTTAAATCAAAATAGCCCCCAAATATCCAACGGAGAGATACTTGGGGGTTATTTTTCTCTTTTAGGAAGCACAAGTTGGCACAATTAAGGGAGCAGTTAGCAAGACCTGCTGGGGTTGGGCCCCATTAGGGACGAGACGTCAGCACCAGATGGTGGCCAGGCAGAATGGAAAAGGATCCTGGCAGGTTTGGGTGCCTCAAACCTTCTCCTTGACCTGTTGGACCTTTGTGCAGGCACCCTGGGGCTCAGCATCTCTTTACCATCTTATTAACAAGGTAGCTTCAGAAAATGTTTTGCTGGACTCATTCACAATAAGTATGGATGGCTGGTACATTTCATATCTATTTGCTAGGAGCATCTTCACTGTAACTGAGAAGAAGAAACTGGACAAAATAGAAATCTATAACTGTGGAACTGCAGGTGTCAGACAGCAAGTTAGGGAATTCTTTCTCTGGGGTGCAGGGCCTGGACCCTCAAAATCACTAGGGTAGGCTGCCACCTCTGTCTACACACAAAGTGGCCCCGGTGTGTTGGTGATGTCCTCGACCCTTAAGGGGCCAGTATGTCTTTGGCACTCCTTGGGCTCAGCTCCCTCCTCCGGGGGCTGGTCCGCCTTACGTTAGTGCTTTCAGGAGCCCTTTCTGTGGCAAGGTCAAGAGCTTGGGGCTCAAGTAGGTCTGTGTCTTTATTCCTGTTTTACCCCTAGGTTCTTCATGACATTTTTTTCCCTTAAATTCCATATATATGTGTTAGCATATGGTATTTGTCTTTCTTTTTCTGACTTACTTCACTCTGTATGACAGACTCTAGGTCTATCCACCTCATTACAAATAGCTCAATTTCGTTTCTTTTTATGGCTGAGTAATATTCCATTGTATATATGTGCCACATCTTCTTTATCCATTCATCCGATGATGGACACTTAGGTTGTTTCCATCTCCGGGCTATTGAGAATGGACTTGAGGATATGGGGAGGGGGAAGGGTAATCTGTGACAAAGCGAGAGAGAGGCATGGACATATAAACACTACCAAACGTAAGGTAGATAGCTAGTGGGAAGCGGCCGCATAGCACAGGGAGATCAGATCGGTGCTTTGTGACCACCTGGAGGGGTGGGATAGGGAGGGTGGGAGGGAGGGAGACGCAAGAGGGAAGGGGATATGGGAACAGATGTATATGTATAACTGATTCACTTTGTTATAAAGCAGAAACTAACACACCATTGTGAAGCAATTATACTCCAATACAGTTGTAAAAAAAAAAAAAAAAAAAAGAGCTTGAGGCTGTGGTGACCGCTGCGGATCGAGAGAGGAATGTGCAGCTGTTCACTTTATTTTCACTCCCTCCTGTTCGTTCCCTTGCAAGAGTTCTACCCGCTACTGCCTTCCGAAATGATTATTAATGGAATCCTCTTCACTTTTTCAGAACCCTTGGTTTTTCCTCTTAGTTCCTGACTATTTTAATTCTGCCAGGCCCGTTTTCATGTCTGTTGCCGGCTGGCCCTTGTTTTATAGTCTGTTCTTTCTCCTCCTCATGTCCTTCTTTTCTATCCTGGGCATATCCTCTCTCGCACTCTCCCTCTTCTTTGAGCTGGCCCAGACTGGAGCAAATTAAAATATACTTTTCAAATTTTACTAGCCCAATTATTCTATGTTAAATGAAGCCAGGGCAGCAATCACACTGATCTCGGAAACCCAGGCAATTTGAGGACAGAATAAAAACACCAACTCTTCTTTTCCTTCCTGGCCACTTGCTTTGATATGGTTTTATCTTAAAGAATATTACGGATTGAAACAGGCTATAAGTCACATTAAAATTCTTCTTCCCAATGAGAAAAAGGTAAATTACCAATATTTTTGAATGAATTAGTATATCTTTTGAGCATCTACTAGGTGCATAGTATTATACTGATCATCTACACATTTTGACGTATTTTTCGAAAAGGCTGGTATCCTATAATCCATCTATAGAAATAAGAAAAAGAAGAATGAAAGTATTATGCACGTATGAAACCATGAAATGGTCATATGGTTTACCTTTAATAGTTTAGCTTGATTCTTACCTTCTTCATGAAGATTTTCCCAGTCATCATTGCCAGAAGATCCATTCTTGAATTCATCCATCCTTTTATCCAACCATCCATCCATCCACCCATCCATTCATCTACCCATATATCTTTCCTTCCTTCCTTTCTTCTTTCCATCCGCTCACCCACCCACCCACCTGGTGCTTCCTCTTTGTAAGAAACTGTGCTAATGTTGGCCAAGCGAAGAACAGTATAGTTTTCTGCCCTTAAGGAGCTCACAGTTTGGTAGGAGAGAACTTGTAATAATAATAACAGCTAACATTGATTGAGCTCTAACTATATATCAGGCATTGCAATAAGCATTTAAAATATATTATCTCATTTAATCCTCAGAGAAATTTTTGAAGTACCTTTTACAGGTGAGGAAAATGATTGCTGGGCTAGAAATATTGGTTATAAAGACTACTTTGACTTTAGGAAGTACTTTTCTAAAGCCTATCAGCCTTAAATCTGATAAGCTTCATCCCATAAAACCCCAAGTGCTTATGTGTTTAATTCCTATATATTTTCACACTTCTTCCACTGCTAAGATATAGGAGAGGCTTTGGGGGCCACCACTGGATGTCCAGACACAGACAGCCCTCCCTGTGGGGACATCTTCTGCAAAGAAGGCTTAAGTGGTGACTCTGTTATTCATAGTCACACAGCGGATGAGCTCAAAATGGAAGGGATCTTGGCTCCTTGAGCCCAGGTTTTGAAGAAATTTCTCTTCTATTGATCTCATTGTTTTGACCTCTTCTGTATTTTAATGATGTGAACGTATTTTTACATTCCAGCCTAAAAATTCTCTTCATTTATTTTCTCTGAGTGGCAATGATGGCAGTTGCAAAGCAGCAGCAACTTTGGAAACACAGAGAAGTTAAGTCATTTGCCCAAGGTTATAGGGCTAGGAAGTGCCAGAGTGACACTTGAACCAAGTATCAAGATGCTTGTCTCTTGTACTTAATTTGTTCCACTCACTTGGTGCTTATTGGATATGATGAGCTTGTAGTACAAACAGCAAATGCTTGGAGCCAGACCAACCTGGGCATGAACGTGCCCTCTGGCACTCGCTTATGTCCTCATGTTGGGCAAGTTAAGCTTTTATGGAATCCTCATCTGTAGAAGTAGGATAGTGGCACCTACATAAAAAGGGCTGCTGTAAGTATTAAATGTGATAATGGATGTAGAAGCACCAGTGTGGTACCTGGCGCATAGAAGACCTTCCATCAATGTCTGTCTTCTAAATCCTTGTCTCTTCCCTCTACCGGATTTTAGTTCCCCAAGGACATATCCCTGCTCCTGGTGGGAACTCAGGAACTTTGATTAGTGAGTAGGGCTCTGTAGGGCCTTGGGAGGCAAACCTTTGTCAGTGTTTAGTTCACCAATTAACTCTCCACTTTCTCCTTCATTATAGGAGTCATGCAGACATGTTGTAGAGCACTGGTCCCCCCTCTCAACTGGCCCATCATCATCATCATCATCTTCAAAGCCTTCAACAAAACAGATTCCCTAGGCACAATCTTCACCTGATAATCTCCCAGGTGATTTATGTGATCCACCAGTTTGAAGAGCTACTAACTCCAAAGAGTTTCATTTTCTCCAAAAGCCAAGTGTCTTCTATAGGGTGGCCAGATAAAATATAGGGTGGCTTCGTGAAATGTGCATTTCAATGAAACAATGAATACTATTTTATGTTAGCATAAGTATGTCTCAAATATTACACAGAACATATTTATGCTAAAAAATATTCAATGTTTATCTGAAATAATTATTTATTTATTTTTTTAAATAAATAAATCCTGGACTTTTTATTGGCTAGATCTGGCAACTCTAGTGCCGTAGTATGAGAGGCACGTAAGGAAAAGGGGCCAGTGTTTTCATGCACTTTCGATCGCTCTCTGAGATGCACAAAGTGCTGTAAGGCCAACTTCCCCCTCAATAAAAAATACGAGTTGTTAACTGGAGTTGGCTGAGGCTCCTGAGATTTAATTTCTTCCCCCCACAGGCATTATTTTGCAAAATCCACAAATGAACGTAGATTTAGGTGTTGTGGTGGGAAAGATTTTGCTTTGAGAATTTCCGGCCCTTGAGGTTCCAGGTGGCCACCCTTTCTGTCATCACCCTGGGGACAGCCTGAGGCAAAATAACGCTACTCACATCTCCTCTCCCAGGACTCTCCATCCGCCTCTGTTGCCGTAAGTTTGGATCACTGTGAATCCTCAGCCCTCTCTCTTCTTATTTTATTTTATATTTTTTGTGATCTGCAAAAGCCTGAAAAGATGAAAAAAATGTTCTGAGCTTAATCGAAAGTCTATCTAATAATAATGAATGCAGCGGGCTTGTAAAGAGCGCAGACCATGCGCACTTAACCGTAACGGTCCCACAAAGTAATGAAGACTCGAGTGGTCCTTATTAGGTATCCAGCTGTGAATCAGGACTCATCTAACATTCTGATTGCTGAAAGAAATCGGTAATTGATGTGACAGGATGGCCATTATTATTATTATTACTTATTTTTTTAAAATCCAGACATAGCAGCTAGAGGCGGGCTCCCAGCCTCCTCCGGGTATAGCAGGTGTGGAGGGCGAGAGGTGCCCTTCCATTAAATCTTCCAATGGGGGCTCTAATAAATTTTGCATTGAAATAAGTAATGACCACATTTAACGACCAGTTTGTCTGAGTGTTAACAGCTTGTGAGCCAACAAACTGGTCATTAACAGGTGCTAACTTCTGCTTTCTGGTTTAAACAATCTATTCTCCTCTCTTCCCCTGTTTGGGGGCTTATGCAAATTGCTGGCTGGTTTTTCATTTTTCCTGTGATCCGTTGCTCTTGTTAATCAGTTCGATACCTCTCAGCCCATGGCGCCTCTTTCCTGGGACTATTTCTTCTATAGTCCATGGATGAATGAATTTTTTAAATTCATTTTTTTTTGCTCCTGAAGGATGAATGTATCCTGGTAGAGTTTGGTCCCAGAATAACAAGTCCTAAAGAAAAAGTCACTCTTGAAACATAAAATCTCCTACTCTGAAGAAGGAATGCAAATAGCTTAAAAATATCACAGTTTGAGGCAGCATTATGTCTGCTGAGGGGATGGGACAGAGACTATTGTCTCTGTGCTAGAAATGAACAGACTTTTCTATTGGAAGAGCATGTGATTGACCCACCCACAGTCCAACATGTGTCTGTGATGAGGCCGGGCCCTCCTGGGAAATCTCTTTCTCAGTCTCCCTTGCTTTGGTTTCTTTGGTTTTGCTAGATTATGAGCCAGTAATAATGGACATACTTCTCTCAACGTACCCTTGAAGGAATGGGGTTGAGAGAGTGGGTTTGGGCCTTTGGTCCTATTAGCTCCGATTCACTGCATTAGCTTCCTGTAGACAGAAGGGGAGTCAGAACACAAGAAGTCCAAGTTCTGCCCAATGGGCACCATCTTTACCATCTTGCGTGTATGGAGGCTGCACTGGATTATATACACTGTTCTCTCTCAGGCAGTGCTTCTCAAATGATTTGTGGCAATGGGCCATTAAAAATGTTTTTTCAGTTGACTGCAGACTGACAATTTGTAGAATACAAGCTAATGTGCTTGGGTGTCCTGAAAATGTCAAATTGCTATACAGGTGTCTAAATGCTTTCTCTTACTTTCTCTACTTATCCTAAGATGGTAACATGTAGTGTGTAACCAGGATTGGTCCATGGACAACACTCGGGGCTGCACTCTTCTCCTGAGCTTGAGTCTTTCCTTTTTTTTTTTTTTTTTTTGTGCTTTGGGGGCCTCTCACTGTTGTGGCCTCTCCCATTGCGGAGCACAGGCTCCGGACGCGCAGGCTCAGCGGCCACGGCTCACGGGCCCAGCCGCTCCGCAGCATGTGGGATCTTCCCAGACCGGGGCACGAACCCGTGTACCCTGCATCGGCAGGCGGACTCTCAACCACTGCGCCACCAGGGAAGCGCGAGTCTTTCCTTTTTGATGGAAGAAAGCTGTGGACTAGCCACACCCCGCCATGCTCTTTCCCTTGGGATGTCTTTAAGGGGGAAGTGTGGGCAATGAATGACTGGATGGATTTCTGACACTTGTCTCAGCTCCCGATATTTTGAGCACAGTCTTCTAAGATATTTGATCAACACAAATGAAGCAGCTTAGTTATCAAAATCATTTTCCATCCTGGGGCTTCTTCAGACCAGAGTGGCCGGAGCACTTGTCCTGATAAATCAAAGCCCGGGAGCAGAGTTGGTGTTTGGGAAGGGAAGGGAAAAGTGTGCTGGGTCCTCTCACACATGGAAGTGTTTTATAAAATGGGGACTTTATAAGGTTCTGTGTACTTTATAAATGTTAGAATTTTAAAACTTAATAATGAAGCTCATAGGAATGGTGGGAACAATCTGTAAAATGGCATTTAAAGGCACACTTATGTTTTCTTCTCACGTGCTATGACGTCTAATTGTATTAATAAGCTGCTAGATACCATTTACCTTCTTGCTGATGGTTATTTTCAGTTTGCCACAGGATCTGAAATAGAAGTGCACTGTTTAAAATGGTGAGTGGGGTTCAACATGGTAATACATTTCTTTCAAAGGTCACTTACTTATTGTTCAAAAAATATTGAAAAGCAAATCTGTTAAAGTTAAAAGTGAACATATATTTTCTGAAGACTTCTTACTGCTTTGTATTGCTTGGTACAGCAATAAGCATATGAATATCAACTTTATATCAGTGGCTTTGTTGAACTTGAACTAAAAAGTCCCTGTGTTCTAATTCTAGATTTTGGAGTGCTTGGGTGGGCATTTGAGTAGAAGCTCCTTTCAGAGCGGGAAATGGGGATTGAGAGATTTGACATGTGGTAATCGATGCTATAAGGGTAGATGAGGTCACTAAGTGACAAAAATAAAGGAGAGATGGGACAGCTGAGAAGGGAATGGGGATGAGGCAGGAAGAAAAGGAACGAACAGAAGAAGAGCAAGACAGGGATGCTCTCCTTGCACGAGACTGGTGGGAGAATGTTCCAAAAGGAAGCACATTCATCACTGGTAGAAGCTGCAGCAGGATGAAAGGCGTGTGGGTAGTGGACACTTTTAATGCCCTGCGTGTCCTTTGGGTCTCTTTCAGGGTCTCTGGGTGTCCCTTACCCAGCCTGGATGTGCTTTTGGCTGCAACTGCCGGAACCTGTGACGTTTCTTGTGAAGACTGCCTTCAGGCTCCTGGTATGACTTTGCTGGCAAAATCAGAGAAGAACAAGTGCCTGGAATTACCGTCCCACCCGAGCCCTTAGCCCATGACTGCCAGCTGGGGAGTGTGAAAGCCCAGCTCCCTTGTCTTAAGTCAGGACAAACCCGAGGAATAATTTATACTCTAGAACTTCCCCCTGAGACTTTGCTTGGTTTCTTCTCCTACATTGCCCTGCTTCCCCCACTCCCTGACCTGTTTTTCTCTGGAGCATTGCTTTCACTCATCATCTGCCTATGAATCCTCATTGCAGGGTCTGCTTCTAGGGAATGGGATCTATGATCGAGTGGTCTTGGGAGAACACTCCTGAGGATGGAACAATCATTAGTAAGTGCCTAGAGGGTAGAGTGCTGAGAAGTAGGTGCCAGCTTGGAAAGGGTTGAGGAGGGACTGGATAAGGAGCTGGCTGGAGACTTCAGTAGAGTACATTCAATGGAGAAGTTTGATGGTGGAAAGTTCAAGAGGGTGACAGGGTCATACAGTCACAGAAGGTTGCTTGCTTTTTAGACTAGAAGAAATCAGAGCCTATGGATAGTCAGAGGGGATGAGATTAATGAGAGGGAGAGACTGAAAATACTAGAGTGAGATGGGAGGCTGAGGTAGGTGTAACCTTGGAGGGAAGCAGTAGAAGAGGTCTCCTGAACATAGGAAGGAATGGGCATTCCAAAGGAGACAGCACTGTGTGTTGTTTGACACAGATGTGGAGCAGAAGCTAGAGAACTCGAGGTGGAGAGTAACAGGTTGAGTAGGGAGGATGGCAGAAGCCAGGCTAGGAAGGATGTAGGGATGCCATAGTGGGACCCCTTCCTCTCACAGATTATAAAGGGGTCCAGAGCTGGAGTCACTCAGCTAGCAAGGAGTGGAGCTGACACCAGGAGCAGCTCTCTTCATGGCTTCTGTCTTTCGTTGCTGTCCTAAGCTGCCAGGTCACCTGCAGAGAGAAAGCCATACGAGAGTGAGGGCTTTGGACGGTGGAGGGGATGTGATGAACATCCTCCTTCCCAGGAAGTCCTGTGCCAGCAAGAGGCCGAGAAGAAGGTAGATTCTTTCTCTCTCCTAGAACAACAGGTGGTCCTGAGTGCCACGGACACCCTCGGCATGACGGTTCTCAACAAAACAGGTTGCTGCCGAGAAGAGCATCTTTCATTCCCAACTGTGAATCTGGGAGAAAATACTCTGAGGGGGAGGACCTGGGTCCTGGTTCCTAGGACAGTTCTCCAGTTGATTTGAAAGTGTGTGATTGTTTTCAAGCCCTTCATATGGCCCTAAACACCACTTACAGACGTCCATCAATAAAGAGACGCATAGGAAGTTTGCTGACTCTGGAAGGGGTCAAGACAGCAGAGAGGTGGAAGATGTCTTATCCTTTTTTGTAAGGGTCTGGAATTTAACTTAAGTCATTAGCTATTGGGCCTTAAAAAGGGATCTGTATTTTTACAGGAGGATTTAGGGTGTTTTATGTGTTTATTTTTCCTTCACTATTAGACCTCCAAGGAGGAAAGAACGTAAGGGTCAGAGACTCCCTCTGTCTGGTGATAGGCCACATCTCCCCAGGTTCCCTGGAGAAGAGATGGGAGAAGGACATGCTTTCACGGACCTGGGCCAGCAGTGGGCCTCACTCCTCTTCTGGACTCAACCCTCCTCCACTCATTTTGACTCCATTGCACTCGGTCCCACCCGTCCACCCATGCCCACTGTCATTCCCTGACTCTCTTGCTCACTTTTTCATGCCACTCACTGTGTGTCTCATCCTCTGCTTGGTTTGTGAGAAGACAAAGTAGGATAAACTACAATAGTTGCCCTCGAAGAATTTACTGGGGGAGACTTTTTATAACCTAAGGAATTAAATTACTGCTTTAACTAAATCAATTCAATGCAGTTTTGAGAGTTATCAGTAGATTGTTAGTTACTAGAAGTTTAAGGATTCAGAGGGAGAGATTGCTGGCCCAGACTGGGTGTTCTGTGATGGTTTCGCAGTGGTCATGGGAGGACAGCCAAGCCTTGAAAGTTGGGCAGAATCGGGATGTGGAGGGTGAGAAGTGGCTAGGGGGGCAATTGTCTTCATGCACACCGTATGTATGTAACTCTGTGATGTGTGTTTAAGTGGATTCAATGCATAAAGGGGACATTGATCTGTGTTTATTCCCAAGGCAAATGAACTTGTGTGGGCAGCACGGGGGCTCATTAAGTGCTTGGTGAATCGGAAGGCAGTTTCTGAGAGACTGGAATGCTGAGCCTGGCAGCCCTGAAAGATGACTCCATCAATATTTAGTGAGGAACTCTGACTTGCAAAGATTCTACTAAGGAGATGCAATGGGAGATACAGAGTGAAAGAAGATGTTGTCCCTGCCCTTGAGAACTGCAGAGTCAATGATGGGGGTTGGACACAAGAACACATTTAACAGTGCAGGGCTCTCAAAGAATCAATATAAATAGGTGGTGCTCCAAAACTACTATAGGAGTTGGAATAGATGGCAGTGGGGGAGGAGGGAAGAGTGTTGATTATACTGAGCATGACTTTTTAAAAATTTTTATATACTTATTTATTTATATTGAAGTATAGTTGATTTACAGTGTTGTGTTACTTTCAGGTGTACAGCAAAGTGATTCAGCTATATATATATATATATATATATATATATATATATATATATATATATATGTTATTTTTCAGATCCTTTTCCATTGTAGGTTATTAGAGGATATTGCATGTAGTTCCCTGTGCTATACAGTAGGTCCTTGTTGTTTATCTATTTTATATACAGTAGTGTGTATCTATTAGTCCCAGATATATGTGTATTATATATATATATATATATATATATATATATATATATATATTTAAAATCAAACTCTTGACATTTGGGGGGAAAAGTTTTATTTATTTTATTTTAAATTTATTTATTTATTTAATTTTTGGCCGCATTGGGTCTTCGTTGCTGTGTGCGGGCATTCTCTAGTTGCAGCAAGCGGGGGCTACTCTTCCTTGCAGTGCGCGGGTTTCTCATTGTGGTGGCTTCTCTTGTGGTGAAGCATGGGCTCTAAAGGCGTGCGGCCTTCAGTAGTTGTTGCTCGCAGGCTCTAAAGCACAGGCTCAGTAGTTGTTGCACGTGGGCTCTAGGGTGCGCTGGCTTCAGTAGTTGTGGCACGGGCTCAGTAGTTGTACCTCACAAGCTTAATTGCTCTGCAGCATGTGGGGTCTTCCTGGACCAGGGCTCGAACCCATGTCCCCTGCATTGGCAGGTGGATTCTTAACCACTGCACCACCAGGGAAGTCCAGGTGAAAATTTTAGAAGAAGCAATAATAATAAAGGTAGATCAAGGGAACACATGATTGCTCTCAGAAGACTTCATATTGAATTTGAATATATTCATTCTATCATTTTCTTTCAACACTTTGCTTTCACCTAGTGTCATGGGGTAGATAAGCATGAAGAAGCAACTCCTACAATGGCCTCCTAAACCCGTGTTGAATCATTCATTTTCTCTCTTTTCTCACTATCGTGATGTCAGAGCCAGAACTGCTAATGTGCTACCATAAACTGTCATTCTGAGTTTTACCTCTGTCCTCGGCATGTGGCCACCTACACCACACAGGGGAGGGGTAATGGGCAACTGGAAGGGGAGGGATTGTGGTAAATTTGAAGGAACAAACCCACATTTCCAACATGAACAAGTGTCCATCCATTGACAGGAAGACATTTCATCAACTGATGGGTGCATCTTCCATCATCCACTTTAGGGATTGTCCCTTGTTGGCCTCAGACTCAGTTCTTTCTTGACCATAATCTGGGTGTGGATAAAAGTCCAACTATGGTTGGAAAGAGAAATTTCACAGCTAACTGAGAGGTAACCCAGCCGGACAGCAAAGAGTTGACTGTGCCATACCTAATTGACAGTGGAGGGGTAACCTCAGGTTACGTGCCTTTCGACTGAAATTCCATATTAGCTGTTTGCTTGGAAGGAGCAGATGTTTTGGCTCTGGTGGTCACTGCTCACCTCTGTCTGGGAGGTGCATCAATCACTTTAATTATAATGGAACATGGGGCCAGGAACTGAAGGAGAAAAATCAACCCAATCCCAAGAACAATCTTTCTTGATGAATTCTCCCCTAAATCGAAACAATTCACTGGGTATCCCAGCTGGGGTTCATATGCTTTTGATTACTGTGGGCTATTTAGCTCTACAAAATGACAGGCTGCTTAATGGACTTTTAATGGTTATAGGTTTCTCTCTCTTTTTTTTAATGAGCTTCACCAGTTTGTTACTAATGCCCTGTAGAAATTTGGCGAGGGGCCAGGCTGGATGTTCCACATTTCTGGTTTCCAGGCGGCATACAAGCAACCATCATAGCCAGTGGGGAAGGATGTTGCCAATCGGAGGGTGATGCCATTAGGGCAGGGAGAGCAGGGAAGCTGAGTGCCCTGTAGTCCTAATAATTATGCCATCTTAGAGAAGGTGGTTGCATTTTGTAGCTGAAGTTACCCCGAAGGCTTCAAAGGTCTTGGGATCTCAGGTGGCAGGAGAGTTGGCAGTGTTGGGAATGCTTTGCCTTCCTCTGATTTCCATGTTGTTGGTAAAAGGTGCCCCTCTTAGACTCAGTTGCATCCTGTCCACCAAAGGGCCTGTGGACATCTCAAGGCCAAGGCTAGGTGGTAGTCAATCATGTTGGTATCTGTAGTGCAAGATTGGGCCCACAGTAGGTAGTCAGTCCACGTCTGTTGAATGAGTGGCCATAAACAATTAGGATGAATGAGGGAGAAAAGCTTTTACGGAAGGGCATCCCTCTCTGGGTCTCCAGAGAAAAGCATGAGATCTGTGGGCAAGAGAAGAGTGAGAGCTGAGGATGAGAGAGACTGTGTCTTGAGTCACTAACAACTCTACTGACTCTCATTTCTTGTCATGCACCAAACATCACGCTAAACACTTTGTATGCATCACCTCCCATGGGTCCTTCTAGCCTCGCGGAGAGGTAGACAGTGGTGTGCTGATGAGTGTTTCACAACCAGTTTTGGGAAGCTGCCCAGATTTGTGGCATTTGCTAATTTCTGTGGTGAATACTCCCACCATGGCCTATTTCAAACTACCTATGTGATGGCAGCCAGCCAGCTGGTGAAATTCCAGAAGACTTAAAAATTGGCTTTTGCCAGCCGCTGTGAGCACACCACCAGAGATAGGTATCATACCATTTCACAGATGCAGAGGATGAAGCTCAAGAAGTAAGTAACGGGTGAAGGTCATGGAGACAGTAAAGGACAGAATCCAGGCCCAGAAGGCCTCCCAAACACTAAGCTCTTGACCACTGATCGCACTGCACTACTTTCCTAAACTTCCTTTCCACGCTGTCAGAGTGGCCACAAAACTAGGAAGCAGGCAACTCAACTCAGGCTGATGTAAAGCCCATTCTGGTTTCCTGGGGCTTCCCCTGTAGGTCACGTATGATGCTCACTGTAGAACTTCTTTGGAGGTCTCCTGCTCCTGGGCTACCCCTTCTCACCCTCACTCACATTATGGAGATTTTGCTTCTTAACTTACAGCCAACCAGGCTCTAGTGCTAGTACAAGGTATTTATTGTGGTACCGCCTCCTTATTTAATAGATGAGCCAATTGGGGGTCCTAAGAGATTAAATGACTTGTCCAGATCCACACAGCCTGTCAGTGACAGTGCTGGAAATAAAATTGAGATCTGATTCCTGATCCAAGGCACCTCCCTGGAAATTACAGGGCCTTCCACCTCTTAAGGATAACGAATGGAACTTGGAGTTTCATAAAAGTAGATGGGGGTGGATTTTCCTGCCTCACGTTGCTGATGTTCTTCCTCACTGCTGGCTCTCAGTTTGAAAGATTCAACTTGACTTCCCTTGATTTGGGGGCAATGAGCCAAGAATTCAAGGGTGGGCAGCAGGAATACATGGTGAAGTGAATGCAGCAAACATGAAAGACATTCTTTGGGAGCTTTAGTGGCTGGGGACGAGGGGCAGGGAGCAAAGGAGGGGGCTCCTTGCTGAAATGCCCTCATGTCTCTGAGTCCTGAGATACTCTTAAATCACGCCCAGGTCGTATGGTGCCTATACTTGTCTCTTGGCCCAGGGTGAAAACAGTTCACATTGTAAAATTAACTTTCCACATTTGGCTGGTCCACACGGGGCCAGCTTTCTTTCAAAGTGAGTTTGCGAATGAATGAATGAATGTGTTGACTGGGTTACTGTTCTTAGGGGAGCCTTCTTTGCATGGGACTTGGAGAAGGATTAAAGCCGGTTTTGAAAAGTGTTGGTGCTCACCCAAACACAGCATGCTGATAGAATTCTGGTCGCACTTTTATTTGCTATGGAAAAAAAATGCTCCAGTTTCATGGAAGAAATAGCCCAGCAGATGGTGTTTGGTGGAGGGCATGAATGTAGCCTTGTAAATAAGCATTCAAAATAGACCAGCTTCCCCCCAAATTTACCATCTGCCCCTTATCCCGTGAGGTCCACAGGTGGTAAAAGAAAGGAAATTGATGCTTTGAGTTGTTATTGTTACTATTTTAGTATTCCCATATTACAGAAATTCCCTAAATGATGGCATTCTTAAATTTGGTTATAAAAAACATGGAGAGCAATGCCTTCAATTTAACAAATTTTTCAGGGTTTAATCTGGTTTAAGAATAAAATCTGGTCTAAATGGCATTGCCCTGTTTATCTCCTTTTGGGGGGTAGCTTCTGATGTGATCCTCTGTTTGCAACTCTCATGGCTGAGGGTCTTCTACATCCACCCTGGCTCTGGACAAGACTCTCAGATTCACTGTTGCTTCCCATCTCCAAAAAGCAGGGTAATCAATGTGCATAGGATCTAGAATCTTACAGACCTGGGTTTGAACTCATTTTTGGCTGTGGAGCAATGGTCAACAATTAAGTATCAGTTTCCTCATCTGTAAAATGAGGAAACTAGTGTGGTTGATAAGACTGCTGGAGATGGTTGTTAAAATTAAATGAGAAAAGGTACCTATAGCACTCAGGACAGTGCAGACAATGTTCAAAATATGTTTATTGTTATAGCTCATGTCATCACCATTGTCATCGATATCATCATCATCACCATCATCTCCAACTATAATACACAGCTATCTTAATTGGGGAGTAAAAGGGACTTCTGGATATTGGTGATTTATTTGAGTTAGTATGAAGAGTGGTGGAACTCATTAGGCTGACTGCTCCCACTCTCCTTTTGTTTCCCCAAAAGGAGAGTCTCATAGGCCACCAGCCAAAACATGTCTCAGAGAATGGAATGCTTTGTGAGGCTTTCGTTGGGTTGGGTTGACTATTATTGAAGGAGGGAAGATTGAAATCAAGATTTTTATCATATTGTAAATGGTGGATGATTCAATGGAGTAGACTAAGCATTGGGATTAGGAATCTGAAGTTTTGTAGATTGAGTTTGCTCAGATTTGGGGGAAGGATTTAAAGGGGTCTGAATTTAGAAAACCCTAACTTTGGAAATTTTTCTTGCAGTTTCAGTGATGGCAGAGGCTCAGGAACAAAGGGTTTAGGTGGAAGCAGGGTCCTGAGAGGGGAACCTCTGGAGTGTATATTTGTGGTACTTCTCACCGGTGGGTAGTAGTCTTTTTTTTTTTTTTTTTTGCGATACGCGGGCCTCTCACTGTTGTGGCCTCTCCCGTTGTGGAGCACAGGCTCCGGACGCGCACGCTCAGCGACCATGGCTCACGGGCCCAGCCGCTCCGCGTCATGTGGGATCTTCCTGGACCGGGGCATGAACCCGCGTCCCCTGCATCGGCAGGCAGACTCTCAACCACTGTGCCACCAGGGAAGCCCGGTAGTAGTCTTTATTTTTAGTGATTGTGTTGACATTGAGAGAATGGGGATTGGCTGGGGTGTAACTTACTGAGAGGAGGAAGAGCAGATGTTCTAAACGAGATTTGCAGCCCTTTCAAAAGGACCAAAGGAGATTTGACCTGTAAACCTCACCTGTCTAGCATTACCTGGATCTTTTCTCAGAAATGTTTGAGTGGTAGTTAGAATCACAGAGTTGTAGTACAAGAGGTATCACAGAGGTTTTTTCCAGTTCCCATCGCCTTCTGTTACAGACAAAGCAACTCCAACAAAATGAGGTCAAATTTTGATCACACTTCCCTCTCCTCTTTCCCCCCACCGAGATAGAGCCAGTGTCCTTGTATTCTTGGTAGAAAAGATCAGCGTTGCCCCATTTTTCAGCCCTCTTTTATGCTAACAGTACATGTTGCTGAACTTATTGAATGCTGGCTAGTACATCATTATCTTTAATAAACATTAATTGAGTGTCTAGCCTAGTGTGTACAAAGTTCATGATAAGTTAAGACATGGCCCTTGCCTTTAAAGACCTTAAAATCTTTAAGCAATAACCTCAGGCTTCGGTAAAGCTGTCTAAAGCTTACAAGTATTCTGCTAGAGAAGTATAATTGAGAGTCCCAACCCAGGGGCCAGGGTGGGGCTTTAATGCTGGCTTTCTGCCTCTTTACTGTGACAACCTGATTCAGTCGCTTGGTAGTTTTGAGCTTCTCTCCCAACAGTTTGAACACACCGATGACAATACCTGTCCCTCCTACTTCTGAATTTTGAGGAACAAATGAGACCTACATTTGCCTATAAATTATGAAGTATAGTAGAAACTGAAGGGATCAATAGAAATGGAAGAGATCCTACTCTATAGGACTGTACTCTCAGAGTGAAAGTAATTAATCATTCTACTTATTGTCATCATCATCATTATCTTAATTATTATCATCCAGGAGTTTTCATTAGACACCTCTTTGCATTTAGCATCTTCCTGCTCTCCACGACCCTACAAACAAACAGCCACTTTCACTCAACACGTTCAGGTAATGGTGACTCGTCAGGGTTTACGTCACCTGGTTAGATGAGCCGTCGTCCGCGTCACTCTGGGTATTTGTACATGGCAACGTGTGCAGTAGTTTTTTTTTCCTCTTTATCCACATAGTGAGTCAGGAGAATCTTAACCTAATGATGGGGCTTTATTTTTTTCTCTATCAAGTCCACAGATGTCATGTTGACTGTTGTAGATTTTGACAGTATTGTGGGCCCAGAAATAATGTCCTTCATATCAAGGAATTTTACAGAGAACTGGCACAAGTGGCAAATGAGTTTAAGAAAATGAATTCCAGGATCCAACAGAAGACAGAAGTCATGAAAGCATACTATGGCCCAGAGGTTATGATGCCTGTAGTAAATTTGGTTACCAAGGCTGAAATAAACATTTCAAGCTGCACCTAACTGTCCTGTAGAGATGTCTTTGCTTGCTTCTGAAGCGACCTGCTTTATTCTCTCCTGTCTTTTGGTAAAAGAAAATGGATTTTATTTGAGTGACAATGCACTCAGCCTCCCTTGTAGCTAGAAGTTAGCAATTAGATTAAGAAGTTGTTAGGTAAGACTTCCGGGAAAGCTCCTGGAGAAGGGAACAACATCCCCACTACATGCTTGGATATGGATGTGACTACAGGAGCCTCTCCAACAGCCATCTTAGATCGTGGGGCAACCTTGAAGATGGAAACCACGTCTCAAGGTGATGGAACATAAACACAGAAGGAGCCTTCCCCCACAGCCCTGCCATGCAATCTTAGACTTTTGTTCTGGACTGCTTTCACATGAGTAGGAAGTGAATTTATTTAATCACTGTTATTTCCAGACTCTGCTACTAGCAGTCACCGTCTTTCCTAACTGATACATGTGCCTTCCCCTCAATGACTAGTGCCCTTGATTCTTTGCAGTTAGCTCCTGGAAACACTGTCTGTTGGTCCATGCTGACGCACAAGCCCCTACAAGAGCAATGTTGGACTCAGCCTCTGCTAATGAGCAGAGGCTGTGAACACAGCTTGTGAACACAATGCTGGGATTATAAGGTGCTGGCAGCCGTGCCAGAATAATAAGGTCAGATGGAAAATCATACCAGTAAATATCTTCAGTGAATATCCTGTCCCACTCCAGTGCCCTTCAAATACCATCGCCCAAATCCACAGTTCATGTGGTAGGATTGCAGCCTCTCTTCCCCAGAGCCATCATTTCTGTCTGTGGGATAATGAGGAGGGTCTTCGGTACCACTCCAAAGTTTTCCCTGTCTAGCTATGCAGCAGGAGCCTATATTTGTCCTGACTTGTAACTGAAACCCTTGTTTGTCTGAGTTTCTTTCCCCTGGCAATTTCACCTGTAATCTCAGAGATCGTAGCTGCAATTTGCTTTGCTAATCTCACCCACCTTTGGCTGAGTGACACTGCGCTGGAAGGGCTCAGGGGACTTGGGGACACTTCCTCAGCTCACTCTGTCTCTGTTTTACAGCAGTGTCCTCTTGACCATTTGCTGTGGGCTCTGTAGCGCTGTACCCACCTTTGACTTAGTTTTAAGGCAAAATTCCAGGGAAAGATTTCAGAAAGATTTGTATAATTCCTAAATTGCTGTCTGATTACTGAGGTAGTTAAACTTTCAGTGAGATCTTGGCACTTTCCTGAGACTAAAAAAACCCCAAGGCACATCTAAGGCAGCAGATTGCTAAGGCTAAATGTTCTCTGCTGGTCTTCCTCTTACAGGTGTTTTGGTGACCATGGGCCAGATCTGAGTGTGTTTATCAGAGGCAGCTGCTGGTATCATTGAAATCTAATTCAGAAATTAGGGTGACAGCGTTGTCCACTGTAAGTTACTTTTGAGTAGTTTTATATAAATGTTATGGTGAGTTTGCTGGTCCAACGCTATTTAGGGTCACATATTTCTCACATAATCCCATATACCTCACAGATCCCAAATATTGCTTACATGGAGGATTGATTAGGTGGGTGAGGTTGTCAGACATGGGGGGGATGAAGCAAATATCTGCTGTCTAGTGATTTGAAAACATTTTTGTAAGACTGTTATGGTAGAAGGAATTTCTTTCTCTTGGAATAATTTGTAGTTAAATGCACATGAGGTATGGCCAGGAGAAGGAAGGAGTTTGTGGAGTGAAAATACATCCTTACTTTTGAAAGCTTTTTCTCAACATATATGAACTTAACCCACACTGAAGACTTTAATTTTTCTGAGACTTTAAATATAACAAACTGATAATTGCAAGGCAGTTGGTAGTAGTGCTTTTTAACTTCACCTTCTTTAGGAGATTCAGGGTGCCTGGATTGAATACATGTACTCAAGAAAAAAAAATTATCTCACCTGGCACAAATCACTAATGTTATAGAGTCAAAATTTATTATTATTATTTTATGAGCCTGAAGTAGTTCTATAATATACCACAGTAGAAATATAATGTGATGTGTAGGATGTGTATTTAATTTAAAATTTTCTAGTAGCCACATTACAAAACATTAAAAGAAATAGGTGAAATTAATAGATCTTGTTTAACCCAATATATCCCAAATATGATCATTTCAGCATGTGATCAGTGTAAGAAATTGTCAAGATATTTGACATTCTTTTACAATGTATCTCAGTTTGGGCTAGCCACATTTTAAGTGGGCAGTAGCCACAAGTGGCTGGTGGCCACTGTATTGGCAGAACGAGTCTTGAGAAGAGGGGTTGTGTCGGATTTACACGGTTCCCTTTCTAGCTAAACAAACCAGTGCCTAAAGAACTGATTTTTTTTTTTTTTTTTTTTGCGGTACGCGGGCCTCTCACTGTTGTGGCCTCTCCCGTTGCGGAGCACAGGCTCCGGACGCGCAGGCTCAGCGGCCATGCCTCACGGGCCTAGCCGCTCCGCGGCATGTGGGATCTTCCCAGACTGGGACACGAGCCCGTGTCCCCTACATCGGCAGGCGGACTCTCAACCACTGCGCCACCAGGGAAGCCCAAGAACTGATTTTTGATCGTGAGTTTTTCACCCTCACACATTCATATTTCTGCTCAGAGAGCTAACATCTCATAAGACATTCTGGGAGTGGAGCTGTCAACTTAAAATAGAAAGTCCCCCGGAGCTGCTGGAGAACCAGTCCTTTTGAACAGAAGGGGAAATGTCCCAAAATTAGGCAGGCCACGGCTTCCATGTTTTCTGGAAGGAAGTTTACCCCCTTCCAAACAGGAAGGTGCAAGGCATTCATTTTTTCCACCTGTAGGGGGAGCTCTTGTCACTTCACTCTTTATAAAATTCCAAATCTGGCTCTCAGACGCCGGCAAGCTCGGAGTTCTTTCACCTGGGTCTGCGGAGAGTTTGTTTTTGGCTCCAAACCAGCAGTGCTTTCGCAATCTCCACACGTTACGGCTGCTGAAATGCTAGGACACCAGCCGGGTGGCGGCTTGAGTCTTGTGATTCCCAGGCAGTCCGGCGAAATGATAAACAAAAGTCTTTTGTGCAATATTAATAAGCTTTAAGCACTCCCCAGCCGAGCCCCTTGTCATCCAAGTAAGTCATGTGTATCAAAAGCCCTTATATGTGAAAGTTTGTTTTCATATCTGGCCAGCGTTGAATGGGAGCCCCCTTTGCCATGTTGTAAAACAAACATTTGTTTATTTTGTGAACAGTGCTGGCAGTATGATACAGGAACCCGGCCTGAATGCAGGGACCCCTTTCCAAGGAGGCGCCTTTGAAAACCTTTCTGCTGCTCCATTCCAACTGTCAACTGATCTTGAGTTCTGTTTACTTTAAGACAATAACACTGTTTCCTAAATAAATAAGTCAGGGGCACCCGTGGGCCTTAATGAAACCCCATAAATGGGTTGGGTGCTGGGGGGTGGAGAAGGGGAATTTTTGTGCAGTGCAGAAACAATGGCTAGTTCATCTCACCATGTATCCGGGGCCTGTGTTTTTAAGACAGAAGGGGGCCTTTGTGTTAATTGCACTGATAAAACTCTCCTGATAGAGCATCCCCTGGAACGCTGGGACAAAAGATGTGACATTTCGCCCCGTGTGAATGCCACCCTGCCAAACAGACGTTTTCTAAAGCAGCGACGTATTGGTCACACACACAGCTCCCACACACCCCCTCCCGCCCAGTAGATCAGCTAACCTCTCCTGGTGTGCAGAGAAAATAAATAAAAACTGTAAGACTAAACCATCTGCCTCTGGAGGTGTCTGGCTTTTTTCCTGGTTGCTCTGGAGCTTCCAGAAATCCATTTCGGTTTCTGACCCGTCCAAGTGGTCCTCAGGCACAACAGAAGAGAGGCTGGCACTTACAGTAGAGGAAGTTGTGCTGACGGAGAGTTGGGGTGTTCGTGGGTTTCCCTGGGAAGCAGGCATTCCAGCCTGTTACGGGAAATTACGTTTCTGAGCAAAAGACACATTCTAGGTGAGGACTAGAGGCTGAAGATGGGGAACCAGCAGGGCTTGCTGCATGTAGATTTTAAAAATATATTTTAAATATGACACAAATGAAGTAAGTATGAAACAGAAACACTCACAGATAGAGAACAGACTTGTGGTTGCCAAGGAGCGGGACGTGGGGGAGGGATGGAGTGGGAGCTTGGGATGAGCAGATGCAAACTGTTATATAGAGAATGGATAAACAACAAGGTCCTACTGTACAGCACGGGGAACTATATTCAATATCCTGTGATAAACCACAATGGAAAAGAATATGCAAAAAATGTATGTATACGTATAACTGAATCGCTTTTCTGTACAGTAGAAATTAACACAACATTATAAATCAACTATACTTTAATAAAATAAATTTAAAAATATATATTTTATAAATACCATAATAGCATCATACAACATCTCTGAAACAGAGACTTCCCCATATAAGTATTTTCAAGTATAAGCATTCCTTATTTGTTTTGTTCCATAGAAACGTATTTTAATATGGGTTTAATCATAACATTCATATAATTTGGTAATTTGCTCTTTGGGGGTTAGCATCCTTTCACGTGCATTTTCTCCAAGTCACCACCTAATCTTTATAACCGCCATTTTCTGTAGATGGACAGTCTTCCAAGTGGATATATGACAATTCACATGTCGCTTTCCTTATTCTTGGTGATTTAGAATACTCATGATTTTTCACTGTTATAAATAATATTACAATGAATACCTTCATACCATAAATTCTTTCTTTTTGGGAAGAAATATTAATTGAGATAAATCCCCAGGCCAGGAATACTTAAGGCTTTTTAGCACATAATATCATATTGTTTCCCAGAAGGATTTTCAAATAAGGCAATTTATTTTTCAGGCTGCAATGGCTACCTCCTTTTTGCAGTGTATTCTCTTTACTTTTGCACCCCTTTTGCCCCTGTTATTTTCTCAGGACGACCCCTCCACCATCATGGGCTCCCTCAAATACCCTCACATAAATATCTATTCTACCACCTTATAAGGCTGATTCTGGGATGTTGCCCCTTAGAGCCTCTTTAGATGAGTACATCACATGCAACTTATTTTTATCATTTTAGAGCAGAATGCTTCAATCTGTAACACATAAATTCCTAATTGCTATGGTCTAGACATGTGTAAGATATACATAGTTTCAGACTTATTTGTAATTTATATACATTTCCTCACCCTCTAATAGCTTGAAGGTATTAATGGGGTAGATATCTTTTGAGAAGCCTGCCAAGCCCAATAGTCAGATCCCCTCAATCTGTAAATTATTGCCCTGCTGGACCACGTGACTGCTGCCCCCATCCTGCCGACCTTACTTCTGATGGGACCATGAATGGATGCTTGGAATAGACTGAGCCATGGGCTACTACAGAACAGAGAAGTGACTATGGGTGAGGGTGGGAGGGAGAGAGAGAGAGAGCCACAGAAAAAAACAGAGTTGGGAGCTGGACAAAAATTGTTCCCTGGGTTCCTAATGCTTTTCCAGTTCTTAGCTCCAGTCTTTTCTTAGGTCTGACTACATATTCTTGGCTTTGCATTTGGAAAGATACCCCAAATAAGAATTCTGCTAATATATCTCCCTCCCTCTTTCTTTCTCTCCTTCCTCCTCTTTTTAATTTTAATTTTTTTTATTTTTATTTATTTATTTTTTGCGGTACACGGGCCTCTCACTGCTGTGGCCTTTCCCGTTGTGGAGCACAGGCTCGAGACGCGCAGGCTCAGCGGCCATGGCTCATGGGCTCAGCTGCTCCACGGCATGTGGGCTCCTCCCGGACCGGGGCACGAACCCGCATCCCCTGCATCGGCAGCCAGACTCTCAACCACTGCGCCACCAGGGAAGCCCTAATTTTTTATTTTTGTATATGCTAACTTGGTTACTAATACAGTCTACAACAAATAGAGTTGGAAATAGACATCCCTTGATGCTGTGCACATCCGTGTAGCTTAATAATAAAAAATGAATCTGGACACTGATGAAAGTTTTAGCTCTTCTCTTCTACCGACATGTAGGGCTGCTGGGTTGAAATGTGGCATAATTCCATTTATGATTCTGAACCTATGGAATCTTTGAGAAAAACATTTTTCCCCTTTAAACTATTGACACTGTAAAAACTAGCTCCTCAAAATGCCAGACAGTTTGAATGATCAAAATGCTGGATGGTTTGGATAATCTTACACAATGAATCTGATTCAAGGCTTTGGGTGACCATATACACAGATGGATACAAAGGGAAGAATGAATATAAGAGTTTCTGAGCCCTAGCTGAGTCAGTATGGTTAATTTTGGAGGCAGAGAGTAAAGTATTCACAGAGAAAAAGGCTCTCTGGCCTTCTTTGATAAAATTAAAAGAAAGAACCCAAGAAAACCTCAAAGGCCTCCTACTTCTCACCTATGTCTTGAGATTTTTCCCTCCAAAGACAGAGGATGAATGCTGCAGAAGTGATAAAAATTAGAACCTTATGTCTAAAGCTGACGGTCTCCAAAGGATGTCTAGAAAACCTGGCTGGATATCTTGGGCTATTACTGATCTTATATTTTTCCTTTCTTGCTTTTATCTATCATCTATCTATCTATCTATCTATCTCCCTATCTTTATCTCTATCTATCTATCATATACCTATCCACCTACCTACCTATCTATGTATAAATTATGGAATAAAAAGGGAAACATTGGGGGGTTAGAGGGAGATATCCTCCTTACAATCCAAGGAAGCCTTTCATACTGAGAAACAAAGGACACAATCCTCACTAATTGAGATAAATTGTAAATTGTGCCCTCTCTCGACCCGTTGGCTGGTGCTGTCGTTCTAAAGGATCTAACTGACCCTGTAAAAACATCCTTTCTCCTGGTCTGAAATGTCTCTCTCGTTTTAGAGCTTTAGAAATTCTGGTAACCTGGAGAAGCACTGACATTTCAGAAACTCTGGACAGACCTGTCCCTGCCAGTGGAGTGACTGGGTGTGTGTGTGTGTTTAAATTATAAACAATTGACTAGCCTTTTATGACAATGATTGTACAATAAGAGCAATGGGCAGAACTATCAAATCATTTTAAATTGGCCTCTCAGTATTTTCCCGTTTGCTGACTGGATGGAGTTTATCAGTGGACTGACATATTTCCTAGCATATGTGACCTCGGGCAGTCACTCTCCATTTTTTTTCTGCCAGTTCAATTCATTTAATTAAAGTGTGCCGAGTGCCCAGAAAATGCCTGGAACTGTGCTGGCCATGATGGCCACTTAGAGCAGATCTGTTGCTGCTCCAGGGACCCTCTGCTCTGATGTGGTCATAAGGCAGCTTGCCCAGCCAGCAGGAGCCAGGGAACCGGTGGGTCAGCAGACAAGTACACAGTGCCCAGCCTCAAGCAACGTGCAGTCTACTCAGTGTGAGGGTTGTGCCTTTGCTCCCTAAGCAGTGCAACTCCCGTGGGAGAGGCAGAAGGTGAACAAGGACTGGCCACAGGCAGAACAGGTCTGGCTGGAGTGGGCATCCAGATCATCACTAAAAACGGGTTTGACTATGTCTAGAAAGACAGGCAGGGCTGGAGGAATGAGCAAGTGCTCATTTGTGCTGCAGGGAAGGAGGGTGGGAAGACGTGGTGTAAATGTACCGAGGACACCTGGGCTGGATAGTGGGAGGTTGAAGACACAAGGGGTTGACTTTGGACAGAGATTGAAGAGCACTGAATACGCCAAGGAGCCTGAACTTGATCCTAACGTCAATGATGCCAACTTTTGAGTTCACAGACTTCCTTAGGCCCTTTTTGACCCCATTCCTAGAAGTTTTAAACTTGGGCATTATCTTCTCTTTTCTCTTTCTTCAGATAACGATCTCCCTCCATCCCCATCAGACACCCAAATGTGTAGTCCAAAACCAATAAGCTTGAGCTTTGGGTTAAAAGCCCAGTTAAGGAAGGGCCCTGGAACTTGGTGTAGAGTGGTGTGGAACCAGTGTTTGCCTGTGGTCTCAAGCTGGTTTCCCAGAAAAGCTCCCTCACAGAGAGGGTTTTGTAGAACGCATGTGTGTGCAGGGTGTTTGTGTGTGTGTGGGGGGGGTGGGGGTGGAAGCGGATTTCTAAGAATATCTGGCAGGCTAGTGGTAAGTTTGCCAAGGGAATTTATGCTGTCTTTCTTGGAGGCTGGGATGTTGAAACACAATCACAACTCATTTCCAACCAATTTAGGAAGAGTTTTCCAGGAGAACATATACATATACACATAGAAAGATACACATATATACAATATATCCAAGAAAAAAAGATCTAGCTCTTTTCTGATCTTCATGAATGTATTAATTTGGGTTTTAGGATAGGTTCTTCATCCTCTTTCAGGAAGAAAAATCTGTTAAGGATTTTTCTTCTCAAATAATAGGTCAAGTCTGCAGAACTCTCTTTCTTTCCCTTGGATTGCTTCTCTCTTCACCCAATATGTTTTTGACCTAGATAGCATCTGCCTTCTCTTCAGGGGTTGTGTGCTGTGTTGTGAAAAGGAGATGGGCTGGGAGAGGTTGGAGTGAACAAATCACACCAATGCGGGTAAAATATTGTTTTCCTTATTTAGCCCTCTTATGGGAAAAGAATGTTAGAATGGAGCCCCCTAAGGTATGCTTTCCAAATCCACCAGCTCTGGAGAGATGCATCATGGCTGTAAACGCAACAGCTCAGGCAGCAAGTTCCATAATAGTTTACTTTTTGTCTCCAGACCAAAGGTCCATGGTGATTCTACCTGAAGGACTAGAGGTGTGTGCAGGATGTTCCAAGTTGTGACACTTGGGGGTGGTCAGCGGGCGGAGGGTGCGGGGAGCCGTGTGAAGACCGGAGTCAGACTGCAGAGGGCAGTGTGAGACTGCAGCGCTGGGAGCCGAGTGGCCTGACCAGAGATGCTCTTAATAGAGGCCACCTGTGTTGTTTCAAGATAAATTATGTTAGATGGGGAAGCTGGTCTATTGGATTTACAGTAAATGTATGCTAGTTAACTTCATCCCGAAGAAAGTCCTTCTAAGATTTTCGCTTCTTCCCCAGTTCAAGACATCAAGTATGATGCCTGGCTGAGTGGCAAACCCGAACCCTCTTCTCTTCGGGGGTGTGAGTGTCTCATGTAAATGCCCGTGATGATGATGGAGAGGATATTTAGTGCCTTACGACCCATTGAAACTGAACTGCACTGGGTCCTAAGGCAGCACTGTGTGTGGAGAGACATTTCTTTAAAAATCATAATAACCCAGGCACCTTCTAAATCTTTTCTGGAGCAGTAGGAACTGTAGTGAGTCTGCTGCAGGAGGCTTTTGTTCCATAGCTGGTTCTGGATGCTCGGGGCTCTCTGTGGTGGACTTCGGTAAGGGAAGGGGGTTGGTGGGTCAGAGAGAATGGCTGGTCTGGAGACCAAGTGTAGGCTTTAGAGTCAGACAGATGTGGGTTCACACCTGGCTCTCTAATTTCCTCAACTGTAAAGTTGGGACAATCATGGCAGCAATTTCCTAGAGTTGCTGTATCGTGAGATGCTTAGCACAGTGACCATAGTAAAGAATTTCCAGAACATGGTATCATTACTGACATTCAATTCAGAAATATTTATTGAGCACCTACTAGGGGATTTGACAGCTAGCAATGTAGACATGACCCTTACCCTCAGGTCTAGTGAGAAAGACAGACAATGAGCCCTTATTATGTCAGGGCAGTGCATGGGGTATGGGGGAAGGAAGTGGAGCAAAGTGATAAAGAGCGTGGATGCTGGTGCCAAAGTGCCTGGGTTTGAATCCAGCTCTGTTACTTCTAGCTGTATGGCCCTTGGAAAGCCTCATACCCTACTAGTACTGACCTCATAGGGCCTTGCAAGAATTCAATGACTTAATACTTATACAGTATTAGAATGATGTCTGGCATATATTGTGTCAGCAATCTATAACTGTTGATTGAGTGTAATGAGCTTTAGAAGGGAGAAGATCGGATGCTGTGGAAATGTATTAAAGAAAGAAGCAAGCGAAGTTCCATAAAGTGGGGAGGGGAATGAATCCAAAATAAACTAGGGGGAAAAAGAATGATAGGTAGATTTACATGTATTCTCATGAAAATGTCCAAGATAGATAATTAATGATGAAAAGCAATGGGGCAGACCAGAATGCACAGCATGTCCTCATTTATGTAAAAAACCCATCTATCTATCTATCATCTATCTATCTATCTATCTATCTATCTATCTATCTATCTATCATCATTTATCTATGTGTTTGCTTACAGACTATTTTAGGCAGGATGTACTAAGAGATTGCTAATAGTGTTGCCTTGGGGGTTGGTCAGAGAAACTGTAATGGGAAGAAGACTTATTTTTGGACAGTTTAAAATTTATGAGTATTTATTATTTCTTGAGTTGAAAAAAAGAACTAGAAAAATGACCAAGTAAGAAGATACATATCTTTATAAATCTTTTCAGACTAAAAGACAAATAATAAAACTAGGGTTAGGCTTAGGTTTCAGGTAATGGGGGGCCATGCTTCCAGGGCCTTCTGGGAGTGGAGGAACAGCCTTCTTCTGCATAGGAATCTTATATCTAATCAGCAGCCCATGGATTATTCCTAAGGCACAGCTTCTCCTCTTATCCTCACGTTTCTCAGGCTACCCTTTGACCTCCCAGACTCTTTTCTCTTCTCATGCTGTTCCACACCACTCACTTTAACCTGATTTTGCTGTCTCTGGGGACCAAAACAGAAAGAGATAGTACAAGATGAGAAGAGACCTTTGGAACCCAAACTACTTTAGGCAGGAAGCAGGCTAAGAGTACCACTCAGGTTCAAACACAGGCTTTTTCTTATAGAAAAAAAGATGACCCAGAGGGCAGAATCAAGAACCCATGGGTGGAACCAAAGTCTGTAAAGAATTATTCCCTAGGAACAGTCTTAATCCAGGAACTGGTGACTTGTGCCAGGCTGGATTTCAGAACTGCTGTGGACCAGTGATGGCTATGTGCCTTGCATTCCCATGGTTCTTGAACAGGAGTGTCTATTTGGTCATCCTAGCCAGGTTTCACTATTGCATGTAGGGTGTATAGTATGTTGGGCGTGTTAGAGGCAGAAAATTTGCCTCTTTAGCTCACAGGTCTTCCAAGTAACAGGAGCTGTACTTGACAATGATACTTGAGAAGCCTCATTCACACCTGGGACTGGTCTAGTGAACGAGATACTGGGCCTGAGCCTAAGTCTGATATTGTAATGGGATGAGACTGGCTCTTGCATGTCACAGGAATGTAAATCATCTGTAGCCAGAGGGTAGAGTGTGGAAGCTAAAACCAAATGACTGGAAATTCTTTGGCACAGTTCCCATTGAGAGGTGTGTCTCTGTCTCTTTCTCAGTGGTGTGCTGGAGCTGGCTCACACCAGCTTGTAAAACCAATTGTGTGCCTCTTGTCCCAGCAACTTGTTCAGTGATGTCTTGTTGGTCGCTTGAAATCAGCCATGGTGGAAGATTTTATACCATAGGAATTGGCAAATGCTGAAAAATAGGACTTTTCTTTTTCCTGGAGAGCTGGTTGTTAAACACTCACAGGCACATCACTGCTTGTATTGAAAATTTCCAAGATGCTGGTAGGGGCAGGGATGAGTAGTTCAAACAGAGTTTGATTGGCTCCAGGCCTCCCTTCTGATCCACACTCACTATCCATCCTATTTTGACAAGTTTGGAAGGAAAAGTAGTAGGCATTACCTAAATGGGTTAAGTCATTCACCTGGGAGAGGTGACACTTCTCTAAATGACACATCCACAACTATTATTTTATGTAGTGGGTTAACTCAGCAATTCTCAGAGTGTTGTCCAGGGACTCTTGGCAGTCCCCAAGGTCAAAACTATTACTTTCATTATAATACTGAGATGTTATCTCCCTTTTCCACTCTTAGTTTCTCATGAATATGTAGTGGAGTTTTCCATTGTACATTTGGAAGATCTGCATAACTCAATAAACCAATATTTTCCAAATGGCCAAGGCATGATGTTATAAAATTATGTGTGGGAAAAAGTTCCATTCAAAGTACAAGATACACTAATGAACTTTAATATAACAGAATCTGAAAAGTTTGTTAATATGGCTTCCCATCCCTCAGTGGCACTTGTTGAGTTTTAATGCAATATTAAATCAGCACTGCTGAATTTTGATGTAATGTTGAAGAAGAGTATCTATAATTATCTGAAAAGACTATTTTATTACATACTCCTTTCTCTCTCCTTACACATTTCTATGTGAGATCAGATTTTCTTCATATAGTTCAAGCAAAACAACAGATCTCAACAGACTGAATGTGGAAGCAGATGGGGGCATCCAGCTATCTTCTATAAAGCTAGACAAAAAGATTGAAAAAATCTAAACAACACCACTCTTCTCATTAATTTATTTTGCTTTGGTAAATATAGTTATTTTTATGGCAATGCTATTTATGCTTATACATAATGTGCTTATTGCTATTTTCAAACCAGTTCGTAAGTACTTAAAATATTTATTTTAAACTTCTAATATGATCAATGTGATAAACATAACCCATAGAAATAGACGTTGTTTGGGGATGTCAGTTGTTGCTAAGAGTGTAAAATGGTACTGGGACTAGGGGGAACCTCTGGATTACCCCAGCATCACTGTTTGCCCAGGCGCCATTGGTTGGTGGTGAGGGGAGGCGGGGGAAGGGCATAAACACCTTTCCTGGATGCGTGGGTGGGGGGGTGGGGTGACATTGAGCAGTACTGTAAAGGGGGTGACAGGGCTCTGAAGACCAACCTCAACTAAGTTTTCAGGAATGAGAGACTGCGTTCTAGGGAAGCTAAGGGACTTTTCCAGAGACGCCTAATACCTGGTCCAGAGGAGGGTAACCTAGGAGTTCCCACATTCAACACTCACTGTGGTGACTCTGTTCTCTCCGGACGCACTGTCAGGTGCTTGGCAGGTGGCTTTTGGTTGTGCTGCTGGCGGTGATTCTGGGGGTATCCTGTCTTCAGTGGGGGACCTCTGCCTGTCAACTGGCTTTGCATCAAACACAGGCCACTGTAGTATATCGTGTCCGCTATAATACTGCAGTATCCATTGTGCTGCTTTATGGATCCTCAAGTACCCAGTGATTTAGCCACAGATTTAGTAAATACTCTGCTCTCAATACTATGTTTTGTGGGGACCTCAGCGATTCCTGCCCACATGCTCAGTGTTAATAGGGGCAGACTGGGAAGTTCAGCAGTTTAATGGCTGTTTACAAACATTACTGCTATTCCTGCTACTATTACTACTCTGACTTCACATTTGTTGGGTACACCATGTTTGCCAAATCCTATACGTGAGCCCACCTCACACAAGACACCAGAGGTCACCAAGGGGCTGGGGAAGAGCTGACTGCCCCCGCAGCTGATTAGAGTCTAGCTGAGTGGGGTGAGGGTGAGACAGAATGGGAGAGTACTTGGCAGTGACCAGAGAGCTGGGCAGAGGTGCTCACCTTTCTCTGCTTGGTCTTATTTGATTTAAAAACAAAGCAAAACTAAGCCCAGCCTGAAGCAAGGATTTTCAGCATGGGGATATCTGGTTTGAAAAGCCTTGTAGTTTAAAGGCCAACATGAAACATTCTTCTCTTCCACGTGGAGAGAAGTAGAGAACTGCCCAGTGAACTCCCCTGTCTCTCTGTTTCATTTCAATAAGGGGAGCGGGGCAGGGAAGGAGAGCCTCGGCCGCATAGCAGCAGAACAGCTTCCTGGTGACGTGCCCTTCTGAAAAATCACAGCTATTTTGTTTAGTTAATTTCATTGGCACTTGGGGCGCGCATTGCTTACTTGTTATGTGAAAGCTACAAAAAGGTCTGCGTGACCCAAAGTGTTTCCCTGCGGGCCCTTTGGAGTCCCTGCCACTCCCATTAGTGAGACTCCTTGGGGATCTTTGGGAGTTGTGTTCATGTTAACTCACTGGACATCTTCTCACGCTCATTTGCACAACTTAGGCTCATGACTGGGTCCCTGTTCACCATGTTGCCTGGGGCCGGCACCCACTGCTCTCCAGCTGTCCTGAGTCCCTCCATGGTCGCTCGCCAGCTGACACTTAACTGTGCTTGACCTTCATTCTCGTGTTAAGACTTATCTGTCCTACATCCCAATTCCCCTGACCACTGTCTTGGCCTCTAGGTTAGTCATGGCTAACCAATGGCTATTCATTAGATTTGGGGCTTTTTTTTTTTTTTTTTTTTTTTTGCGGTACGCGGGCCTCTCACTGTTGCGGCCTCTCCCGTTGCGGAGCACAGGCTCCAGACGCGCAGGCTCAGCGGCCATGGCTCACGGGCCCAGCCGCTCCGCGGCATGGGGGATACTCCCGGACCGGGGCACGAACTCGCGTCCCCTGCATCGGCAGGCGGACTCTCAACCACTGTGCCACCAGGGAAGCCCAGATTTGGGGCTTTTTAACTGTGTTCTCAAGAGCCCAGGAAGCCACGCAGAAAGTACCTTTGGGGCCACCATAGAGGCCTACAAGGAACCAGGATGGGTGTCCCCAGACCCACAATTCGGTTATACCCATGCAGCACCATTTGTGTATTTTATGTACGGTTACTTCCTTGTAAGTGTCCCTTTAAAGGGTCTTATTTGAAAAAAATATTTGGGGAGCACTTCATGAGACTAAAACTTGTGCGAAGGAGCCTATTTGGTTACCCTCTAATAACCTAGAGGACAGGAACGGAACAGGGAAGCAGGTTTTACCTGCTTCTCATCTTGTCCACAGCTTGCCCTTCTTGGAGCTTGTCTGTTCCTGTTGCTCAGGGGAACACAATCAAATAGGATTTCATACAAGTAAAGGGCTTGGTGGCTGAGACACATTTCTTCATCTTGGCCCTTTAGTTTCTTTGAATTTTTTAAAATTGTGAAATAGACACAAATGAAAAGGTACGAAAATATAAAATTGCATTGTTCAAAAATGGATCAGAAAGTGAGTCCTCATGTAACCACTACTCAGTTCAAGAGCTAGAACTTAGCCTGTACTCCTGCGTTCCCTCCCCTCCCCCATGCTTCTACCCATCACCACTCCCACATTAACCACTATCCTAAGCTTTATGGTAATCACTTCCTGGCTTTTCACCTCAGCAGGCATCCCTAACCACCACAGTTTGGTCTTGCCTGGTTTTGAAATTTATATTAATGGAATAATAAAATCTGGCTTCTTTTGCTAAATGTCATCATCTTCCTTTTTCCCTCACCCCACGCCCCCCCCCGAAATACATTCTGTAAATCTTAGGATAGATTGCAATAACATTTCTACATTACAAGACTGAATAATGAGAAAAAGTAGTTGAATAACAGTGACTCTTAACAAATGTCTCCAGCTTGGAGGCAATTACAGTGCGCGGGTATTAAAGACAATGCAGAGTCGCTGTCATTAGTATTTATGGAAGGATGCTCACGGGAGGATTTTTATTTTAACTTCACAGATGCTTACAATTCTTGAGAAGCAGGTATATGGCAAACAGAAGTGTCTGCTGCTTCTTCATCTTTCTTTTTCCTTCTTCTAAAATCTCCTTGGCAAGGACCAAAAGGGACATATATTATTCTAGGGGGTCCCAGAAACACAGGGGCAACTGGGGCCGTGAGCAGCTCCCCCTGACTTGGGTCTGGTCTTCTGCCCCCTTGGCCCCCACCTCTTTCTGGTGGCGAATGTTGAGAGACGGTGATGGATGGTTAGTCACAAATAGGTTCCAATTTACCAAAGTGCACACGGCTTTCTCTGAGCCTCTTTGAAATGCTTTTAGAGCAACATTGAGAATGGAATTCAGCAACAATTCTCTACAGCTGCAGTCAGAATACAACGACCCCAGGAGCAGCTGGGGGCAGTTGTTTTCATATTTTGTATTCGCTGTTTTCTTAAAAGCCCTTTCAGAAGGTTCTGGAAGGTCCTGTGGCATCCATATTCTGAGGGACTGAGTCTGAGGCAGACCCTTGGATTCCAGGCCCTCATCTGAAATCTCACCAGCAACGTGTTCTCCCAGAACACCCTTACTATGTCCTTCCAACCTCCACGCCAACAAGCTATATACTGGAGCATTTGCCTGGTGGCAGCTCCGTTTAGCAAAGGGAACTCTCACAGAGAAGTCAGGATTCATGGGTTCTGGCCTCAGCTGAAGCTTTACTCAGTTCCGTGAACTTGTCTCAACCTCTTCTCTCTTTGGCCTTAGTTCCCACATCTGTAAAGTAAGGAGGTTGGACAGAAGACCTTAGAATCCCCTTTCTGTAGGAAGTTGGCAGTGATGTTTCAAGGTAAGGACTTGATTACAGCAGGAGGTAGAGACACTTGCTTTGGCAGGTTTTTTTCTTTTTTTTTTTTTTTTTGCGGTACGTGGGCCTCTCACTGTTGTGGCCTCTCCCATTGCGGAGCACAGGTTCCAGACGTGCAGGCTCAGCAGCCATGGCTCACGGGCCTAGCTGCTTCGCGGCATGTGGGATCTTCCCGGACCGGGGCACGAACCCAAGTCACCTGCATCGGCAGGCGGACTCTCAACCACTGTGCCACCAGGGAAGCCCGGCAGGGTTGTTTTTTATATAGAGACAGAAGAGTCAACAGAATAAGTAGCTTCTCTGAAGGCAAGCTTTAATAGATGATGAAGACTCTGTTATAAGACAAAGCAAAACATAACACACCTTTCCAATAAAAATCTCTCCCACAATAAATAACAGTACTCTCTTCTCCAGCTACCCATCATGGTGCCTGAAATGTCACCAAGAGATCCCTCCTTTTCTTTTTACAGATTTTGTGATTCTAGAATCTATTATAAAAAGATGTAAGTGTTCCTGAAAGGAGAGATAGATAATGCTGTTATCAGTAGGATTAGTGGCTTGAAAAGGGACTGAGTTATCAGTGCTGTCCACAGCTGCTTGCTTGTGATGCAGCTCAAGGCAGTTCCCAACTTGAAGGGCTATATTCTATACCAGCTCTTCTCAAATTTTAATCAGCCTAGGAATCACCTAGGGGGATCCCCTTAAAATGCATATTTTGATTCAGTAGGTCTCTGTGGGACCTGAGAATCTGCATTTCTAATTAGCTCCCTGATGACACTGATGCTGCTGGTCCCCAGAGCACACCCGGAGTAACAAGCGTCTATAGCACATGACCCTGTCTCCCGCACAGAGCTAACTGGACAGCAGGGGTTGGGCATCTGACTCCAAGCCAGCCAATCTGTGAGCTGACCTCTGATCAAAAGGGCATGATGAGCCAATCACAAATTTAAACAGAAGAGAAAGGCAGTGGTTTCAGGAATAGAAGTAGAAAAAGCTCAGGGATCACAGAGACACACAGAGAGGGCCTGAGTCCTTTAAATGACAATATGAGGAAAGGATTCTACGAAGATGGTCTTTTAAGGGCATGAGCTGTCAGACTGGATCTTGAGCACTGAGTGATCTTCTGGTTCCTGTCTCTACCAGGCATGCTGGATTCTACTTCTTATTCAGCCCATCAGGCCTGGCTGCTGAAATATTTTTCAAGGTTCCTTCAAAGATTCAGTTTTTGAATCCTGAAACTCAGGGTTGAAAAGAAAAGTCTGGAGTTTGGGTGGGAATATACACCTGGGTAGGGTCTCATAGTGAGCACCTTGGATTGCTGCTTAGATCACTTGAAAGGCTTGGACAGCTGAAGACAAAAGTTTGCGCGGGGCTTCCCTGGTGGCGCAGTGGTTGAGAGTCCGCCTGCCGATGCAAGGGACGCGGGTTCGTGCCCCGGTCTGGGAGGATCCCACGTGCCGTGGAGCGGCTGGGACCGTGAGCCATGGCCGCTGAGCCTGTGCGTCCGGAGCCTGTGCTCCGCAGCGGGAGAGGCCACAACAGTAAGAGGCCCGTGTACTGCAAAAAAAAAAAAAAAAAGTTTGCGGGGTGAGAGGCACGGCAGAAATAGTGGAGGATAAAGAAGAGTCAGGTGTCACAGTTTGTCCAGGGTTGCTCGCAAATTTTGTCAGTGTTGTCAATCTATTTGTAGGAATTTGGATTGTCTGCTCACCTATAATTTTCTAGAACTTTTCTTTTTCTTCTCTCCATTCTCAGGGCCATTGAGAGAGCATGTACATTCCCTAACATGACTCCAGCCCCTTGCCTCAGTTGATTGGTCCAGCAGTGCACAGCTGACCCCAAACTGACCACTGTGCTCCTTTCCCAGGAATTTGGAATTGAGCTTGAGAGTCAGTTTGATTCTTTGTCAGTACCAGGATCTGTATTATGTGAAACACAAGGTTCATTGACAGTTTTCTGCTACATGCTTTGGCAAATAGGCAGAACTGCTCTACAATATGGCAGAGGAAGATGAAGCAGATACACTGAAAAAAATGAAACAGATGCACAGAAAGAAAGAAAACTGGTTCACTACATGATTCTTGTTCTTGTTCTAAATGATTTCTGAGACTAAATTGCATTGATCCTTGTATTCCCTCAGATATTTCAATATCTTTTCAACAAACTGCTGTTTGTGTTGAAGCCATTAAAAAATGGGAATTTGTCACTTGCAGCTGAGAAAGTCTTAATTAAAACAGTCTTCTAGTTAAGTCTCCTGGGACTGAGGCATACACCACTGGTTCAACTGCAATGACGGGTGGAAGGAGGTCATAGGGATCAATAAGGTGCCATAGAGAGAGCTGCTTCTCTCTTGTTTATCAACAGTCTCACCACTGCTGGCTTAAACATTGTTCACCAGAGACTTCATCCGTCCTACCAGCCATCCATCCATCTATCCAACCATCCATCCATACATACATTTATCCATCTATCCATGCATCCACACATCCAATCATCCATCCATCCATGCATGCATGCATCTATATATTTATCTAACTTCTATCAATCTAAAAATATTTCCTGAGTCAGACTATGCTTGTGGCTAATCTGTGACCTTTGGTTATTCATTGATGGTGTTTGTGCCCATATTTAACATATGATATTATTAATACTAAGTCCTGAAACCAGAGTAACACAGAACAGGCCTATTTTTTCACAGTATGATACCTTTTCCCAACATTTCCCGCTATTTTGTGCAAAAGGCTGTCAATAGTATTTATAACTCCTTCTTGGGACATGTCTTATATCCAATATCCCAAATGCATTTAGGTGCTCACTTTAGGCATTTTTATTCAAGATAGTGAAGGGTGGGTCAGAGTCCCTGTCCACAGACAAAATTGCAGACACCCATTCCTGATGTTATGTTTGGAATCCATTGGCTTTTTGTAGCAAGGTTCTTTATTTCTTTTTTGTCTTTGAAGGCTTAGGTGAAGGTTGAGGAGATAATGTAGGTCAGCATGGTTTTCAGCCATCCTAATCCCTGTCATGACCATAGATCTTTTCCAAGTGTCCTTGGGTGCCCAGATTCACTCACTTCCATTTTCCTTCTGCTGAGAATCCCTGAGGGAAAAAGTTTCATATCTGAATTTAAGCCTCATCCCTAAGCCAGAGCTTCTCCCACAAATAAACCTTCTCAGGAGTCCTTGCCAAGATACCTGGGTTAGTGAGAGGAAAGCAGAAGAGGAGAGTTGTACTTTATGTTAACTAGTTGTAAATTATCTCAGAATTCCAAGACACCTACAGCACTGAAAGTCTTTAAACTTCTCTCACCCTGAGATCCAGAGGCAGTTTACTTGAAATGTAAACATTCAAGCTTCTGGGAGACTAAAAAGGAAATGTGTGTGTTGGGAGGTGACCTAGGAAGAGCAGTGGTTTTCAGCCATGAATCACTTGGGGAGCATTTAAGAAGCATTGATGCTGGGCCTTACCCCAGAGCAAAGGAACTGGAATCTTTGGAGGTGGAGCCCAGGCAAGGTGCATCTGAAACTCCCCAGATGTTTCTGAGGCATAGTCAAGGGTGAGAGCTCTTGGTCTAAGAGATAAATGAGAGTTGGCCATCTAAAATGAACAGATGGGAAGAGCCTGTGGTTGGGGCTCCTTTCCCCAGAGATTTATAGTTTTGAAATTTCTCTTGCGTGGACAGGTATCAAGGAGAGCTGGTGCACATGATTACTGAGGTCACTGGCTTACCTTGTGCCCACAAGTTGAATAATTATGGTAATAAAGATAGACTTGAAAAATATTCCCACCAACGGCCTGGGTCAACCACAATCTTAGAATGTTCTGGTCTTAAAGAAGTCTGTTGCCCTGATGATACCTCTTGGGAGAGGTGTTAAGGAGAAAACTATGGGGGAAATTGAAGATGCTCTCGCTAAGCCAAGGAGGTCGTGTACAGAGACAACCCAAGCAGCCTTAGGATTCCTTGTGATGCGTGCTTGAGGGAGGAACCCACCACAGCTGTGCAGGAAGGTGATCTCCTAGAGGTTCTCATCCCCTGCAGTCAGTGTTGACCCAGGGATTGGATGAGTGATTGTGCCGGATTCTCCACTTGAGAATTCCATGATAAATATGAAAAAGGATATGTCATGGTTCAACAGTGCTTTCTAGGTTTATAGAGAGAAAACACCAGTTTTCATACTCTTTTATTTCTTCCTAGCTTCACTGAAATGTAATTGACACATAATATTGTAAGTTTAAGTTGTACAGCATGATGATTTGGTACCTTGTGGAACGTTTACCACAATAAGGTTAGTTAATGCATCCTTCACATTTCCTTTATCCATTCATCCATTGATGGGCACTTAGGTTGCTTCCATGCCTTGGCTATTCCGAATAATGCTGCAATAAGCAGTTGAGTACAGTTATCTCTTCAAGATAGTGATTTCATTTCCTTTATATAGCTAGAAGTGGAATTGCTGGATCAAATGGTAGCTCTATTTTTAATATTTTGAGGAACATTTCCTTAGTGGCTGCACCAATTTACATTTCCACCAACAGTACACCAGGGTTCCCTTCTCTCCACATCCTCACCAGCATTTACTATCTTTTGTCTTTTTGATAATAGCCATTCTAATAGGTGTGAGGTGATATTGTGGTTTTGATTTGTGCTTTCCTGATGATTAGTGATATTGAGCACCTTTTTATATACTTGTTGGCTATTTGTATGTCTTCACAGAAATGTCTATTCAAGTCTTCTGCCCATTTTTAAATCAGATTTTTTTTTTGCCATTGCATTGTATGAATTACTGATATATTTTGGATATTAACCCCTTATGAGATAGATGGTTTGCAAATATTTTCTCCCATTCTGTAGGTTGCCTTTCCATTTTGTTGATTGTTTCTTTTCTTGAGCAGAATCTTTACAGTTTGATGTAGTCCCACTTGCTGATTTTTGCTTTTGTTGTTGTGCTTTTGGTTTCATATCCAAAAAGTCATTGCCAAGACAAATGTCAAAGTGTTTTTTCCCTGTTTCACCCCACCACACCAGGGTTTTTAAGTTTTCTGATCTTATATTAAAAGTCCTTAATCCACTTTGATTTAATTTTTGTGAATGACATAAGGTAGAGGTCCAATTTCATTCTTTTGCATGAAATACATTGTGTTGGGAAAACTTTTTCAGTTTTCCCAACACAATGTATTGAAGAAACTATCATTTCCCCATTGAGTGTAATTGGTCTCCCTTTTCAAACTGACTGTATATGCAAGGGTTTATTTCTGGGGTCTCAGTTCTGTTCTACTGATCTATGTGTCTGTTTTTTATGCCCCTACCATTCTGTTTTTTATAGCTTTGCAATATAATTTGAAATCAGGAAGTGTGAGGCCTCCAGCTTTGTTCTTTCTCAAGATTGTTTTGGCTATTTGAGGTCTTTTGTGGTTCCATATGAAATTTTTTTATCTTTCTTTCTTTTTTTTTTAACATCTTTATTGGAGTATAATTGCTTTACAATGGTGTGTTAGTTTCTGCTTTATAACAAAGTGAATCAGTTATACATATACATATGTCCTCATATCTCTTCCCTCTTACATCTCCCTCCCTCCCACCCTCCTTATTCCACCCCTCTAGGTGGTCACAAAGCACCATATGAATTTTAAGATTGTTTTTTCCTATTTCTGTGAAAAATGCCATTAGAATTTTGATAGGGATTACATTGAATATACAGATGGCTTTGAGTCGTATGAACATTTTAACAATATTAACTTTTCTGATCCATGAACATGAGATATCTTTCCATATATTTGTGTCTTCTTCAATTTCTTTTATCAATGTCTTATAATTTTCACTGTATAGATCTTTCATTTCCTTGGTTAAATTCATTCCTATGTATTTTATTGTTTTTGATACTATTGTAAATGGGATTATTTTCTTTATTTCATTTTTAGATAGTTCATATTTTGTTGATGTATAGTTATTCTGTACCCAGTTTGTTGAGTTTTTATCATGAAAGTATATTGAATTTTGTCAAATGCTTTTTCTGCATCTATTGCAATGATTATATGATTTTTGTCTTGCATTCTATTACTGTGGTTTGTGTATTAATTTGCATATGTTGAATTATCCTCGAATTCTAGAGGTAAATCCATCTTGATCAATGGTGTATTATCCTTTAATGTGCCACTGAATTTGGTCTGCTAGGATTTTGTTGGGAAGTTTTGCATCCATGTTCATAGAGATATTGGCCTGTAGTTTTTTTTTTTTTTTCTTATAGTATTTTTTTATCTGGCTTTAATATCAGGGTAATGTTGACCTCATAGAATGAGTTTAGGAGTGTTCTCTTCTCTTCAATTTTTTGAAGAGTTAGAGAAGAATTGGCATGAATTCCTCTTTAAGTGTTTGGTAGAATTCACCAGTAAAGCCATCTGGTCTTGGGCTTTCCTTTGTTGAGAGGTTTTGAATTACTGGTTCAATCTGCTTACTTGTTATTGGTCTGTTCAGATATTTTTATTTCTTTGTGATTCAGACTTGCTAGGTTGTGTGTTTCTAGGAATTCATCTATTTATTCTAGATTGTCCAATTTGATGGCATATAATTGCTCACAGTTGTCTCATGATCCTTTGTATTTCTGTGATGTCAGTTGAAATGTCTCCTTTTTTATTTATAATTTTATTTAAGTTTTTTCTTTCTTTTTTTCCTGGTAAGTCTAGCTAAAGTTTTGCCAGTTTTGTTTATCATTTCAAACAACTGACTCTTAGTTTTGTTGATCTTTTCTATTATTTCTCTGTTCTCTGTTTCACTTATTTCTGCTCCAACCTTTGTTATCTCCTTCTTTCTGCTAATTATGGGCTTTGTTTTTCAAGTTCCATTAGGTGTAAGTTCGGTTGTTTATTTGAGATCTTTCTTTAAAAAATGTAAGCATTTATTCTATAAAATTGCCTCTGCTTTTGCTACATCCCATAAGTTTTGGTATGCTGTGTTTCTATTTTCATTTGTCTCAAGATTCTTTGATTTCCCTTTGACTTTATCTTTTACCTGTTGGTCGTTCAGGAGTGTGTCATTTAGTTTCCACATATTTGTGAATTTTCCAGGTTTCCTCCTGTTATTGATTTCTAGTTTCATGCCATTGTGGTCAGAAAAGATACTTGATATAATTTCAGTCTTCTTAAATTTTTTAAGATTTGTTCTGTGACCCAACATATGATCAATCCTGAAGAGTATTTCATATGCACTCAAGAAGAACATGTATCCTGCTGTTGTTCAATAGAATGTCTTTTATATGGCTGTGAGGCCCATTTGATATGAAGTATAGTTTAAGTCCAGTGTTTCCTTATTGATTTTTTTATGTGGATGATCTGTCCATTGTTGAAAGTAGGGTATTGAAGTCCTTACTATTATTGTATTGTCTATTAATCCCTCCGGACCTGTAAGTATTTGCTTAATATACTTAGCTAGTCCAATATTGGGTGCATATATATATATTTACAACTGTTCTATCCTCTTGACGAATTGACCTCTTTATCATTACATAATGATTTTCTTTATCTCTTGTTACAATTTTTGACCTACTGTCTATTTTTTCTGATACAAGTATAGTTATCCTTGCTCTCTTTTGTTTTTCACATGCATGGAATATCTTTTTCCGTCCTTCACTTTGAGCCTATGTGTGTCCTTGAAGCTGAATCGAGTCTCTTGTAGGTAGCATAGTCCTGGGTCTTTTTTTTTACCCATTCAACCACTCTATACATTTTGATTGGAGAATTTCCATTTAAAGTAATTATTGATAGGTAAAGACCTACTCTTGCCTTTTGTTAATTGTTTTCTGGATGTTTTGTTCCTCTCTTACTGCCTTCCTTTGTGAATTTCCTAGTGGTATACTTTGATTTCCTTCTCTTTATCTTGTGTGTACCTACTATAGGTTTTTGGTTTGTGGCTACCTCTTAGGCTTACTTGAAACATCTTATTGATATGACAGTCTATTTTAAGCCAATAACTACTTCAATTGTATACAAAATTCTACACTTCCCTCCCCTCCCCCACACAGTTTGTTTTTGATGTTACAATTTACAGCTTTTTATATTGTGTATCCATTAACAAATTATTGTATTTATAGCTATTTAAAAATATTTTTGTCCTTTACTCTTTATACCAGAGTTCAGTGGTTAACACACTACCATATTACAGTATTAAAATATTCTAAATCTGACTATATATTTACCTTTACCAATGTATTGAATATTTTCATGTTACTAATTAGCATCTTTCCATTTCAGCTTGAAAAGCTCCTTTCAGCATTTCTTGTAAGGTAGGTCTTTTGGTAACAAACTCCCTCAGCTTTTGTTTGTTTGGAAAAGTCTTTATCCTTTCTTCATTTGTGAAGGACAATTTTGTTGGGTAAAATATTGTTTGTTGGAAGTTTTTTTCTTTAGCACTTTGAATGTATCATCCCAATCTCTCCTAGTCTGCAAGGTCTCTGATGAGAAATCTGCTAGTTACCTTATAGGCGTTCCCTTGTATGGGAGAATTATTTTTTCTCTTGCTGCTTTTAAATTTATCTCTTTATCTTTGGTTTTAGACAGTTTTAATATAATGTGTCTTGGAGAGCAGACAGTTTTGTATTGAAATTAGGGGGTGACCTATTATATTAGCTTCTTGAACTTGCATGTCCAAATCTCTCTCCCAAGTTTGGGAACTTCTCATCCATTATTTCTGTAAATAAGGTCTTTTCCCCTTTCTTCCTTTCTTCTCCTTCTCATTCAAATAGACTTTCTTTATTCCTTTTCATTTTTTTTCATTTTGATCTTCTGACTGGATAATTTTTTTTTTTTTTTTTTTTTTTTGCGGTAAGTGGGCCTCTCACTATTGTGGCCTCTCCTGTTGTGGAGCACAGGCTCCGGACACGCAGGCTCAGAGGCCATGGCTCACGGCCCTAGCCACTCTACGGCATGTGGGATCTTCCCAGACCGGGGCACGAACCCGTGTCCCCTGCATCAGCAGGCGGACTCTCAACCACTGTGCCACCAGGGAAGCCCCTGACTGGATAATTTTGATTGATCTGTCTTTGAGCTTACTAAGCTGAAGCTCTCTATTGAATTCTTCAGTTCAGTTATTGTATTCTTCATCTCCAAAATTTCTGTTTGGCTCTTTTCTATGTTTTCTATCTCTTTGTTGAATTTCTCATTTTGTTCTTGTATTGCTTTCTTGATTTTGTTAAATTCCTTATCTCTGAACTCTTGTAGCTCTCTGAGCATCTTTAGACCAATTGTTTTGAATTCTTTGTTGGGCAATTCATGTACCTCCATTGCTTTGTGGTCAGGTATTGGAAGTTTACTGTGTTTCTTTGGTGGTATCATGTTTCCCTGATTTTTTGTGGTTTCTGTAGCCTCGTGTAGGTGGCTGTGCATTTGCTGGCTTTGTTATTTCCAGAAGGACCTTCACATGCAGGAGGGGGCACTCTGAAGCATGCTGTCACCCTGGGTATAGTGACATAGAGTGCCAAGTGCAAGGGAATGTGGCAACTCTGATTCCAGAGGGACATAATGTCTTTTTGGCTCAGGCCACTGGGATCCCAGCATCAACAACTGTGTGGTGCTTGGCTAGTGCTGCAGACAAGGGGGGGTCTTGAGTGGTATCCTCAGCAGCATCTCTAGGTCCAGTGGCTAGGGTCCAAGGCAAGCAGTAGTGGTGGCCAGAACCAGCTGAGCACGCACACTCAGCTGTGAGTTCTGCTGCAGATGCTTATGTAGCAGTAGGGGCTGGTTGTAGATACTCACATAGATGGGGGCTAGGACTGGAAGCAAGGCCCTGGGGCATCTGCAGGCATACTTTCAGCTGTAGGGGTGCTGGCTCTGGATAGGTACTCTTGTGATTGCAGGGTCTTTCCACGTAGGCACACCTGGCAGTGGGAGCTAGTGAAGGAAGTCAGGCTGGGGGTAGGCAGGCACATTGCTGGAGTGGCTAGCTGCAGGTGAGCCTAGTGGTATAGACCAGTGGCAAGAGACACAGCTGGATCTGGGCCCACAAGCAGCTGTGTGTGCCTTGGCTGTTGGTGTACACCTTTGTGGCTACAGGATCTTGCCATAGGTATGCACATGGCAGTAGAGGCTGGCAATGAGAATCAGGCTGGTGGTGTGCAAGTGCACAGCTGGAAGGACAGCCCCAAGTATGCATGAGGTGGTAGGAGTCAGCTGTGGGCATCTAGCTCATGTCTCCATTTGTGCAACCACAAAGGCCTGGGCTGGCTGCTGGTGTGTGTCCTGAGCTCTGCTGGGGATAGTGGTGGAAGAGAGCATGGAGGGACTCAGGTGGCTGGCATCTGCAAATGGGAATACCCGTGGGGTGAAATCTGCAGGGGGTCTGCAGCTGCTATGCTGGCCATTGGTTTCTCAGTGGCAAAACCTGCTGTGGTCCTGTGCAGAACAGGTCCCTAGGAGTCCTAGTGACCCCCACGGCATGGCTGACACTGGTGGCCCTTGCTCTTCTTCCTTGTTCTTAGTTGTCTCTATTCGTCTCAGTTTTACTGGTCTCTGGGTGGGATGAAACTGAAGTGGGTCCTTTGTGGGGTGCGCCCAAAGGTTGGGGAAGCTGGTCACTCATCCTTCTCTCCCTTTCTGGTGAGAGGAGCTTTTGTAGCTGGAAATTCTCTCCTGGAGCCGAGCACTGCCAGCCTGGGGGATGGGATGCTGAAGGCAAAATGAAGCTGTTCCTTCTGCTCTGCTGGTGTGATTATTCTTAGGTGTTTTGTCCTGCTGTGTTGCTGAATTTTCTTAAATGGACTCCTGAGCTCTTCCAGAGCTTTTTTGTTCATGGATAGCTGTCTAATTGTTGATTTTGGTTGGGGGACAGAAGCTTGAGTCTCCCACTTCACCATCTTGGTGACAACATTCCCAGTTTTCATACTTTTTAAAAAAATTTATTTTTATTTTTGGCTGTGTTGGGTCTTTGTTGCTGCACACGGGCTTTCTCTAGTTGCTGCGAGCGGGTGCTACTCTTCATTGTGGTGTGCGGGCTTCTCATTGCAGTGGCTCCTCTTGTTACGGAGCACAGGCTCTAGGCGCGTGGGCTTCAGTAGTTGCAGTACGCAGGCTCAGTAGTTGTGGCGCACGGGCTTAGTTGCTGCGAGGCATGTGGGATCTTCCCGGACCAGGGATTGAACCTCTGTCCCCTGCATTGGCAGGTGGATTCTCAACCACTGCGCCACCAGGGAAGTCCCAGTTTTCCTACTCATGATAGCACTTATCCTCACAACTCCTAGGGAGGGAGGCATAGAACAGTGCCAAAGGGAGCAGGAAACCTCAGCTTCTGGTCTACTATTGGCCCTTCCTGTGTGATCTTGGCTCAGTCATTTTACTGTATTGCGTATTGCAGTTACTGATGTAAAATGAGGATAATAAAACCTTCTCTGTCTAAAGACAGCAAGGCCAAATGTGTGCCTTCTCTTTTGGGCATAAGTGAGGCATAAGAGCAGAATCTTCTAGGAGCACCTCACAGGTCAGATTAAAAATTTTAGGGCTTCCCTGGTGGCGCAGTGGATGAGAGTCTGCCTGCCGATGCAGGGGACGCAGGTTCGTGCCCCAGTCCGGGGGGATCCCACATGCTGCGGAGCAGCTGGGCCCGTGAGCCATGGCCGCTGTGCCTGCGCGTCTGGAGCCTGTGCTCTGCAGCGGGAGAGGCCACAGCAGTGAGAGGCCCACGTACCGCAAAAACAAAAACAAAAACAAAAACAAAAACAAAAACTAAAACAAAAGAATTTTAGAGGCCTTAAGCACTAAAAGATTTTAGTATCCTCCTGTCTCTATGTAATTCAGAGTAAAAATAACACTAAACAATACAATATGTACAAAGAAATCTAACAGAATTCATATCTTATCACGTTGGTATGTTTTCCTTTTTTTAAGAATTAATTCTTCAAAAATTTTTTTCTCATACTTTATTTTGGAGTCCTTGCCACTGCTGGTGGCTTAAGCCTATGCCCAGAGGCCAAATGGGCCTGTTGGATCATCTGGTATCAGCACGTGGCCGTGTGCCATCATTGAGACCAGCAGGAAGTCCCCTTTCCCATTGACAATGCTCCAGCCCTGGACTGAACAGGGAGTGGGCCTGATTGGCACTCAAGATGATCTCCTACCAGTTTTCTAATAACAGGCGAGAACCAGACAAGTCTTGACCCCCCATTCACCCCTCATTAGCTCAGGGGTCAATGAAATCTGGAAAGGACAGTGGTTTAGAGACAGCAGACCTGGATTTCAACCCTGGCTCTATCCACTTCTATTTGGGGGCTTTCATGAGTTTCTTTACCTTTCTTTGTTGGTTAATCGTGTGGTTATAGACCTCATGAGACTGTGAAGATTAGATGGTGAAATACGTGAGAGCAACTGCCTGGTTGCCCGGTTTATCATTATGGCTTTGGTGCCCGCACACTGCCTGGCACATACTGGGGACCTGATAGATATTGACGGAGTACATCATCTCTTTATCCCCCCTCTAGTTCTTAGAGTCATAATTCTCACTGAGGAGGTAGAGTAGTGTGGAAAGTCCTTGATTTCCCAGGGGGTGGGGGGAAGGCCTGCTTCTCCAGGGTGGCCAGAGTGTCCGAGGAAAGTGGTCTGGGCGATGAGGGGGTCAGCCCCTTCTTTGCAAATTTTGTTTGGAGGTCAGGAATGTGAACTATGGCCCTGAAACTGAACTTGGGCTACAAAGCATTTTACAGCTATGACAGTAGACGTTCAAATAACTTTATCGATTCATTTACTGCGGACGTATGCACAGTAATAGTGAGTAGGTATTTTCTAGCAAGGCACTGGGGTGGTAGCCATGATGACAGTGTTTTCTTGGGTGGTAAGAGATACACAGACTATTGGCATTTGTTATGTTTTGTTTTCTATCCCGGTGTGGAGTGATGGCAACGTTCTTTCAACAGGCTTCTGGTGTAAGATGGTGAGAGCTGACGTTGGGGTCCTGTCTGCTCTGTTCTGACTTCTCACCCTCATTCACAGATGAGGAGAGTACAGAGCAGGGGTGGAGAGGAGGTGATTGGGATGGAGGGATGTGGAATGGACCTTTATGGAACACTGCTGCTGTGCTGCCACACCTGATTTTGTGGGCTGGAGTTTCTGGTGTGGTCTGTACTCATTTGGGAGTGAGGAGGAGGTATTCTAACACCTCAAGGAGAACCATGGCACTGGTCCTCCACTCTGAGCCATTAGGAAAGGGCTTCAGCATGAGACACATCCTGGAGGAGTGCTGGGTTTCAGGGTTGCTGTTGAGCTCCAGGTTTTCGTGGCACATCCTGTGGTCAAGTGTTTAAGTGGTGGCTCTTCAGAGGAAAAAAGAAGGAAGATTTGGGGGGCTGGTGTTTAAAATTTTTTTTTTTTTTTGCGGTATGCAGGCCTCTCACTGTTGTGGCCTCTCCCATTGTGGAGCACAGGCTCCGGACACACAGGCTCAGCGGCCATGGCTCATGGGCCCAGCCGCTCCGCGGCATGTGGGATCTTCCCGGACCGGGGCACAAACCCGTGTCCCCTGCATCGGCAGGCGGACTCTCAACCACTGCGCCACCTGGGAAGCCGAGGTGTTTAAAAATTTTGCAGCTGGGATGACAGGGCTGCACTCTCTGTTCCCATCAGTCTCCCTCATAGCTCAGGGCAGTGAATCCCAGCTTCCCTCAGAAGAGCTGACAGCATCTAGCCTGGTTCTGGTAGTTTGCTTGGCAGGGCTTTTGCTTTATCTGTGTACTTCATGTGACCTGGGAGTAAGTGACTGGCTCCTCAAGGTATGTGGTATTGAAGGAAGATGGACAAGGGAATACAGAATCAAGAAACAGTTCCTTAATATTAAAGAAGACTGGCGGGGGGTGGGGAGAGAGGAGAGCCCTCCTCAAAAATGAAAAAAGAGATGGGACATGTGTGGTTGTAATATTGTGGAGCTATTAGTTGTCACTCAAGTTGTGTGGAGAATTGAGATGTGCTCAACACATGGAAATTAATAAGCTCTTCACTGAGAGCTGGGAGCATATAGAGGATCATACATTTTCTAGGGTTTCATTTGTCTAACAGATTTTGCTATTGCCAGAGGGGCCAAAATCACTGATGGGTGTGTGCTGTGATGATGTTTTTCTTGCCAGAGTGAGTAAAATGCCCCAAAAGTGATCGGCTTTAGCATTCAAGGTGAACTTGAACTTCAGAGTTCATCCCATGACTGATCTTTGTTTCCTGATTTTCTGAAAAGATTTTAGTGTTTCAGCGAGCCTAGCTCAGTGCCATCTACCTCAGATATGTGTGATTTTTTTTTTTTTTGTGGTTGGTTCTTAAACAGAACTAGAAGTAAAACCTTTTAATCAATTGTTGATAAACTAGCCAGTAACATCTCCCTTGCTTCCTTGCCTACCTTTGCTCCCTCAAAAACTCAGAATGGGGACCTTTGAAGATGGCTCCAACTTGTTTCTCAATTCTCTGGAGTGACCCCCATTCTTTGTGGCTTCCTTTTGTCAGCGTGCACAGGAGTAAACCCCCTGCTTCTTCTACTTTAGAAAATGTTACAACATCCGTGTCTGTTCTTCTCAACACTCTCATTCCAAACACAGGATAATTATTAGCTTGCAGAGGAGGCTCTGCTCTTTATTCCATTTTAGTTTATGATGTCGGGAACCCAGCCTACATAATGAAGTCAGGAAAGACACAGAGATGCTAAAATGTTTCTATTTTCTCCTTTCCTGGGTGGGTTTTCCTGAAACATACCAGCATCCTTTGGTGGCTACCACCCTGTAGCATTATTCTTGACATTGAATCCATCATGGTATGAAAAGAGAAAACACAGTCTGTCTGTTCCTCCTCTTCTTCAAAAGAAATAATGTAATAATTAAGACGGTAAGTAAAGTTCTAAGAATAAGGAGAAACCACATAAAGCCCAGCATCAGGCTATTCTTAGAACACCAACGAGAAACAAGTTCTGAGGCCGTTTCCCCCACCTCATTTTTTTTTTTTTAATCCAGATCATCATGAGTCATCCTTCTGTATAAATGAGTAATAGTTTAATTTAAATAAGCCAATATTGTTTGGAGGTCATTTGTCACCTCACAGCCCTCATTCACAGACGAGTCATGTGGAACCCCAAAACGTTTTTTTTGTGCACTGGAGCTGGAAATCTCATTTAGTTTGGGAGGCCTTCCTTCTGCATGTTTGAATTCGGAGGCCAAACTCAACATTATTCTAAATAAGGGAGTAGGTGGGGACTGTGATAAGCTGGGCGTGGGTGGGGAATCCGGGACCTGCCTCGAGAGAGCTTCTTACACTTGTCCTTTTAGGGCACGGGAGCTGGATTTGGGTTTGAATAGAAATTTGTTGATAGTGGTGCACGTGTTGGTGCACAAGTGTTGGTGCACGCGTGCATGCGTGTGTCTGAGACAGAGAGAGAGAGCAAGAGAAACTGACCTAAAAGCATAACTTTTCAATAAGAACAACGTTAGAGGAGAGGAAAGGGAGTTTTTTCAAGGCTAACTATAGAAATTGGATTCATACTGTTAGGATTAACGATTGAAGGCAAAAGAAAACTCCAGCAACGCTCCTCAGCCAGCACGTTCAAATGATAAATTGCATTAAGGCCCTGAAAGAAACAACAGCTGCAGTTAATGAAGAGCCAGATTTATCTAAATTTCTCCAGTTGATCAGTCAAAATCATCAGTATGGCTCTCACTCCATAATCACTTTTTTTTTTTTTTTGAGTGGTGGGGAGGGAGGACCAGGGGGGAAGACAGGCTTTTGTTTTTAAAATTCTACCTTCGGAAGAGGAAATTAGAGCTCATCTCTAAGTGGTTTTAGAGAATCTTTTTTTCTTGGTATCAATATCGTTAATACTCTAGTTTCCTTGTTTTCGTTTTAAGCCTCCTAGGAGGATGTGGTTGGCTCCTGTATCCAATGCAGCTTAGAGACATGCGCTGGAGACAGGAAATCCGGGAGGAGGATGGTGATGGTAAATTGTGTAAATCTGCAATGCTTTCCAAAACATGGTTCTGTCCACTGGAGTGTTTCCTTATTGCAACACCTGTGAAATAGACATGGTATCGTCTGTGGTTATTTTAAGGAGAAAAAGACTGAGGTTCTGGGGGAACCAAGTAACTGGCCCAAGTTCGGCTAATAAGCTCCTCTGAGAGGTGAGGACAGAAAGAGATGTCTACACTCCTCGCCAAAGTCTTTACTAAAAGACAACGAATTCCCCCAGCCTCCCATCCCTACATGGTGAAAGCAGGAAAATCCTGTCACAGAAAGCACTTGGAGAAGCTGCCATCAAAGGCTGCTTGGGGCCAGCTTCCCCCCAGCCCCCTGCGCAGAGCCTGCATGTGGTGTGGAATTCCATTAGAACTGACTCACCATATGTTTGTTCGCTGGTGTTCAGTGGAACCTGAGGGAAAGCATAATGGATCTCCGTTCCTAAACCGTGTGGAAGGCTTCCAGAGGTTTAATAGTCTACCTCGAGATGATGAATAGAGGGGCTCTCGTATTCCTTGCATAATCGGGGCACCTTAATGCGCCCACACTCTCCTCCAACACCCTTCTGGAAGAGTCTGTACATCTGGTACTCCTGGAGTCATTTCAAAAATGGAGAAGGGGGGAGGGGTGGTGCCTTCCTCTCATCTCCTCTGAGAGAAGATCTGTGGGATGCAATTGTACTGAGAGCTGGAGATTTTGAGAAGAAGAAAGTAGGCTGGAGGGGAAGGCATTCCAGTGATGGGCTCCCCGTGTTTTGGGTCTGCTTGTATTCTGAAGGCCGTCATTGTGAAGGGCACTGTGGCCGCTCTGGCTGGTGGCTCGTGGGAGCATCCTTGTGTTCATCTGAAGCCCACAGCCAAAGGTGAACTGCTGCTGGTGCCACTGAAACCACACAGCTGCCAAAAGGCGTTGAAATTGTATTCCTTCCAGTACTTTTCTCACTGATATGCTTTGAGTTCATATGGTGTGGAAGAAGGCTGGAGGGTATTCATTGCAGGGGACGACAGAAATAGAACCACAGTAGAACCGTGTTGGTCTGTCTGCCAGAGGACTGAAGCACTTGGAAAAGGCGGGCCACAGAGACTGAGCCTGTGAGCTCAGAAGGGCAGAAACCAGTCTGCTTCTTAAATGGTTTCAAAGTCTAGGTAGAGGTGAGAGTGGGGGGCGTATTTTCTCAATTCGGTGTCTCTCTACCAACTACTTTTCCCTTCCCCAATCTTTTAGCTAACACTTCTCAGTCCTGCCCCTTTTACCTTCCTTTTTTCAACCATCAAACCCCAAAATTAAGTCCTACCATGAAAATAGAAGCCTTTGCCCTCAGTACAAATTCAGCATTGCACCAAGACATCTGGGCCTTCTTGGTACCTCAAATAATATTTGATGGGGTTAGGATGGTGAATGCCTGAAGCCTTTCTACAGCCATCTTTTCATAGACTTGCTTAAAGATCTGTGCATGGAGTAAATCATACCTCTTGTATTATTCTTCCAATTCAAGTCAACTATGAGGCATTCATTATTTCATTTATTCAGCATGTGGTAAATACTGTTCTGGGCCCTGGGAGGACGGCAACGAACAAGGCTTGGTGTTTACCCTCAAGATGACTTGTGGGATCCATGTTAAAATAAGCAGAAATTCATGGTAATAAGTGTTAGGTGTATGGCAGAATTTTCTTTCTCCCACCCCTTTGCTTAGATGGGGACTCCAGGAATTAGGACAGGATAACTGGGCTTGTTGCAATGTCAAGTTAGGAGAGAGCATTTTGTAACTTATGGTTGGGAAGGTGCAAAAGTTATTTTAGGATTATAGAGTAAAATTATGTTTGACAGTAGCCAAGGATGGGGCTGGGCAGGAATGTCTAGTTCAGACTTAATGAGCAGGTATTGGCAAGAGATTGGCCCCCATGCGAGTGGAAGATGCGTCTAAAATGGTTTTTAGGTTCTTGAGAAGAACAAAAGAAATCAAGAGACAGCTGAACTAAAGTGGTGGACCACCTTCCCTCTTCCCTCATCTCCTGGGACCCAAAGCTCCCCGCACCCTTCTTCCAGCAGTAGAGGAAGGGAGAGAGGAAGGGAATAGCCGAGACCATAACACAGGGCAGGCCCTGAAGCTTACAACGGCAGGACAGGCTTGGGATTTGCTGATGCTGGAGGAAAAGAACTGGAACTCGAGCATGAAATCATCAGGGACTCCTGGAGCACAGAAACTGGGAGGAGGGATGGCAGAAATTTTGGATAATTCAGCCTAGCTGGACTCAGTTTTACTTGTAATGATGGTTGTATTCTCAGAGAGCACTGGGAGATCAAAAGAAGGTTTCTAACCCAGATTAGAGTTGGAGGGTTTAGGGAAGGTATGATAGTTTTATGTGTCGACTTGACTGGGCTACGAGGTACCTATATTTGGCTAACCATTATTTCTGGGTGTGTCTGTGAGGGTGTGTATAAGTGAGATTAGCATTAGAATTGGTGGACTCAGTCAAGCAAATGGCCTTCCCCAGTGTGGGTGGGCATCATCAAATCTGTTGTGGGTCCAAATAGAACAAAAGGTGGAGGAAGAGAGAATTCATTCTTTCTCTGCTGACTGCAGTTATGTCGTTGTTTGTTTCTGGACTGTTTTGAAGATTCATGCATGTTGTTGCATGTAGCATTAATTTTTTCCTTTTTTTTGCTGAGTAGTATTCCATTGTATGGATATACCATAATATACTTATCTGTTCACCAGTCCATGGACATTTGGACTTTTTTCCAGTCGTTGACTATTATAGAGTGGCTATGAACATTTACATACAAAACTTTGATGGAAACGTGTTTATTTCTCTGGGTAAATGCCTATGAATAGAATTGCTAGATGGTATGTATGCCAAATGTTTTCGAAAATGACTGTGTCATTTTGCATTTCCACCTGCAATGTATGAGTTCCAGTTACTTCATGTTCTTACCAACACTAGGTATTGTCAGTCTTTTAAATTCTAGCCATTTCAGGGAAAGTAGAGTGGCATCTCATTGTGGTTTTGAAACAGGAGAGAAGGGGGCAGGGCACAACTGTTAAAAGAATGACACGGCCATTGAAAATACAACATAAACTGGTTAGAACCAACAAGGTCCAAGAAGGCAGAATATTTGACTTCCAGTGCATCTTGAGCCTCATTATATTCTCATTGTAATACATTAGCGTGCTAAATGATACACCCACCAGTGCCATGACCGTTCTGAGACTAACCATAAACGGTCAAAAATTGGGCAGTGGCCCAATTCCTGGAAATCTCTGCCCCTTTTCCAAAATAGTTGGAATAATCCTCCCAGTCATTAGCCTATGAAATTACCCAGCCTATATTTCAGGGCCTCTCGCCTTCTGAGATGGCCCACACTCTCTGTCTGTGGAGTGTGTTTCTCCCAGGGCCATTCTTGCTTTTTGAGATGGACTGCATTGTCTATGGAATGTGTATCTCTCTAAATAAATCCACTTCTTACCTATCACTTTGTCTCACACTGAATTCTTTCTACGATGAGACATGAAGAACCTGAGCTTCATTAAGTCATGAGACCAAGTCTGTGATCTCAATTAAAAGACAGTGGGTTCAAGTCCCACCTGAGTTGTGCGGTTTCAGTTTTAAGTTGCATTTCTCTAATGACTAAAGATATTGAGAAACTTTTTAGGTGCTTGTTTGCCATCCATATATTTTCTTTGGTGAAATATTTGTTTACATCTTTTACTCATTTCACAAATCAAGTCATTTGTATTCTTATCATTGAGTTTTTAAAAAAATAAGTCCTGGATACAAGTGCTTCATCAGATACATATTTTGCAAATATTTTCTTCCATTTTGTGGTTTTCGTTTTCCTTTACTTAATAGTTTATTTTAAAGATCAAAAGTTTTCAATTTGATGAAGTTCAATTTATCTTTTTTTTTTTAGTCTGTAATCTTGGATATTATTAGGACTCACCTCCTTTGTTCCCTTTCTCTCACAGACCACAGTCCTGTGCTCCCTGCTGTCCAATGTCTGAATACTTTTGTTTCATGTATTTTGTGTGATTTTCAGTTATTTACAGAGGGAAGACATTTCCCGTGGCAGTTTATCCTTCCTTGGTGGAAGATGAAGCCCTAGACTTTTTAATTTTTTTTTTCTTTTTTGCGGTACGCAGGCCTGTCACTGCTGTGGCCTCTCCCGCTGCGGAGCACAGGCCCCGGACGCACAGGCTCAGCGGCCATAGCTCACGGGCCCAGCCGCTCCGCGGCATGCGGGATCCTCCCGGACCGGGGCACGAACCCGTATCCCCTGCATCGGCAGGCGGACCCTCAACCACTGTGCCACCAGGGAAACCCGTAGTCCTAGACTTTTAACACCAACAAAAAACAATTGGTGCAGGAGTACATCCCTCATAAAAGGGGCAAGTAATACTGGTTAGGTAAAATTCCCTCTAGAATTCTCCACCTTTTTCCCACCTCACGTCACCTCTACACTTATGTCAGTCTTTTTGGTAGAGGTGCGTGTGTGTGTGTGTGTGTGTGTGTGTTTCTGAACTCATTCTATAAATTTAAAAACTTATGTGTATATATAAGGGAATATATGTTTTTATGGGATTTAAAATTTTTGCGTAAATGGAATTTTTACAACTTGTTATTTTCACTCAGTGTACATCTTGGATATATCCATATGAGTTCCAATAGATCTACCTTATTCTTTTAAACTGCTACATAGTATATTTATATGGATATATTACAATTTATTTAAGCTTCTCCCCTTTAGACTTTTTACCTCTCTGACTTCTATAGATAGTTATGGGCTACTGAAGACTTTAATTTTAAAAAATTGTCATATATTCAAAAGATTGATTAAAAATGTAAATTTAAATAATAATAATAAAACAACAATAATAATATTAAAGCAAACATTTTAACTCTTCACCTAGGTTATGAAATAGAACATAGCTGGTTTTCTAGAAATTTCATTTGTGATCCTTTCTAACATAACCCCCTCTACCCCTTAAACATAACTACTATTTTATTGTGATAGTTATTTCCTTTGCAAGCTTTTTGGTGTTACCCCTAATATATGCATCATAAAATTGCATTGCATTTCCTTTTCTTCTTGAACTTAACAAAAAAGGAATCATGCTGTAAATATTCTTTTGTCACTTGTTTCTTTCCCTCAGTTATGTTTGTGAAATTCACTGACACAGGATATTGATGTTTACCCAGTTTGCTTGTGGTGTATTGTTCCACTGTATGAATATACCACAATTTATTTTTTCCATTCTACTGTTGATGTACATTTGGGTTGTGTCCAGTTTTAGGCAATGAACAATTGGTACAAATCCTCCGAGGCAAGAATTTCTCCAGTATATATATCTAGAATTGCTTGGTCATAACAAATTCACATTTTCAGCTCTTCTAAGTACTGCCAATGTTTTTTCCAAAATAGTTGTACAAACATATACCTCCACCAGCAGTGTATGAAATTTGACAGTGCATCCACATCCTCAGCTACACTTGGTATTGTCAAATTTATAATTTTTTCAAATTTGGTGCAAGTATGTTAGCTCATTGTGCTTTTAATCTGCATTTCTTTGATTACTAGGGAAGTTGAGCACATTTTCATAAGTTGTTGACTATTCAGATTTCTTCTTTTGAAGTTCAATAATTTTTCTTTTCATTTTTTCCCTCCCTCCTCTCTCTTTTCTTTTTTCCCTGCTTCCTTTCTTCTCTCCTTTTCTTTACTTTACTTTCATTTCTTTCTTTCTTTCTTTCTTTCTTTCTTTCTTTCTTTCTTTCTTTCTTTCTTTCTTTCTTTCTTTCTTTCTTTCTTTCATTTGCAGAAATTATCCTATAGTCTGGATCACACTCCTCTTGGTTACATGAATTACAACATTTTCTCCCAGCTGGGGCTTAACTTCTTGCTATCTTTATGGTGTCTTTTGATGGTTGACATACTTAATTTTAGTATAGTCAAATTTATCCATCTTTTTCATTATGGGGTTTACTATATGTGTCCTGTTTAAAAAGTCCTTCTGTACACCAAGAAAATATTACCTTCTAAAATATTATTCCTTTGCTTTCACATATAGCTGTTTAGCATTAAAACCCAGAATTGATTTTTATATAATTATAGGTAAAGGTAAATTTTATTTTATTTTCCAAATGAATTCCCAGTTGTTCCCACACAAGTTTTTGAAATTTCATCCTGTTACCGTTGATTTGTAATGCTAACTCAATTATATATCAGTTGTTCAGATGAGTATTGTTCAATTTCTGGATTCTCTATTCTGTTTGATTAATTTGTTTTTCCATCTCTGAGCCTATAGCATGCTTTTTAATCATTGTAGCTTTATGATAAGTTTTAGTAATTAGTAGGACAAAGTTCCCCAGTTTTCTTCTTCTTCATGAATGTCTTGATCAAGAATAGCCAATACTTGATACTTCTACAAGAACGTCAGAATCAGCTTTCAAATTTCAAAATACACTCAGGGCCTCCCTGGTGGCGCAGTGGTTGAGAGTCCACCTGCTGATGCAGGGGACAAGGGTTCGTGCCCCGGTCCGGGAGGATCCCATATGCCGTGGAGTGGCTGGGCCCGTGAGCCATGGCCGCTGAGCCTGCGCATCCGGAGCCTGTGCTCCGCAACAGGAGAGGCCACAACAGTGAGAGGCCCGCATACCGCAAAAAAAAAAAAAAAAAAAAAAAACACTCAAACACACATACACATACACATCCTCACCTCCCCACCACATTTCCCCTCCCTCCCTCCCTCTCACACACACAAACCTTTGGGAATTTTTCTATTGAATCTATAGATCAATTTGGGAAGAAAGAACATCTCTATGACATTGAGTCTTCCAGTCTTTGAATATACTCTATCTTCCTATATTTATATTAATAATCTCTTTTAAAGTAATTTTATTATTTTCTCCAAGGAGATTTTTTATTCTTATCCATATGTTTTATAAATGGTATTTTAAAAATTTTATATTCTAAGTAATTATTTCTGGAATATGAAAATACAAAAGTTTTTATATGTTAATTTTGTTTCAAACAACCTTGATAAACTGACTTCTAATTATGTATCTGAATGACAGCTTTATTTCTTTTCTTCTAACCTTTATGTTTTTTATTTCTTTACTGTACTGTCTAGGACCTCCAGTACATTATTGAATAAAATTTGTGAGGGTGGATATCTTTGTCTTATTTTAAGTAACAAAGGGAATAAATTCAACATTTCATTCTTGAGTGTGGTATTTTATATATGTGTGTTTTTTTAAATTATTATTTTAAAAAATTAGTTAAGAAAATTTCCCATCTTCTTATTTTATTTTTTTTTAAATTTATTTTATTGAAGTATAGCTGATTTACAATGTTGTGTTAGTTTCTGCTGTACAGCAAAGTGATTCATTTATATATATATATATATATATATATATATATATATATTCTTTTTCATATTCTTTTCCATTATGGCCTCTTTTTCTATTTTATTAAGAGTTTTTATGTTACATCATTAAAGGGTTTCTAACTTTATCAAATGATGTTTTTGCAATTATTGAGATAATTAAATTATTTTTCTCCTTTAAACTCAAAGTGGTGGGTTACATAAATTCATTTTTCTAATGTTAAATCACTTGTATTGGGGGATTAAACCCAATTAAGCCATGATTTATTATCTTTTTTATACATTTAAAATTTTGTTTTCCAATATTTTGTTTAGTGATGTCTGTAAAGTCCTTTCCTTGAATCTTTTTTTCAGATTTTGATATCAAAGTTATGTTAGACTTCTGGTTTCTATTCAGGGATGTAGAAAAATTTATAAAGCATATGAAAAGGCAATGAAAAACAACACACCTCCAAAAGACAAAGCAATCATCAGATCCAGACTCAAATATGACTCAGATATTGGAATTGCCAGACAGAGGTTTAAAATAAGTATAGATAATATTTAAAAGGCTCTAATAGAAAAGGCAGACAGCATGCAAGATCAAATGGATAATTTCATCAGGGAGATGGAAACTATAAAAAAGTCAAATGGAAACACTAGAAATGTAAAACACAATAACAGAAATGAAAAATGCATTTGTCAGGCTCATCAGTAGATTTGACACAGCTGAGGAAAGAATTAGTGACCTTAAAGCTAGGTCTATAGAAAGTACCCAGATTGAAACACAGAGAAAAAATGAAAATAAAACAGAACAGACTATCCAAGAATTCTGGGACTATATCAGACACCGTAACATGTGTATAATTTAAATCCTAGGGGAGAGGGAAAAGGAGGTGGGGAGAGAGAGAGAGAAAGAAAGAAAGAAGAAGGAGAAGGGGAAGGAGAAGGAGAAGAAAAAAGAGAAGGAGAGGGGGAGGAGGAGGAGGAGGAGGAGGAGAGGGAATACTTGAAGAGATAAAGATTATGCTAGCTTCAAAGACTGAGTTAGGGAGTGTTATGGACTAAACTGTGTCCTGCCCCCACCCCCCAGCAAATTCACATATTGAAGCTCCAACTCTCTATTTGAGAGAGGGCCTTTAAAGAAGTAATTAAGTTAAGATGAGACTGTTAGAGTAGACCCTAATCCAATCTGGCTGTTTTCCTTATAAGAGAAGATTAGGGCCTACAAAGAGAGACACAGGGCTGCATGCATGCACCAAGGGACAACTATCTGAAAAGGTAGCAAGAGACCAAAGAGAGAGGCTGCAAGAGAAAACAACCCTGCTAGCAACTTGAGTTTGGACCCCTCACTTCAGTGAGAACTGTGAGAAAATAAATTTCTGTTGTTTAAGCCACAAAATCTGGTATTTTGTTATGTCAGCCTTAGGAAGCTAATACAGGGAGTGTCCTGGAGGGTCTTAATTTTTCCAGAAATGGTTATTGACCCAAAATCCCTTTTCATTCTCCCTATATGGAGTGCCATCTTCTTGATTATTCTTGTTACATGAGGGAATGTCTATGAACCCTGATTTATTGCTAACCGGTACCTCTTGAATTGCAGACCTTAGAACTATTCCATTGCTGTTCTATAGGACATAGGTTGCAAGTTCAAATGTTTCCATGTCCTGGTCAGTGAATATGCATGATTGAAGCAGGCAGATAATATAAAATGCTTGCTATCCTCTTGGTATATCTTCCCAGTTTTGATAGAAGAATAAATACAGAGAAATAATTCTTTACCACAAGAAGAACAAGAGCAGAAGCATGATGATGAATGGCAACTGTACTGGGCCTAATTGTCAGGGAAGCAATATGGAATGGTGGTGACTGTGGCAAACTGGATTGTTCATGCCTGCTTGACTAAAGGGAGCAGTTATTATTAGCCTAGCAGTTACTATTAGCCATGCTGAATTATAAGCCCTGGTGTAACAGATCTATTTTTCAAGAGAAGTCTGAAATCAGAGTATACATGTGAAGTTTCTTATTTAGAATATGTTGACAACCAATTCATTTTTTAAAAAAGAACTGTAGAGGCAAGGAAACCTAAGTGGACATATATGGCATGTCAATTGTGTGTTTGCAAATTTTGTTGTAACCAGAGTTATTATTCTTATGGAGAGTTTTTGTAATTGCTTCATGTAATTAGAGTACCACCCCAAAGGTCAAGTATTAACTAATTTAACAGGAAATTGACTGACAAATTATTAATCATATGGTATTTATTGTTTGAATTAAAAATGCTATATTGTCTCCTTCACATTTTCTGTATGCAGTGTTAAAATTTATTTCAATTAGTAGATTATATGGTTCAGAAAGTTGAATCTCAGTTTCTTTTTTAGAAAAAAACGTGCAAATTGTTAAGAGTAATAGGTTTGGGGGGGAATAATATGCCCAATTTGGGCATCAATAGGTGGGAAAAACCTTACTTTCATTTAGGTAAGAAAAACTTCAGTTTTCTTTAATCAACATAGCAAGAGAGGTTGTCATTTGCTAAGTGTGAAATGGCAACGTGACAGGGCGTTGGGGGACAAATATCAAAGCTAACATATGGGTTATATTTGCATGTTTTCTTTCATCATTTTCCTAAGAAACTGTAACTAATTTTCAACTGCATGTTAAATCCTGGCTGTGTATGTAAGAGCAAGACTTCAAGAAGTTTGTTAAGTGCTTCTTTCATTTTTGCTCCAGATTTGGAAAACTGCTTACAGAAGGTATGAGATCATTTGAAGTCTCAATCCCTTTCTGAGAATGTCTTGATTAATAATCACAAAGGATCTAGTACATTGAGAATAGGAAGTAACTCATTCTTAGTTCCATTTTATCAGGGGTGTGTGTGTGTGTGTGTGTGTGTGTGTGTAGAAGAGAAGGAAGACTGGGATGTAGTATTTAATCTTTTTTATGTGTGTGGTACACGGGCCTCTCACTGTTGTGGCCTCTCCCGTTGTGGAGCACAGGCTCCGGACGTGCAGGCTCAGCGGCCATGGCTCACGGGCCCAGCCGCTCTGTGGCACGTGGGATCCTCCCGGACCGGGGCACAAACCCGTGCCCCCTGCATTGGCAGGCGGACTCTCAACCACTGCGCCACCAGGGAAGCCCTAATTTATTTTTGTATTTAAAGTGGGTTTATTGTAGACAACATATAGTTGGATCTTGTTTTATTTTTAATCTTCTCTGATAATCTCTGTCTTTTAATGGATGTATTTAGGCCATTCACATTTACAGTGACTATTGATATATCTGGATTAATATCTACCATATTCATAAATTTTTCTCTTCATTACACCTTTTCTTTTCCTTGTTTCTTTTTCTGCCCTGCTTGTCTGCCTTCTCTGATTTTAATTGAACATTTTATATGATTTCCTTTTATTTCATCTCTTTGCATAGCAAGTATATTTCTTTAAAAAATTTTTATGATTGCTCAGGATTTCGCAATATTCATTTTAAACTAAGCTAAATCCACTTTCAAATAACACTATTCCACTTCATGTGTAGTGCAAGCATTTAATAACAGAATGTTGCCAATTTCTGGAACGTAGCATTAATTAATTCATTCAACAAATGACTGTGCAACACATTCTATGTGACGTAGTGTGCTAGTGTCTGAGGACACATTGGTGAGTAACACTGCCACAGACTGCCCTCATGGGACTTATTCAGTGGGGAGACTGATGAATGAAATGATCACAAGGATAATAGGTTTCAAATGCTTAGTTTTATGAAGACCTAATAAATGGGTCTGTAGGCTATTCTGAGGGTGTGAGGGTAACTCTAGAACTTCCTCTTTTGGGGAACTTCTAATTTCATTGGGCATGTGTCTCTGTACACTGGCCTTCCTAAAGATGACAGAAAAAAAACTAGACATATACCTGGTCAAGGATTCTGAAAATCTTCATTTCTTCTTGAGGGATAGGGGAAGTGCAATCTGTTTTTTCTTCTGACAGCTTTATTTCCACTGCTCCTCCTTTCCATTTAGGTAAAAACCAAATACTCTGGAACCCCTCTTCATTTTTCTCTTCCACTTTCCCCTCAAGTCTGTAACAATAATTAGTGGGAGGAGGGTGGTAGGGAAAGGTTTCTAATGGGAGTTGGACACGCCATTTTAGGTGGTTCCTTCTTCCTTCAACTAAAATCTACTTCACACTTGTTTTAAAGAATTTCCAGGATTTGTATAGAGCATTTCCAACTTGGTAGCATGATAGAATAATCAGTTTAACCCAACTACAGGGACAATACTACTGTATAGTTGTTTTGTGTTAAAGTCACAAAAAGATCTTGAGAAGTAGCACATATCAATGTTCATAGTCATCTAGGAGTGTAAAAAATGCCATCTTTATTTATCTATAAGTCACTTTATTCTGACTTTCAGCTTCTTTCTTGCATAATGCAAAAAACTTAATCTCTTCACTGTAGGTCTTTGTCAAATTTAGGATTCTTTCTCCTTTATCCCCTTCTTTCCCCAAGTATTGGTGCTACACTGGATGGGAGCACCTGACACACTACTGTTGGCAGAGAAAGTGTGTTTGTTTTTTCATCTCCATCTGTCTGTTGCTATTCTGTCATCTTTGAGATGCCACTTGTCTCTTCTGACCCTTGAGCATGTCTTCCATACACTCTGGCATATATCCAGCCCAAGATGGTCCCATCTTGAATTCTGTTGTTAGCTCTCTGACTCACCACACTCATGGAAGAGGCCTCACTTTGGTTTCCATCATCACGTCTGCGTGCATCCTCTGAACTGAGAGACAGAGCACCGAGGCAAGGAGAGTACAAGGGAACTAAAAACATAACAACATATACCTCACAGTATTATGACCAGGGTAACTTCTTGCTTAACCCTAGTGGCCAATAGAGTCTTTTGAAAAGGGCTTTGGCTTTATGGCTTAGGCTGATCTGTGTTCAAATAACATTTTGTTTGTTAGTTTTACCTTGGTGTGTTATTTATATCCTTGGGCATTATTTTTCCATCTATAAAATGGGTATAATTATGCATGCTTCAGTGAATGGTTATAAGTTTAAATGAAATTTTATTTATAAAATATCAGTATACTTCTTGGCCCATAGTAAACTTGAGTTCAGCTTCTACTCTGTAACAATTATCTGTATAATCTCAAGCAAGTTGTTTCTTCTCTCTGGTTTTCTCCTCCCTGGAATTTCTCCCTTGGTAAAGTCAAGTCCAGGGTAGAGGAAAGGTGGGTGTGATGAAACAGAAAAAGGAGTTAAGCCAAGTGACATTTGAGATTCTTTCTATTTCTGAAGTTCTTTGATTTTGAGCAAGGTCACTAGGAGACAAGGGCATCTGGTTTGTGAAGAGGACTTGAACTCAGAGCCAAGTTTGCTGTGTACAGGCATGTGGCTCCCTGGCCCTGGGGATTTCAGCAAAGGCCTTGGTGATGGTCTGGAGCTATAGAGTTTCCCCAGCTCTACCTGTTCACTCACAACCTTGGACAGGAAAACGGTGACTTGGCAAATGGAAAAAATCAAAGATGCCATTTTTCAGGATCTCCCAGCCAATCTCTCCCCTCATTTCCTCCTTCAAACAGACCTTTGGGAAGCAATGGGCATCAAGGCTTTATTACCATTCAGCTGCCACTTGTTGCTAACTTTCCACAAGTCTACTCTGTGTCGCTTGGGTTCAACTTATATCAACGTTTCCTAAGAAACTAATTCAACCCAGTCACTGAGCTGAGCCAGGAGACTTGCTTGGCAATGGTTAGCCTTAGGCAGGTGGAATAGAGCCAGGCAGAGCTTGTGATAAATTTGTTCCTGAAGCTTGCTGGTTCTGTGGCCTTGGGGATGCTTCTTAACCTCCCTGGTACTGTTTCTTCATTTGTAAATGGAGATATATCAAGTACCATGAAAGTACAAAACGCAGAGTGCTGTGGCAAGGATCAAGTCAGATAATGGCGGGGGACATGGTAAACACTCAATGCATGGTATGAGTCTTCTTAAGGATAAGGTTGCCATGGTGATGGTTGCAGCATCGTGAATTGTAGCTGGGCTCTGGAGCCAGGGCCTGTTTCAGGGATCCTGCCCTCCTCACTGCAGTACTGAGGCTTGTTTACTCCTAGACTTTCCTACTAGGCCGTCCCTGTGCCTTCCTTCCTCCCAAGTCACAAGGCCTGGGAGAGCCTCCTCAGTTATATGGGTCATTTGCAGTCATCAAGATTATCCTATTCTTGAAAAAAAAAGCACACTTTTATTTTTCATTTATTTTTTTATTGAAGTATAGTTGAATTACAATGTTGTGTTATTACTGCTGTACATCAAAGTGACTCAGTAATACATATATTCTTTTTCATATTCTTTTCCATTATGGTTTATCACAGGATATTGAATATATTTCCCTGCGCTATACACTTGTTTTTTATCCGTTCTATATATACCAGTTTGCATCTGCTCATCCCAAACTCCCAGTCCAACACTCTCCCATCCTCCTCCCCCTTGGCAATCATCAGACTATTTTCTATGTCCCTGCTGAAAAAGAAGCATACTTTAAAATTGTCTGGGTGTCTATTAAATAGGTCAATATTTTCTTCACCAGGGACTTTTCTTTTTTTTAACATCTTTATTGGAGTATAATTGCTTTACAATGGTGTGTTAGTTTCTGCTTTATAACAAAGTGAATCATCTATATGTATACATATATCTCCATATCTCCTCCCTCTTGCATCTCCCTCCCACCCTCCCTATCCCACCCCTCTAGGTGGTCACAAAGCACTGAGCTGAGCTGGTCTCCCTGTGCTATGTGGCTGCTTCCCACTAGCTTTCTATTTTACATTTGGTAGTGTATATATATCCATGCCACTCTCTCACTTCGTCCCAGCTTACCCTTCCCCCTCCCCCTGTCCTCAAGTCCATTCTCTATGTCTGTGTCTTTATTCCCATCCTGCCCCTAGGTTCATCACAACCATTTTTTTTTTAGATTCCATATATATGTCTTAGCATACGGTATTTGTTTTTCTCTTTCTGACTTACTTCACTCTGTATGACAGACTCTAGGTCCATCCACCTCACTGCAAGTAACTCAATTTTGTTTCTTTTTATGGCTGAGTAATATTCCATTGTATATATGTGCCACATCTTCTTTATCCATTCATCTTTCACCAGGGATTTTTAACCTTGTTTCCAAGGGCCACTAAGAACTTTAAGCTATCTAAGTCCATAAAGTGATTAGCAAAAATTTGATATGAAAGAACACTTTTCTGAAGAGAGGTCAATGTTTTTCACAGGTTCTCAAAGGTAGCAGTGTCCCAGAAAAGGCTGAGGGTCTTTGTCCTTGAGGACATATCTGGTTTCCCTTATGATAAAAGTGAATACAGTCCATTAAAAATCACACCTGTGGGGAGAACAGAACTCTAAGAAGATTGTGTTGTTTAGGTTCAGAGGCAGGAGGAAGACTGTTGAATAGCCAGAGTGTGTGAGGGCTTCCTTGGTGGCACAGCGGTTGAGAGTCTGCCTGCGGATGCAGGGGACACGGGTTCGTGCCCCGGCCCGGGAAGATCCCACATGTCTTGGAGCGGCTGGGCCCGTGAGCCATGGCCGCTGAGCCTGTGCGTCCGGAGCCTGTGATCCGCAATGGGAGAGGCCACAACAGTGAGAGGCCCGCGAACTGCAAAAAAAAAAAAAGTGTGTGGTTGACCTCTCTTGTTCTTTAGGTTACCGGACAGTCATTCTTTCACTCAGGAACAGTTGAGGTCTACCATGTTTCAAATGCAATTTATTCAGTGGTGACCACCTAGGAGGGCATGGACAGGGCAGGAAAAGAGTAATTATTTCACAGACTTTAAAGCTGCAGGGAGCTTGGAAGTCACCTAGTCTAACACTCTCAAATGACACAAAGGAGCTTGAAGGGGTAAAGGGACTTACCCAATGAATCAATGGGAAACTAGGGCTGGGATCTGACTCTCCTGAACTCCCCTTGCCACCTTCCCTTCCTGAGCAAGTCCTTGTAGTTATTAGCTCCTGTTTTCACACAGATCATAAGTGGTTGGATATTTGGGAGATTGTATAGAAGCTTTGAAGAAAACATAGGAAAACTGTAGAGATTCTGTGGTAGCAGGTTGCTGGAACCTTGGTTTTAATCATTATAACTGAAACTACTGGAATTTAGAATTATGTTTTTTCCCCCATGATTAGACTTCCTAACCTGGTTTAAACTGTTAACAACTCAGACTTTAAAAACTCCCATTGTTTCTAACTATAAAAGCAATTTGGGTAACTGGGAAATACAAAAAAAAAAGATGAAAGAAAAAAGTCACCCATAACTTCATAACTTTTATATCATGGAATATTAACTTCTGTTTTTGTCTTTATGTGTCTCTCTCTTCCTAGAGTTCTCTCTCTCCTGTAGATTTGGGATCATATTGTATGTCAATTGCCTTGTGTCCTGCTTTTTTATCACTATATGTCTTCCATGCCATTTGAAAATCTTTACAAAACATCACACTTAATGGTCACTGATATGCCACTGCATGGCTGTACCCTGATCCCAGATTAATTTAAACTTGACCTGTGGCTGGACATGTACGTCCATGGATATTCTAAATAGTGCTGTGATGAACATCTCCATGCATAAATCTTTATTCATACCTCTTATTACTTCCTTGGGGTAGATAACTGGAAGATGAGCTACTCGGGCAAGAGGCATGAACTTTTCCAAATCTCTTGATACCTACTGTCAAATTCAGAGACATTTTTAATGTGAAGAAAAGGTCAATGGAAAAGGCTCTCCTCAAACTCCTTTTATGGGGCCGATTTATTGAACTTGCTGACCCAAACCAGATCTTTTTTTATACTTTTAACACATCCAAAAACCTGATAATTACTAAAAAGAATCCCATGTCTTTGCTAGATGTTCTATGAGGTCATTTCCTGTTTATTCAAAAAGTAATTATTGGGCACTTCCTGTGTGCTGAATACTGAGGGTAGTTGAGGATAAACAGACAATGGGGGAAAATAATCCCCTAGATGATGATGTGTTTGGTGCTAATGCTGAGTGGGAACTTTGGCTTCCAGGCATCAGCTACAGTATGAGTGAGGGTTCAGAGGCTGTTAGTATGAATTATTGTATTTATTTACACAGTTTAATTCTTTGAGTATTTTCACATTTTCTCTGATCTTCCCTCAGTTTTGAAGAAGTTATATAACTCTTTTTCCTTTGACAAGATTTTCCCTGTTGAAGGACTGCTTGCTGGGTATAGTATGGAAATATTTAGTTTAGTAAGAGGTATATAATGTATCATTGACCTTGTTTTCCAGGAGGAAAAGCTACTCAATCTCAGTCATGTCTCCATCTGCTTTTACTAAGAGCACAGACGTTCTAGAAGGGAGAATGTTACACTACTGGGTATAATACCTCGGTCTCTTGCATTCACGTTTTTCCCTACAGTAAGTCAGGAAGCATGCAGTAAATAGTCCTTTCCTCCTCCTATGCACCCTACTGTCCCTTCCCATGTCCCCTCTCTTCCCATCTAATGGCACATCTATGACTTGGATGGAAAGGAGGAAATTATCCACAAAAACATGACAGCTATAACAGTAGTGATAGAAAATATCTATAACGTGATAACTGGATGAACAACAAACTTTTCTTCTTTTGGATAACACCAGCCACAATCTACAATTACTAAGGTTTAAGTCTTCATACTGTTATTGTCTGAGACTAAGAATACCAGGGAAAAAACAAAGACCAGCCTGGACCATCATTTTCAGAAATGATTGAACCCACTTAGCATGGAAGTTCAGGGCGATGGTCCAGTGAGTGGTGTTCGGATGAAATCAACCTCCTTCCTTGAGGTTAGGCATCTAGTCCAGGCTGTAAAACCCAATGTCTGTCAGAGAGAGGCACAAGCTTTTATTTATTATTATTATATTTTTTTAGTTTGCTTACCTAAGGAGAAAGAAAGCATGTGTCTTTGATTTCTCTCTCTGCGGATCCTTTTGCTAGAGTCCCAGTTTCACTGAATATTTAGCATGCTTTTGCTCTAAAAGCAGTAACTTGTTTGAATAAGGGCTAATTTTTCAACATGTAGACAAATATTTGAATAACTGGTGGAAATAATAAATTACCAGCATAAAGTGATTTCATTGCTCTTAAAAGCCAAAAAACACTCTTGGGAATTTCACGGAAATGACTCCATTTTCCTCTCACTCCCGTGGTAGCCATTTGGTCTTACTCTGGGGTAGACCAGGGTGCAAGCTGATTTTTAATAAGTGAGTACCTGCATATTTTCTCTGGGGAAACAAGTGAAGGGGCGAATACTGGGGGAAAACAACCAAGCTCTAAAGGCAATGATCATGTCCTTGATGCTCTGCCTAACTTTTCAGTTCTTGTCTTCAAATGAAACTTGCTTATAGGAATTCCTTGAAAGACCATGTTGTTCTTTCTGAGGAGTTTAATGTGTGCTCATTATATCGACCATTTGCACTTTCCTGTTTCTCAGATTGCAACAGCGTAATCCAATTATGGATTGTGGGTCTGGTTGGAAAACAATCTGACTAGGGAATTCAGATTTTGAGCCACATTGGGTTTTGGGAGAGACAACTATTGCTGGATCCAGGATGGTGTTCAGAACGGGACCTCTAGAGACCTGATTTCATCTTGGTCTAGCCCACACCACCTTCAGAATCACTATCACCAGGATAATGATTTAACCATTCTTTGCTTAAGCTCTCTGGGTCTCCTTGGCTTCATAGGGTAACAGAGGGAATTACATAAAATAATGCATGTGAAGTTCTTGGCATCTAGCAATGTCTTAAAATGTGTTAACCAATACTATCACATTGAAGAAACAAAAAAGATAATTTTCTTGTTTCAGGATTGGTAGAATAGCACTCACGGACAGAAGCAGTACATTTGTAATCCAGGTGTGGCTTTTTCTCTAACCTCACACACGTGCAAACCACTCCTTACACACATTACTGAGTTTTGTTTCTCTGATGCATGGAACTTTTCACCATGATGCCTCTAGAGTAGGTTAAGAAGTTTATATTCCCTTTTAAGATGTTTTCCTTTTATCTGCCCAGTGATAATCATTTCCTGTACTCTATCTGTGACATCATATTCAAAATATGTTAGTGCCTAGTTTTTCTGGCTTCAAGCCAACGTAGCTGGCCTGTAGTTTCTGAAATCAAAACATGGATTTTACAAAAGCATACTGAAAGTTGGACATGAGTTGTGTTAAATACAGTAAACAAAACTGGGCATCCTAAAACACACACCATCCCTCCAAAAACTTTTCTGTACTCAGGATGAAGCCCAAGTTCTCTTGCACTTTCTAGCATTGATCCTTTTTTGAGTGACACTTAAACCTATCTTTCCATACCTATCACATTTTTTCACCTGGGGTCTCTGGACCTTATCTACCATTGGACTTCATGGGTCCTTCCCAATGCCTGTATTTAAATGAAAACTTTTGCTTGTTTGGGCTTTTTTTTTGGAAGACTGTCTTTGGATTTCATCAGATTCCCAAAGTGGTCTTTGACCTAAAAAAGGTTCAAAATCTTTGTTTTACTGGAAACTTCTCTTTAGTTTTCCCATACTGGCTGCCCACTGTGGTCTGCAGAAATATGCTGGTCTCTTCTTCAGTAAGTAGTGCTGGGAAAACTGGACAGCTACATGTAAAGTAATGAAATTAGAACACTTCCTAACACCATACACAAAAATAAACTCAAAATGGATTAAAGACCTAAATGTAAGGCCAGACACTATAAAACTCTTAGAGGAAAACATAGGAAGAAAACTCTTTGACATAAATCACAGCAAGATCCTTTTTGACCCACCTCCTAGAGAAATGGAAATAAAAACAAAAATAAACAAATGGGAATGAAACTTAAAAGGTTTTGCACAACAAAGGAAACCATAAACAAGATGAAAAGACAACCCTCAGAATGGGAGAAAATATTTGCAAATGACACAACTGACAAAGGATTAATCCCCCAAATATACAAGCAGCTCATGCTGCTCAATATCAAAAAAAGAAACAACCCAATTCAAAAATGGGCAGAAGATCTAAATAGAAATTTCTGCAAAGAAGACATACAGATTGCCAACAAACACATGAAAGGTTGCTCAACATCACTAATCATTTGAGAAATGCAAATCAAAACTACAATGAGGTATCACCTTACGCTAGTCAGAATGGCCATCATCAAAAAAATCTACAAACAATAAATGCTGGAGAGGGTGTGGAGAAAAGGAAACCCTCTCGCACTGTTGGTGGGAATGTAAATTGACACAGCCACTATGGAGAACAGTATGGAGGTTCCTTAAAAACCTAAAAATAGAACTACCATACGACCCAGCAATCCCACTACTGGGCATATACCCTGAGAAAACCATAATTCAAAAAGAGTCATGTACCAGGTACCACAATGTTCATTGCAGCACCATTTACAGTAGCCCGGACATGGAAGCAACTTAAGTGTCCATCGACAGATGAATGGATAAAGAAAATGTGGCACATATATGCAATGGAATATTACTCAGCTATAAAAAGAAATGAAATTGAGTTATTTGTAGTGAGGTGGATGGACCTAGAGTCTGTCATACAGAATGAAGTAAGCCAGAGAGAGAAAAACAAATACTGTATGCTAACACATATATATGGAATCTAAAAAAAAATGGTTATGAAGAACCTAGGGGCAGGATGGGAATAAAAACGCAGACCTACTAGAGAATGGACTTGAGGACAGGGGGAGGGGGAAGGGTAAGCTGGGACGAAGTGAGAGAGTGGCATGGATATATATACACTACCAAATGTAAAATAGAAAGCTAGTGGGAAGCAGCCACATAGCACAGGGAGACCAGCTCAGTGCTTTGTGACCACCTAGAGGGGTGGGATAGGGAGGGTGGGAGGGAGATGCAAGAGGGAGGGGATATGGGGACATATGTATACGTATAGCTGATTCACTTTGTTATACAGCAGAAACTAACACAACATAGTAAAGCAATTATACTCCAATAAAGATGTTACAAAGAAAAAAAGAAACATGCTGGTCTCTACCCCGGGATCTTTTCTCGCAATATTTAACATTTCCTGCTTCCTGAAATGCCCTTGCCTCCTGCTACATCAGCGTTTTACACCATATCTTGCTCTGTTACCACCTCCAAAATTTGTGGTTTATTCTCAGATCACCTGAATAATGATCTCGCTAATATTTCCCTTCAAATCAACTATCTTATTTACTTAAATATATTTTAAAAGGGAACTAGTGGATGGATAATAAAAAGAGAGGAGTATGAAAGTTGGAGAAGACCGTGGCCTCAGAGAAAAATATTTCCATCACAGCAGAAATATAAGCCAGAGACTGGTGATATCAGAGCAGGGGAGAGAGAATTTGGTCTCGGGGAGCAATCCCCCTCCAGGGACTGAGAACAAGAGCCATCTGGAAAACAGTGGAAATCGAGAATGGGCAGCCAGAAATGGAGATTCTGGCTGCCCTGTGGGAAAGGGGATAGTATGTGGGAGAGAAAATGGGCACAGGGTGAGAGCGGGAAGGAGTGAGAGCTGGGGCATAGAGGTTCTGAGATGGATGCTGGGTTTGGGATGAAACATGGTGCAAAGTGTGAGGCTGTACATGAGAAAAAGGCACTTTGGAAACAGAAAAAGATGGAAGCAGAAGAGGGGTAAATGGGGGTTGAGTGAGTGTTCAGCTTACGGGGGGCTGCATTTTCTAGAAGAGGGTGTGGAGAGGGAAGGCAGGATGTCCCCAGAGGGGGGCTTGAGGGGCTGGCAGAGAGACCCCGAAATGGGCAGAGGCAGTGTGTGTGTGTGTCTCATGGAGAGGGGGGTGTGAAGAGCGATAAACGGAGACCATTTTCTTAATTTGGCAAACAACTACCTTAATGGTCTGTTCTTAAGTCTGGCACAGAAATCTGAAATGCCAATCCCAACACTGGCAGAGAGGGATGAACACTCTACAAACGGTGCTTGAAAGTGCCACTGAGTGGGTCCGATACTGAAGAGGTACTCAAGCTACTCTGGCAGTCTCTAGTAGGCTAGGGACGTGGTTCTCAAACCACTGGGGGCATAGGAATCCCTGGGAGGTCTTGCTACAACCAAGATTCTTAGTCAGCAGGTCTGGGGTGAGGCCCAGAAATTTGCATTTCTAACAAGACCCCCAAGTGATGTTAATGCTGCCGGTTGGGGACCACACTTTGAGAACCACTTGGCCAGCAAAACCGTTCCATGCCTTTTAGAGATTGATCCAAGTGCTCTTAAGTTTCTTTTGAGCCATAAATCCCTGCGAGAGAAAATGAAGTAAGTGAACATGCTCTTTTAACTCTGAATGTACAGACGAATATAAAACGTCTGAAATGTGTCATGGAAACATTTCAAACTGTGATAGACTCTTATCAATGTAATAGTACTATAAAGAAAAGAGTCATGTTTTCAGGTCCCGCCTCTTGGTTTCCTGCTTTAATGTGGATTCTTAGCTTTGCTTTCCTGTGATAAGCTATCACTTCAGATTTAGTCGATGGCGGCCCCCTATGGCACAGGGAAAGGGCAGAACCAGGAAGACTTTCTTTCGCTCGCTGTCTTGGAAAGGCGGGGTGGCCAATGGTGAAGGAGGAGTTTTTGCTGTTTCAATGCCAGGATGCTTTTCTGCCCTGGTGACCCTACCATGGGGTATCTTCCTTCTGCAGCCTCCAGCCTCAAGGCTCTCTGCCCACCATGGAAGCTCCTTTTCCCTGGTTTAGGTCTGAGTTTAGAGCGGTGGGAGGACAATTTTGGGAAGGGAAGGGCACACTTCCAGTGCTCACAAAGAACAGCTTTGACTGTGTCAGAAACCGCTACATCTCCTTGAGCTTTTCTCATGATAAATCCACACAAGGCACCCACCATGATAGATGCTGGCATGGTAAACAAAAAGCTTTTAAATATTAGCATCAGTTTCACATTTTTCCTTGTTCAGAGGGGACAGAGTTGTCCTTGCTCTTGATAAAGGATTCCAGGAATCGAGGCAGTGATTAAGAGAGCTGTGTAATCACGAGAAGGGAAACAGTACAATCAGTAACTAATAAACAACAGGAAGGATGATGGATACTGACTTCTTAGCACTCCTAGTTTTCAGCCATCAGCAACTTGGGGATGTTGGTTGCTGTAGCTGCCCATATTTGATGTTTTTCTCTCTAGAAATGGTAAAAAAGAGATGAATAGGGCAAATCAGAATCAGAGACTGAGTTCTCAGGTATAGAACTGCCAGATAAGCTACTGGATACCCAGTTACATTTGAATTTCAGGTTGACAATGAATAATTTGTTGTATGGGATATACCCACTTCTGAACTTCAAATTTAGCTGGGTATCTTGTATTTTTGTTGGCTGAATCTGGCAACTCTACTCAAGGGAAACTTTTCTGTTTGGGGAGCAGCCTCAGTGTTACCGAGATACCACTTGTCCTGCTTCATGCCATCCAGAATGTTGAAATTCTCTTTAAGTAGAAAGATGCAAATTCGCAAGTGTTATTTATGAGTTCATGTCAGTCTTAAGAATTTAAATTCACGATCTTAGAAAAGGAAAAAATAAAATCAGGGCTGGTATTGACAGAAAGCCAAAAGTGACTCTTTCTGCCCTTTCTAAGGCAGTCAGCTGATGTTGTCAGTTGGACATAAACTGTAACAGTGAATAACAGATGGGCCATCTTTGGGTTATCTGTACTGTATTCAACACCTCTTTGAACAATAATTATAATCTGTTGGCTGGAAATATCAATTCAAAAGTCAAGTGCTCTCATAAAAAATAGTGATTATTCAGTATTTCCTACTTCGAACCAAAGCACACACCAGGATTCATTGTATCACTATCTTTTGTACAGCATATATATGCTGAAAAATGGATCGCTTAATTACATGATTATCTATCTTCAGGGAGGCTACGTGAACATGAATGGGAGCTGTCAAGAGAGGTACATTGCTTTACTTTTGATTCTTAATCTATATCTACAGTCATTACAGGTTAGAAGTTGACTTTTAAAACAAATATCTAAAATATAAATTATTTTTACAATGCAAAGTGGGCACTTAGGTGTAAAACAGCTCCATGAGCTGAAAAAATGGACATGTTGCATGAGTGGAACTCCAGGCTAGCATCATTTCTTTTTCCTTCCTCTGATTTTAAGTGAGGAGTCAGTCTAGAAGGACAGGAGAAGACCCCACCTCCTAATCAACTCAGGGGAAAAGGTTGGAAAGGCCATGCAGTTAACCTTTCTAATTGCATCGCCAATTACAATAATAGAAAGGAAGACTGCTTAGCAGTGAATCAGAATTCTGGGAAAATCTCATGGAGATTCCAGGCACCATGCGAGCCAAAAGACTGGAGAAGTTGAGCACATGCAGCCAAACCCCATTAATCTCTTTGTGTGTTTTCCTTAGTCCTCCAGGGTTCATTTTGGAGAGGGGGTTCAGCGTATAGGAGAGAATGAAGATAGTAATGCTGGCGGAAGCTAAAACCAGCAGGGAAGCTGGGTTCAGTTGCAGCAGCACAGGAGGTAGACGTTTAAGGTCTTTCTTCTGAAGGTGCAACTAGGTGCAAGCAATTCCAAGTGACACCCTTGGCAAACTATTCCAGTGGCCTCCCAATCTTTGGGCTAGTTAGGCTTTAATTCTATATTTTTTTGACAAGCAAATATGTAGTTGCAAGGGACAGAAAAAGAGGAGTAAAACCCTGAACATCTTTGTTGAGGTTATGTCTCCTGACCAAAGGATTCCAACCGGGTGCTCAATCCTGAATTTCATTGCATCTGCTTCCAAGGGCACCTAACGACTTTAACCTCAGGTTCAGTATCAGTTCTTAATAGGTAACACCAGGGCCTCCCTGGTGGCGCAGTGGTTGAGAGTCCGCCTGCCGATGCAGGGGACCCGGGTTCGTGCCCAGGTCTGGGAGGATCCCACATGCTGCGGAGCAGCTGGGCCCGTGAGCCATGGCCGCTGAGCCTGCGCGTCTGGAGCCTGTGCTCCACAGCGGGAGAGGCCACAACGGTGAGAGGCCCGCATACAGCAAAAAAAAAAAAAAAAAAAAAAAGTAGGTAACACCAGTTTCCATCCTGTTCTTCTTGACGGAATGAAAATAATATATGCCTGTGTTCCTATATGTCAAATGAATCAATTCCCTATCTCCATGAACTTATTTACAAATGCAACATTTTGGAAGAAGGAAAATTTGCCAAGAAGCAGGAAAGTCTCCTTACAGAGGGGAAACTATTTTTACGATTCAAGGATGAGCACCAAAGACACTAGAATAATTCTTTCTATGAAGATTGCCAAGAAAACCTTGTTTTGAAATCCCCACGCCCGTGATGACGTCATGCTAGGTGAGGCATCCACCTTTGGAAACAATACATAGACATTTGTTCTTGAACCCTGCTGTCTGGTTTCAAAGGGCTTTTTATTTTTTTGCCTCTCCTGGTTCTGAGTGGCTGCAACACATGGTAAATCTTTAACTTCAAGTGTCCTTCTGTGGTGACCAACTAAAATATTAGCAAAATAAATGTTTTATGGGAAAGTGTTGGCAGGAGCCCCAACAGAAACAGGTGGTATTGGGTTATTTCAATATAATGTAATGATACAGCCAGGTTTCCATCTGGACAGCATGTGGTTGGGTCTGTTCAGAGAGTATCAAAGAGAGTGAGTATGCAATGGGGAGAGCCAGCCATGCACAAGTGTGCAGCTAGATAGCTACCTTACAAAATAATAGTCTGGGTTTCGGGTCCTCTGGGTTAAATATTTTTACTGTCAAAAATCTGAATTTCTTCATAAAATATTAAAGGCAAAGCAAACCTCTGACATGCAATCCAGAGCCGTGTAATTATAAGGCAGTTCCTGGAAACCAGAGAGCGTGCATTAAAGCGAGGCGTTTATTATCAAGGAGTTCATTACCCTTGGAAGGGAAGACGTGTTTCAGAGGGAGCCTCAGAACAGAGAAGCTTTTTAGCAAGGATTCCTAGACTATGAAAATGAAGCTCAGCCTTGTTGGTAAGAATACAATGAGAAAATAAAGAGAGAATGGGATTAGTTGACTGTAAGGGCCTGATGGTGATCCAAAGCTAAAGAGATATATCTTTAATTTACCACCAGGGAAGAGTCTTTCTCCCTCTTCCATAAAATTTCTGCTTCAGGCATTTCAAAATACATGGAATCAGGAACACTTGGAACATTTGGTTTTGCACTCAGCTTTCCTCACTGTATGTTTATGCTAAGCTTGATAATAAACTCTTGGCTCAATAACTCCCTCTATGTATCCCAGAGAGAGGCATCAAATTATGGCTATGGGCAGAGGTAGATCCTCTTCAGAGGCAGAGAGACCTCACTCCATGGCTCTCTCAACTGAAGCCAGAGGAAGAAGATGAGAATATGCACAGAGGGAGTAAGCAATTTGGAAGTGGTTTGCAATCTCCTTGGTGCTGACTAGAGGACTCAGGAAGTCATGGGCACCATCTGCCAAAATGAAGGAGCCACTTGGACCCCAGGATACTTGGCCAGAAAGACCTGGCTTCTAGAGAATTCTTTGTAGGCATTAATTGAGAGTGCGGTAGACATTGAAAGCAAAGGCAATCGAAGGCTGATGGATAAAAGTGATGAAGCAGGGAAGGCTCAGAAAGAAGAGATAATGAAGTCAAGCACTTAATTATAATGCCTTCATGTCACTGGTACCCAGAAGGGGAATGTATTCAGGAGGCTCTTTCCTGTTATTCAGAGAGTGGGCTGTTCTACATTATCTGGTGTATTTTTCTAGGTTAGCAGAGAGAGACAGAAGAGATGGTGTGATGAGAGGCCTGGAAGCCACGGAGTCTGATTCTTGTACTGTTCCTCTTGTGGGGCTGGACAGAGGCTAAGGAGAGAATGGAACCCTAGAGGATAAGACAAGTTATGTACTGTGGGCCCTAGGTTACCTGGGAATATTCTCCATCTGGAGCAGACCTGACATGAGGCAATAAAGACATATCTCAGTTCTTCTTTCCAAAATACATTGGGACCCTATTGTATGCACCATAGGGCTTTGGCTCCCATGGGGCTCTAGAAGGTGGTGGCAGGCATAGTCTTCCTTGTTGAGGAATTTATGATCTAATGGGGGAGAGTGCACACCCAGCAGGGAACTGGAATTTGAGCCACCCTAGGGCAGAGGCTCTATCTTCATTTTATGCTTCATCATATGGCATATAGTAGATGCTAAAATAAATGCTAAACTGAACTAGACTAGAAGACAGGTGATGGGGGTGGACAGGTATTTGTATGGCTTAGAAGTATCTTTTGACCTCTTTGGTGAGTCTCAATTTCTCATGGAATGAAGGGTCAGATGATTGGACCAATCTCCCTTCCAGCTCTCAAATCCTAGGACCTTAACTCAGAGAATATATACAGAAGTGCCAATGGTTACAGGTAACAAATCCTACCATTCATGAGCATCTTTATGTTAGGGGATTTAATCCTCACCACAACTCTGTGAGGTTAGATCTTTATCTCCATCTTTTATAGATGGGCAAACTCATTCTCTTGTTCAAGTTCACACAGCAGGTGAGTGTTGGAATTGGGATTCTTCAAACTCAGCTATGTCTGACTCCAAATACTGAGTTCTTTCTACCATACATCAAGCTGCCTCCCACTTCCATGTTAAGGAAATATCAGAATGAATGTAATGATTTAATAGAGAGGTGGCGAACTTCATTACCAAGATCTGATTTATGCCTCAGATTTAAGTGCTTGGCTCTTTAGTAGCCAGGTAGGGGTTTTTTAGTCTTTAGAAATCATCCGAGATCAAGACAGTTGACTGAATTAATTGCACAACCATTGAAAACTCTCTGAGTATCTTACCCTGGAGTTATCTCCCCCACTTCCCTTTTCCCCTGGATTCCAAACTATCCAGCTCTCCAAGTATAATGACATGAGTTGTTCCTTAAGGAAAAATAAATCCTTCAAGCCATGGAGGGAAGCGAGTGTTCCGCTCTGAGTTAGGGAGATGAAGAGCTGGAGCAGAGCCTGTGTTTTGCAGGTGGGAAGGTGTTGACCTGTGGCTGGGAATCCCTCCTGCTCTGCTGTTGGCCTGTGGTGGTTTCTTCTGATAGGCAGGAGGAGAAAGGGAGGCCAGGAGCTTTGTGAACAAATGCAGTGAGTCTGGCTCCTCTTGAATTGTCACTGGGCTCTACATGGCATGGTTGAAGTGAGGAAGGCTGCTTCCGACTGTTGGGGAAATTGCCCAAACTATTCTTCAATGTTGTGGTGACAACAAATCAGATGCAGATGTAGAATTTGGGTGGTCATTCCAAGATCTTGTTGAAAATGTTGCTGCTGCCTAATATTTATTGAACACTTAATATGTGCAAGGTCCTGTGCTAAGTGCTTTGCAATGGAGAAAACTGAAGCTTAAAAAGGTTGGGGAACTGGCCTGAGATCTTAGGGGTAGGAGGGGTGAATTCAAACCAGGTGTGTCTGACTCCAAAACCCAAGCTCTTAATCATTATGCTAAAATTAAAGCCCTAATATATTGCAGTATAAATAAAGTAGTGAATGCGTGTCTATCAGTGGGATAAGTTGGGGCTCGTGGATAACCATTTAGAATGGAGCAGAAGGGCCTTTCCTTTCATTATGGCAAAATAAATTTCAGATGGATTAAATGTGTAGGCTAAAAGCAAACCAATACATGTAATGGGAGAAAAAGATGGTGAATATAATAAATGATGATATGAGGCAGAGGAAAACTTTATAAAAATAACTTTTAAAACAGATAAAAAGGATATTTGGCTACAAAAACCTTCCAACATTTCTATATATGAAAACTGTGAGGAAAGTTAAAGGACAAACAACTAGGAAAAACATATGCATATTCTTTATATGTTGGCTAAAAGGTGCATATTCTTACTAAACCGACGTGTACCACAGTCTTACCAACCAAATAAAGAGACAAATACTCTCTTCCTCTAATAGAAACATGAGTAAAGACCACAAATAAATAATTCACAAAGAAGAAATACAAATGGACCATGTGCAAACAAATAGTGAGGGTTCACTCTCATTAGCAATAAAAAATTAAATTTTAATTGATATGCCTTAAAAAATTGTCACAGAGAGAGAAAAAATAATAAACCTTGTGAAGACATAGGGAGATTGCCCTTACTTTGGGGTGATTTCCTATATTAATGGTGGAGTGTTATTGGTATAATTTATCTACAGGGCACTTTGACAACATGTATCACCATTTTAAATTTGTTCCCATCCTTTGTCTCAATTACTTAACATCTAGCAATTTGTCCCAGAAAAAATCATACTGAATGTGAACAATGACTTACCTCTAAGGACAGGCATTGAAGCAATGTTTCTAATGGTAAGAAAATTAGAAATAATCTGAATATTCAATAAGAGAAGCTGGGTTAAAGTAAATCTTTTAACTTTCATTTAAATGGTAAGGAATATGCTAGAATATTATCCAGTCACTCAAAATAACTTTGTAGAAGAATATTTAATGCCACAGAAAAATGTTCAGTATGTATTCCTTGGGGAAAAATTGGCTACAGAGCGGCATACATTAAAAAAAAAAATCACACGTTTATACCTTTTCTAAAATGAATGGAAAAAGAAACACTAAAATGTTAATAGGGTCTATCTCTCTGATCAAGGGCATATATATATATATATATATATATATATATATATATATATATACACACACACATATATATATATATGGATATAAGATCTTTGGTATGTTTTCTTATAATTTTCAAATATTTTATAAGTATTTTTTGTAATTGAGAACAAAATAGTATTAAAAAGCCTATTTTTGATATAATTTACTAAGACATGGTGTGTTTGTGTATGGGGGAGGGCTAAGGATCAAGTGCTACAAAATTCATCCTCTGAAATATTGCTGCCATTTCTGAGCATATGATTATAGTTTTGGGAAACCTAGTACTTTCTAAGGAGCACGAAGACGCACATAGAGGAAATTCTACTTTGAGATTTCCAGGTAAAGGCAGGGAGCTATTAATTTACTGAACACATGAGTGTAAAAAACTGGAGAAGATGTTAATTTGACCCAGAAGTGGATCCACCCCCAGAAGCAGAGGTGGCCCAGACTCTCCATGCCTTCCAGTGCATATTAGACTGAGATCTGGCTTCTCTTATATTCACATTTTCAGGTTCTAAGTCCCCCTCCATCCTATTTAATCACAGAGAGGAAATTTAGGACTAGAGTTGGGTAATTAATATGTGTGTGTGTGTGTCTGTGGGCGATGGAGGGGTAGGTGAGAGTCTATGGGGGTGCCCAGTCCCAGGAGAGGGGACAGAGAAGGGACAGCCCTGTAGTCATTAGGATGGGCCTTCGTGCTGAGTAGCAATTTGTACGCATTTCATAGCCCAAATGGTGTGTGTGAATGTATGTGAGGAGGTGGGCATTGTAAGATTTTTGTTTGGTATTTTTGAGCTGAAGGCGACTGTTTTTATTAGTTAAGGCTCTAATTTGGGTTGAATTTATCAGCTCTGTTGATCAATTTTTCAAAGGAGTTTAATTAACTACTTAATGAAAAAATCTACTTTGTTGTGTAAATTCATGCCTTGTTAAATTCCAGCCAGAGACTGTGGGAGGTGGGACTGGGATCTTCTTGCTAGGAGCCTATTGGTCCCACTAATCACCTTTCGGTCGTCTAGAGGTAGGAAGTGGAATTCTGGATCACTGACCCCTAAATTCAGAACCTGGAGCTTTCAGGGTATGCTCTAGATGTCAAACAGAATGTTTACCTGTTACCTTGGTTGGGCAAAGAATTAGTAGACAGCTGGTAGTTCATTTAATACAGTCTTGTATTATCACTGGAGAATTCAGAGCAGCTAATGGTCTCCTTTGCCTCTTTCTCCAGCCACGTCTTTTTCTAGCAGTGTCTTTATTTTGTGTTTGTATCCCTTTGCACTTTTCTCTGTTATATACCAGTCTGTGTTCAGATGAACCATTTTCTCTAATCAAATAAAGGTATCGTAAATTTTATGTCTACTTTTCTAGATATGAAAAATTGGCCCCAGATATTGCATTTGCCCATGTTAAAAAAGTTATTCTTTTATAATTTTATAAAGATTTTAAATAACACCAGGACAGAAATACGGAACCAGCCTGTTTGCCCTCTTGAAGGTTGCTGAACAGTCAATTTCCACCTGTTAGGTGTCAGTCAATCCATATTATATCCATGGATTATATTGCTGATATACTATATCAGCAATATAACAGAAGCAAATTTAAGACAACATGGAAATGTTACTGGATGGGTATTGAATGACTCATTAAAGTTCAGATGGATTCTGTCTTTATTTTTCTCTCTCTCTACTTTAGTTTCCTAAAGTGCGGTATGGTGAAGGAAACTAACTAGGATTTGGATTTCTTTGGATTTATATATTTCTCCAGTGCTGAATAGCTATTTTTTCAAGTCAGGCCATCTCTGTTGCCTCTCCATGGGAGTGAGAAATGGGGCAGTATATTCAATTTTGTTGCCAAGACCCATTGCCCCACACCAAGGGGTCGTAGAGCGGTATGGAAGCTCTTTGCTCTGGGTTGAAAAATGCAAGCCCCTTCTGCTAGATAAATCAATGTGTCATGGCCTCAAATCAAATGCCTTCATTTCAAAGTGACTGGCCTTTGCTTTAGATCTACCAGGAGGAGAGAAAGTCTAGAGGATTGGAGAAAATCCAAACCGGTTCATCAGCCCTTAATGTTTTCAAGAATGTTTTATTTTGCTGCAGTGTCTAGTAGAGAGTTTCAGGCTGCCTTGGTGAGGGATGAAAAGCAGAGCCGGTGACTGGTGACTTCATAAGCTTCAGAACGTGGAGCCAGTTAAGCTAGAAATCTTGAGGAAGGTGTGCCTTTGGGGTGTTTATGACAATCTAGAGTATTATGAAATTAAACAAATCCTTCTCTTTGGAAGGAACATCCACATTTACAGCCATCTATGAGAAACATACTGGTTTATTAAGAACTTTGGGTTGGAAAACGCTCAGCTCTTTGCATTTCCAGCACAGATCTGGAACACTGTTCTTCCAGGGTCCTTTGGGAATGAGGCAAGTCTGTTTAGGACATGCACAAAAATGCAAAAATGAATTGCATTTGGCTGTTAATAACACAGATTGGAAACAACACTAGCTTATACAAGTTATGAGGTTTTTTTTTTTTTTTTTTTTTTTTTTTTTTTGCGGTATGCGGGCCTCTCACTGTTGTGGCCTCTCCCGTTGCAGAGCACAGGCTCCGGACACGCAGGCTCAGCGGCCACGGCTCATGGGCCCAGCCGCTCTGCGGCATGCGGGATCCTCCCGGACTGGGGCACGAACCCGCGTCCCCTACGTCGGCAGGCGGACTCTCAACCACTGCACCACCAGGGAAGCCCAAGTTATGAGTTTTTTCTCTCATGTGTAATAGACGAAGAGACAAGCAGTCTACGCTAATACGGTGACCCCCTGGTGTCATCAGGGTCCCAGGTCTTTCCATCTTCCTGTCCCTCCATCCTTAGCATATGGCTTTCGTGTGCAGGGCTGCCTCATGGTCCAACATAGCTTCTGGATTGCGGTCTTCATCTTTTCCACACCTAGATGGGGAGTGAAGGGAAAAGGGGGAGATGCCAGCTGTGTGTCCCTCCCTCAGGGAGGTTTTCTGGAACCCCCCTTCAACCGTGTCCATCTGCATATCATTGGCCACTCCCACTTGCAAGGGCATATTTTAGCTTAAGATCTGCAACTGGATTCTTTTACTGAGGAGGAAGGAAGAAAGTACACTAACTGGGCAACTGTCTGTGGGCCACAGTAGGAGCTTCTGAGCAAGCCGGTGTGAGGTCTTTCCTGCGTAAGCCTGCACACTCCCAGTTCTGATCCCAAAGGCTTTAGCACCCTTTCTCCATACATTCAGAGCCTCTCAGCATCCTGTGTTTGTAGACAAGGAAATGAACTGGTTCACCTATAATATACATAGACCTCAGAGAGGTTCACCAATTTGCTATGGGACACACAGCAATCTAAAGAGGTGGAGAAATTGGCCTCAGATCATGGAAGCTGACATGAAAGGCAAGAGTGTTAAAAGCACAATTTGAAATATTGTCACTGGTGTCACCAGTTCACCAAGGACAACAGGATGTGGATATGATTAACTCTCGGTCTCCAATTTATCCACAGCAGAGGAATTCTCATAGTAATAGTCACCTTATTCTGTGCACTTAATATAGTCCAGGTGTTATCCATCCATTATGTCTAATCCCCATATGACCCTGCACAGGAGGCACCGATATCCCAATTTTTCAGCTAGGGAAACAGGACATCAGAGGGGTTATATCACTTATTCAAGTCACACAGTTAGTAAGAGCTGGAGTAGAGATTTGGACGCATATCTCTGACAACAAATCCGTGTTCCTCTCCTCTGCTGCATGCTGGCAATTGGATGCTGGTTTAGAAAAGACATCGAGGTCCTATAGAAAGAGATTTGAGGGGCTTGTTCTCATGATGGGAAGCGGTACTTAGGATGGTGTGAAGTTTCCCTGCTTCTGCTCAATGGCAACTGTTCACTCACCATTCTGCATGCATCTCAGGCCCCCCGCTGGGTGCTCAGAGCAGCGGGCTCCCGGCCCCTTCTTTTCCTCATTGGGTCATATTGCATGCCACCCTCCTCCCCATGCGCCCCTCTGGAGAGGGGAAAGCCATCATAAAAGCAATCAGTATATTCTCATATTTTTTCTTGATGTAAAAAGATGAAGTCATGGCATATGGTCAGATTGCCAGCACTGTTAATAATAAACCTCACATAATTAAGCACTGATTTATTCCTTTATATAAGTGAAACAAATTGCTTTAACTGCCTTTGCTCGAGACCATCCAGTCAGATGGATTATGTATAGGAAGTTGAAACTAAAAATTATGGGCGCTCATATTTCACTCTGGTGGAGGTTTATTGGAGGTACAATTAGAACCCTAACTAAATGTGTCCTGTGTTCCCTTTGATGGAGAGATCAGATATTAATCTGGGGATATGACTAATTCTCAACACAGCTGCTCTCCTTGCTCTAATATTCCCACTTTCGTTTCAAAACCTGGAAACATGTTTAAAAAATTGATCAGAGCTTATAATAGCAATAATCACCTTGAAATTGGTTGTTACTCCAGTTAATGAACTGAGTAGAAGAGCATAAGCCTCCCTCTGGGTCCCTCAGGCCTTTAACTAACAAGCTAGTTGTTAATCACTGGGTTTATTAAAAAAGAAAAATCTCTTTAGGGGATTGAACTGGGAAAAAGTAGGGGGCTGAGTGTTCTCAGTCTGAGGGTCCTTTGACAGCTCTGATCATCTCCGGCAGCTACATCCCTTTCCCGCCAAGGCCAGGGCTGTGGTGACCTGTGGAGATGGCATCTCTTCCTCCAGGCCCTGGCGCCTGGCTGCCTGAAGAGTGGTCCAGAAGCTTATTAGAAATGGAGAATCTGAAGCCCCAGCACAGACCTGCAGAACCAGGGTCTGCACTTGAATAAGCTCCTCCACTGAAGGCACCTAGGTGTCTTCATTTGCTCCAAGCCTCAGCTTGTAAAACTGGGACCTCATCTCAGAGGCTTCTCTACAGGCTCTCATAAGGTCTCAGCAGACCCCCTCCTTCTGACCTCAAATGGATCCCCGTGGAACAGGGCAATGTACACCAGAGCACGGAGCATGACACCTGGTGAGGAGTAGACTCAATACATGTCTGTGTAAAAAGCTATTCCCCAAGGGCTTCCCTGGTGGCGCAGTGGTTGAGAGTCCGCCTGCCGATGCAGGGAACACGGGTTCGTGCCCCGGTCCGGGAGGATCCCACATGCCATGGAGCGGCTGGGCCCGTGAGCCATGGCCGCTGAGCCTTCGTGTCCGGAGCCTGTGCTCTGCAACGGGAGAGGCCACAACAGTGAGAGGCCCGCGTACCGCAAAAAAAAAAAAAAAAAAAAGCGCTATTTCCCCAAAGTGTATCTTCTTTCAAGGAAGAAGAATCTCTCGGAGAAAGGGGAAGGCCTGCCGGGTAAGAGTCTTGGGATGGTCAAGCAGTCTCAGGTGAGCCAGGCGGTCCCTGGGGTTCGGAAGTTGTGAGGTAAGGGACTTACATCCTTAGAACAATTTCGTACTGTCCTAATTTCATATCCTAGTGCCTGGATGTGACCCCTTGCCCTTCATCTAAACGCCACTGCCATTTCCTGCTCACGAGAGGAGCGCTCCTTTCCCACAGAGCCTGCAGACTTCCCCAGACCCCTAAGCAGCACTTTCCAAGTGAGTAGAGTTCAGCCCTGGGCTCTGGTGCAGCTTTAATGAGCCGCTGTTTTATTTCCTTGCTCTGTTTCCTTTTCTAACTGTCTACGGCGAAAGATTTCCTCAAAAGCTTAATGAAACCCGAATCACAGGACGGCTGTGTTTTATCGATGTGCCTGCCACTGTTCTGGAACTGTGGGGTCGCTAGGGTAGGGGAGCAGCTTCAGGGAGCCGCCCGGGGGCTGTGGGGATGACGTCATGGGTTAAAAAGACTGGGAGCAGTTGGAGGAGAGATGCTGCTAACAGTCTGGGGTTTGCAGATAAGCCAGGGGGTAAAAAGTGACATAGTCGGGGTTAAGCAGAGCATTGGAGACGAGAACTATGAGAAGCCAGCTGGGGCCCATCCCCTTCCTTGCTGAGGTCCCGGAGTCGCTTAACTGTGAATCAAGCTCGTGGGAAGATGCGGGACCGGCTGTGCACAGCGACCCTATCGGGACCTCCCCTCCCCACCGCTCCAGACGGAAACCGCCCTCCACGTTCACTTCCTCTGTGGTTTTTGTAGGTGTTGGGTTCACTCAGTGGACATGCCGCCCTCCTTCCAGATTTACTGGAATATAATTTTCACTCTTGGGAAGGTAGCCCCTGAATGACCCTTTATTTCTCTCCCTAAACGGAGGGATACGGTTTACACCGCTGGTCGTGAACTGGCTCATAATGTGATTCTGTGTTTGAATCACATGAATGACTTTTCACCCATAATGCTTCTCTAAGAATTTTAAGTTACAAATAAGGAGTCTCATTTTGTACTTCTGCAGAGTAATTGCTTAGGAATTCAAACAAAACGACCTATCTGGTAATCCATGGTGTATGTCTGTGAAATTTCATTTTCTTTACTTGCACCTTGTTACTTTTCTCTTTTTTTCAGAACTGGAGATTTGTAGGCAGTTGCACAGTGTTAGCCTTGGAAGGACCCAGTGTACGAGCTAGTGCAGAAGAGGATCTTAGTCTCGGGGTGGAGATTTGGAGTCGGCGGTGTGGGGAGTAGGGGCACTGTGATTTATCCAAACTCACAAAATTAGTTGGTGGCAGAGCTGGAATCCTGCTTTTCCTTTCTTAAACTGGATTTTGAAAACTGCACCCTGTCTCCTTAACTTTGCAGTTCCTATCCCCATCCCCGCCCTGTTGCCATTTGTCTATATATTTTTTTCCCAATTAGGAAATTTAAAAATATAAACAAAATTGACTTTATTAGTGCTTTTCTTTATGGTGTCTATGCATTTCTGTCCTATTTAGGGATGTCTATGGTGCTTCAAGGTTATTTTGAAAAATGTTTTCTTCTAGTGCATTTGTGTACCGTAGAAGGGCTTGTGAATAAATTAGTAAATGCCTGTCATTGTCTCCTCTGCCTTTCTTTGTTTTCACAGCACTTATTATTCTCCACGCATTGGAATGTGTTATAAGAGGAGGGACTTTTATTGTCCTCTACAGTACTTTGTCCATAGTAGGTCTGTAGGAAGTATTTGATGTTGAAATAATTTATGGTTTATTTTCACATTTAAATACAGTTGGAATTTGTTGTGCTGTAAGGAGTACGGTGGATTTTTGACTGTACTTCCTCTCTCCCCCTTCCAGTAGCTGCCTTTTGTCTTCAGCCAATTTATTGATCAGTAAGTTTATTCTTTCCCCATGGATTTGAAATGACTTTTTTTTTTTTTTTTTTTTGTGGTACGCGGGCCTCTCACTGTTGTGGCCTCTCCCATTGCGGAGCACAGGCTCCGGACACGCAGGCTCAGCTGCCATGGCTCACAGGCCCAGCCGCTCCGTGGCATGTGGGATCTTCCCAGACTGGGGCACAAACCCATGTCCCCTGCATCGGCAGGCGGACTCTCAACCATTGCGCCACCAGGGAAGCCCTGAAATGACATTTTTATCCTATAATGCATATCTGAATTTATTTTAGGACCGATCTTCATAAATGTCCTGGCTTTCTTTCATATGTTTTCTTTAGATGAGATTTTTTTGGGTTCATTTTATCAAATCCCCCCACTCCCTACCCCTGTGTTTGTTTTGATTGTTGAGATTGAACCCCAGTCCTTCTACCTCAGAGTTCAGTACTCTGAGACCAAATTAGCTTGAAATAAAAAAAGAAGCCATCTGAAGAATAAATTAAATCGTTGCGGTCAGCAGCATTGGAGGTCTGAATCCAGAAATAACTAATTGAGTTGCATTTATTGAAAACGTACTATCTTATTTCATTGACTGGAAGATACCATTAATTATAAGACATCATTATTTTATGTATCATTAGAAATAAAAGATTGCCAAATTAATTATGTCAATTGTAAGATGCATCTAACTTCAGAGATATTAAAATGTTAAAAAAATGCATCTTAGAATCAATGAAATACCACATTAGTAGAATGTTATAGAAACCATAATAGGGAAGTTTCTTAAGTAGTAATTCTCCTACTCTTTTTAAATGTTTTTCAAAAGTCTCATCTCGTTTGTCCCTTATTACTTCTCTATGGTATAGGAAGTACCAATATTTTCATTCCCATGTTACCCATAACAATAATAGTAACACGTATATAGCAGGAACTATGAATTGGATGCTGTCTTAAGTCCAAGGCTACAAAGTAAGTAGTAATGTCAAAAAGAGTCATGTACCACAATGTTCATTGCAGCACTACTTACAATAGCCAAGACATGGAAGCAACATAAGTGTCCATTTACAGGTGAATGGATAAAGAAGATGTGGCACATATATACAATGGACTATTACTCAGCCATAAAAAGAAATGAAATTGAGTTATTTGTAGTGAGGTGGATGGACCTAGAGTCTGTCATACAGAATGAAGTGAGTCAGAAAGAGAAAAACAAATACCGTGTTCTAACACATATATATGGAATCAAAAAAAAAAAAGTGGTTCTGATGAACCTAGGGGCAGGACAGGAATAAAGACGCAGATGTAGAGGATGGACTTGAGGACAGGGGGAGGGGGAAGGGTAAGCTGGGATGAAGTGAGAGAGAGGCATGGACATATATACACTACCAAATGCAAAATAGATAGCTAGTGGGAAGCAGCCGCATAGCACAGGGAGATCAGCTCAGTGCTTTGTGACCACCTAGAGGGGTGGGATAGGGAGGGTGGGAGGGAGATGCAAGAGGGAGGGGATATGGGGACATATGTATACATATAGCTGATTCACTTTGTTATACAGCAGAAACTAACACAACACTGTAAAGCAATTATAGTCCAATAAAGATGTTACAATAAATAAATAGCCAAAAAACTTAAAAATTATAAAAAGTAGTAATATCAAGATTTGAGCCTGAGAAATGTAGCTCAGATGTGTGATTCAGAGTTAATGCTCTGCATCAGACATAACCTACATATGATGAGGAACATGAGACCTAGAGACCTTCAAAGATTTGCCATGATCCCTCATGGATTCTGATTCCTACACTAGCACATGTTACACGCCATCATTTGAAAATCATCATAGTGAACACCACGGGATTTATGTTTCTAAACCTTTGGTTTTTAGCTCAGAGGAGCCTAACAGTGTTGGCCTGTGGGTGTGGCCAGGAAGGATGGTGAGTAGGAAAGGGAACCATCCAAGCTCGTTAGACCAGATGCATCTTCTAAGTCTCTTCTCTGTGTTCCTTTCTGACAGCAGTATGGAGCAGGAAACTCAACACTCTGTACAAAAGAAAGGCTGGTTGTTGTCTGGAATTGTGTGTCCTTTTTGTTATTTCTGCCTCGGCTGGAATAAAACATCCTGGTCAGGTATGAGTTCATCATTGGGACTTTGGGTTTCTGTCCTGAGGCTCTTACTCTGGCTGACCCCGGGCAGAGTCGCCAACAGTGGCAGCTCTCTGAACGACCTCTCCCACAGAATTATGCAGAACTGAGTTCTGTGGGCCCATAGTCCTTACAGGTAAGGGATGTAGTATCTTTCCCTGGAGTTAATTATCTGCACGCCTGCATCTGAACTTGCTGCGTGGAATAGAGATTTTGTGTTTATCTGGAACTAATGGCTTCCTGAAGTATCAACTGATACAATCTTTTAAGTTCATTTCCCTACATGAAGGACTCAAGGGCATGTGCATGAGTGATGTGTGAGTTTTCACTGTGGTTTTTGGGGTAAAGAACTTTCCAGATGGAGAGAGGCAGGAGCGCTTTACTTGGACTTAGGGTGTCAATCCCTGGTTGAGTAGGGATCAGGCAGTCTTCTCCTTGTTCGAGCCGCAAGAGCATATTTCCTTTGTTCTAAAATGGGTGTGGATGAACAAACTTCGCTAATGCTTTTACTGTGATAGGTGTCAGGGAGCACCAGGCTACTCTATATTCATCATCAGAAGCCAAAATAAAAGGAGTGAGAGAGGAGTTTAAGCCCCAGCTAGATCACACCTTACCGGCCCCTTCTCTGTTCCATGCATTAAACCCCCTTACGATGGCCCCAAGTGAGGGTTTCGGAGAGGGTGTCATCAACTCACTGCAATGGCTTCTGATTGGCCATCAAAGAGAAGGGAAATCTGCTGACTCTTACAAATGAGAATTTACTGTAGTCTCAGGTGTTAAATCTTAACTAAGGATCCCTAAGAAGAACTGCTCCCCAACCTCATTAACTAATTAAACAATTCAGATAGAGAGTTATCCACGCTGCACAATATTGCTAAAGTAACTGATGCTCTTCTCCTGCTCTGGAATGATTTCTTAACAAAACCCGAGGATGCCTGGATGCTTCTTTCATTGCTCTGCCTGGGAGCCCTGTCACTGGTGCAGCGGCTGGTTCCATGCTGGTGACTTGATGTGCCCCCGAGGCTGCCCTCTGGAAGCTGACTGCCAAGCCTCTGCGGGCTTCGAGGGTTTTCCAGGCATTCTCTTTCTCAGCAGGGCTGTGATAAAGGAAAAGGAGTTGGCCTCTCTTAGCACGAGAGAGCTTTTGCTCTCTGCTGTGATTAAGGAAGCTATGCTTCTTGAGACAGTGATTTTGTTTTCATTGTTTCTCTCTTATTGAGGACCCCCTGTGCTGAGGTATTTTGAATTAAATAGCTGGGTCCTGAAGATGTTAATTACTGTAATTTATTGGAGAACTTCATATCAGGAGTTGGTTTCCTTTGAAATACACATTGTCTCTCTTATGTATTAAGCAATGGTGATCCTAATGCCGTCAGTTGTGATTGTGGCTATGGGGTTGGTTAGGGTCCTGAGGAACTCTCCAGAGCATGTAGGTTTTTTTTTTTTTTTTTTCTGCTGTACGCGGGCCTCTCACTGTTGTGGCCTCTCCCGTTGCGGAGCACAGGCTCCAGACACGCAGGCTCAGTGGCCATGGCTCACGGGCCCAGCCGCTCCGCGGCATGTGGGATCTTCCCGGACCGGGGTACGAACCCGTGTCCCCTGCATCGGCAGGCGGACTCTCAACCACTGCGCCACCAGGGAAGCCCCAGAACATGTAGTTTTTTAACTCTAATTGCAGGTTCTGTGGCTTGGCCTCTGCTATATGTTTGTAGCAGAGGCTAGCTATGAATTTGCTATTTCAACAACAGCTCAGGGAGGCAATATTAGGGGTTGGCCTTTGGGCATAGACTGTGTAGGTTAAATAAATCTCTGCTGCCAACTTACTGTCTCTATGATTTTAACCTCTCCAAGTTTTGTGTTCTCATTTGTGAAATAGGAAAATAAAAAGGTCCACAATAGCTTATCTGAAACCTTTGGGGCTAGCGAGATGTATTTTAGAATTCAGATTCTTTCATATCTTAGAAAAGTATACTAGTACATATGCCGTATTTTACAGTAAACCCCCCAGCAAGGGCACAATCTGTGTGGTATCCTGTAACCTATTAATATATCTGGGGCAACAAGTGTGGCTATTGATATTAAATAAAGATTAGGAATAGGCTTACAGCAGTTAAAATTCAGGTCAGATTTTATTGCCAAGTGAGTTGGTGACAAACTTATGACAAAATGAGATCGTTTTCAGGGCTTTTGGATTTTGGAACTGTAGATACGAATAGTGAATCTGTACTTACTCATAAAGTTATTTTTCTTCCATAAGGTGTGTGTCAAGTACGTATCAAAGTGGCTTCTATAACACCGGCTGCCCCATAAATGTTAGCTAGGATAGGGATTCTCATCCCCTCACAGAGCCCACATCCTTACTGTTAGCTTGTCTCTGAGTATTCTGGCTGGTCATTTTGTCCCTGAGTCAGCCTGTAAAAATGTGTCATCTCCAAGTGTATCCAGATGAGAAGACTTTTACCAGCTTTGTCTCTTAAGACGGTTCTCTTGTTCCACTAGTTCTAGAGATGAGCACTGTCCTACTGAACTTTCTGTAATGATGGAAGTGTCCTCTATCTGTGCCATCCAGTATGGTAGCCATTAGCCATGGATGACTACTGAACACTTGAAATGTGGCCAGTGTGATTGGGAAACTGAATTTTAAATTTTATTTAATTTAAAGTAATTAATTAAACTTAAAAGAGCCCGAGGGGGTAGTGTCACCACATACATATGGGTCAGTGTAATTCTACAGAGACCTGGGCATGGATTTCAACGCTGAGGGGATGTTCTCCTCTCTAGGTGCAGAATTCTTTTTTTTTTTTTTTTGCTGTACGCGGGCCTCTCACTGTTGTGGCCTCTCCCATTGCGGAGCACAGGCTCCGGACGCACAGGCTCAACGGCCATGGCTCACAGGCCCAGCCGCTCCGCAGCATGTGGGATCTTCCCAGACTGGGGTACGAACCCGTGTACCCTGCATCGGCAGGCAGACTCTCAACCACTAAGCCACCAGGGAAGCCCTAGGTGCAGAATTCTTTATTCTCAAGCTGCTGAAGCTGGTAAGAAACTACTCATTCATGTATTTATTTACCAGGTATTTTATGAGTGTCTGCTATTGATCAAACTCTTTTAGGCACTGGGGATACAGGACCAGGTTTTTGTTTGTTTGTTTGTTTTTTGGCTGCACTGCACGGTATGTGGGATCTTAGTTCCGAGACCTGGGATCAAATCCATACCCCTGCAGTGGAAGTACAGAATCTTAACCACTGGACCGCCAGGGAAGTCCCCAGAACCAGGCTTTTACACTCAAGGAGGGCACACACACTCAAAGCATACATTTGTGAGGATATGTAAGCAGACATCTCAAACATAAACACACAGTGATGAATCCGGGGATAGAGATTTTGGATTGCTGTGGGAGCACAGAAGCAGGACACACAACCAGGTGAGGGTTCAGAGAACTTTCTTGAGAAGGAACTGCCTGGTTTCTTGTACAAGTAGTAGAAGTTAGCCAAGGGCAGTGGGCTAAGGCAAAGAAGGAATTACAGGTGAGCCTGAGAAAAGACGTGGAAATGAAAACAGCGTGGGGTCATGGCCAGTTACCAGCTGTTGATGTGGCTGGAAGGGCTGAGGCTGGGGTGCAGGGGTGGATGGTGGTCAGCACCCGGTATGGTTCGGAGCTCCTGGAGACAATACTTAGAGCAAGGATTCCCTCTTTCACTGTTTCAGCCAGCATTTAATCAGGAAGACGGAATCCACTCTAGACATTTCGAGATGGAAGAAGTTTCATGTGGGGAATCGGTGGCCTCTATACTGATTGGACTCTGGGAACAAAGGTCAGGCCACTGTCAAGAAGTCAGAAGTTAGGGATTTGATGGGAGCTGCCCCTTATTATCTCGGCTGCCTGTGGCATTGAACCCACGGGCAAAATCCACATCTGTCATCCGCTCTCTTCCAATTCCTATTTGCCTGCTGAAGCTGGAGAGTAATGCTTTTCTTTCTCTTTTGCCTCCAAATCTCATGTCAAGTTCTCTCAATGGCGGGGTTTAGCAAGGAAATCTGTGAACTGTAGTTCCCAAGCTTTCCACTCTAGAAGTATAGGGAAGGGCTTGGAAGAGCCAGACGGCACCGAGGAATAACAAATAGTATAAGGTACAGCCATTTTCTTAAGTGTCTCAAACTAGTAATGTTGCCTACAGGTAAGGTGATCACAGAATTTATCCAATCCAGGTCACTTCTGAAAATAAAGGGGCTCTGGAATTTATTAATAGATATTAGATGATACACAGAAATGTAATCTGTGACTGTCCCAGGTAAATGGAAATGAATGGTCACCCTAGATTAGGGCATCATTAAGAAATGTAATATATATATATATATATAATACATATATATTATTATTATTTTGTAAGTGGAAATATAGAAGAGGCAACAAGGGAAAATGTGGATAACTGTTGAATCTGAGCGACAAGTACATGGAATTTCATTATACTATTTTGTCTGCTTTTGTGTGGGTTTGAAATTTTCATAATAAATTTAAATAAGGAAAGAAAGTACCTAAAATTGAGATTTTAATTGATTTATATATACATATTATATACATATGTGTGTGTTGTGTACAACTGTTAATACAACCTTTTCAGATAATGATGATGTTTTAAAAATATATGTATCACGTGGTCTTTAAGGACCCTTGAGAATAAAGTTTTGTCACCAGAAAGGGGAAAGGGCTTTGGGTCGGGGCTTGGGGCTGTTGAACACTACACCTGAATTCTGTTTCAAGTTGGTCAGTAGGTCTTTAGGGTGGTCTTGGTAAATTAGTCCAGAAACTATTGATAGAATGGCAATAGAATGAGCCTCTGAGATGATTTAGCATCATCTCTGGCATCTGCAAAGTGGTCAGTAAAAACTTGTTCAGTCAACGAAGTAAGAATCCTGCTGTGTTCTTCCTTTGCAGGAAGCGAGTTTAAACTCAGATGACAGCTGGCAAAGCGGGGAGAAGTCTGGAAAGATAGCTATCTAGATGTCAGGGACCATGGCTGTGTTTTGGAACATGAAGAGATTGATTGCATCATGCTCACTTGATTTTTGTAGTTTATCCAGTTAAGCTCTTAACTCTCTGCTTTTGAAAAAATAAATTTATGATGAGTGCAGTGGAGCCCTGGCTATCGTTTCTCCAGCCTGGAAGCAGATGTGCATTTGGAACATGCTGGTCTGGGGGATCCACCAACTATCCAAAGGAACTGAATGTGAAGTGAGCAGGGAATGTTGGCTCCCCCTCTCAATGACGCTTTGTGATCTAAGAGGTGTTTTTCCGTTTTCAACAATGTGCTGCAGAACGGTCTGTAACAGTCTGTTGCAATTTTCTCCCCAAATCTCTCACGTTTCTGCCAATAGTGAATTAGACTGTCATTAGTTTCACAGATGTGCTTTGATCCCTTCACGGCTTGTCTCCTGGTGGGGAGACATCTGAACCATTAATGTGGATTTTCTAAACCTGGAGAATAAAGCCCAGCACAGTGCAATGAATGTGGATGAGGAGCCTGGAGCCCTGGGCATCAGAGTCACATCCCTGTTGCTAATTAACTGTGTCATCTTGGGTGAGGCATTGAACTTCCCATTGTCTCAGTCCTCTGATCTATTAAATGAGAGCATTGGGTGGATCCCTCAGTCACTTTCAGATCCTCTGAGAGCGAATGGGAAAACTCTTCGGGTTCAGAGAGATGCTCTCTTGCTGTTGGGATTTGGCTTTCTGAATTTGCATCCACAGTGCTCTCCCAGGATACCGTTGATCCTATCTAGTTACTAGCTCACTACTCTCAGTATGCTGCCTGTTAAAGGGTTCAAGAGTTGTCTGGGTTTGATGAGGTATCTTTTCTGGCATCTCTGTCGTTCAAAGACTAAATTGTTTAACAGAGGGAAACAGGGTAAAGAATCATACATTTCAGAGCTGATAAAGCTCCTAGCAATCTCTACGGATTTCTAGTCTAACTCCCTTCATTTGTAGATTAGGAGCCCAAAGCCCAGAGAGGGTAAATCACTTTCCCAAGGCTACGTACATTGTCAGAGTTGGACCTAACTCCAGTTTGTCTGCCTCTGGGCCATAATCCCAGCTCTCAGGCTGTCAGCAGCTCAGATCCTGGTCAATGGAAAGATCCTTGGTGATTTTAATTTCACTATAGACCAGTACAAGATTTTGATAGCAATATCATGATATGTTGAGCTGGAGTGCATGTGCTTCTTCAGGCTCAGGAAAAGGTGTAGCAGTGGATTTAGAAGCTCTGGGGGAAAATTCTGGCTTCACTGTGTGCAAAATCAAGCAACTCACTCACTCGTATGAGCCTTGGTCTCTTCATCTGTAAAATGGAGATGGTAATGATACCTTCATTGCTGACCTCTCAGGCCTCTCAGGCAGAGCTCCTGTAGATGCTGTGACAACTCTGGCAACTAAATAGAGTATATAAAAGATAATCACAGGGCTTCCCTGGTGGTGCAGTGGTTGAGAGTCTGCCTGCCAATGCAGGGGACACGGGTTTGAGCCCTGGTCTGGGAAGGTCCCACATGCCGCGGAGCAACTAAGCCCGTGAGCCACAGCTACTGAGCCTGCACATCTGGAGCCTGTGCTCCGCAACGAGAGGCCTGCGTACCGCGATGAAGAGTGGCCCCTGCTCGCCGCAACTGAAGAAAGCCCACGCAGAGAAACGAAGACCCAACGCAGCCAGAAATAAATAAATAAATTTATTTTAAAAAAAAAGATAATCACAAATTATAGCAAACACCTGTGGGGCATGTTTGACCTGTCAGGTGTTAATTAGACACTTCAGGTACATTTGCTCTTTCAGTCCTGAAACAATTCCACTGTCAAGTTTGACAAATGGGGAACTGGACTTAAAACAGCCGAGATTGTTCAGCTGATGAAAGCAGGTGCTGGGGTTCACTGAAGGCAGCCCAGAGCATGTACCTGAACAGCACACTACAGTGACTTATCTTGAGCTTTCAGTGGCCCTGCAAAACCAGCGACCATCTCCGTGACTTCTCCGTGCCCTGTTCTGATCAATGTTGGAAGAAATCCTTGTATGGCCGGTTGCCAGTCCAGACAACACGTTGCATGGTGGGTGATGAGCATGGCACTTTTCTCCTCAGGACCGGGGAGTGGGGTGGGGGGTGACTGCTTTGGGAAATGATGATTGTTGAGACCAGTTCCAAACCACTCACACCCTCCAGCCACCTCCGGGAAGGCTGCTTATGACCTCAGTAAGATGATCGGTACCTCTCACGTAGAGCCAGACACACTTGAAAAAGAGAAGCCAAATCATGACTTTTCTGTTCTCCAGGACCTGTGGAAAACACCTATAGGATCAGTTCTCAGGCAGAGGTGGGCATATCTGTGAATCTATCTATCTATCAATCCATCTATCTGCAATTATCTACATATCTCTCTATTATCTATGTATGTATGTATGTATCTATAATTATCTGTTTCTCTCTATTATCCATGTATATATGTATGCATGTATGTATGTATGTATCTATCAACCTTGTTCTAAGCACTTTTGAATAGAACACTTAAGGGCCTCATTTCAAAGCTTTTGATTTCCAGTTGTTCCCTCCTGACCCACCTATTTAGGCACCAAGGAGTCTTTGAAGTACCTGTCTTAATGAGATGATGGGGAAAGAGGAGAGAATTCACAGTTGGCCACTGCTAGGGCAGTTGTGAGTTGAGCCGGAGTGAGGGACAGGTCGTCACCTCCAGGAGGGGAACTTGCTTCTGACACTCCCCCCTTTGTACACATCTTGGAAGGCCAGGAGAAACATGCAAAGAAAATGGACTTCTTTGGGCAAATATCCCCAAGCCTAAAATTTGTTTTAATGAACATTTGGACACATGAGAGAGAAAGCATCTGAAGTATTTGTATATGACAAATAAACATATGTGTACATATACATCTGTATATGTGCACATATATGTATGCACACATGCGTACATACACGCACATACATGTACCGGACATGCATGGTCATGTTTTATCTTTATTTGATTAAAATATTTTAAAATATTAACATATACTGATTATTTTCTAATTACAAAAAGAATACATACTTGAGGAATACAGAATGCCCATAGAAAAAAATCATCCCTTCATCTCAAAGTAGCCACTGTCAAGATTTAGAGATATGCTTCAATCTCTCCTGTTTTTAAATCAAAGCAAAGCATGTACATAATTTTAAAAATCAAGTAGTCATACAAGACTTATGATAAAAAGCAGCAGATCCCCCCTCTAGGCCTATCATCAAGTCAGGTTTTCCAGAGGAAACTGCTTTCAACTGTTTTAGCTGTCACTGCTGGTATTTATTACCATATTCGTAAATGATATTTTATGTGCTATTTTTGATTTACCAAATGTAGACATTACCTGTTGACTTCTTACTAGGTAGGGATTTAGGTCTCTCACAGCCCCTCTGCCCTTTCACACACACTCACACATGCTCACACTTCCTCTCCCACCAGTACCTTTTATTATAAATCAAAATTCATATATAAATACAAAAATCCTGACTTCAATTCCAGTGTGTATGTGGGGACTTCCCTATATTACCAAGCAAGTCTTCACCACCAGCTGCATGTCCTACAATTCAACTCAGTTCTATGTACCTGGAGATAGTGTCAGATTCCACAAGTTAAGGGCTCAGTCTTAGAACACTGCTTCCCTCCCTCCCCCAACACCCAACACTTCAGAAACCAGTCGTGAGTCCAGGTTGTTACTTGTGCTTCTGAGCAACTGCCTATAAATCAGAGGTTCCCATGACCCCCTCCCTGGGTTCAATTAATTTGCTAGAGTGGCTGACAGAACTCAGAGAAACATTTACTCACTAGATTACAAATTTATTATAAAAGGGCAGAACCCAGGAACAGACAGATAGAAGAGATGCATAGGGAAGGTATGGGGAAGGGATACGGAGCATCCATGCCCTCTCCCAGCACCTCCATGTGTCCGCCAACTCAGAAGCTCTTGGAACCTATCCTTCTGGGTTTTTATGGAGGCTACATTATGTGAACATGATTGATTAAATCATTAGCCAGTGGTGATTGAACACAATCTCCAGCCCCTTTTCTCTCCCTGGAGCTCAGGGGATGGGACTGAAAGTTGCAACCCTCTAATCACAAGGTTGGTTCCTCAGGCAACCAGCCTTCATCCTTAGGTTGCCCAGGGCTTTCCAAAGCCACCACATTAACACAACAACATACCTTTATCAATCCTTTTCTTCACTTAGAACATTCCTATGGTTTTAGGAGCTCTGTGCCAGAAATGGAAATGAAGACCAAATATATATTTCTTATTATAAATCACAATATCACAAACACAAATTTATATAGAATTTAAAACACATTTATTTATTTAACTTTACTTTAATATTTTATTTTTAATTTAGTTAAGTTAAATTTAAAATAAATAAAACTTATAAATCAACATTGTATATCACAGCAATGTTTACGTTATTTGACCATGTAAGCAGTCTATACCACTAAACTATAAAGTGTACAGTTTCCTGGAATTAATACTTATTTCAAACACATCAGGTGACGGATCAGTTCCACTTTTCCTTCCCTGGAGACATAAATCCTCAGGTGTTCTGTCCTTCTGCTACGCTCCAGGCTGGTGGCTCCCTAGGCCTCGCCCTGAGAATCCCCTTGACTTTTCTCCTGTGTTGGATCCTCTGCTTCCTGAATCTGCTCTCTTTTTCTTTTGTGATTTTCTATCTGGTTTTTGTGGCCTGTATCTTCTAGACGCTTCCTAAGAAAGGACGCATGAAAGGAAATAGTTGAGACTATGTTATCAGCCTGCGTCTAGTCTGGAGACTGAAACCACATCAGTAATTCAAACAGGGCAAGTTTAATAGTGAGAATGATTAACAAGTAAAAGATAAGAGAGGACTCTAAAGAATGTAGGAATAGCAAATGTAGGGAGTAGCTACTACCTCTAGGGCTGAACTGAGCACCCAAAGGAGGAACAAACTGGGAAGGGTATCCCCTTCCCCAAGGCTGAGATTCAGAGCTCACTGGAGAGACTGTGGCTTGGCTTCTGGTGACAGAAAAGCTTACGGGGTGCCATGGGCTGCAGTCGGTATCCATTGGGATGCTATCCATTAGGATGCTGAGAAGATTTGCTGAAGGGCAAGTGACAGTGGGTCTTCTGCATGCTCCTGGAAGCTTTGTCATCGAATGAAGACAATGCACACTGGGCACAAGAGAAGCCCCTTCATTTGCTACCTGGCAATGTCTCTCTAGCACCCTTTATTGATGAAGCCTAACTGAGTGGGTGTTGAAGGAAAAATGTTTCAGCGTTCATCTCCATTATCGCAAAGTAGGGCAAAGAAGGGTGGGTTTGGAGCTGAGAGGCAATAAATTGATAACTGGTACATTTTGCTTGCTTGCAAGTATCTGCAATCATTCTCCCTCAGAAATGCTTTATTGTCTCCACTTCTAGTATCATGATTGGAAAATCTACTGCCATGCTCCGTCCTAATTCCCCCTCCCCTGCTCTTGCCCAAGAAATATTTTACTATCTTTTCTTGTCCTTAATGTTAGTTCATGATGATATGATTTAATGTGGGTCTATTTTCACCTATTTTAAACACTCACTGGGCTCCTTCCATATAGGAATTCATGATCTTTTGGTCTGATAATTTTCCCTTTGTTATTTATTTAATAATTTCTTCCTTTCATTTTCTCTGTTCTCTCCTTCTGTTGCTTCTATTATTTTACTGTTAGGAATCCTGACCCAATTGTCTAATTTTCTTGGCTTTCCTCTTCCATTTTTCACCTTTTTTTCCTACTTTCTGAGATTCTTCAAATGTATCTTCCACCACTCTTACTGGATTTTAAAATTTTCTGCTATTATTTTTTATTTTTAAGTGCTTGTGTTTATTCTCTGATTGTTCCTTTTTTTTTTTTTTTTTTTTTTTTGCGGTACGCGGGCCTCTCACCATTGCGGCCCCTACCGTTGCGGAGCACAGGCTCCAGACGCGCAGGCTCAGCGGCCATGACTCACGGGCCCAGCTCCACGGCATGTGGGATCTTCCCGGACCGGGGCATGAACCCGTGTCCCCTCCGTCGGCAGGCGGACTCCCAACCACTGCGCCACCAGGGAAGCCCTGATTATTCCTTTTTATAGCTTCTTGTTTTACATAGGGATGCAACATAACTCATTTCTCTGAGGATATCAATTATGGTCCTTGTTTTCAGTTTTCTCCTGCCCCTTATATTGTTCCCGTTATTCGGTTTGTTCATTTTTATTCTGTTTTTCATTTTAGAGACTTTTCTTAAGCATATTAATATAAAAAATTAATAAACAGAAACCTCAGTTAAATAGAGTTGGGAGACTAGCAGGGGGCACTCTCACACCCTGCCACAATAGCAGAACCCAACGGGAGGAAGAAAGACGTGTTCTTTCCTGGCAAAGACTCAGCCAATGAAAAGGCATAGACTCTATGTTTACTATAGCCCTCCTCACTTCGTTCTCCTGTCTATAAAAGCAGTCTCCTTCCATTGCTGTTAGGGGACTTGTGCATGGCTTGCCAGGTTGCAGACCCTGAATTGCAATTCTCTACTGATATTTCATCTGGCAGTCTATTTGTTTCAAGTCAACATGGTGTTTTGGTGTCTAGTCATATATAAGTGAGTTAGTACCAAGTTGATTGGATGTTTGGTGTCTTTCTTTCTTCCTTTTTTTTTTTTTTTGTCAGCTAGTGGTTTTCACCATAGAATGATCAGGTAGACCTGGTCATTTTGTTAGCGGGATGCCAATTGCCAGTATGTATTGGTTTTATTTATGCGTAAGTTTCTCTAGAGGAGAATCCGTCAATCTTCTTCGAGAGGAGGTGGTGGTGTGGGACTGATTGTTAGCATTCTTACCAGAGAGTGATGGAAGGGACTTCATTTATGTCTTTGAGTCTAGAGTCTGGGAAATGTTTTCAGAGAATGGGGAGGGATAGTTGCCTGGATACAGAGGCTGATGGGGAGGATCTGGGAGTGTAATTCCACCTATAAGTTAGGTACCTGTTTTGTTCAGAGTCAAGACTCTTCCTTTCCTTTCTTAGCTCTGCAGAGTCAATTGACTTACTTCTGGGAAATTAGAAGGAGGAGAATGAGGCAGATCTAATCTAACTAAGGTGGTAGAGCTATGTTTGAGGCATCCATCAGAGACAGTCAGTAACAAAGCTAAAGCTCAAGAATTTCTGAAGAGCTCCTACCAACTGTAGTTGTTTTCTTTAATATCCTAATCACCCTAGGATACAAAATCTAAGTGACTAAATTTAGTAATTTAGTGGGTCTGATCCTGCTTTACCTCTTTTCTAGTTGCCAGCTATCAGTTTACCCCCAAAATGTGCAAACAAGATTCACTGTTCCTAGACAGTCTGCAGTATATTTTTTCTTTCTTCTCTCTCTTATAAATTCTGTTTTTGCCTTTATTATTTGACACAGTCTCTCTTCTGTATGTAAAGTGGACCACATAACTAAATGTCTCTGAGTTATTGCATGATACTTCTCTTTCTTCTCCATCCATGGGCACTCGGTACTCTGATTTCTCAGTTAATTTATCCATGCTCTTAACATCTTCCAAAAGTAATTTTTGTCATCTTTTACCCACTACTCTCTTCTCCCTTTCTCTTTTTCCCTGTGAATTATTCCTTTACTATATTTTTAGTTTGGTTTTGGGGAGGGTACAGAAACAAATGCCTGTGTTCATTGTTTATGTTTTGGAAGATATTCTTTAAAAAGTAAATATCAGCTACAGTTCCTGCTGAAATTAATAGACCGGTGAAGATAAAGCTAATTAAAAATCCACAACCTGTGAATTTACTAATTGTTTTTTCTTTGGTGGATTTTAGCTGATTTTCCTGCCTCAGAGTTGGATTCACACAGTTACGTGTTAAAGATGCATGCTGTAACACTGTTAATTGGTTCATGCAAATGATGAAACTAATACAGAAATGAGAGTTGATTCTGAAAGCAGAGACTTTCTTAATGAAATGAGAACATAATTGTTTCACATTAAAATCACTTGATGGGGAGCTTTTGAAAAAAACAAATGCCCAATACCAGATGAGTAAAATCAACATCCATAAGGATGGAAACCAGGAGTGAATATCTAAAAACAAACAAACAAACAACCCAAACAAAACTAAATTATTTCAGTGAACAGGTAGGTTTAGTCACCTCTGGTCTATTCTGAAGAGTAGGTTGTAGCTCACATAACATGATTTTAGGCATTGGTCCTCAAATTTCAGTTGATACAAATATTGCCTATAGAGTTCAATCTCTCTGAGATTTTAATTTGTTAACTGTAGCACTGAGCCTAGCAGTATAACAAGCTTCCCAGGTGATTCTAGAGAAGGTGGTTTGCAGGTCCTTCACTGACTTAGCATTTTCCAGGAAGACCATCTCTGTCTCTTCAGATTCCACTTTATCTTGAGTGTCGGATTCCTGAAATCTCATGATTAGAAATTTATTCTAAGAATTTGCTTCTGTTGGAATATAAATTTTTCCAGAAATACGTTCTTACTCTGTTTGTACTCACCCATCATATCCCCATCCCTGTGATGAGGTTATATAGTCTCCTATGGGTACCCTTCTACATTTTCACCTGAAAAAGCAGCACTTTTACTTTTTGATAATTTCATAACACTGTCATGAGATTGTTATATATCAGGGATATATAACTGTTATATATCAGAGATATATCTTACTTATCATTATAAGTCAGCACCCAGTGTGTTATCTGGCACATAGTAGATGCTTAGTAAACACTTATTCATATCTGTCTCACCCTGTTTAGTAAGAACATGTATTATTTATCAACTCCCTCCTGGAAATAAGATTTGCTAAAAGGAAATTTGGAGAGTAATGGCAATGCTGTGTGCCTTCAGGAGAGAGGCAAGAGAGTCCACTAGGAAGAAGGACACAGAAAAGGGATGCTGGGAAGGATAGGGCGATGCTGTCTTCCTTCAAACTTTGCCTCTGATCTGACCATGTGAGACAGTCAGCGGAAGGGAGGAAGCATGCTAGCAGCCAGGTAAAGGATAATTAGTCTCAGCTCAAACCGTATCATTGGCTCCCATGGTCTCTCCGTGCAACACCACGGCCCACTGCCCACCTGCAGGTGGGGAAGGCAAGGCGGCATTATCTCCATTTCACAGACAAAGGTGGTTGATATCCAGTGGGAATGGGGTCATCCACCTGGTTTGGTATGTGATGGTGGTTATAGGGGTCCAGACCCCAAAGCGCCTTACCTGAGTAGTCCTTTTCAAGAACTTCCTGTTTCTTCTAAATTTCCACTGAACTTTGTATAATTAGGCAATTTTACATAAGCTTTTGGTTGATCAGCCATGAGGTAAACTTTACTTCATGTAAATCGAATCCATCTGAGTTTACCTTTTTCTTAGTTCTTCCTTACCTCAGAGAAGTCCTTTCCATGGAACAGAAGCTTGGACCAAGGCAGGGGAGCAATGCATTTGAAAATTAAAGATAACACTTTTGTCTTCTCCAATTCTTACATCAGAGTTACTAGATGTAACTTTCAGTTTATTTCTGTTTGATTAATCTCTACAACCTCAACTAACATTCAGTAAAGTACATTTTATACATCAGGTATGCTCTGGCAGGGTGAATAAATCAAACTTCATAAATGAAATATGATTTAACAAAGAATCCATATTACAGTTTCAGCCTTCTTTTCTCTTCATCTCTGATTCTTTGTCCTGGCAGAGATAGTTCGTGCTTCCCAAATATTCCCCGTGCTTCCCTTCTTTGATGGGAAACCATATGAATGGTTCCATCTAGTCTAGTGAGAGATGAGCACAAGCGATCGGTGTCGCTTCTTGTCGGGGACAATTTTGAGCTGGTGTGAACTTTCTTGTGTTCTCCCTCTCCCCAAGCGGAGGAAGGGGTGGGGTGGCTGCAGAGGAGGTGGCCGGGTGGGCCCAGGGAAACCGTGATTCCCTGAGTCACTGTGGGAGGAGAAATAAGGAGAACGGCCTCACTTGCCTCAAATAGGGACATGAGTGAGAAATAATCACTGCCTTGTTAACCATAGAGGTTTCAGGATTTATTTGCCAGTATGGTAGAACCTAGTCTATCCTGATGTAGGGGAGCAAAACTTCCCACCCCAAAATATCTCTTTGGCATGTGCAATATTTTGAGCTGAAAAAAATCAAGACCCAAAAGAGGAAGAAACCTTGACTTTCCCCCTAACTGTCTAAAAAAATGTAGATAGAGGATCTGTTTCAGAACAGGAGCCTTCATCAGAGATCGGTAGAGTTTGAACTACTTGTGTAGACAAGGAAGAACCTAGCAAAGTCTATGTTAAAATTCTTCTCCTTGTCCCCTTGTCTCTGCATGGCCCAAAGAACATTTGTTTACCAAACATTTGCTTTTCCATCTCCAAGTCAACTGCCTCCCTCTCCTTTGAAGTCCCAAACCACTACCCCCAACATCCTCTTTTGTCTTTAACTGAAGATGGTATTTAAGGTGATGGCTTCAGCCATTTTGGTGAGTTAATCGGTTTTCCTGGTCTCTCCCATGGAGACATGTTATTAAACTTCTGTTTGATTTTCTCCTGTTAATCTGTCTCATGTCAATTTAATTCTTAGACCAGCCAGAAGAATCTAGAAGAGTAGAGGAAAATTTCTTCCTCCCCAACACTGAGTAATAAATACTTCCCTTTCTCTTTATGAATATAGTTGAGGAGAATATGACACCTGTGTTTCCCAAACTTGAGAACGTACAGAACACTTCTCAAAGGAAAAAAGAAAAAGCCTCTCGGACCATTTTATTTAATAATTGTTTTAGGTAAGTACATACATAAAATGAAGGAAAAATTCTTTTTTTAAAAAAAATATTTATTTATTTATCTATTTATTCATGGCTGTGTTGGCTCTTCATTTCTGTGCGAGGGCTTTCTCTAGTTGCGGCAAGTGGGGGCCACTCCTCATCGCGGTGCACAGGCCTGTCATTATCGTGGCCTCTCGTTGCGGAGCACAGGCTCCAGACGCGCAGGCTCAGTATTTGTGGCTCACGGGGCTAGTTGCTCCGCGGCATGTGGGATCTTCCCAGACCAGGGCTCAAACCTGTGTCCCCTGCATTGGCAGGCAGATTCTCAACCACTGCGCCACCAGGGAAGCCCAGGAAAAATTCTTATGCTTATAGCTTTTATGTAAATCTAACACTCTCCACCCCCCAAATTAAAAATCATATAGAAAGGGTAAATCAATTCATTTTGTAATTGATAACATTTGTGTTGAAATAAAAGCATGTGCATTATCTTTAGTAGTTGAGAAATACAATGTCAAGTTCAATTTTACGTATTATTTGTTGCTCTGTGTTGACTAAAATGACTTTTATGCAGAGAAAGCCTGGTTGCGTAGGAATGCTGTAGAAAATTGCTTTAAAAACTTCAGGCCCTTCTTTGCTAGCTCAGGATAATTGGACTTTTCTCTTAGCCCAAACTCTGCCTGGAGGCAATCCTCAAATGCCTATTTCAATGAGGCAACTCCTACTCATTCTATTAGCTGTCTCATTCATTAGAGGGAAAGGTTAGTACTGCATTGTTAGTTAAACCTGCATTAAGTGGATATCTAATCCAATTATTGTTTGAATTAAGACAGAGTATTTGTTGTGTATTTGCTACTGTTTCTTGCTAATCAGCATTTTTAAGCAGTTCACAGGAATTCAGGATCCACCCAGTGAATTGCTTGCAGTGCTGTTTGTCCAGAGTGCCAGAGCAAGGCTCTTCTGAGTTAGGCGTGCCCAAAAGCCTAATCATCTTTCTAGTAAAAGAGAACAAAATTACAAAATTTTCATGGATCATTATTTTGGACCTGTGAGAATATGTCCAAAGAACTAATAGTTTATGGACTTCTAATTAGTACAATATTTGAATTTGGGCTTTTGGAATCAGACAAACCTGGATTCTAATCTTGAGGCCATCATATAACCTTGGGCAGATGACTTACCCTCACTGAGTCCCTGTTTATTTGTTGTAAAGTGGACATAATGCTTATTATGAAGTATTGGGATGATTTTTTTTTTTTTTTGGTACGCGGGCCTCTCACTGTTGTGGCCTCTCCTGTTGTGGAGCACAGGCTCCGGATGCGCAGGCTCAGCGGCCATGGCTCACGGGCTCAGCCACTCTGTGGCATGTGGGATCTTCCCGGACCGGGGCACAAACCCGGGTCCCCTGCATCGGCAGGTGGACTCTCAACCACTGCGCCACCAGGGAAGCCCTGGGATGATTTGATGAGATATACATGTTCAGCACATGGCATATGGTGTCATTCAATAAATGGAAGCCATAATTGCTACTCACCTGGTCTAGTTACTTTTCTTCTCAGTCTATCTGGGTGGGTCAGTCTGTTTTCTTTCATTTTGTTTTCCTATTCTAACATCCTAAGGTAGTTTCTGAGCTTTGGAGAAAAAAACATCTATCTGCATAGTATTAACCTTAAAAATGATCCAGCTTTTGTTTTAGCAGCTAATCTCCTCGTCAACTGCATTGGTCTTTGGTAGACCAGTTGAGATGGAAATTCTGTGAAAGTTTAAGATTGAAAAATATAGACAGCCTGTTTAGAAATAAGAATTATTTAGTAATCAAGGGTATTATTTAGAAAATGTTTTAGGTGTCTATTTTCTCCTTATTGAAGTACAGAAATTCCTATACTATGTATATTTTTTTCTCTCCATTTTTTGGGAGACATTGAGCTATCACTATGATAATCTATACTTGACATTTTCCAGTTTTGTCATTAACTTTATTCTGTCCCAAGGAGTTATGAAGAGCAGTCTCTGGTTTATAAACTCTGAAACTGGCGTCCATAAGTCATCCTTTGTGGGTCCTGGCCTCCACCAATGCTATGGCGCTACCCTCATGGGGGTTGTAATTTCGAGCTTTTAACATATCTAAGTCCAGAAATGGGGAGGAAAAGGAAGAACTCATGAGAGAGGCTTGATGTATCCTATGATCAGTTCCTAGTTTAGACTTCTAGGAATTTTACCCTGTATGAGGTAGCTGTTTACCCAGGAGTGTCAGCTTATTGCCTGAGTCTCTTCATTTTACTGTAGAGAATTTCAGTTAGTTGAGAAATGGAGATTCATGAGGGCTAACCAATTTCATCTTCTAAAAAATGCCACAACTTTTGAAAATGTTAGAGGCTAACAAATATCCATGCCTTACTGTGAACTAATTCTTTTAGGTTCCTTTCCTCTGAAAACCTAGCTTGGCTCCCTTGTCGCTGAAGAACTTATTATTTTGATTGATGGGAAGACAGTGAGAGAACTTTGGATCGTGGAGCACTGTCAGAGTCAAACAGACCTGGGCAGATTCCTGCATGGGGGCTGAGGGCAACTTGAGGCCAGAGACCGCAGAGGAGAGGCACACTAGTAAAGGTATAAAGAAGTGGAAGATGTCAGAAAGAAACTTTTTATCAACAATAAACTCTCTTTTAATATTTGCCTAAAGTGGTCCTTGATACCAAGAAAGGAGGCATGGGAAAAGTTAGGAAAGAGAAAATTCTTTTACCTTTTTTTTTCAGAGACTTCTTACATCCTGTCATAATCTTCCCTGAGAGGGGACCTTGAGCAAATCAACATCTTGACTTTGCATTCTCTCATCTGTAAAATGGGTTGAATGTTCCTTCTGTACATTTAAAAGGAAGGCTGTAGAGATGAAACGTGAAGCTGCTTTGAAAGGGCAAAATGCTATGCAAATGTGAGGAGTTACCATATTGACCCTGGGGTAGACAACCAACTACATGGAAACTAGCTCTTTCTCTCTTGTCACTAGCAAGGAATTCTGGGAGGTGCATATTGCATTGGCTTGACTGTGGGAGAAACTGCTTTCTTCCTGTTCAATCTTGTCCTCACCTGTGAAGTGGAATCTTTTTATGGACAGCCATTAGTTTCTCTTCAAGGAGTGAAAAAATAGAACTGAGTCTCTGCTAATGTTTTTCCCTTTGATTCTTTTATCATTTGGAAAAGGGATACATTTTGAGTCCCTTTCAAGTTTCTCCCAGGTTCTCCTGAGCACCTGGGTATAGTTTCTGAGCAAATCAAGCCTGATTGTTGAGACTTGAAAGCCTCTGTAGGCTGAGCTGAGGATTACCTGGGGCACAGCAACATGACTCCTCTGCAGGTGTTGATGGACACAGGATCGTGTGTTGCTTTAGGCTAGAGAACATGTCCTGTGATGGAGGGGGGCATCTGCGTTCTATTCCTGACTCTACTATTGCTTGCTGTTGTGATATCAGGCAGGCATCTTTTCCTTCTACTTGTCTTTCCTCATCTGCAAAATGGGAACAATACCTGTGCCTTCATCAGACAGGGTATTAAATGAATGAGGTAAAATGTTTCAGACCCAGTGAATACTCAATAATGTCAGCTATTACGGGTGTCTAAGGATCCTTAACTCCTTGGTTGGGAGAGGCTGTGGCTGGAGAACTTGAGGCTAGAGATTTAGGACCCTATGGAAAATAAAAACTGAAACTAAGGTAAAGCATTATAGGTGTTAAATACTTTACGACAATGGGAAAATGGAACTTGACAAAGCTGATTTTGATGTTAACTTCAGAAACTCATCTGCTACAAAATGGTGCCAGACCTACATTAAGATGCCAAGCCCTTGTGTTGGGAGCTCTGTACCTACTTGACTTTCTGGGATAATTTGGGATGGATTTTCTATTGTTGTGTTGAAATATGAGGGAGAGAGCAAAATCCTCTTAAATCTAGATACTCCCCATTTTATGGGACAAGACAAAAGAATGCATGAGACGTCAACATCAGAGTATCCCAAGGAGTAGACTGAGACTGTCAAGGGTTTAAGACTTTCAAATAATCTTTATTTCCACTGATGCTTTGTTTTCAATATAGTACCATGCTATCACCGCAGAAGGAAGCCACTTATAAATGATGACTCTGAAAAGTTATTTGTCAAAATTCAAGTAACTGAAGTAAACACTTTTCTGCACTTGACATTTGTTTGGCTAATTTTCATTTATCTGTGCAGTAAAATAAACTGAGTTGTAATCCCATGTACTGTATAAGCTTAGAATACATTTTATCCTTTTATCCCAGAGCCTGTTTTTTGATTTTTGTGTGAAAGGAAATAGTTTATTCTATTTTCTGGGGTGCTATCTCCATCACTAGAATCTTCCTGAACTGTGGCTAGAATTAGACTTTCATCGTACTTCCCAAGTGTTGTTACCACTCTTGGAATGAAGATGAAGGATTCCCGTGATCCTCTCTTTTGCCCGATGCTTCCTCACTAGCAGAGGGCTTGCAGAAGGAGGCAGGGTTGGGGGCAGGTCCATTCTAGGGTGTGGCTTCTCTCAGCAACCCCACTCTCTTTCTCTTTCAAGTAAAGTGGATTATGGCTCCAGAATTTTCTTAGATTGTACAGAGACTGGTTCCTTCTCCTTGGGACTGTTCCCCCAGTGTCATACCAAGACTTGGAGAGCCTCTCTCCTTCTAACCAACCCTTAATCGACCCCGGGAATTCTGGGGCCTGTCTTTCTTTGTTGTCTTTTTGTTGTTGTTGTTTACAGTATTCTTTTATTTTTATTATTTATTTATTTTTTAACATCTTTATTGGAGTATAATTGCTTTACAATGGTGTGTTAGTTTCTGCTGTATAACAAAGTGGATCAGCTATACATATACATATATCCCCGTATCTCCTCCCTCTTGCATCTCCCTCCCACCCCTCTAGGTGGTCACAAAGCACCGAGCTGATCTCCCTGTGCTATGCGGCTGCTTCCCACCAGCTATCTGTCTTTCTTTAAATCATATCCAAGTAGGGCTTTTCTCCTCCTCCTCACATTTCTCATAAAGAGACTTCTTCCCCATTCTGTATAAACAGGGAGTTTGAGAGTGAACACTTTGGATTTCCCCCACTCCATTTTCTCCTCCCCGAGGGTTGAGGTCGTTAATTGGGTTGCTGAGAGGCTGCCATCCACGGGGGGATATGAAAGGTCATTGCTTAGTGTGGCCTTGTTCCTCTGCCTGTGTCCAGAGCCAGTGGGTACACGTACTTCCTGTCTCTACGTGATCACCAGACTAAACAAGATCTTCGCTCTAGACTTTGGCATCTCTGCCTACTACTGGGCCATGTGTTAAGATAGGTTCTCTAGACTGTTCTTACAGACAGGTCCCAAGGACTAGATTTGAAGTTGGAGAAGGAAGCTGGCTCTCCCCACAAGCTTTATCAGACAACCCAGTCTTTGGGGCTGATTCAGCATTTGTTTGGATATTAATAAAACGAATGTCTTGGCATCCCCTTTCACTTATGATCCTTGAGTAGATTGGCTCAGTTGCTGAGAACCCAGGAGGGAAGAGGAGCGAGACTTAGGCCATGACCACAAATCCTCTCGCGAGATCTGAACCTAGGGTAGCGTTGTTTCCATCTCCTCAGCTGCTCTAACCTCCAGCCAGGTGTGGACCTTGCCCCTCCTTCTCTCTGCCCAGGCAGGCTTTGTGTAAAGAAGCTTTGTTTCTGTTCCAAAAGGATGGCCTTGACTATTCCCATCCCACTCTCCTAAAGTTGGGTTGAGTCTATGGAGGAGCTTCTAGGAAACAGGATTGACTGGAAAGGGAGAAAAAACTACAGTTTCTGGAGAAAGTGATTTCCCTACAGGCCTGTTGGGAAAAAGGGTGGATACTAGTAATCATTCTGGGAAGTGGGGTTTTTCATATGAAAATCCTGGGGCTGCCATGAGTAACATGGGTCTGACACTATGGTCACCCACCGTATATAGAATTCCAGGTAAGAAGGAAAAAAGGAAAAGGTGATGGCAGTGTTGAAGGAGAGGGGTAAGAATCTACACAATGGGTTTTTCTTAGGACCCCACTTAAGGTACTATAGATACTGAAGGGAAATGGCAATGGAGATTCCCTAGAGCAGGGAAAGCACACTGGTGACAGGTGTCCATTGGAACCATTTGGAGGCCACTTCCTGTTGGCTTGGATAGAGAAGAAAATGGCAGCTGAAGAGATATCCTGGTGAACTCAGCCTTTCACAGATGGAGACAACTGAGCACTGGGGCCCACAGGGACAAGGGGCAGCTGGTGGGGCTGAGGTCTAGAATACAGAGCTTGCTATCTCCTCATGTGATGTATTTCCATTTAGGTGAGTGTGGTCCAAGGTCAATCCTGTGACAGCTGCCTTCATTGAGCAGAAACCGATGGGGAACGCAGTAGGATTGGAAGGTGTGTGGTCCAGTAAGAGGAAAAGCAAAGCTTCCTCTGAGCATCCCTCTGAATGCTGAGGAGAAGGTCGGCTGGGGAGAGCCATATGTATTTCAATTCTGTAAGGTTATAAAATCTGAAGTGATTGTCCTGGGAGAACAGTGTGAAATGGCTGTTGAGTCCAAACCAGCGCTACTTTTTTTAATTAAATATTAATGCCACATATTTCTGTGGGGTTCATAGAACAGATGTTAGGCCTGACATTGTGGTGATTTAATTGACTAAGAATATTCCCTGTCATTTTTATCAATGTCTGGCTTTCCAATGGTTGTTAAATAAGAAAATATAAAACACAGGAAGGGATGATTAATACTCTGTTTCTATCCATGGTTACCTGCTGATATGGCCCCCTAGAGAAGCAGGAGCTTTCTCCAGAGTATTTTTCTTGGAGGCAGAGACAGGCTGAGCTGACCCAGTCTCTCTGCAAATTGTTCCACTGAGCCCCTAGCTGGAGAACAGCCCACCCTCTGAGCAAAATTCTTTCTTTCCTGTCATTTTAAGAAAATAAGTAAATTTTAAATAAGTTTTGCTTTAGTGGCAAAAACTCCTAGGGATTCTGACTTTTCCTTCTTTTTCTAAACCCTACCCTACCTCCCCAAGTCATTTCCCTCAACATCTTCCTACATTTAAAACAACAACATCGACAAACAACAAAAATCTCTTCAACAGCCAAAATCTTTGCTGAGGGACCTTTCCAAGTAGAATCCAAGGAAGTGGATAGAAGTTATTCTGAGCAAATTCACAGTGACATAAAATGTAGCTCAGGGTGATTTAGCAACAGGAAATATTTGCTAAGTAGATAGCTCAGGGAAGAACAATTCTAAAATGATTCTTGGTCAGGTGCAGCTTATAATGGGCTTATTCATAGAAAAAAAAAGTCCAAGGTCCCTTCCTCACAAAAATTACTTTAACATGGAAAAAAGGTCATCACATATTTGCCCTGTAAATGCTTTGCATGTATTAAATGGCACTGGCCTGCCATGCTGAAGTCTCCATTACATCCTCAGGGGAGGGCAGCCCATGGTCAGAAAGGGAGAGAGGAGAAGATGTGTTGGTCTCAGCCCTGAACATTAAATCATGGTGGTAATGATTTTAGAGGAAACGAGGCAAATTTGGGCTGAACGAAAACCTGCGATGTGGCTTGGGAATTACCCCTATGGGCTTGGGAAAGGACTAACCATTACATTGCCCGTGCCCGTGGGGCTGTTTTTGCCCTCTGCTTGGGGGATTTGCTCTCTGTCTCAAAGGGACAGGCCAGGCCCACCTGCCTGCTTCCAAAATTCCCTTGCCCTCTCATCATCAAAGCAAGTTGGCACATGTCATGGGCTGAGGGGCGTTAAGGCCCAAGATATAGAAGTGGAAGTTCTGTTGGAAGTAATTTATAGGATGCAGAGAGGAGACACTGGTGTGGCAGAGGGACCCGAACCCACCCTGCTGGCTAATGTGAAATGAGAGGTGATTGGGTGGGGGGTCCTTGGTTGAAATTCACCTCAGTGTATTATAGGACATGCTTCAAGGAAGCAGGGCCAGGCCCCTCTACATGGTGTAATTTAAAGGACACAAAAGCTCTGACACCTGCCCCTGCCAACGTGCTACTGCACCTGCAAGTCACCCTTTTAGGGCCAGTTTTTTTTTTTTTTTTTTTGTAATATTTTTTAATTGACATATAGTTGATTTATAATGTTGTGTTAATTTCTGCTGTACAGCAAAGTGATTCCAATCCATATATATATATATTCTTTTTTATATTCTTTTCCATTATGGTTTATCACAGGATATTGAATAATAGTTCCCTGTACTATACAGTGGGAACTTGTTGTTTATTCATTCTATATAGAATAGTTTGCATCTGCTAATCCCAAACTCCCAATCCTTTCCTCTCCCACCCCTCTCCCCCTTGGCAACCACATGTCTGTTCTCTATGTCTGTGAGTCTGTTTCTGTTTCATAGGTGAGTTCATTTGTATCACTTTTCTAGATTCCACATGTAAGTGATATCATATGATACTTGGCTTTCTCTTTCTGACTTACTTCACTTAGTATGATCATCTCTAGGTCCATCCTGTTGCTGCAAATGGCATTATTTTGTTCTTTCTTTATTGCTGAGTAATATTCTCTTGTATATATACACCACATCTTCTTTATCCATTCATCTGTTGGTGGACATTTAGGTTGTTTCCATGTCCTGGCTATTGTGAATGGTGTTGCTATGAACCTAGGGGTGCATGTATCTTTTTGAATTATATTTTTGTCCAGATATATGTAGGGCCAGTCTTTAAAAGCAAGGCCTGACTTCTAAAGGACTCTTGGTAAAGTACCAATATGCTTCCTTGGACGTGACACCAATAATCTGATGAACACACAGGATGGATCAGTTGGCGACTGTCAGTCTGGGATGCCAAGAGCAGGCTCTTGCAGTGAGAAGATATAAAACTGGTAAGTTTTGACAAGAGCAGGGAGGATGGGAAAGCCCTAGGCATCGATCTTCTTTCTATGGGCTGTCACAATGTCAAGGGCAGGTTGAAAGCACAGCAAGAGGGCACTGGCCACCTGGAATCCTCAGGAAGAAAGCTACCCAAAGGAGGATGAGAATAGTCAGAGCCTTGTCTTCTCTCTCTCTCAGCTGCCTTGGATGGAGTTATGTTGTTTCCTACCCAGATCGGTACCACTGTATACAGTTCTTTCTTAAGGGACCCCAAGAAAACTGTTTTCTTACACCTGTTCTGTAGTTAACAGAAATGGAACCCCTAAGCCCAGGCCCCAACATTGTCCTAAGAAATGTTTATGACACAGGAAGTCTCAACTCCTCCCCAACTCCCCATCCGATACTCTGATCATCAGGTCCTGCCTTTGCTGGTGAATTTCCAGCACTAGACTAAGGAGGCAGAAACACAAGGCCTGGGTGGGAAGTTAGGGGATGTTTATAGCCATAGAACCAAAATACAGGAGGAAGCAGGTGGGCGAAATTTGCCTAGGTTGCCTCTGTGGGCATAAATCACCAGCTTTCTTTCATTTAGGGGGAGAATCCAGCGTTCCTGAAACAGACCCATTTCCCCCCAGCTTTTTCAATGTGCCTTTTCATGGATTTTGCTTTCAAATCTGAATGAATTATTTTTCTTCTATTAAATATTCATGTGCCTTTCTAAGTAGAAAAAGGGGGCAGCATAGGTCTGGTACACATCTTCCCTGCCACTATGTGCTGCTGCTGTGGGATTGCAGCAAATGCCAACTCCCAGCACATTATTAAATCAGGTCTGCACTGAGCCCAGATGTTACACTGGAGACGCACAGTGGATACAGGTTAAAACCAAACAGCGGCCGGCACCCGCTTCTCTCCGGTGGGTGCTCGCCCTCCTACATCCTCACCCCTCCCTCCTGCCCTGCGTGGCCACCGTGCCCTTTGGCAAATTTGCCATCAGCTGGGCAGAGCTCACTCTTCCTGGAGCAGTAATCATGGGAGGGGGAGTTATTTTTGTCAGCCTGTTATTTTTTCCCCAATGACTCTTTCTACTTGATTAGTTCAGGATCAATATGTCTGGTAGGCAGAATGTGATGGGGAGGGTGATTTTTCAGTGTCAGGAGGAGCTCTGCTCTGTGTTCAAGTGGCTCTCCTCTTCACGGTGACTCCCCCCTACACACACACACACACACACACACACACACACAATCTCTGCTCTCTTCCTTATCTAAATTCTACTCACTTTTACGACCAAGATGATTCAGTCTCCTCTCTGAAGCCTGTCCTGTGATCCCTAAACCGTGACCTCCAATGAAACTATGATGTTTCAGGCAATAATTGTTACCCAGCGTGGGTTCTGGTTCCCTGATAGGCTGTAAGCCGTCCCACGTTCACATCCACATTCCTAGTGCATGTGAATTCCTCCGAGGGAATGAATTACATCTCAAAAACATGGAGTGATGGGAAGAGCACAGGGTTTGCAGTCATAATCCTACAATCCTGTGTCTTTATTAAATTATTTGATCTCTAGGAGCCGGCTTTATCCTCTTCCTCCTCAACACCTCCATCATCACCATCATTTCCGCCACTCAGATCAGTGCTTTTCAAATTTTAACGTGTATATGGATTACTCTAAATCTGAAGTGAGCCTGAGATTCTGTATCTCTAACAGGCTCCCAGGCGATGTTGATGATGCTGGTCTGCTTGTCACACTTTGAGAAGCAAGGTCCTTGTGAATCTTAAATGAGATAATATATGTGAAACTGTCTTATGAACTAAAAGTCCCTCTATCGTTGCTAAACCTGAAATCGCCCTCGTCTCTTTTTTAAAAAAATTCCTACTTGAAATCCATCATCAGATCCCACTGATGGGAAGGTATCCTGAATCCAGCCATTTAGGACCCCCTCCCTCACTTCCAACCTTGGCTAAGCCGCCATCATGTCTGTTGTCTAGAGATGATCGCGGTAGCTCCTTAATTGGTCTGCCTGCTTCTATTCCTGTCCCTTCTCCCACTCCCCTCTTGAATTCCACTGGTCCTTTTTCCAGCCAGCAGCCAAGTGGTTCTTTTATAGACCAGATCATAAAACTCTTCTCTCTCAAACTCTTCAGTGGCCTACTAGGGCCTTATCAATATGGCCCTATTGTCATTTGCTGACAATGCTCACCCCCCTTCCCTCTGCAAGAACATGGCTTACTCTAGTCTGTTTCTCAGCTTTCCCATCTACGGTAGCAATCCCTTTGCTGTCTACCTTCTCATCTGGCTTTATTATGTTTTTCATGGCACCTTCTACTACCTAACATTCTATTAAATGTTTATCTGTGGTCTGTCTCACTGATTCAAAATAAGCTCCGTGGGGGCAGAGGGTGGTCTGACTTGTTCTGCTCCGTATCTCCAGCATCTGGAGCAGTGTTTGGCATATACTAGGGCTTTAGGTAGTTGCTGAATGAAAGCATAAATGGATTGTTCTTACTTCATTGAATTGCTGTGTACCTCATGCCTGACAGAGTAAGTGCTTCCTAAGCATTTGCTGAGGCAACCATTGATTGGGTTTTTAAATGTGCAGTCCCTGGATGTCTGTTAGTGGGAGAGTTATTTGTTTCTGCCATGGGTCAAGCCCACTAGTACAGGATTGATCTTCATGATTGAAAAATGTAGATCTTTGAGCAAGAAGTAGAGGAAGATGTCTGAGTTCTGGGAAGCGATGATTGCGGGGGTTGGAGATGAGTTGCAGTTATCTTGGCCCTTAAGGACAGCTCATCTTTACTTAATTGCTTCTTAGCCAAAATGATGCTACACACACACACACACGCGCGCGCGCGTGCACGTGCACACATATGCACACACACGCACACAGCCCAAAACCAACCAACCAAACCGAACCGAACCAAACCAAAACGAGACAACAACAAAACTTAGCCCTAAAAGGAAAAAGGCAGATTGAGAATCTGGGTTTCTGGTAGGGTAAAAGCACTGTCTAAGTGGCTGCACACAGGGGAGGCTTCTCAAGTTGGATAATGGAATCTCTTTTTACTTCAGCTCATCTAAAATAGCACATTAATAAACTGAACCAAATGTGGTGCTACAGCTGGTTTTATTGGTCATTAACATTTACAGAGCCATGCAAAGTCATGTTTTCCAATTTTGAGATTAAAAGATTTAGCTAGCCTAATTATCGGCCTCCGAATGGGGACCGTGTCGGAGTGCAGCCAGCGGGACGGAGTCGCCTTTGTCTTCCGTGATGCCTTCCCCTTCATGGTGCATGTGAATTGAAAACAGATGCATTTATGGCCCTTTGGCTGGATTTCACCCTAAAGCAGGGTAGGCGCTGGCAGCTGTCCTGGAGTTTACTCTGGACTGGTCCTGCTAGTGCATTGTCTACAGTTTAAGGCTGTACTTTGCGTTCAGGAGACTTCCTTGTACATACAAGAAAATGGCATCCATCCTTGAAACCAGACTTCTACTCAGCTTCTGATTGTTTTTCTCTTTTCTGGTCATCAAGGTCAAGCCACTAATTATGTTAATTAAGTGTGATGAAAACCTCCACTTGAGTGAGATTTTTGGTGGGAATGAATCAACTCATCAGAAATAATGCTAACCAGACTGAGTGTCCTGATATTTGGTTCAAGAAATATGGCAGGTGGAGGCAAAGACAGAGAAAGAAAGTAAGTGTAAAAGGAAGAAAACCAACCAGCATTTTATCAAGACCCTCCTCCCTGAGTGTGGGACACTGAGATAAATGCTCTGGGGAGGCCAGGGCAGAAACATGAATGGGATCAGCCTTGGCTTGGTTCTTGGTGCAAGATGTATACCATTTGACCCCATTCAAAGGGTGGTGGTTCTCTTGGTGAGGATTTTCACTTAGGGCCCAACAGGGATGTCCTGTTGATGTGACTGACTCCATCAGTGGCATTCCCCCCTCCTGCCCATCTGTGTCTCACCTGCTCTTGTCCAGCCTGGGAAGCCCCCATTGGAGGCAGTTGCCCAGAGGGAAATGTAACTACCAACGTATAGCTGGTATAGTTCTTCCTGAGGCCAGGAAGAGGGTTTCTGGCTGCTGCAGCTTCGTTGGTTCCACATTGCCTAGCTCCAATTTAGGGAATATTTCTGGACTAAGGAGGAGACATAGTCTGCTCTGTGGTTACTTAATTTCACTGTGTGAGTTTGACCAATCTGAGTTAGAGTTTCATTTTAATTAGGGCTCAAGGAGCAGGGCAGCCTGGGGGCAGGAGTTGAGATTTGAGGGATCGTTTGGCAAGTGAGAGATGGGCCAAGTCTTTTGTTCTTCCTGGGCCTGAACTTTCTAAGGTGCCAAATGAGGAGAGTTCGCCCTTCAAATCGACTTACATTCTATACTTTAACAGCAACAGTGGGTATCCATGGGTGGTTCTGAGTGTAGGGGTGGCCACGATCTCTATGTGCAGTAAGAAACCTGGCAGCATTACTGAAGGTAGATGGAAAGGGGGAGAGACTGAAGACAGGAAGAACATTTAAGGAACTCTTGCATAGTTCCAGACCATGGTTTCAATTATTATTGGTTCTGATGTTTTTCTACCAGAGCTCCTGGGCTCTAGACCAGTGTCCTCCTGACCACTGATCCTTGCTTTTTAATTTCTGTCAGTTATGAGTTGAACTGTATCTTTCTCCATTCCCCGCTCCCCGCCAAAATATATGTTGCAGTCCTAACTCCAGTGCCTCAGAATGTGACCTTATTTAGAGATGGGATCTTTACTGACATAATCAAATTAAAATGACATCCTCAGGTGAGCCGTAATTCAATCCAACTGATATCCTTATAAAAGGGGGAAATCTGGGCACAAGGATGACAGATGCCTAGGAAGACTGTCATGCACAGATGAAGGCAGAGATCAGAGTGATGTTTCTCTAAGCCGAGGAACATCAACGTTTGCCAGCAAACCACCAGAAGCTAGGAAAGAGGCACAAACCGGATTCTCTCTCACAGCCCTCAGAAGGAGCCAACCTTGGTCTCAGACTTCACCTTGATCTTCAGCCTCCAGAACTGTGAGGCAATACATTTCTGTTGTATAAGCCACACAGTTTGTAGTGCTTTGTTACAGCAGCCCTAGCAAACAAATACAGTATCTTTCTGCTCCTTTGGTTTCAGACCCTTGGCTTGCTGTAACCACTAGCAATCATTAATTTTTTGATTTCACCTTGATTTCTTCTCAATCTCTCCAGAGGTATTAGTCTTTGTGCTGTAAAACTTAGACTCTGCTTCCTACCTGGCTCTTTCTTGGGTCTGTCCCTATATTTGCATGTAGCTCTCCACTAAGTCTCTGCTAGGTGTGGTGTGAGGAGGTAAAGTTTCTATAAACGGGCAGCTTTTCTAGCCACTGAGCTGTCCTTTTACATCCACTCTATGCGGCCACCTATGGGCTCTTGGGGTCTAAATTCCCCACCATGTTCTCACTAATGTTTAAAGCTGAATCAGAAGGAAAGGCCAGTGACTTAAAACTCCTCTGGTTATTTTTCTGATTTGTTTGCATATAATTCCAGCATTCTTGGTCCTGTTCCAAAATCATCCCAAATTCATTTATTCCAAAGTATGGCTTTAAAGTTGGGAATCAAGTTATAATCTGGCGAAACATAAATGAAATAACATGACAACTCTGAACAATATTAAATTCCCAAATGTTGACAGTACGCACAAAAAGTATAAGAACTCAAAGGGACTATACGATCTATTCAAAAACCTAGTTTTCTGATGGTCATATTCCCTTGTGGTCTTCCAATATGCACTTTCTCATTAAACTTCTTATTTAGTATGAGCACTGGAATTTGATCTTGAATATAAGATACATTGCTGTGATCATTTCTGGCCAATCTTGTTTTACTAAGTGAAGTCAAAAGAGGCACACTTTGCCATCAATCAACAGACATGCCTTGACCTTGTGCTGGGTCGCACAAGCTCTCTGCTGGAAATGTAAACATGGTCTCCATCCTGAGTGAGCCTTCCATGTGGTTGGGAAGATAAGGCACCCAGATGCCAAGCACTTAGAGAACAATTAAATGCTAAATGATGTTGAACTGGCTTTAGTGCAGAAGGAGTCTGATTTCATGGAGCGGTTGAAAAGGTTTCCTGGGTAGCTTGGAACTTTATTTAGTTTAGAAACGTTAGAAAACGTTAAGATATTCCCCTTCCCTCCCCTCTCAATTTTTTCCCTTCTATCTGCCTGTATTATTGGTTGTTTGATTACAAATCAGACTCCAGAGAGGAAACACAAAATGGCCCAAGAAAGAAGCTGATGGGAGAGACTCTCACCCTTGATGCTGTGATGGAAACCTTATTCACTGTAAATTTGAATAGATAACACTCAGCAATCATAAAAATAACAGCCTCCTATAAATCCAGGCTGTCTCTTCAGATTCCATTTTCTATACTTTAGTTATCAAAAGATCCATAATTTTCTAAGATATACATGAAACTTAAATGAGAGCATGGGGAGATCCTTTTCTATTTTCCCAGTGGAGGAGATAGAAGACATGTTCCCAGCTTGCCATTTGCACAGATGTGTTTCTAATAAAGCACAATGAGACCTCCCATGTCCCCTGTCCCCTTCCCATTAGCCGTGAGGCCATGCAGATGATGGGTGAGCTCACAGGCAGGCTAATAAAGCCACCGTGTTCTTCTCTCCTCACATGGAAAGGGCCTTGTTTTTTTTTTTTTTCCATGAAATTGCATATTTAATTTGAAATTGGGAAAAAAGAAGAAGGAAAACAACTTTCCAAAATATGAGACAACAGTTCTCTTTAATGGGAACCACATTTTCCCTCTAAATTATGGTACCTGAGGGTCCCTGTGCAAGGGTTGGGAGGTGATGAACGTAGGCTTTGGGGGGGTTTGGGGAGCTGTGTTGATATTTTGGCCCATCTGGGTTCATGTCTCTTGGGTTTCTTGGGATTCATGGAATATATCTGGCTACAGTGAAACATGAGAAACCCTTTAGAAAAGTGCAGTGGAAATAAATAGCAATGAATATTTATGTGCCTAGACCAAAGGTCAGAACTCTTTTTAGTTCTCAGGGCCATTAGTGGGGTTAAATAAGGTCTATGGGGATTGTAGGTTCCAATGACAGGGCTGAAGTATAGGTCATGGGGGAAGGAATGAAGTAGATGGGTTGAAGGGAAACGGAGAGGTAGACATTTAGGAAAGAAAAGGGTATACAGGAAAAAGGGTCCACTAGGGATTAAACTAGTAGTAACCAGCAATAACTTCTGGCTCTACTTTAGGTTAAATCATTATCCCTGGTTTAAAGCAGGATTGCCATATGATTTTTAAAGGTGCTTAGACTGATGCACTTTCTACAGCTTTCTTCTCATGGGGTAAAGAGTTGTTTGTATAAATTACTGGGTGGGGGAGGCAGATCAGAGTTAATAGAGCCTGCGGAACTCCCTTGAGTCAAGGTGCCAGGGGTGGGATGGTGGTAACTGGCACAGAGACTAAGCAACTAAACCCCCAAGATTGTCCTCTCCCCCATTCACTTTGCTGCCTCCTTCTTCCTGTTATGGGGTCATGTTTGCTGGACGCAGTTGTCCATCCTGACACTGAAGGGGAAAATGATTTCCTCCTTTCCAATAATCGCTGATCACCCAGAATCTTGTTTGGAAATATTTGGAACATGTTGGACAATTAATCAAAGTAATTTTCCTCCAAAGATTAAGCAGAAAGATTTGGAGTGACATTATTTGAATAATATTTGAAAAAGCTACCCAAGAAAATGTCCTTCAATACAGATTTTAGCGTAGTGCAAGTATTTCCTTTTATAAGCAAAGATAGGGGATAGGATTTTTTTGTTTGTTTGTTTGTTTTTTGTTCTTGTATGTTTGTTTCAGTGTTTTTTTTTAAACTCCAGGACCACTTCCTTCAACTATCCATGTATCCTTCCTTCCTTCCATCCATCCACCAGCAAACATTTATAGGAAGTCTTCTTTGTGTCAGTAACAGAGCTAGGCACTGTGAATAGATAGATGGATGAGAAATGATTCCTGCCCTTGGGGAGCTCACAGTCCAGTGGGAGAGAGAGATGTAAACATTAATTACAACAGTGTGATGAATGCTTTAATAAAGTTCAGAGCAGGGTGCTTGGTTACCCCACAGAGCTGGAGGGCAGCGATCATCTATTTCACCTTAGCCATCTAAAGGTCTTTGATTCCTCCAAGAGTAAACTGTGAGCCCCAGACCTCAGGAGAGCTGGATTAGGTGCAGCTTTAAAAGACGTCTTGCAGGTTGCAGCTACTACTGACTCAAAGACAGTGAAGAGGCCAATGACCATGAGATTTATTCCCAGGGCTCATGGATTTATGAATTTATGTCTGGGTCTCTTTTCTCCCTAGAGTGTAAATATGCTCTAGTATGGGAATGCTCCATTCCTGCTCTAGCCTGTCTCCAATCTGCTGTTTCACTTGATTTTTTTGTCCTTATCCGAAGAATTTCACTAAAAACTGAAATGAGGTAGGGACTGAGTCCCCCACTCCATCCAAGGCCAATCAAGCAACAGCTGCCGAGGGCTTAGACCATGTTGAGCAGATACTCTGTAATTTCTCTAGCTCCTTTGTTGTCATTATTTATCCAGACACCAGGCTGCAGTCAGGAAAAAGGACAGTGACAACGGGAACACATATGTCTCTGGAAGAATGCTTTCAGGAAGAAAACAAATGTAGTCAAATGATCCCAGTGTTTTTTGTTTGTGTGTTTGTTTTGTTTTACTACCAGGAGCAACAATAGAAAAAAAGGAAATATGAAGTTGGGAAATCTTTTGTTGTTATTGAGGTTTGAATATTTCTAGTTTCAGAGGTTTGTGTCATAGTGGAAAGATGTTCATTTTTATCTCAGTGAGAAGCATTATTAATGGCGTTTGCTATTGAGGAGAAGATCTCCAATGAAAGAAGGGACTAGTCTAGATTTGCACATCGCCTTGGATGCATGGTCTTAGAAAACATCTGAAAAACTCAGTGTAGAGAGAACATTTTCTCTAGTAGTTTAATGTTCTCCTAAAATGTAAATTTGGGTTGGTTTGGGTTGTTGAAAATTCGAGCTGCCTGGCAGATATTTCTGTGAATTTTTTGGTTGAAATATATTACCGAGCCTTTCAGTGACCCTGAAAATATGATTTTTAACAGTTAAGACAGGAAAAAATGATCAAGACCAGCTAAAAGGAAAGGAAGATGGAACTGATAGTTTTGAAGTCACAGAGCCTAAATTTAAAGGCAAAACAGATAGAATGAGAAAGAAAAAAGCATGGTGATTACTTTATAAACTGTCATATTTGGGGCATTGAAGGCCTAGCTTTGGGGAAGGCAGAGTTGGAATTTTCTTGGCCCTGGAGGGCAAAGATGTACGTGGAAATGTAAATTACATTTCTACACATCTGGGTGGAATGGATCAGGCCCAGTGACACTTAATCTTATCCCTTTCTGCATCTTTTAAGCCCTGGACCAGAGGCCACAGCAGGTTGGACTGGCACTTTGGGGGCCTGCTTCAGGGCAGGGGCATAGGAATTGGCAAATTACACAGTCAATAGTGCCTGCATAAAGCTTTGAAACCTCCTGAAGGAAGGCACCACACAGAATAAAACCTCTGTCCCACATCTGCCTGGCTTCTTTCCCAAGGTGAGAGCACACCTCACCTGGTGCTTGGGTCACTGCTGACTCTGCCTCCCAGACCTCCCCTGCCTTCCCCATGCTCCGTCCCAGCTCGTGATTGGTCCTGCCTTGCTAGAGTCTTACCCTTCATATAAATAACTCCTGATTTAAAAAAAAATTAAATCTTAGAGCCACATTAATGATTGAAGGAAATCTATAAGTACCCTTCCCAACTGAAACCACAGAAAGATGGAGCTGGAGGAATCTTCTAAGTGCCTAATCCTGGGACCTCACACTTTAATTAAAGCCTTTTCCTCTGATGTGTGCCAATATGCCTATTGCAGCAACTTGAGGAGCATGTACAGACTCCATGTAAAAATGGAGTCATCTCGGGCTTCCCTGGTGGCGCAGTGGTTGAGAGTCCGCCTGCTGATGCAGGGGACGCGGGTTCATGCCCCGGTCCGGGAAGATCCCACATGCCGCGGAGCAGCTGGGCTCGTGAGCCATGGCTGCTGAGCCTGCACGTCCGGAGCCTGTGCTCTGCAACGGGAGAGGCTGCAACAGTGAGAGGCCTGCGTACCGCAAAAAAAAAAAAAAAAAAAAAAAAAATGGAGTCATCTCTCTCTGACCCACTCCACCATGAATCTTCATCAGATGTTATTTTCTGCATAAGCCACACCCATAGCTGCATGCCTTTGTTCGTGCTGTTCCTCCTGCCTGGAAAACTTTCCTTCCACTTTGTCTGGCTGGGTTGCATTGAGCTGATCTCTGTATCACAAGTTTCTATCAGAATGTTTAGTATATCACAGGTGTCCAAGTGAGAGAAACATTTAGTGAATGTTTGATTGAATGGAAGACTTTGTGATCTTTGCCATGGGAAATCATGGATCATAAAAACACTAAATAATACTCAGTAAAATCAAACAATTCATTTTTAGACATTGGAAGAGAAATAGCATTTAGGAAGGCAGGAGAGAAGAAATTATAGGTGGGAGTAACTATAGGATCAAAGGCACAGAAATGAAGAGGAGCATGAGTTTTGGATAAAGAGGAGATATGATTAATTAGATTAGAAGGTTTATTGAAAGAAATGATGAGAAATAATATCTGGAGGGCTCATCTCACTGAACTGAATCCCTTGAGAATTTTTTTTTAATAAATTTATTTTATTTATTTATTTGGCTGCGTTGGGTCTTCGTTTCTGTGCGAGGGCTTTCTCTAGTTGCGGCGAGCGGGGGCCACTCTTCATCGCACTGCGCGGGCCTCTCACTGTCACGGCCTCTCCTGTTGCGGAGCACAGGCTCCAGACGCACAGGCGCAGGCTCAGTAGTTGTGGCTCATGGGCCCAGTCGCTCCGCGGCATGTGGGATCTTCCCAGACCAGGACTCGAACCCGTGTCCCCTGCATTGGCAGGCAGATTCTCAACCACTGCGCCACCAGGGGAGCCCCCTTGAGAATTTTTGAAAGAGATGAAATAGGTAATGGGTAACCATCGAAAGTTCTTAAGCAGGAAATAACCTGAGGTACAGCAGGTAGAGAGGGGAGTTAGTGGCAGCTATATTGGTGGAGAGTAGAACCTGGTGTAAAATGGACCACTGTGAATCAGTGGGAATGGGGTAGTGGACATGGGGATGGTTTGTCCTGGAGGAATTTTAAAGGAAGAAATGCCAGACTTGGTTATGGATGAGTATAGGAGAGCTCAGATTCTTTTTATTGACTTGGTGCTAAGAACATCTAAAAGTTTGGAGGAAGTATGTTATACATAAATATACTCAGCCACAGCAATTCTCTTTTATGGTCAACTATCAAGACCAAACTTGTGAGGGGAGACAGGTTTTGAATGATAGATGATTCTGGAGCCCTGGCCAGGCACATCTTAGCAGTTCGGACACAAACCTTTTCTTTGATGCAGAAAATGTTAGAAGTTTTTCTGCTGATTCTGGATTAAAAATGCTGCAAACTTTCCCTACCCAATTATGTATCTATCAACAGTGTGTACTTTCTCATACCTTCTCCAATATTGCATATTATCAAACATATTAATCTTTCTGTCAGTGATGGGTAGAAAATGGAATCTTATTTTAATCTCATTTGTATTTCATTAACGAGTGATCTTGAACACCATTTATGTATAAATTAACCATTCATATTTCTTTTTATATATACACCTGTTATTGCCCTCTGCCTATTTTAATAATAGGATCCTTTGTCCTTTTTATTCACTTATAAAAGCCATTTGTTTAATAACAGAATTAGGTTTTGTTCATCAAAACTGATTTTAGAAGACTAAATTTTCATAGATTGTAAAGTTTATATGGATTATCACACTCCCCAAGCTGCAGGTATTCTGGCTGTTTAGAAATCTCCAAAATCTACCCTTCTTAATCTTCAACCCTTTCTTTTTTTAAAATATTTAAGTCTAGAGTGCTAAATTAGGAAAGTAAAAGAACCAAAAATATATCCTGAGATTTTCAAATCTGTGTGTCTTTGAATCTGCACAGAAATAGAAGTTAAGGAGGTGTTTGAACGCAGTTTCAGCCTTTCCTTTGGAGCATCTAAGATCATGCCCAGACTGAGGTAAAGGAGGAATATTGAGAGATCAAATCTCTGGCAGATTTTTCCCTCTTGGTCCTCATACTCTGATCCCCTTAATGGAACTTGACAACCCCAACTGACCATTATGGCTGTTATGGGCTGAATTGTATCCCCTCAAATTCACATGTTGAAGCCCTAACTCCCCATGCCTCAGAATGTGACTGTATTTGGAGATGGGACTTTTAAAGATGTAATTAAGGTAAAATGAGGCCATATGGGTAGGTCCTAGTTCAATATAATTGGTGTCCTTATGGGAAGAGATTAGGAGATAGACATGCAAAGAGGAAAGACCATGTGAAGACAGAGGGAGAAGGTGGCCATCTGCTAGCCAATGAGAGAGGCCTCAGAAGAAACCACCCCTGCACACACCTTGATCTGGGACTTCCAGCCTCCAGAACTGTGAGAAAGTACATTTCTATTGTTTAAGCCATCCAGTCTGTGGTATTTAATACTTTGTTATGGCAGGCCTAGGAAACGAATACAATGCCTTACGGAAAGTACCATAACCTTCACCAACTGGCTTGGAAATCAAATTCTAACATAGGAAACCATGGACTAAGAAACACCTGCCCTGAGCTATGCAGTCTCACCCTACTCATCTCATGTCCAGCACCTCATAAATGAAGAGAAGGCTCAATTCCAAGCCATACATTTTGGGTTTATAATTTCCCCAATTTTAGAGAATGTAAAAGCCTTAGAGTTCATAGTCATAGTTAGGCATTCCTGGGCACACACCCATCTAAATGGGTTTCCTGCATTGGGCAACCAGGATTTAGATCTCATGTCTGGAACATGCCCTTGGATGGGAGATGTGATGGGCATAGAGCAGTCTGGTGGAAAGAGCACTAGAATGGGAGTCAGAGACCCAGGCCTTAGTCTTGATCCTGCCACCATGACTCAGGGAACTAAATTTACCTGTTTGGACTTAGAATACTTATGTGGGCCTCATAAGTGGTTTTCAGACCAGGGTTCCATGGAAGGGTTTTAGTAGTTCTGCAAACTTTTCATTTGAACTTCCCCTGTGGAATACATTTTAACTGTTTTAAAACACTGCAGTAAAATAACACGCATTCAGATGTGTTTTATTTCACATTTTAATTTATCTAAGAACATCAGCATATAAAAATATGCTGCTAGGTTAACTTATCTGGAATGAACATCAGAATAAAACCTTGCCTGTGGATGTAATATTTGGTGAGGGATGTTGCTATTCTGCACTGGTCTGTCTGTCTCTCTTAAATTCTGACATGACTGCTGCATGTCTCCACTGACATAAAATTGCACAAGTGCATTCATGACCACAGTACATTTGCACCTGCTCTGTTAAGTGCCAGCTCAAGCTTATTTGCATTGGTTCTCCCCATGGCTTAAGCCTTGTTTGTGCACTCACCACTGACTCTCTCACATCTTGAAAACATCACATTAGAACTAGAATGAATGCTTCCTTTCTGACTTTAACATTAGAAACTCAAGAATTTATTAGGTGTTACTAACAATTCAACTTTGAAACAGATATTTCCTACTACTTTTCCTGTAAGCTTCTGGATGAATTTAGTTGAGCAGAAACCCAAGCTGTAAGGCAAGTTGATTTAAAACAAAACAATACAAAACCTATTACCACTTGCAACTACTTAGCCGGATGAATCAGTATTCTCTAAGTGTTGTGCAACTGAACCAAAATAAAATAAAAATCAGATGCTGAGGACAATATGATTGTGGTTATTCAAATTTTTTTTGATTCATCAAATCAATCTCAGAGTTGTCAGAGATATACTTTACACTATATATATACAAGGTGTATATACCATATATGTATAGCATATTTGAACTCACAAAATAAATATATTCTAGTGAATTTCTGCTTTTATTTGTCTTAAACTTTAATATTACACATAAGATTAAATTTGTATCAAGGGTAACTTTCCTGCAAGGAAAACCACTAGATCAGATGACTTCCAAGATTCCCTGTAGTTCTAACACCCTGTAATCTTCCGAGGTGAACAAGGTATAGGGAGGAGTGAGCAGGGTGCAGGGAGGGGTGAGTCAAGACAGTGAAAGGTGACTGGTCACCAGTCTCTGTGTTCAGCTTGGGAGCTTCATTCCACCTTCCATCCTTCTAAGGTATGGCATCTGGTTGAGATTTCAAATGTACAAATGGACAATCCTGGGAAAACCACGTGGTACATAAGAAGTTATCAAAGAATACTACAAAGATTTTTAAAACTCTTCTTTTTTACGGTCATAATTCTTTTGAAACTTGCCTAAATTTAATGAAAATGTATTGTATTACCCTGGTCACCTCCTGTCTGAAACAAATCTCTTCTGGAGGAAGGATCTGATAGGATGTATTGGAGGAGTGGGACCCGGGGCTGGGGCTGGGGGTGGGTGGGTAAGCTCAGCAGTGGGGGGTGATACAGCCCTCCTTTTGCTGGCAGAGGGGCTGTGCATAGTTAGAAACAGGGGCCCTGGTTTGTTTCAGCTGCTACCTTTAGAAGTCTCTCTCACCAGAGCTTAGCATATTCCAAGGTCCTCCCCAAGTGTAGGGCACTGTGACCTGGCTGTGACCACTGGCTCTGGAAGTGGACAGCCTCCACAGGCCCTGCAGAACATGCAGAGATAGAACAGAGGGTAGCTGGGGTTGCACATTTGTCTGCACCTGCATTTTCCAGTGACTCCTCCCCTTAAGGTGAGAAGTAGGGGTTAGATTTTGAATGCTAGAGGGTGGTAGCTCCCAGGGGTTGCCTCAGGCCTACAATTACATGCTGGGTGATTGATCTCAGGACTGAATTTTTTTTGGCTGGAGGACTCATTGGACTGAGGTGATGCTCCCCTGATTCTAACCTTGGTTATTGTATTAATTCGGATAAACATTCACCTACATAAAATAGAGATCCTAAACAAAAGGGACTTACATAAGACAAACTTTGTTTTTCTTTTATATAATAGTCTGGAAGCAGGAGGTCCAGGGCTGTTGTAGAGCTCTGTTCTACAAGGTTGTCTAAAGACCTAACTCCCATTTGTTTTCCTCCATCTTTAGGGTGTTGCCCTTATATGAATGATCCCAAATGGCTCCCTACCTCCTTGATCCAGGTAAGCAGGTGGAGGAAAGAGGGAAGAGGGTGATCATCATTTAAGACCACAGCCTGGACATTAAATACATCACTTCCACTCATGTTCTCTGGTCCAGAATTTGGTTATATGGCCATGCATAGCTGCAAGGGAGGCTGGAAATACAGTCTCTCTTTTATGCCATGTATCTAGATAAAAATATTGGGTTCTATTGTTTTGAAAAATAATGGAAGAATGAATATTGGAGTACAACTAACTGTAAGGTGTTTAATGAACTATGAAATCATATGCTACTAGTTGGGGTTCAGCAAACACATTTCTATTACAGGGGTAAATGGCTGAGCCTGGGCAGCATAGTGTCCAGAGGGGAAAGCCTGGCAGCCCCTGGTCTAATGGTTGGCACTTTGATACTCCCTTTATTAGTATTTATTTTTCTAAGATATGGGAAATTCCAGTTTCCACTGACCTCTGCAACTCCTTGAAAATATCAGGCTGTAAAGGGCTGACCTAGAGTTCACAGTGCCCGAATGGATAATGTGTAGACCAGAGGATTTCAAACCATGTCCTGAGAGCCCCAGGATTCCTTAAAGTTCTGGGAGCTGATGGAAAACAAGGATTCTGTAACCTAAACTCCATGCCCCACTAGGCAGTCCCACCATAGTGCTATGTATGTTTTTATCTCTTTGTTTATCTGTATAAGATTTGGGGCTAAAAAGTATAGTTTTTACACTTCTGCTAGACCATCAGAATCAAAATGCTCATAATTCAGAAAGAAGAGATTAAATAATATGTTAAATTCTGAGACTCTACTGGGTGATTTTCCTATATGATGGGTGGTGGCCTTGGCCATATATTTTTAAAGGAAACAGTTTAATTTGAAAATACGAGGAAAATGCCAGCGTTGAAAAATTTAAACTGTCAATGTGATCCTATAGTTTGGAAGAAGCAATTACATAATGCTTTAAAATTCACAGAAACATTGCAGCATTTATTCCCTCCCTTGATCCTTCTTCATCTACAGATAAAGAAATAGAAGCACAGAGAGGTAAAGTGACCTTGCCCAAAGTGATACAGTTAAGAAGTGCTAGTAGCAGCTACTATACATAAAATAGATAATCAACGAGGACATACAGTATAGCACAGGGAACTATACTCAATATTTTGTAATAACCTATAAGGGAAAAGAATCTGAAAAAGAATATATATACATATATATCTGAATCACTGTGCTGTACACCTGAAACTAACACAATATTGTGAATCAACTATATTTCAATAAAAAATACATATAAAATAAAATAAAAAATAAATTAAAAAAAGAAGTGCTATAAACAGGATCAAACATAGGACTTTGGAATCTTCACTATACACATCCATTTCCCTATATTTTCTTACACCCATCATTAAGGTAAGAAGGCCCATCCCTAAGCTACTGAGACCTGAGCCATTTCACCTTGGGAGCCTGGTTTCTGCAGGAGCAGCAAGCAAATAGTCTCACCAACTCGCCTCTGTGCTTGAGTCCTCTTATCTTTCCTCCCTCCTTTCCTTTTTCCTTCTCAGCTCCCATCAAAAGTCTATCATATATCAGATACTATCTCAGGTACTAGAGATATAGTAGTAACCAAGGCCTACAAGATCTTCATGGAACTTATTTATTGATTGACATGGGATTAATTTCCAAAATATACAAATAGCTCATACAACTCAGTATCAAGAAAAGAGAAAACCCAATCAAAAAAATGGGCAGAAGACCTAAATAGACATTTCTCCAAAGAAGACGTATAGATGGACAACAGGCACATGAAAAGATGCTTAACATGGCTAATTATTAGAGACATGAGATTCAAAACTATAATGAGGTATCACCTCACACCAGTCAGAATGGCCATCATCAAAAAGTCTATAAATAATAAATGCCGGAGAGGGTGTGGATAAAAATGAACCCTCCTACATGTTGGTGGGAATGTAAATTGGTGCAGCCACTATGCAGAACAGTATGGCGGTTCACTGAAAAACTAAAAATAGAGTTATCATATGATCCAGCAATCCCACTCCTAGGCAGAGAAAGACAAATATATGATATCACATGCATGTGGAATCTAAAAAAGTGATACAAATGAACTTATTTACAAAACAGAAATAAATAGTCTCACAGACATAGAAAACAAACTTATGCTTACCAAGGGGGAAGCAGGGAGGTATAAATTAGGAGTTTGGGATTAACAGATGCACACTACTATATATAAAATAGTTAAATAACATGCTCCTACTGTATAGCACAGGGAATTATATTCAATATCTTATAATAGCCTATAATGGAAAATAATCTGAAATAGAATATATATATATATATATCTGAATCTATATATCTATATCTACATCTATCTTTTTAAAAATATTTATTTATTTATTTATTTTTCGCTGCATCGGGTCTTAGTTGCCGCATGTGGCATCTTTGTTGTGGCATCTGGGATCTTCCGTTGTGGCGCATGGGCTTCTTTCTAGTTGTGGCATGCAGGTTTTTTCTCTCTGTAGTTGTAGAGCAGGCTCCGGAGAGTGTGGGCTCTGTAGTTTGTGGCACTTGGGCTCTCTAGTTGAGGAGTGCAGGCTCTGTAGCTGTGGCACGCTCAGTAGTTGTGGGCTCAGTAGTTGTGGCTTAGTTGTCCTGAGACATGTGGGATCTTAGTTCCCCGACCAGTGATCGAACCTGCATCCCCCTGCACTGGAAGGCGGATTCTTTACCACTGGACCACCAGGGAAGTCTCTACATCTATATATCTATATCTATCTATATCTGAATCATTTTGCTATACACCTGAAACTAACACAACATTGTAAATCGACTATACTTCAATCAATAAAAAAAATTAAAAAATAGATTCTAGTGGGAGCTATGAAAAATGAAAATATAACTAAACACATGGAGTATTTTCACATAGTGATAATTGCTATAAAGAGAACTTAATCAGGCTAACAGGATAAGAAGGGCAGGGTGGGAGCAGAGAGTATTTCAGTTGGGTGGTCGGGAGGTTGAGTTACATATGAGTAGAGACCTGAATGAGGGGAAGAGGTGAGCCAAGCAGGTATCTTGAGAAAGAGCTCCCCAAGATGATGGGAGAGTAGATACATAATTAGTATGCTCAGCACAGTCATGGGATTACAAGGTGACTAGTAGGGCTGGGGGTGTACGCAAGGGCTTTTTTAAAGGATTATTTTGTTTTGTTTTATGATGTAGGAGAGAGAGAAGGCAGCTAATTTCCGGCAGCGAAATTTCTGAGTAGTCGAGAGGATGGATTCTGTGTATAAGTGGGGAGGTTGGCCTTGGCCAAGAGGAGGGACAGGTCATCTTTGGGACGGAAGGGAAGGAAGAGAAGATGAGAACAGATGTGGAAGGGGTGGTAGATTTGGTGGGAAAATGAATTATTTCTTTTCTGGTTGGTTCTATTTTGTTAGTAAAATATCAGGTGAAGACAGTGAGGTGGGTATAAGGAGGGGAAGGGACTCATGGTCCTCCAGGGTGGTAAGGACGTGAATTTACTAGCTAACATAGAAGGGCTACTGGGCAGTGTTGTGGGCCCACTTGACCTCTGCCATCTTAGTCTTAGGTGAGACTGATCTATGTGACTATGTAATTTTTCCAGCTATGCCTGGATGCCAGGGAGATGTAAGCAGAAAGGTGAACTTAACCATGGGCTGGGCATTGTCCATTTGGCTGTTTGGACCCATTCTCCATCCTTTTTCATTTGGCTTGGTGTTCTGGGAGGCTGCTGTTTAGGAAGAACTCACTGGATTCCTTGGTCTCTGGATTGGGTTTGGCCAATGGCAGCAGGCACAAAACGAGACTGGCAGGCAGGAGGCAGTGAGGTGCTTGTATTACTTCTCTACTCTCTCCCCAGTGGCCCGTGGTAGGCCTGGCTACATCCCTCTATGAACCACGGCCTACATCCCTCTATGAAGGCCCCAGCTCCTATGGGGCAGCCCTCTCATGGCTGGGGTTCTTTTTAGGTCCTGGAAATCACTCCCTCTTCTTATTCTTTCAGGGGTAGGGTTGCTAACTGCTTCCCACTGATGTTAGATTTGTCATGCTTCCTCACTCTTTATTGTTTTCCCTTTACCTGCCTACATCTTTAGAAACAATACGTTTACTAAACTCTCTTCATATGCTCCCTCTTCTATCACTTTCTTGGTAAGTCCCTGACTGATGCAAACCTGTTTTGCAGTGTGGTCAGGCAGGCTTCACAGAGGAGAAAGAGCAGGGTATTTGTGAGTATGAGCAAGAGAGAGATGATGATGGAAAAAGGACTCCAAGCTGAGTAAAGAGAGAAATGTGGGCATGAGCAGGGTGGATAGACTGCAAAGATGGTGGAGTCTGTTGTTGGAAAGTCCCAATGGGGTCAAAGGATTTTGGAGGTGGCATAAGGGAGCTGAAAATTGGGGACCAGTCTCAGAGAGTAGAGTGAGTGCTTAAAATAGAAAATCTGTGGGCTTCCCTGGTGGCGCAGTGGTTGAGGGTCCACCTGCCGATGCAGGGGACACGGGTTCGTGCCCCGGTCTGGGAAGATCCCACATGCCGTGAAGTGGCTGGGCCCGTGAGCCATGGCCACTGAGCCTGCACGTCCAGAGCCTGTGCTACGCAATGGGAGAGACCACAATAGTGAGAGGCCTGCGTACCGCAAAAAAAAAAAAAAAAATTGTAATTGATGCAGTTATTGATAATAACAATAGCCGTGTCATTGGTTCTCAGCCCTGGCTCTATATCAACATTGCCAGGGGAGCTAGTAAAAATACTAATGACTGGCTTCCCCTCCAGAGATTCTGACTACAGCTGTGGGACCTAGGAATTGTAATTTTAAAAAATTGCTGTGGATGTGAGCATGGGAGTGGTTGGCTGGGGTGGAAAGAGAAAAATTGTCCTTAACAACCAGAGGTCAAGGGACCAAGAGGCCAGAGTCTTAGAAGAATCACCTACATCAAAGTCACTATAGAATGGTAGCAGAGTCTGTGGTGGGAGGAACTGAATGAGTCAGAGCCGAAACCCGGAAGGTTGATAGAGCTTGGAAGAGCTTGGGTATTTTACTTACTCTGGGCCAAATCTCTGGCCCTATTCTCTCCCCTTAGCACAGGGTCACTGTCCAGGGGCTAGGCTGTCTCTCCGTCAACTTCTCTTTGGTTTACCCTCCTCTCCCAGCATGTCTCTGTCTTTGGTTTTCATTATTTGTTTTTACGGTTACCTGTCTCCACTGCTGGGGTTTGAGGAACCACATAACTCAGGACCTCTGCTCTTACCCAGATCTGCTTTACTTAAGAGCTGACTCTATCCTTCAACCATTCCAAACTTTAACTTTCTTCTTCTAATCATCAAAAAAAAAAAAAGGGTTTCCCTGGTGGCGCAGTGGTTGAGAGTCCGCCTGCCGATGCAGGGGACAAGGGTTCATGCCCCCGTCCGGGAAGATCCCACATGCCACAGAGTGGCTGGGCCCGTGAGCCATGGCCGCTGAGCCTGCGCGTCTGGAGCCTGTGCTCCGCAACGGGAGAGGCCACAACAGTGAGAGGCCCGTGTACCGCAAAAAAAAAAAAAAAAAAAAAAAAAAATTCCTTTCCTCTGCCCCACTTTCTCAGGGCTCTTTAGGGGGTTGATAAATCCTAAAGCATCATTACTTTGTTTCATCACTTTCTTGATAAGTCCTTGACTGATGCAAACCTGGTTTGGGGTGTGGTCAGGCAAGCTTCACAACTAACAAACTTGTGTGTGTATTGATGGAAGGCTTCGCATATTGTAATATACAAGGTAAGACAGGTACACAAAATCATTCAAATCCTCTCCACCTCCAGGTCAGTGCATGTAATACTGCCCTGCTGGTAGAGAGAACAGGTCATTTTAGCTGGAAGTTTCATCTTCTTTTATTTTCTATATGCGTGCCATCGTGGGGCTATTTAAATCAAATTCTTCTCTATAGCTGAGCTCAAAACCTGCACAATTTCTGGTTTTGATCTTTCCAAAGATAATTTCTGCTGTCTAATGAGATCTGAGAATGAAGTCAGGCATGATCAGAAGAAAGGTCACAATGTGTGCTCAAAGGTATATTAACTAATGTTGGCGCTGACATTGATCTCCTTCCAAGAGAACAAAATTAAACAGCAAATAGTAAATACGTTCAATGGCACTTTATTGCAAGGAGGACCATTTACAATGAAATAAGAATATGAGAATGGTTTCAAAGAGAAGATGGGAATGCTTACAAATAGAGCACATCTTACCGGTTAGAGGGGGAATGTGATTCCAGTCAAGGTTAATGGGGAAACGGTTAATGAAAGGTACAGATTCCAAAACCGCGTGATGCCATGTTGTATCTTGCAGAGGTAATTAACACTAGAGACTCTGGGTAAATGGACACATTACACACAGCCGGCAACTTGACATTCTGCACACCATACAGAGAGGCTGCTCCGGATGCTTTATGACCTGCCGTAATACTGACAGGGCGACGTCTGAGGTCACGTTCTCCATCCCTTTTCCTCATGGAGTTGGTGTGGTATTGCAGGAAGAACACCAGACAGGGAGAAAGGAGAAGGGGTTACAGCCCAGACTCAGTTACTAGGAGGTGATGTGTGACCTTGGGCAAGTTACTTTCTGCTTCTCCTAGGCTTAATTTCCTCATCTGTAAAATGAAGGGGTTGAATTGGACCATTTTTTCTGAACTGGATGTTTCTTTTCTGGTTTGAATTCTGAGATTCCCTGCACTTCCTTGCCCTACTACCTACTACCGTTATCACTTATCTACCTTGTAATTGTGTAAATGTGGGTATATCTGGGTGGGAGTTTGCGGGTATAAATACAGAAGGGGGTGAACATTTACCTACCTTTGCCTGTTTGTGGCACATATGTGTACTTAGGAGGCAATCGTGTGGTGACTTTGAAATGACACAACCGTAGAGATGTCTGCCCAAGGAAATTTCTATTTCTACTAGCAATGTTCAGGGTTTTCAATCCTTCTCCCATTTTTTCCCCAAAGGGTAAACTAGTTGGAGTGAGGTTACCTATTGAATTAAAACACTTGGGATTAAGGTGAACTTCAGTGAAAGCTCCTTTAGCACGTTGGCTGCAGGATTATCTGTCCCTAAAAGCACCGTCTTTGGTGTCATTCTCTTGCTCTGAACACCCCAGGTGGGAGAATAAGGAAGGCTAAGGATCTTGTAGTGGCAGGTGAGGGACGGAATGGGGATCACATTCCATCCTGTACATTTAGCCGTCTCCTTTGGCTGTCTGGAATCTTCCCCGTTCATCTATGGAAGAAGAGGGGCTTAAAAGTAGGGCACTTGCACACACGGATTTCTCACCCCAGTGCTCATCTTATTGACAGGCATTCCTTCAGCTGAACCGTTTTTGCTCTGTGTTCAGGCCTGTTTGTAGGTGGCATCCCGAGGGCAGATTCCATTCTTATCCCAGCCTCAGAATTCATTGCTGCTTTTTAAAATTCCCAGGTGCACCTTGTTTATGTCTCCCTCCTCCCCTGCCTTGAAGCCCCCCGTACCTGTCCTTATTCTTTCCTAGCCCCTCAGAAAAGAAAAGAAAACAAAACAACAAAGCAAGCCCTTCTGGGGTGTCTGGTTATAGAAGTCATCCATGCCTCTGGTTGAGAATTCAAGAAATACTTTCCTGTTGTTCTGAATGAAATAGCTTAAACAGGGCTGCCAGATCCCAAATTGCTGGGTGAGAGAGGCCCAAGGAGTGACAGCTTTACACATGAAGCCTCCAGGACCCACCTCCCTTCACAGATGATGGGAAGGGAAATCTTGGAGGGCGGGCAGCCCCGGAACCAAGTTACCACACGACATTGACAGCTGTGGAATTGCACCTATTGATTGCGGTGTAGAAGCCAATGTTTCATCAGCCTTTAATTGAGCCGATTCCTAAATAGAACAGGGTCAGCTTTGGCTGTGCTGCTGGGTCTAAGTAGTTGTGACTGAGCTCTGATTGACGCCTCTTCAACAGACCCTCATTTGGTAGATTTTTCACATTCCCTGGGTTCTAGAACTTTGGTCCTCAGCTGAGAGCATCCATTAGGCTCCCCTGAGGGAGAGGTTAAAGGTACAGAAGGTGGTGCATCATTCTGGCCAACTCTGTTTCAGTGTCTGGGGAGGAGGCCAGGCAATGTTTAATAAAGTCTTTTTTTAGGCACTTCTAATGAGCATACACGAATACCCAGCAACTTCTGGAGGGTTCCATTGCAAACTGAGAGATGAAGTTACCAAGTTAAGTGGACAAAGAAATGCTGGAATTGTGAAATACTCCCAGCACATCTTTTTCCACAGGAGGGCATATGCAATGAGGGATGCATTAGCACTCTCTGTGTCATTTTCAAGCGTAAGGACATGGCTCTTATTTTTATTGCTGTGTTGCTTGCTTCATTTCAACGAACACTTGGACTTTCTTGGAGGAGCCCATCATGTAGATACAGCTTCCCTCAGACTCTGTTAGGAGGGACACTCCCCAGCCATCATCCCAGATATGTTGGTGAATCCAGCATTCACTGAAAGAGTAAATTGGATTTCATTACATGATACTGTATAATGTGGGGTGACCTCCTCCCATTGTTATGTTGGGTGGATGCTTAGACAGTTCTGATTTTTATTTCCTGGTAATTGCTTCCTCATGGATTCAGCCCTTTTGTTTTTTGGTCCCCAACAGATGCCTCCACCGATCCCTCGTTGCCATTCTCACCCTCCCTCAAAGCCTGACTTGTTCCTTAATGAATCTGCCACACACTGAGCTGGGGCCAAGGCAAATCAAGAGGCCATTCCATCAAAATATCTGTGATGGGAAATCCTATTCCCATTCCGAACTTGTGTTTCACTTGTGTCCCACCTGACCTGGAGGGCCTACGACGGTGGGGGTGGGGGATGGGAGAATGTTTGAACCCTGGCTACTGTTAAAACATCCTAATCTCAGAGACTCTATTTTGTTTACATTCCTGATCTGTTTTGCCTTTGAAGCTGCTTCTCATTGGTGGATTGGTGGGGCCCTATGGCTCCTATACATTTTAAAGCTACATTCCCCAGTGTTTGCCCCAGTGATGGAGACCTGCACTTTGTCTTTTAAGCAGATAAAAAGAGAGGTCAGTCAGAAGTAATTCCCCTACTCCTCATATAAACAGTTTAACTGCTGCAGCAACATACTTGCCTGGAATTACTCCCTCAGATTCAATTCCCTTTTCCTGCTCCACTTGTAAAAATGGTTAGTGTCCTCTATAAACTGTAGCTCACCAAGGTGCAGGGCTTGCTGTGCGGTTGTAGAATAAATGCTAATCTAATACAGGTTACTAGGTCAAATGCAATCACAGGCTTGTGGGAAAAAGCTTAATACTGTTCTGCTTCTTCTAACACAGTAAACCTGGATATTATATGATAGGTTAAACACCAGTGAACCATGGCAAGAATTTTCTTGAAAGTAGGATTTAGTACAAAGGAAACTACATTGAAATGGTGACCTAGGATTGACTTTGCTTTCCAAGAGAGCATGCTAAGACGCTGGAGTGCACGGTGAAAATGGACTCCTTAAAAATGTGATGTTCTAGAATTCATTGCTGAGGGAATGAGTGCCAGTTGGAACAGCTGTGACACAACCCAAGGTTTCAGATGTTGTCAACTATGACTTCAATTCCCTCTCCTTGTCCAAAAATTCACGAGTGCAGACACACACACACACACACACACAAGCTTTCCTTATGAAAAGTTAATGTAGCATTGGATGGCCTCTTAGAATTTGGATCCCAGCTAGAACATCAAGTAAACACAGTGTCAGGGCAGGCTGAGCATCTGTGGGCCAACTGCCTTGAGAAGATTCTGTGTAGATCGTCTTGGTGGTGGATGCCTTCCTATTTTACGTGGATGTTAGTGCATTAAGTGTTCCCAGCCTGTATTCGTGATCCAGTGCCAAAGCTGAGATTTACATATGCTAGCAGATGTATAATAAATACTTAAGTAAATGAACATCAGATTTCAGGGGAGCTGAAAAGTCTGGTTTGTAGGACCACTTAGGTTCTGTTTGGCATGGAAACGGGGACTGGACCAGGATTAACTTTGCAAGGTCTTGTGGGGTCTTCCAGGAGGGAGCTCTCAAACTCTCATAATTAACATTGTAATGGCCATGCACCGTCCTCCTGCTAGCTTTCTCCAGGAACCGTATTCAACAGGCAATCATGCAAGGAAAAGCGCTCTGACACAGGCTAGAACCCACCTCTCCTCCTGAAAGCAGTTGAGAATGGGGCTGTGTGTCTCCTCTTGGCTCTTAAAAAGTTCTTACCAGGCTCCAGGGATTTGTCTGACTTGTGAAAAATGCATTTGTGTATTTCCAGATGTGACATAGCTCTCAAGTGATTAAGCTAGATCACTTAGCATGTTAGCTGAGTTAGAGTGGGTAGACAACTGATGAAAGGCCTCTCCCTGCTTGGGTTTGCAGTTAAATGACTGAATTAATCAAGTGATGCATTCTGGATGGTTACGAAACTAGAATGAACGTGGTGCCAGATATGTGAGTGACTGTTAGGAAAACTGTACGAAAGAATAGGTACACACACACACACAGATCATTTGGGGAAATGCATATTTTAAATTCAGATTTTTCAGAAACAAACCTAGTGAACTGTATTTCATTTCTAAAATCGGTTGTTGGCAGGAGTGGAAGAGACCTTATGGGGTTAATTTTTGAGGTGCAGCTCTGTATGGCCATCGTGTCTGGCCAGCCCATCCTAATGACCGCTGCTGTAGCGCTTTGTCCGTTGGACTGCAGGCAGGTGGCGGGTCACTCAGATTCAGAAAAGCTGGTTGGAGGGAGGCATTCATTCAGACAGCTTCCCTCCAGCCAGTATTAGAGCTAGCTCCTTCCACAGAAACAGGGATTCTGAGGGCTTCCAGTGATTGGGAAATATCAAACACATAATATATAGATAACTAAAATATAGATAACTAAAAGGGCCCAGGGCCCCTTTTTCTCTTTTTACTGCAGACTGGATGGTCAGGTTCCTCTGCCTCTTTCTCTCCACTTTCTCCCAAGTTTTTCTTTGAAAAGATGTAAAGGGGAAATTGTACCTTTCTCCATTGTTTCTGTGTATCCACTGAGCATAGAATGCTGGTAGGGGCTATGGGTTTCTTTAAAAGTTTGACTCACAAGTATTGTCTTGGGAATATATGTACAATTATTCAAGTTAGTGGAGACCAGTCTGGCACGTTTTCAGGCAATGGCTTTACTCTTGTTGGAAATGCCCAAAAATGGGACATCTTTTTTTTTTTAATTGAAGCATTTACAACGTTGTGTTAGTTTTAGGTGTACAGCAAAGTGATTCAGATATATATTATTATTTTTCTGATTTTTTCCATTATAGGTTATTACAAGATATTGAATATAGTTCCCTGTGCTATACAGGAGGTCCTTGTTTATCTATTTTATATATAGTAGTGCGTATCTGTTAATCCCAAACTCCTAATTTATCCTCCCCCACACCTTTCCCTGTTAGTAATTGGAAGTCTGTTTTCTATGTCTGTTAATCTGTTTTGTAAATAAGTTCATTTGTATCACTTTTTCAGATTCCACATGCAAGTGATATCATATTTGTTTTTCTCTCTCTGACTTAACTTCACTTAGTATGATAATCTCCAGGTCCATCCATGTTGCTGCAAATGGCATTATTTCATTCTTTTTTTATGGCTGAGTAGTATTCCATAGTATATATGTACCACATCTTCTTTATCCATTCCTCTGTCCATGGACATTTAAGTTGCTTCCATGTCTTGGCTGTTGTAAATAGTGCTGCTATGAACATTGGGGTGCATGTTATCTTTTCAAATTAAAGTTATCATCTTTTCTGGATATATGCCCAGAAGTGAGATTGCTGGATGAGATATCTTCTTAGGAGGCCACTGGCAACGCTCAGAATGGAGATTTGTAGTCCCTATAGATGTCTGCTCTATGAGTGAACGTGGCATTGGGAGTCAAATGCAAATCTGCCACTTAGCTGTGTGACCTGAGACAACTAAAGCCCCTTATGCTTCAGTTTTTACAGCTGCAAATGGGAGGGATATGATCTTGCCTCCCCTTCGTATCTTCCTGACAAGTGGGTCCTTGGACATGCTGGCCTGTTTGCAGCTATAGGTCACCAGTCTTCCCATTTCCCCCAGGCTCCTATGTCACTCCATTTCTGTCTTGAGGCCCTTGGCTCGGCCTCTTGCTTGGAGCCCTGCTTCTATCCTTTGGACTTAGGTTTTCCCAACATTTCCTAGTGAAACCTATGTCCTCACCCCTGGCCGGGCTCTCCATCAGCTGGCCGGCTTGGATAGGCCGTTCAGAGATCACCTCCCGGCTCTTGGGAATTGAATGGTGGATTGTGTGTGAAACACCTAATACAGGGTAACAGGGATTGTTGATGCTCATTCCCTTCACTTTCCCAAGAAACACTGTCAATGACCAGATGAGGCAACTTGGGAAAACCACTTAAAAATCTCTGAGTCTGTGGAAAATAGTAATAATAATACTTACTCCACTGGGATAGGGGGACAGTCAAGGAGATAACATAGGTTAGGAGGTCCAAGTCCTGTCATCTGACACTGAAAGAAATTGAGGCCCCACTCAGCCAACTCCAGGTATGGCATCTGAGGATCAGAACCATCCAAGTGGTGAAAAGTATTTGCTATCAGAGCTGACTTACCCAGTAGGTACAGGGCCTAGATTTTACAATATTTTTAAGGGCCCATGAAAATATCTTACTTTCATTTTATTAAATGAGAAGAAAAAGGTTGAAGATAGAAGAAAATGTTTTAATATCTAATAGCAGTCTATGCATTTTTATAACAATGCAGTTGAAAAATATAATTTTTAATATTTTTGTCCATGGAGAAAGGGGCCATGAAGACAAAAGTGCTTGTATGACCCATGAAAGTTATAATTGGCCATGACCTCACGACCATGGTCTTGAAAATTTCAGCGGCTAATGCACATATCACCATTTTACACTTTATTTATTTATTTACTTACTATCTATCGATTGGCCACGCCATGCAACATGCAGGATCTTAGTTCCCTGACCAGGGATCAAACCTATGCCCCCTGCATTGGGAATACGGAGTCTTGACCACTGAACCATCAGGGAAGCCCCCGTATCACCATTTTAAACAGAAGTTCCCATCTTTTTTCATGAACCCGGAAGGAAATTCCCTACAGATAAGCAGAACCACTGAAACCTGGTGACTTCTGAGCAAGGGGACCTGATGACAGTCACCAAAATAAAATGTCTTCATGTCAGGGAAGCAGGTGTAGGTAAGGAGACCCAGCCTCTGAATGCAGGAAAGTCTCTTAGCTACTTCTGTTTGTCCTTGATATCCTGTGACCAGAGAAGTGATCTGAGATTTATTTGCCATCAGGTCAAAAAAGTCTTGGGATTGGGTAAAGTCTGAGGGCTTTTGTCAAATGGAGAGTTACATTGGTAATCCAGGACCCACCATGCATTGAGTCCTCAGCCCCTCAGCCTCAGGGAATACAAGTGTATTTCGCTCCTATTAAACAAGAGGAGAGAAAACCAGACATTCCCTCATCGAAAAGACTTCCCTGAATGTGAGAATCAAAGCAGGGCTCACAGTAAGAGAGTCAATATTCTGTTCGAATCTTTGAATTACTGCAAGGGAGGTTCAGGTCTCTGTCCTCACTCCATGCCTTTCCTGCCTCGTTTTAAATCCTCTTGGGGAGGCGATTTTCCCCCAAGACAATTACACCCCATCTCTAAGAGAAGGAGAGCTACTGTGTGTAAGCTCTGTCCCGCTAAGCAATATGGGCTCTAATTTCATCATGACATGATGGAACTGATCAGTTTCTTTGTATAAAATCTTAAAAGGGCTCCATGGACTCTTTAAGCCAAAAAAGGGCTTTTGAAAACAGTTCAGGAAATTGCCATCATGGAAGCAATTTCCACATGTGTCTCTCCCTTTAGGAGCTGATCTTTCCTAGACTCTAATAAGAAATGAAAGAGCAGCATATTTTCTTTTGAAAAGAAGGCACAATTAAAAACAAAAAGTCCCCAAGAATCCTGTACGTGGGAATGACATGCAGGCCATTAGCTTTCTTTGCTTGGCTTTCAAGCCTATCTGAATTCTCAATTTGCTGTGAGTATTCCGCTCCATCTAGGTCAAGGAGAATTACGTGTGTGTAACTGAAGTGGAGTGTGGATTTTTAGCAGAGCATGTGATCCTAAGCACACAGAAAGATAGTATAAATTTGCATCTTCTTAAGAGGAACCCTCTCTAAAAACACTGAAACCACTTTAATCCGATAAAATAAAAAGGGAAGGGGTGGAAATTCCACCCGAAGACTTCACACAACCTTTTCTTTTCATCTGAGTAAAGAATTACAGAATCAGCTGTCCAGCTGTCAAATGTCTCTGGGACAGATTTTTTAAATTGTCGTGCACAGAGAAATGGAAGATTAATATCATGTTTTGGAGACCAGGGGAACAGCTTCTGTTCTTGGGGGATGAGTCATGCCCTTCTTCCTGAGGATGTTTCAGAAATGAGGGTTGAAGCTACCTGAGGGGCAGAGAAGCCAGTGTTCCAGGAGGTTCCATTAATGAGGACACAGAACATATTCTTTAGGGTATCTGAGCCCCTCTGCTGTCCTGCCATGGAGCAGCATCTTGGGCTCCACCCAGCAGAGTTGCCGATGATTTACTGGAAACCAACATGTGGCTCATCTTGTGGTATTTCTTAAGTTTCTGATTTTGAATTTCTATGAGCATTAGGCTTGGTCTTTTTCCTTCTTCTCTCATGTTGCCACTGGGCTGTGCAACACAGACTGGAGTCAGATTTCTTGGAACGAGTTTCCTGTTGATTCATGCCCATGCTTTGTCCTCAGCTCAGCGTTCATGTGTCCAAGCCATTGGGTGACATATACAAATAGGCAAACGGTCCTAACTACTCTTCTGGCAATTGACCTGAGAAATTCAGGATAATTGCTTAAAGGGAGCATTTACTCTGGAAGTTGGTCCTTATGATTCAAGTTAGTTCAATTTCACAAGTAGTTTTGAGGGTCCACAGCACTATAGCAGGTGCTGTTTGGACTAGAAGGATGAAGAAGATATGGTTCTCTCCCTCAAGGACTTTACAATCGGGTAGGGAGGACAGTAGGGTCTGGAAAATGTCTGGTAGCGTGAGATACTCACTGTGCTGTCATACAGACAATGGAATCCTGCAGGAGAAGTGTGGGTAGGAGTTGGACTGGAAGGATAAGAAGGGTTTCACCATATAGAGAAGGTAGGAGGTAAGGGCATTGGGGGTGAAAGGAACAGGAATAAAAATGTTTGGACGAGGGAATCAGCTCTGTGTGTGCACTTGCACGTGTGTGTGTGTGCGCATAGGGGGAAGTGCAGGGTAGTATAGACATTGTGTGCTAGATGCTGCTGGAGATACAAAGACAAATCAGGCCCCAGGGCGTCCCAGCCTCAAAGATCTAGTATGGAAGACAGGCACGTGCATAAGTAACTTTAATATGAAACAGACTGCGAGAGATGCTGGGGAGAGTCAGAGGACGCACAGGCTCTGAGTGCATCTGAGAGAGAGATTTAGGGAGGAAGAGTTTCTTAGGACTTAGCATGATTAGATCCAGGGAGTCAGACAGTTAGAAAAGTCAAAGATGACTTTTGCATTTTAAAGACAGTATCTTTGAATGATGGAATAATAGACACATATTTTGCTCCTTGTTCAGATAAAATTTATAATTTTTTCCCTCTCATTCTAGACAACATACTCTGGTTTTCTTCACACTTTGGGATATTGATTTACCTAATGTCCTCATAAGTGAATAGAAAAACTAAAGTCTACCCCGAAGGATAACAACCTACTGGCCTCAAGCCCTGTCTGCAAATAGGTGCCTTCTAAAATAAGTGCTGTGCAAGCGACACATATGAAGAGTGAATGTATTTACAGCGAGTGAAGGGGGTGGAGGAAATGTGGTGAATTAAAAATCCAGAGGAGTTAAACATCTGAAATGCTAATATCTGGAAAAATCTCATAAAACATTTTTTTCTTCTAAGATGGCTTGGTGGGCTGTGGATGTGGTGGGAATGATCTGTGCGTCAGGTTGGGATAAGTCACAGCTCTGAGAGAATGGGAGATGGGAAAATGTGTACAATAAGCATAATGTCTTGGGAGGAGAGGGGGAAGGGTTGAATTCCAGTTAGATGGCCAAGGACTGTCATTTAATGAGCATTTACTACGTTGCAAATCCACATGGCTCTAAGCACATTATAGCTACGAACTCATCTGAAGTTAATAACAGCCTTATTAAGTAGATCTTATTATTACATTCATTTTACAGATGAATAAACTGAGGCATTACACATAAATAACTTGCCAAGACACTCAGTTATAAGTGAGTGGTACCCAGAGCCTTTGCACTTAATCTCTTTGCCAAAATCAGTCTCGATAAGAGAAGGTAAAAGAAAAGAGGTATTCCACCTTAGAGTGTTCCTGTATAAAATAGTATTTTGTTTAGATTTGAGGAAAGGGAATTTGTAAAACTGTGTTAAATTTGCTGGGGAGAAAAGACCAGGTCATAGAATCATACAATTTTAGAATTTTAAAGAGCCGTGATCTAGTTCTCATTCATAATAATTTTTTATTTTTTTTAGGTGAGGGAACTGAGACTAAGAGTCAGTTAAAATCATCACATATTTGTTTGCTAGAGGTGATCAACGTTAAATTTGCTTTAACGCGGAAAGAGGCAGAATGATGCTCGCCAGCTTGCTGCTATGACCCCACTGTGACCAAGGACCAGGAAGCAAAGATCACACATCTTATTTAACACAGGGCTCTAACTCTGGAAGGAAAGCTTGTAGCACGAGGGAGAAGGTCTACTTGACTTTCTAGGGAAGCAAAGTGGATGTCCAGGGGACTTCTGAACCAACTTTCAGATGAAGTGCTTAATTTCTCCTAAGGTGCCCTGATTAGCTGTTCAGTCTCAGCCACTGGCAGACCAGAAATAACATCCCTTTCTTTCTCCATAAACTTACCTCCAATAAATTCTTAATGTACAATATAGAATCTGTGTTGACTGGCAACTCGCTTTTCCGATCAAATCCAATACACATTTGCATTCATTTGATGGTTAGTTAAAGTCCTCATAAGGACGATCTGAATGTGTGTGAGGTAGGTTTGCACAGTGGTGAGGGGTCTGGCAGATTACTTTGAGATGGCTTCAGGTTCAGACTCCACGATGACTTGCACGTTGTGTAACCTTGGGCAAGATTCTTTACCTCTGTACGTCTCAATTTTCTCCTGTGTAAAATCAGTGAAACAATAATCCCTGTATCATAGGATTTGGGGGAGCATTAAATGAGTCATTGCAGATAAAGGGCTTAGCATTTGCCTGGCTCATAATGAGAACTCAATGTATCTTAGCTAATTTTAACAAACAAAATAAATTCATTATAAAACTTGTATAAGTTCATCATTATTGAAAATATAAATTACAGTAAGATATATAATGAATCAAGAGTTAATAGTGTTGGTTTATTGTAAATAGCAAACTTCCTTTTCCAAATTGGGTTTCCAAACTCAGGGTCCTTCTCAGTAGGGCAGAAAACCATGTTTGGAAAACCTTTTATGGAGACTACTATGTTGTTTGAAATCAGTCATGGAAGGTTCCTGTGAAAAATCTCTTCTGGAATTAGAGTTAGGAAATGCCTTTCTCCCTCTGAGGCTTTCTAACAGAAAGGAAAGCCACTTCACTCCCATTTTATTTTGACTGTCAGTAACCCCGCTGCTAAGTTTTGTGCTTAGCTGCAGAAATTTGCTTTAACATAGACTGGCTTTTTATTTTCCTTACTTCTTTTTACTCATTTTAATGATTTTTCAGTTTTATGATATTTGTGTCTTATATTTTAAGCTTTCTCAAAACCCTTTTATAAGCTGGAGGAGAGAAAGGTAAGTAAATACCACAAAACACTACCACGCAGGTGGTTTTTCTTATAAACAAGTCTTACGAGCAGTTCTACATCACACCTGGTTTGAAACATTTTTTTATTTGACCAAAAATCCAGTCAAAATGGCAAAGTTGATTTTTATATAAACATTTATTTTATGTTTTCAAAGAATGGGATGTGAAAGTCCCACCTTCACATGCTATTTAATTGCAATGGGGAAGGGGTCTTGCTGTGATGTAAGCTGACCTCATAGGGACATAACTTGCTCACGAACCCAAACAGTTAATAATAATGATACAACAAAGCCAAATAACCAAGCAAACACAGCAGCTAACATTTATAGAATATTTTACAAGGTATCCTCATATACCCTAGCTCATTTATTTTTCACATCAGCCCTGAAAATGAAGAAGCATTATTTTCAGCTCCATTTTATATGAGGAAACAGGCTCAGGTAGTGTTGGAGTCATGCTCCAGGTCTCATAGGAAAGAAATGCCCTAGTCAGGATTTAAAATAGATTTTAATTAAAAATCCCATGTCCTGTCCACTATTCCAGGCTGCTTTCCCAAGGCCTAACCTCTCGAGTGCAATAAGCAAGGTTGTCCTTTAACCTCTGGCCCTGCATCCAGAGGATTGCTTGATGGAGGAAGGTAGGAGAAAGCCAAGGGTTTCTAAGTAAGAACTGTCTTTCAGGTATGTTTCATCTGGAGGTTTGTCTTTTTCTTGTCTAAAACTAGGATGATTCTGAATGTCAATCTCTTCATAGTTGGGAAAGAGGTTTGGCTGAAAAAATTCTGCAACAGCAGTCAGCTGGGCCCACGGTGTTGGAAGAGAGTCACCTTTGCTGACATGGCTGTACTTTCATGGGTCTATGCAACGAGAACCTATCTAGAGCCATAAAGCCTCAGTAGTGAGTTCAATATAAGGCAAGCAGTGAATTTTCATGAATTTTAAATGTCTGACCTGAGAGTCTTGGCTATTGGGTAAAAAAAAAATGGGACCAGTTTGAGTGAGACTGGGTGTGGGATGAAAACTCGCCCAACAAATGAAGATGGGGCTTCATGGAGACCAAGACAGCCTCCAGGCAGAGATTCATCAAACACCTGATGAGGACGGGTGGGTATCTAGACCTGACTTAGACTCTGGTTCTACACATCTGCGCATTGTATTTTACGTATAGGTGAACTGTTTAGTGGTGGTATGTGGTGTATTCCATTGTGTGAGTTTAGTTCTCCCCACCCCTTCCTTTTGTTATCCTTATAAAACACTGAGTTATAAGAGCCCTTCAGGTATTGCTATGGAAAAGCCAGTGACTTGGGTGGACTTGGCCACCATTTGCCTTCACCACCCTGGTTCCTGGGCAGACTTGGGTCAACAGAGCTCCTGGCAGATCTCTGTCTGCTCTTACTCAGATGCACTGCTCCTTACCAGCAAGAAGGCCGTATTTTCTTGGAGACTTCCAGATTGTTCAATATGTTTTCTTCAGGAGAATGTGTTTTCTTTTGGTCACCATTCCAGAAAATGGCGGAAACTTAGAAGGACACTAAGACGTCTCTGTTTTCCCCCTGAACAACCCCTAAATTTTCAGAGTTTGAACTTCTAAGTCTTCGTTTGAAAGTCAGTCTCATTTTCCAAATTTGCAAGCAAGAGTTTCAACGGGGCAACATAAGTTTGTACAATGTTACCGTTCTAGAAAACTTCACATTTTGTTTTGTTTGCTCCAGGCACACCCCTCCCCAAACCACATTCTTCACCTCTGAGTTTATGAGAGAACAAAAGTCCTATCAGGAGTAACGAAACCACCTGAATCATTCTTTTTATATTTCCAGAAATAGTTTATGGGGCCACTGAAAGATGTTGATGCTATCTTTTTAATATTCTGAGAAATAATCCTATTAAACAAAAAACAAGGGAAACTGTTATGCCCACAAGGCGGAATTACCCAAAGCCTCCTGGCAGGGGTCGAGTTACTTGACAAAACCCTAGCTGTGCGGGGCTTCTATCTCTCCATCTCGGGCTCCGTGAATGAACAATAATTTGTGGATTCTGCTCATCTCTCTTTGCCAACTTTGTTCTGTGGAATTAGATACAACTTTGACAAATTAGAAAAGGCTCCCCCGTGCCCGCTGTCCTCAGAGCAGCACAGTCCGCTGATTGTGTGCTGGTCCTCTGAAGTCCGGCCGTGTCAGGCCGTCAGCGGCAGCCCGGCCACCAGAGCTCTCTTTTTAATAAGCAGGTCTGTCAGCACCAGGTCCTTCGGATCTTCCGACCTCTCCTTAATCCTCAGGACGCACTGACTTTCTTCTCTGTTTCGCTGATGGCAAAAGGCCCTGTGACAGGAAAGAAATCTCTTCTTTGTTTACAGCGTAGAGGCAACAAAATTAACCTTTGAGATTAACTGTAAATGAGTGAGGATCATGTTTTATCTTTCCCCAGGACCAGGGGTCAGGATTAACACATGCACGAAGGAGGGAGCGTTTGTACGCGTGGGCATGCGTGTGCACGCCCCTCCCCCATTCCCATTATGGCCCCAAATATCTTTCGCTATTGTCCTTTCTTTCTTTCTTTCTTTCTTTCTTTCTTCCTTCCTTCCTTCCTTTCTTCCCTCTCTTCCTCCCTCCCTCCTTCCTTCTTTCCTTTCTTAATTGAAATATAGTTGATTTACAATGTTGTGTTAGTTTCAGGTGTACAGCAAAGTGAATCAGATATATATATATATATATATATATATATATATATATATATATATATAAACTTATTCTTTTTCAGATTCTTTTCCATTATGGATTATTACAAAATATTGAGTATAGTTCTCTGAGCTATACATTAGGTCCTTGTTGGTTATCTAGTTTTTTAAAAAAATTATTTTATTGAAGTATAGTTGATTTACAATGTTGCATTAATTTCTGTTATACAGCAAAGTGATTCAGTTTTACATACATATATACTTTTTAAATATTATTTTCCATTATAGTTTATCACAGGATATTGAATGTAGTTCCCTGTGCTATGCAGTAGGACCTTGTTGTTTAGCTTATCTATTTTAAATCTAATACTGTGCATATGTTAATCCCAAACTCCTAATTTATCCCTCCCCTGCACGTTTCCCCTTTGGTAACCATAAGTTTGTCCTCTATGTCTGAGTCTACTTCTGTTTTGTAAGTAAGATCACTTCCTTCTTTATTCAGGTGTGAGTTTATTCTGGGATGGATAGAGCTAGTGAATGATATTCCATTTTTCTAATCTTCAATTGCATTTCAACTCTTACGAGAGGGATTATAAAACATCAGCATATTATAAATGATGCCCAATAAGTTATGGGTAAAAATGTCTTGGCTAAAGACACAACATCATCCAGTGAAGTAAACAGTGTCTGGGTACTGAGCAAGAACTATGAATGACACCACAAAGATAGGGCAGAGTGTCTCTTCATTGGGTTTACATGGCAGTGTATTCATGGTTAACAGTGTTGGATGGCAGAGTTGTGGTTCTCCAACATACAGAGAATGCTTTTCTGGTAAATAATCCTCTCCTGTTTTTTTTTTTTTTTTTTTTTTTTCCCAAACACAAATTGTTTAATAAGACAAATATTTGAGAGATCTTGTTCATATTCATTTCTAACTGATTGTGTTCAAAGTGCAGTTCGACTCAATTATATTTGCTTAAAATTTTTTGACGGTAAAGTTGATACAAACAACAGCTATGAGATGAAATTTGTATTGGGGAGAGAATGGAAGCCAATTGCCTCGATATAGATGTTATTTGTGGTCTCTGGAAACTCTTTTTTCTTTGCCAGCTATCACAATTTTTACAATTAAAAAAAAAACTTTTTAATATACTGCTACTTTTTCCTATAGTCTTTCTGAAGGTGGGACCAGATGAGGTTGAGACTGGACTATTTCTGACTTATGGGGAGCCCAGAAGTAGACTCCAGACATCCTCTATGTGCTGCTGAGAGCATCAGGACCTCCCATTCTGCTGCGTGCTCTCCATTTTTGATGGGTTTTTCACCTTCAAAACCCAGCTCAATAATGACAGGGAATCACCACCGCCCTGGTGACCAAATCCAAGCATCCTACTTAAGGCTCCTGTCTCTATTTCTCGAAGTTGCTGAAATGTGTCTGGGACTTGGGACAGTGAATCATTCTGGCCACAGCCACTGCTTAAAGCCAATGGTTTTATTAGAAGCATATTCGGATCCCAGTTTCTTCGTTTTGGGGTTGGCTTCTGTGGAATCTGACCACTTTTGTAATTTTGCTGCCTTTTGCCTAACAGAATTATTTTTTGCTGCCTTCAGTTCTGTTCTCTCTCTTCCTCCCTTAATGAACAGAACAAAACAAAGTGACATGTAAGCATAGAGCTATTTTATTTTTCACTCAATGGTGGCCATGATCATAACAATGAAACAGAAGAGAAAAGGGACTTTGTTGTAGGTGCAAGGTTGGGGTTATGCAAAATGGAGAAATAACCAGGTCAGTGCCCAGGAGCCTATCATACAATGATGAGCATTTCAGGGGAATGAAAAGAACATGTACGTTGGGATTCCCAATTTCTCTGTTATCATCGTCTTGGGCCAGGTATTTAACGTGTGCTGCATTGGTTTTGGCTGAGGAAAGTGCTTGGAGGAAGCAGCTCTTTAAGTTTACTTGTTGTCTCTGGGAGGTAATAAAGATCTTTATTTACAAATAGTGCACTTTCTGGGAAGTGCCTTTGTGTGGGCATTGCACACCCTAACAAAACGATGGGTTCTTTGTTTTGCCTCTATGGGAAGGGCAAAAGTTGGTCTGCAGGACACTGTTTTGCAACCAGACTTTTTACTCTCTGGGTGTGTGACACTGTTCATCATTTAACCTCTCTGCAACTTAGGATTCTCATTTCTGGAATGGAGTTAATAATGCTGTTAGAATCACTGAGGAACCAGGAGATGAAAGGACTGCACTTTCACTAATGCACTTTACTTCGCGTTTGCCTGGTATCTATCTTTTGAAATGCTGTTGTGTCACCTCCTCAGGGAAGCCTTCCTGGACCACTGGGGGGCTGAATGGCTCCCTCCTTGGTGAGAGCACTTATCTCACTACATGTAGCCCTGGGTTTATTTGGCTATTCCACCACTTGCCTGTAAGTTCCTTTAGGGTAGAAACAACGATCCTCATCTTGTATCAAATGAAACTTAGAGCCCAGCACAGTTGCTGGCTCCCAGTAAAGGCAGTCAAATGATGGATGAATTGAACTCCATCATTAAAAACAGTGCTCAAAAGGCACTAGAAGCTAATGTCTATCAGCTCCTCATGGCAATGTATGGTGAAACAAATTTTTAAAATTTTAAATCAATTTTCACACATTCTTAAAATAGAGTTCCCTAAATGTCCATGGATGGGAGGGAGACACAAGAAGGAGGAGATATGGGGGTATATATATACATATAGCTGATTCACTTTGTTATAAAGCAGAAACTAACAGACAATTGTAAAACAATTATACTACAATAAAGATGTTAATAAATAAATAAATAAATAAAATAAAATTAAACAAAAAAAAGTCCATGAAGTCTAAGGAAACAAAAAATAAAAGACCTTTACTGGGAAAAAATTTGGGGATGCTATTTCTCCCCCGTGTTTTCTCATATGAAGTGATGGAGAAGGTATAAGAGTAATGATTGAATACTGGGGCAAAGATGAAGTCTTTGGGAAAACCCTGGATTATATAATCACACCAGTTATACCCAGTATTCCTGTGTGACCTGCAATACAAAGCATCTTTTTAGCTGTATAAAATGATGTAAAAGTACTTGAGACAGGTCTTTTTGGTGAGTTTGACTGGCAGGTGAAAGAACAAAGAGTCATGTACCACAATGTTCATTGCAGCTCTATTTACAATAGCCTGGACATGGAAGCAACCTAAGTGTCCATTGACAGACGAATGGATAAAGAAAATGTGGCACATATATACAATGGAATATTACTCAGCCATAAAAAGGAGCAAAGTTGAGTTATTTGTAGTGAGGTGGATGGACCTAGAGTCTGTCATACAGAGTGAAGTAAGTCAGAAAGAGAAAAACAAATACCGTATGCTAACGCATATATATGGAATCTAAAAAAAACGGTATTCATGAAGCTAGTGGAATGGCAGGAATAAAGACACAGCTGTAGAGACTGGACTTGAGGACACAGGGAGGGGGAAGGGTAAGCTGGGATGAAGTGAGAGAGTGGCATGGACATATATACACTACCAAATGTAAAATAGATAGCTAGTGGGAAGCAGCCGCATAGCACAGGGAGATCAGCTTGATGCTTTGTAACGACCTAGAGGGGTGGGATAGGGAGGGTGGGAGGGAGACACAGGTAGGATGGGATATGGGGATATATGTATACATATAGCTGATTCACTTTGTTATACAGCAGAAATTAACATTGTAAAGCAATTATACTCCAATAAAGATATTTAAAAAAAAAAAAGAACAATGGAAGATATATTTTGGATTTTCCAGAAGTGAAGACAAATCTGTAAAACTAAATTGATTTCTCTCAACACACATGACCACTTTGATAGCGCTGGTCTGAGGAAAAGATGGCATGGTTTTTCTCTCTCATCTGTTCCTGTCTTCCTTCCCCTAACATCCGGTATTTTATAATAAAATTTCCAACAGATACGGGTTGTTCAACAGTCACTAGCAATACGTTGATTAATTATGTGTACCAGACTTTCAGTATATAATTAAGCTAAACAAAACTGCATTAAAGTAATATGAATAATTTGACTTCAAGCCACCAAAACAAGGAAACTGAGTGAAAGCAGAATCTCTGACCTCACTCACTTTAGCATATTGGAGGAGACAAAAATATAATCAGAGTTATAAATCATACAGCTGCCACAATATGGTGATGCAGAAAGGAAGTTGTTCTGACCTTTGATTTGGAGGAGTTTGAAAGGTAGAAATTAAAGTGAACACTTTGTTCTTCTGCTAGAAATAAAATTCTTCATCTAGGAAATACAAAACCAACAACAAAATACCTTTCCTTAGCTATGTGGGTAACATCTGTTTTTGTTGTCTTTTTTCAGGTTCTTACATTTTCTTCAATATGATTGAGGTAAGAGCCTTGACATTGTCTCAAAACTATTTTATGTCGACACATTTTACTGTCTCTAAAACTGAAATTCAGAGAATAAACTATATGTCACAACTACAAAAATAGGATAAGCTCTTAATAACCCCCCCAAATTATAAAAGTGATACTATTCACTGTGGATTCATTTGGAAAATGTGGAAAAGTGTGTTAAAAAAAATCCATTCATAATTCTACTGTTTTGAGAATCTTGAGGTAACCACAGTCAAGACTAGTTTTCTTCCAGTTAGAGTGTGTGTGAGTGTGTGGGTTGATGGTTGTCATGTTATATATACACTCTGGTAACTGCCTCTTTCACTTATGTTTCACATGCATTTCTCCATTTTAATAGAAACATGTCACATGGATAAATGATACTTTATTTAACAAGGTCAGTGTTTTTTAACATTCAATTGTTTCCAATTTTTAATCATTATTTTAGAAAACCAATGAACTATCCAATGCGCAACAGAGCCAGGCTTTAAACATTATTTGAAGAAAACAAAACACTCATGGAATATTGTCGATACTTTATAATAATTATAAATGCAGTATAACTTTTAAATTTGTGAATCACTATATTGTTCACCTGTAATTTATATAATATTGTACATCAACTATATTTCAATTAAAAAATAAAATAGAAAAGCAAAACATTTGAATGAACATAACTCTGTATGTACAGTGAACATAAATCTGTATGCATGGCTCTGATTTTTGCTTCCTATTAAATTCCAAGAGGAGTTCTTTCAATAAAGGGTATGAGCAGTTTTAATTCTCTTGTTACCTCATATCAAAGATTCATCCAGAAAGGCCAGAGAAGCTAAGCCACTTGCACTCCCACCAGCACGGAGGAGCCACATGACCAGCCCTGAAAAAGGATGTTCTTAGAGGAGCATTTCCATAGAAACTTGGGGTGAGGGTGGGGGAGGGAATGTAGAGTCATAAAATTGAAGAATCTAAATTTTTTTCCTTGTTTTCCTCCATGCACAAAGAGCGGCAGCAGAGGGAGAGAAGGAAGAGTTGTGAAAAAGGTCAAAAGCCATCTGAATGTATTGTTCTTATGAGAACCTATCTGCGAGGTATGAAACCTATTTAGAGCGAGTAGCCAATTCATCCCTCATCGGCATACCAGGAAGGATTTAAAGTGCAGAGATGCGACGAACCAGCTTAAAAATGAAAAGAACCAAAGCACAGAGGGCTGCGTATCCAGACTCACTCACCCAGTAAATGGATATCTTCACTGGTAATAGATTTTGTTCAAGATGCCACCCCACCGCCTTTTCTGAGAACTGCTCTCCCACCTGGTCCTTGAGCATTGGCACCTAGCAACTATGGCTGTACCCCTGCTGTGCTGATTAGACTGGCTGGCTGAAGCTAGGTTGGCTAGAGATTTTCCTGAAGATAGTAAGTTGGTCTTTCACATAAGCTGGTATTTCTTTGGTTTCAAGGAATAGAAAACTTGACTTATGCCATCTTAGGCATAAAGGTATTTTGTTGACTCACATACCCAAACTGTTCGAGGAGAGACTTGGGCTATTGGAGTGATTTGATGGAGGACTCAAAAATGATGTCATCCAAGTCTTGGCTTCCTTTCCTTTGAGTTGGCTCAACCCTCTAGCTGGCTCCCCTCATGGTCGCAGGTTACAGCAGCCCTAAACTCACATTCTCACTCAGATAGACACAGAGGAGAAGAGTGAGATTGTGTCCTAGCTTTCTAGACAAATCTTCCCAGGATTCACTATCTAACTGCAGCTACTTAGGTCTGTGTCTTTCCCTGAACCAATCACTGGCCGTGGAAATGGAAGCCACTGGTTGACTGAAGCCAATTTGACTTTCCCTCTAGAGTGGAGGTAAGGTCCATCCTTCACCCACGGCACTGCTGGGGAATTGGAGTAATGTCAGGAGCGGCGAACTACATCCCACAGAGGAAATCAACAAATATGCACTAACATCTCCCTTGTGGTTGGGACTCTAACTTGTAAAACTGGTTGTCATGGGGGGTGAATCCTACCAAATGGGTGGAGCAGCAGTAGAATGACCAAAAGAAAGCAGGTGGGACAGAGAAGCAAACACAGGGGTGAGAAGAGAATACTGATGAATTTGTATTTATTTCTTCTAGTGCTTTCAAGGTCTAGTTCTATCCTACCCTCTGTTCCTTGAGAATTCCCCATGTCCTTATAATAACTGCCCCCCTTTTTGATTAAGTCATTTTGTGTTGTTACCTGCAGGCACACGTGCACCAGTAATGGCTTCTAGAACATTCCCAAGTCCTGCCTAACTTTACTGCCTCCTTTGGCTCAGATGTGAGCCTTCCATTTGATAGTTCTGTCCCTCTTTTAAAGGTGATCTTATAAGGTGTCTTGGATTAAATGCAGCAAGCAGGAACAGGGAGCAGTAAGAGCTGACCATGAACCTGAGACAGGCTGCCAATAGTTTATCACACCCATTTGATATGGGTATAAGGACATTTGAGTCCATTTGCTTAGCAGATGTTTATCAGTTCCCACCATGGGAATGTTGCAAAAATCTTCAAAGAAGACTTTTCTCCCCTCCTCCCTGCACCTTGGATGCAATGTTCTGTGAAATATGTTGAATTTTTTTTTCTTTACAAAACCCATAAAAATGTCCTGGTTGACATGCAATGTTGTGACAAGCCCTAGTAGATTGTGTCAATCATATTGCCTTATGTTACATTAAGTGACATATTGTAATGTGATTGATACAACATGGGATGACACATCATAATGCAAAATATCATCTGGAAAATGTAGAAAAACAACAGAAGACTCGAAGCCACTTTTACTTCCTAATTCTTTGAATATGATGGTGGAAAAGATCTGCTGCATTAGGATAGTTACCTGGGAAAGGGTTCAGGGCTTGTCTGGGTTTGCTGCTCTTTCCTTCGTAATTAACAGGGAATGTAGAAAACAATTGCATCTTTGGGGACTGATAAACTCCGAGTTTGAACTGAATGTCTCTAAGTCTTTGTACGGTTCTTCAGTGACATATCTTTTCTGTACATTAAAATTGCCTTCAGAACTTTTATAACAAAAGAACTCCATCCACCCACCCCAGTTAATATTCTCCTCTTTAAAATCTCTGATATTTCTTTCCCTCATTCTACAAAGACTGGGGAAAAAACACCTTTTCAGATTTCACTGTAAGGTCCATGAGGGTCTTGTAGTGGAATATCTTTAAAAATTTTTACTGTATCTGCAGAGTCTTACACAGTGCCTGGCACATGGTAACACTTAATATGTGTTTGTTAAATGACTTATGGAAGAGTCTTTATCTTTAATTATACTATATTTGCATTTATTGAGTGGCAATTAATTAAATAGAATAAAGTACCATGTATGAGTTTCTTAGCGCTGCCACAGCAAATTACTACAAACGTGGTGGCTTTATTCTCTCATAGTTCTGGGGGACTGAAATCTGAAATCAAGGTGTCAGCAAGACCAAGCTCCCTCTGAAGGCTTTAGGGGAAGGTGCTTCCTTGCTTCTTCCAGCTTTTGGTGGCTCCAGAGCTCCTTAGCTTGTGGCTTCATACTTCCAAGCTCCACTTCTGTCTTCACATGGCCTTTTTCTCTGTCTCTGTGTCTTCTCTTCTTTTTTTTTTTATTTAAAAAAATTATTTTATTTATTTTTTATACAGCAGATTCCTATTAGCTATCTATTTTATACATATTAGTGTGTATATGTCAATCCCAATCTCCCAATTCATCCTGCCCACCCCCCTCCTGCTTTCCCCTCTTAGTGTCCATACATTTGTTCTCTACATCTGTGTCTCTATGTCTGCCTTGCAAACAAGTTCATCTGTACCATTTTTCTAGATTCCACACATATACGTTAATATACGATATTTGTTTTTCTCTTTCTGACTTACTTCACTCTGTGTGACAGTCTCTAGGTCCATCCATGTCTACAAATTCTTCTTCTCTTCTCATAAGGATCCTTGTCATTAGATTTTAAGTCCACTTGGATAACCTCGAGATGGATGATTTCATCTCAAAATCCTTAACTTATTTACATCTACAACTACCCTTTTTTTCCAAATAAGATTGTATTTACAGGTTCCTGGTGGATATATATTTTGGGGGTCCACCATTCAACCCATATACCCCAATTAACAAAAATAATAAGATGGGGGTATGTTAGGGAGGTTAACATTTTTGGTTGGCAGTTTCATAAAATCTCTTTGTTTTGATTTGTGTTGAAAACCTTTTCTGTTTACTTTTACATCTTAGTAATGATAGTATTATGAAGTTGATTATATGTTTCTTTAATAATAGTTGTCTCTGTAATATCACAGGCAGCTTTCCTCTTCTGAATATGAATTTGCACTATTAACTGAAGATTGAGAGAATGGAAAAAACTGAGATGCGTTTATTGACTACAATATAGACTCTTAAAGTCCTTTAAAACATGCCAACTGACCTCATGTCCTCCCTGAATGTGTGTGAGATACACGGGCTTTGTCCTCTGTTTAAACACAGGAGTGTATGAAGGAATTCTGGCTAGTTGATGATTTTGAGTATGTAAAGTTTCGCTAAATGTGAACTTCATCCCTGTTACCTACCCTTAAGCCCATATCCACCTACAGAGAGGAGAGAAACAAATTTGGAGTGACCTCTTCCTTGTGGGAGAGGTGACATGAGAAGGGGACAGGCTATTCAAGAGAGAAGGTCAGCTTCAGGGCCACCAAATGCTCATTCAAAAGAACACTCATTCTCTAAAAATGTGTGGCCAGATCCTGATGCCAAAACATCAGCCTCTGTACACCAGTGCCAAATTGAATCTCCGAGACAGAACTTTGGGTGAAATAGAAAAGAATAGCTTTAGTGCTTTGCCAGGCAAAAGTGGACAGAGCGGACTCATGCCTTTGAAAACTATGTGTCCCAACCCAGGGGAGTTTGTTGAGGAGTTTTAGGGCAACAGTTCAAGGGTGGGATCGATGATGAGATTAGGGTGTGTGCAGGGCCTGTACTCCTCTAATCTGGTCTCAGGTAATCTTCTTGATGAGCTTCTCTGGTTCCTTTAGTCTGGCCTCAGGTGGTCTTCTCTGGTATGAAGAATGGTGACATCCTCCATTTGTTGGGTTTTAATTCTATAAAGGGCTTAAAGGCATTGGTATGTGTATCTCTTGAGATGGATACAGCATATACAACCTGCCCCAAGGCTGCACTATTGTTTCTTGACTGCTCCTCTTTTGTCTCTGTATCCCCTCCCTTCCCTGTTTAGCAACTGTTCAAATCTGCCCTTTGGAACTCAGGGAAGGTCCTGGAGGCTGGAGGGGGACAGAAGGGCTTCCCTGCCCCGGACCCCCACAGGGTCTTGCTCAGTTTCTTTCTTTTAATTTAATTTTTATTTTTGGCTGCATTGGGTCTCATTGCTGCACGTGGGTTTTCTCTACTTGCGGCGAGCGGGGGCTACTCTTTGCTGCTGTGCGCGGGCTTCTCATTGTGGTGGCTTCTCTTGTTGTGGAGCACGGGCTCTAGGTGCACGGGTTTCAGTAATTGCAGCACACGGGCTCAGTAGTTGTGGCTCACGGGCTCTAGAGTTCAGGCTCAATTGTTGGGGCACATGGGCTTAGTTGCTCCACGGCATGTGGGATCTTCTGGGACCAGGGCTCGAACCCGTGTCCCCTGCATTGGCAGGCGGATTCTTATCCACTGCACCACCAGGGAAGTCCCCCTGCTCAGTTTCAGTCCTCTTACTCATGAAGTCCAATATGCCTCTGGTCCTTCTTTCTAACAACAAGGCAGCGGGACCATAGTTTTATATTAACTTTTCCCCTCTTTGTTCAATATCTTGTGGCTGCACAGAGTAATTTAATAAATCAAAATCATCTCTTTCAATTTTCATAGTGGCTACATTGGTGTTCTTTTGAATGGAGTTCAATTATTGGGATGGCATGTATTACTTTGAATCATTTTACAGCTCAATCAATACACACATCTTCATAATAAATATTGATGTTCCTTGGAAGCCTCCACCAGTGTATCACACATTCAGCATGGCTGTTAGGATTCAGGCAGCTCTGGGTAATTAATATTTTTATTTTCTCCTTCCATTGAACTCACATCTGAATGTGGCCCTTCAAGAGGGAAGAGGAATTCTGAAACAAGCAAAGTCATTCCATAAGCTATTTTACACTAACAACACTTCACGAAGTTTGAGAACTGAAATATGCTCTGGAACGCCACTCCTACAGAATAAAGACTCAACTCACTGGGGAAAACGAATAGCCTAACTGCTTTCATCTTTGAAAATGACCAGCCAGGAAGAAATAGAATGTTTCCTTAGTAGGTTTAGGAAAGGGGAAATCTTAACTCAACTAAATCCTCAAACAAATATCAAAGGCTTGTATCTAGGAAAACAAACAGGATACCTGGGGAGTGTCTTCTGAAGGTGCGATGAAATCTGAATATCTGAAATCCCAATATCATGATCACTATGCTTATTAAATAAGGTTCTTATCTGATCTTATATCTGAGTGTATATATATATATATATTTTTTTTTGTGTGTGTGTGTGTGTGTGGTACGCGGGCCTCTCACTGTTGTGGCCTCTCCTGTTGCGGAGCACAGGCTCCAGACATGCAGGCTCAGTGGCCATGGCTCACGGGCCCAGCTGCTTCGCGGCATGTGGGATCTTCCCAGACCAGGGCACGAACCTGTGTTCCCTGCATCGGCAGGCGGACTCTCAACCACTGCGCCACCAGGGAAGCCCCAAAATAGAACAGTTTTGAATTATGGCCTGAGGCTAAATTGTGAGACAAGAAGGATTTTGTTTATTTGTTTCACAAGCTTAGAAAGTTTTTCCCAAATGCTGGAAAACAGCATACCCTCTGAGTGCCTACCGTGTGTACTCAGAGCAGTGTTTTTCAAATGTTTCCAAAATATCTTCTCCAGTCGGTTTGTATCAGGTATTGTCCCAATGATTTTATTTTGCTTTTGTAATTTGAGCTACATTTCAGGGCTGATTTATTACTGGAATGTGAAAATCCTTGCCAGTGTTATAAAAGGAAAAGGCAAACCCTTCGCACATTTAGCAGGATCACAACAGTGTTGACTCTAAACTTTGAAATCTTCCAAATGGTCTAAGCTCAGAGCCCTTTCTCACCCATTTCTGTGCAATTTATTTCAAACCTTTCCCAGACCCAGAATTTTGAACATTTCATGTTGTATTTTCCTACTTATTTTTGTCTTTGTTGCTCCTAAGACTAGAAAGCAATGTTGTTCAGAGTCAGAAAATTTTAAGTAAGAAAATAAGAGCCCTGATTGTAAATTTAAGGCATTCTATGTTGCTTTACTTCTGTGTATATATTGGTACCAGTAATTTGATAACATAGAGCACTGAATGAAGAAAGTGAGGAATGATCCAAATATGAGGGAGTGTGCACTGCACATTCAGACCTTATCAGCTCCAGGATCAGTTATCTGTTTGAAGAAAATTACATTGCATCTGTCAATAGACTTAATAACTCAGTGCCTGCTATTTGATAATGGATAATCACACAAATTCAGGAAACTAGACCATATGCCATTCCAGTTTTCTATTCTCTTATTCACCTTAATTTTCTAGATGAGTGAAATTATCTAGTCCTGGACTCAAGATGGCATACATGGGAATAGAGCCTGCAGGAATCCAGCTGCCTCTGATGTTAGCGGCCCACAGGGCACGGCTGCTGGGTTATGTCTGCGACCCTGGCAACTAATTGAAATGGGCAGAGTTTGAAAAATTGTAAACCTGGACAAAGCAAGTGATTTATGGATGGAAAAATAATAAAGGATGGATGTGGGACAGCTGAGGGAATCGGCTGGTGGGGAAAAGTGAGGCCATAGGGGTCAAGGATTCAGGCTCTAAGGAATAATTCTGATCTCTGTATTTAGACCAGGAAGACTAGAGACTAAATGGTGGAGATGATTTAGGGGTGTTTTTCCCTGGAAGCAGGGGATGTTTCAGGGCTCTTCATTTGTATTGATCCAAGATGCTATTTCTATTTACAGAACAATTTCTCTACTCTCAAATAATATGGTCATCGTATCACTTAGTAGTGATTTTGACAATGATTGTTGAGTGAATTAATTTTAATGATAAACAAATAGATGTCCCTTGTTCTCAGATATCAAGAAGATCAGAAGCAGGCATTTTCTGGTGTGGATCTGGCTGCCCGGGGACGTCATCAGGGACTTGAACTCTTTCTACCTTTGTGCTATGCCCTCCATACCAGGGTTCTTGTCTTGATGCTTGTTTCTGGTTGTCACCAGGTGACCACCACATCTATATCCTCCTGTGCAAGACAGGAAGAAAATGACTGAGTCATCAGCATTTGCCCCTTCACATCAGGAGAAGCAAACCTGCTCCAGAGGCTCCCAATAGACTTTGACTTTCATCCCATTAGCCAGAACTGCATCACATCAACATCTTGAACTTCCAAGAAGCTGCACAAGTAAGCATCTCACTTGCGGCTGGGCATATGGCTGCTTGAAAACAATCAGAGTTTTATAAACAATGAAGGAAAAAAGAATGCTTATCAGTTGGGCAATGAGCAGGGGATGTCACAACCATCTACTTAAGATTTATTGTGGAAGGAGACTAAGTGTTAGACAACTGTGCTATCTCACATAATCACAGGGAAGAGGTGATTCAAATGATGTCAACAGTGGGGGCCACGTGGACACCACTGTAGTCTCTCTTTACATGGTCTTTTTAATAGGAGTGAATTAGATGTTTTGGGAATTTGTATCAAATCAAGCAAAACCACAAGGCTATACCAGGGAGAGCTGACTCAGCAAGGACAGGAAACTGAATCCACATTTTCAACCTGGTTCTTGGCTGGAATGATCTCTTAGGTTTCTACAAGGCCAGAGTCTCAGCTAAGCTCCTCTCTGTCTCTCTCCCAGATTTCCTGACTTTTAGACCTCAGATTTCTGTGGGCTGGGAATAATAATCAAATCATGTTCCTAGAGGAAGAGGACATCTTGCTGCAATAAGAGTCTATCACCTATTAACTTAATCACACAGATAAGAACATGAAAAAGCTATGTACATTTTGTACCTATGCTACATTTCTTTTTCTCCCAGGCAAGCTCACAGGGTTTGATAGGCATCTAACATCTCCAGAAATGCTAAAGAGGGAAGTTGAGGCAGATCGTACTCTGTTTGACAGATATGGATCCTGAGACTCAAGGCTTTTTCCTGAGTCACCAAGCAACAGTCGCCACTGCAGATACTGCTGGAAAACTCTTTCCACTCGGCCACATGGCCTTGCTGCAAATGGATGCCTCTCAGAAAGCTAAATCACTACCTCGAATGAAGACAAGGCCATTGGTCAAGCATTTTCTTTTGAAGTGAGGATTTCCTTGAGTAGTCAGTTAGGGTGCGCCAAATGCCTCAGCCAGAGGATTTGCCAGAAGCTGGGCTTGTCTTGGTAGATTCATGAGGGCTTGACAAGGTCACCATTTTAGTTTCTGCATCTTTTAAGTGAGAGAAAATGTGTTTCTAACTTAGAATTTGTATCCTTCATTCTTGTACCTAATTGTGGAATAGCTGTGAATAAGTATGTAAAATTGTAATGGGCGAGTGTCCTTTTTTTTTCTATCATTTACTCACTCAACTATTAATGGTGTATCCACTATGTCCCCAGCATGGTTCTAGGTGGGGAGAATACAAGACAGGTGAGCTTGCTGCTCCCTGGGGCTTTCGTTCTGGCAAAGGGGAGGCACAAACAGCAAGTTCATGATTAGTGCTTTCAATGAGCTGAACTCAGAAGGTGGCAAGCAGAATATGACTTCATAGTTTTTCTTACCACTGTTCCTTGGAAACTGACTCTTGCACTATTCATCCCCATCCTGTGGACAAAACCTTGGGCTAGCAGCATCATTTTCCCACTTTTAGTTACAAGAAAAATCTCCAAGGTATTTGAAGGATACTGCTCTAAGAAAGAAGAAGGTAGGCTTGCTGAAGGAACAGGAAACCAAAAGCACCATGGTCACCTTTCTTCCTGGGAAGGGGGGAGACAGCCTGGGAGCAGCTGAGGTGGGAACTCAGGTGGGAGCTGGCCAGGTCCTGGGCCAGGAGTGCGGATTTTATTTCTAGCTTGAGCAGCAGCAGTATCAGAGGGTTTTGAGCAAGAGAGTTATGTCCTCTGATGTGTAGTTTCAAAGATCACTGACTTTTGAGGGGGAGTGGACTGTAGGGAAGCAAATGAGGAAACAGAGACATGGGTGGTTGGGGAAGGCTCCTGCCCTTTGTCCAGGGGAGGGAGGAAGGTGAGGAGGAGGATAGTGAAGATAGTGAAGATGGATTGGGGGCCTGCAAAGTCTTTCAGGTGGACCCTTCTCTCTTCTAGTCCATGAAACCTACCCCTGTGGCTGCCATGCTGTAGTACTTAGTAAGTCCTCCATGAATTTCACGTGGACACCTTTGTGAGTTAAAGAAGTGTCGTTTATATGATTTAACGAAAAATGTGTCTTGTGGCTTCCCTAACTTCTTCTCTAACATCTCACAACCCCTGTCTAAATGCAAATCTTAGAATATAAGCATGTATTAGAGGCAAAAAATCAGGCTAAGGTAAACTTTCCCTGACTCAGAATTTTTCTAATTGTCACACCTTGGCATAATTCAGCCTTCAATCCCTACACAGAAGAAAAAGCATCATTAAATATTAGAAGAATTTAGTTGACTGACTTTTTTTTTTTGCGGTACGCGGGCCTCTCACTGTTGTGGCCTCTCCCGTTGCGGAGCACAGTCTCCGGACGCGCAGGCTCAGTGGCCATGGCTCACGGGCCCAGCCGCTCTGCGGCATGTGGGATCTTCCCAGACTGGGGCACGAACCCGTGTCCCCTGCATCGGCAGGTGGACTCTCAAGCGCTGCGCCACCAAGGAAGCCCTGACTGACTTTTTATAAAGGTGTTCTCACTGCGCCTTCACTTTTCCTCTCTCTTTCTCTCCCTCTGCCTTCCTTCCTTCTTTCTTCCCTCCCTCCCTTCCTTTCTTTCTTTCTCTTTCTTTCTTTCTTTCTCTCTCTCTTTCTTTCTCTCTCTCTCTCTCTCCCCCTCCCTCCCTCCCTCCCCCCTTCTTTTCTTTCTTTCTTTCTTTCTTTCTATTTCTTTCTCTCTTATTTCATAAATAAGAGAATGGGAAAGCAGAGGACTTCATCTGAGAAAGAAAACTCAAGGGGCGGTGCCATCACTTACCCAGTTTTACATTTATACACATTTGTCAATAATTATTTTGAGGAAATGAAAGGAAATTCAGTGATAACTTTAGAAAATAAAGAAACAATCCACAATATAACCAGAAACCACTCCCAGAGCCACCATAAAAGTTCAGCACAGTGCATGGCTTCAAAGCAGAACTTGTGAAGCAAAAACCATGATTAAGGTGTCCTTGTGCCTGTTGGGAAGGGATGCGTCAGGTCTCACAGGGGCCTGGTAAAAGGACTCTGGGGTGAGCTGAGTTTGTGACTGGCCAGGATAGGCCTCAGTGCCTGCTGTTGAGCTCCCAGACCAACACCAGCATCTGCCTCTGGCCTCACTGCTGTAGACTCAGTTCTGCCTGTGACGACGGCTGCCTGTCCTGACGTCTTGTTCTTGTGGCTGACGGCTGGCTAGGGATAGAAGTGGGGAGTTGGTCGCCTGCCCTCTGCTTGTGGGCCCACCTCCTGCAGGCCAGACCCCAAACAACCCTAGGAAATTCATTCTTAAACGGGGAAGAACACAAAACCTATGAGACTTAGGAGATGTCCTTCTCTTTCTTTAAGGCGTTTGCTTCTCCACGAATGGTCCAGTTCCTCTGCTTCTTCAAGGCAGTGGGTTGGCCTGGCCACAGGCCCTTTCTTTGTTACCCTCTGCGGACACCACGGCCTGTAATATCTCCCAAGATGTTTCTGTTTGTTTCAAGGCAAATGAAACTTCATGGATCATTTCTTCCTTCTTTCCTAGAGCAAAGGCTGGCACAAGGGAGGGAGCGGAAAACAGAGAAAGTCAACTTCTCAGCACCCGCAGAGCAAAGTGCTGACCCAGCCAGCGAGGGGCACTGGGACCAGAACTGACTCCGGAGCAGCTGGCGATGCACAGGGCACATTCATCATGCAGCTTCCTGAGTGGCAGGTGAACGAGATTCCTAGGGATCCCGTGCTCAGTCTGTAGCTTAAGAAATATAACAATCTTACTTCTTCTCTCCTCTCTCTGTCTTCTCCCTCTCTCTCTTCTAAAATAGCAGCAGATATTTTTCATTTCTAACCCAGATGCTACTATTTCTCTGTTATTTGCACTTACTGTGTTGAAATGCAACAGATGTTTCAAAAGGCTTTAAATTCCTCATGCGGGTCCCTGACAAATAAACTGCACACATAACTTTACAGCCTTCCTTTGCTCAGACTCTTGGCAGATTTTTCTTTCCCCCAGGGTGGAGAGGGGGAAGAATAATTCTGTAACAAAATGGCAATGAAAAGAATATAATAATAATAATGACTATTTATTGAGCTAGGACGTTTAGTTACCCCAAGTAGCTTTCCCTCTGTTATTATTAGTTTTTTTAAATACATTTACTTATTTATTTATTTTTGGCTGCATTGGGTCTTCACTGCTGTGCGCGGGCTTTCCCTAGTTGCCACGAACGTCTTTGTTGCAGTGCGCGGGCTTCGCATTGCAGTGGCTTCTCTTGTTGCGGAGTACGGACTCTAGGCACCTGGGCTTCAGTAGCTGTGGCTCACGGGCTCTAGAGCGCAGGCTCAGTAGTTGTGGTGCATGGGCTTAGTTGCTCTGCGACATGTGAGATCTTCCCGGACCAGGGCTTGAACCCGTGTCCTCTGCATTGGCAGGCGGATTCTTAACTACTGAGTCACCAGGGGAGTCCCCCTGTCTGTTATTTTATTTGACACTTGTAGCTATGCCAAGAGAACAGGTATCATTGCCCCCATTTTACGTATGAAGAAATTGAAGCACACACAGGATAAGGAAATTGACTGAAAATAAAGCTGATCCATATGTGAAGATAAGAACTTGAAGATAGATCATGGAATCTTAGTCTTTGAGCACAGACACAAAAAACCCTGAAATGAATTCCTTCAAGAAACCGAATTTCCCAGACTTTACCAATAAAAGAGGTCCCAGCATAAGTAGCACCCACATTTTACGGGATTTTAGCCCTCCTTGTATTCCTTCTAATAGTCCCTAGGCATGTCTCAGGTATATTCACCAATGGCTTTTTTTGTTGCGGTACGCGGGCCTCTCACTGTTGTGGCCTCTCCCATTGCGGAGCACAGGCTCCGGACGCGCAGGCTCAGCGGCCATGGCTCACGGGTCCAGCTGCTCCATGGCATGTGGAATCTTCCCGGACCGGGGCATGGACCCGCGTCCCCTGCATCGGCAGGCGGACTGTCAACCACTGCACCACCAGGGAAGCCCAACCAATGGCTTTCTGATTCTCCACTTCCCTTTAGATTTCTGAAGCTGTGCGCCTCACCCTTGCCTTATGTATGAGTACCTTTCCTTGCTGAGAACTTCTAGAAGCTCCAGTGCCAGGCCTGTCACCCTGTACCCTGTTGGCTGTACTGTGCTGGAGTAGGGCTGTGATCCGTCCAGAATGGGACAGTCCTTCTCCCCGAGACCCTCCTGTCTCCCAGGTACTCCCTAAGTCTTAGACTAACAGGTTTTTCTTAGAACCTTCTCTCTGCCCAGGGCCCAAGCTGTGTGCAGATCTCAAGCTCTTCCACTGTCCTCTCCTTGTCTCTGGTCCACCAGTTAATCAAAATCTGACTTAGGCACACAGAGTGCATAGCCCTCTGCTGGCCCTCCCTCTTCAGCTCTTAAATATTAAACAGCTTGAAAAGGAATGATGAGTTACCTGAGCAACAGAAAAGTGTAGATGTTCCTCATGGCATCCTTGCTTGCTCCTGTCAGGTCTTCGCTGACAGGTCTCCCAACAGAACCAATCAGCGGCCCTGCAATCTAGATGGGAGCAGATTGCAGCTCTAAGTCAGCCATCTAGTTGGTGAAGGGGATGGGAAAAAAGGGTGGGAGCCCTGGGCTCCTTGTCATTCCTGCCATCTGTCTGCCAGAAGGCTCTTCTCTCATGGGATCCAATCTCTCACCTCCTTCAGGTCTTTGCACCAAGATCACCTTATTAATGAGATCTTTCTTAACCACCCTATTTAAAACCACCCTGGGCCTAACGAACCCACCTCTCTGTTTAATTGTTCTCCATAGCATTAATAAAATAGACATGCGCTTCCCTGGTGGCGCAGTGGTTGAGAGTCCGCCTGCCGATGCAGGGGACACGGCTTCGTGCCCCGGTCCGGGAAGATCCCACCTGCGGCGGAGCGGCTGGGCCCGTGAGCCATGGCTGCTGAGCCTGCGCGTCCAGAGCCTGTGCTCCGCAGCGGGAGAGGCCACAACAGTGAGAGGCCCGCAAAGCGCAAAAAAAAAAAAATAGATATAACATAAAACACATGTAACAAACAATGTATCACTTAGCCACTTAACTGAACTTCTAAGTGTACCGTTCAGTAGTGTTAAGTATATTCGTATCGTTGTGTAGCCAATCTCCACAACCTTTTTGTCTTGCAAAACTGAAACTCTAAACCCATTAAACAGCAACTCCCCTCTCCCCTGCCCCCCAGTCCATGGCAGCTACCCTTCTATTTTCTGTCTCTATGAATTTGATTACTCTAGGTGCCTTATATGTGTGGACTCATACAGTATTTGTCTTTTTGTGACTGGTTTATTTCACTTAATGTAATGGCCTCAAGGTTCAACCATGTTGTACCATGTGCCAGAATTTCCTTCCTTTGTAAGGCTGAATAATATTCCACTTCATGTATATACCACAGTTTGTTCATCCATTCATCCATCAGTGGCTACTTAGGTTGCTTCTATCCTTTGGCTATTGTTAATAATTTGTCACCATAGTATTTTTCACTTTTATTCTAAATTAAGTACTTACTTGTTTTTTGGTTTGTATCTCTCATTAGACTATAAGGTCAAAAATTTCTGTCTTTTTTGATTCCTGCTATGTTCCCAGTTCCTAGAAAAACATCTGGAACATAGTAGGTACTCAAAAATTTTTGCTGAAATATGGATGGACCTAAAAGATGATCATACTAAGTGAAGTAAGTCAGACAGAGGACGACAAATAGCATATGACATCACCTATATGTGGAATTTAAAAAAATGATACAAATGAACTTATTTACAAAACGGAAACAGACTCACAGACAAAGAAAACAAATTTATGGTTACCAAAGGGGAAAGGGGTGGGGGAGGGATAAATTAGGAGTTTGGGATTAATGGATACAAACTACTATATATAAAACAGATAACCAACAGGAACCTACTGTATAGCACAGGGAACTATATTCAGTATCTTATAATAACATATAATGGAAAAGAATCCGAAAAGAACATATATAAATATATATATATAAATGAATTGCTTTGCTATACACCTGAAACTAACCAAGGTGGTATTAAATGGTCTCTAAATATGAGTTATATCATCTCACTTATCTTCAGGTCACCTACAGACCAAGGTCCCTTTCTTTCTTCAATCAGACAATGACTTTGAAAGCTGAGTACACAGGTGGGACTTGGCTGTGGTCCTCACCAATAGGACTGTCTCAGTTCTTTTCTCACAGGGGCTGACGGGAGGGGTCCTAAGACACATTTCTCAGGACAGCAGCCTGATGTTTCATTGCTGCCCCCAGTCCGATGCTGCCAGATTCCTCAAGTCATAATTTATGTGTGCAGTTAAGCTAGAGGGAAAGAAGAAGCGTAGGGGAAATAAAAACTCTTCTTCACATATGTGCCCTGCCTTTTTCTCATCTCCATCAACTATAGACTTTAAGGACCTGATTCCAAACAACAAGAAAGCTGAAGGAATAACAGTGTTTTCTTGTAATAATTATTGATGAAACTGAAGCCCAGCATTCAGATGAGTCCCTTCCAAATCCTCAAATATCAAATTGTCCTTAGAATAATCTGAGTGTAGATGACTGCAGTGAAATTCTTCAAAAATTGGTCACTTAGGGTCACTTAAAGTGTGGTCTGGGTACAAGCAGTGACATCAGCCTCCTCTGGGAGCTCGTTAGAAATGAGGAACCTCTGGCCTATCCCTGACCTGCTGAATCAGAGGCTGCATTTTGAAAAGATCGCCAAGAGACTCAAATACACCCTATCTTAGTGCAGGCTGCTATCACAGAATACCATAGATTAGGTGGCTTGTAAACAACAGAGATTTATTTCTCAGATTTGGAGGCTGGAAATCTGAGATCAGGGTGCCATTGTGGTTGGGTTCTGGTGAGGGTCTCTTCCAGGTTACCGACAGCCCACTTCTCATTGTATCTGTTGTATCCTCACGTGGTGGAAAGAGAGCTAGCAAGTTGCCTGGCCTCTTTCTTATAAGGGCACTAATCCCATTCATGAAGGGGATTAGTGCCCTTATAAGTGCCCACTCTCATGACCTAAATACCTCTTAAAGGCCCCATCTCCAAATACCCTCACAATTCCAGCATATGAATTCTTGGGGGACACCAACATTCAGTCCACTGCATACTTTAAAATTTGATAACATTAGCTTAAGATATTCACTCATTTAAATAATTTATTCTTCCCCAACTTTTAGGTACAATTACCCTATTGTAATTTCAGAGACTAAACTCTAGTCCGTACAAATAATTTGACTACAATAGTTATTTTGCATTTTATCTGGAAAGCCAGTTTATTCTAAAAGATCTGCTAATTTTCAGACTGTGTAAGTCACCTTTTGAAATCACAGTATCAGAAAATGAGTCTATGCAATTGAAGATTCAGTGGCAACTTGTGGAAAAGAACTTCAAACAGAGCAAAAGCAAAAATAGTGCTTTGGATTTTAATTATCCTTGCTCTTTTTCCTCAGAATACTTAGGTCCCTACTGGACATTGTATATCTAGAGAAAGTAGAGGGCTTTAAGTGAATTAATGTCATCCTACGTTTCTATGTCTATTCCCCCAAACTAAATTCCAGCAGTACTTACATCCAAATTCTCTCACTTGTGTTACCCCCATTTCTGCTATCACTGCTTCTCATGAGTACAACTCAGAGTGCAGACTCTTAGTGATATCATTTCAGATTATTCACACTTTCCCCCTTCTATCTGAATTATTAGATGAACTTGGGGAATACACATATGATACCAATGAACATTTCTCTCCGTGGAGCTCAGGTGTCAAGTCTAATTAGCTGAGTCACTATCTTTAGCTTAGTGATTTCACTCTTCTTTGTTGGAGTAATTCCTGTACTATGATATGTCCATAGGACCTAACTGAAGTACAAATAGACTGGAGTTAATAGTTTAAAAAATATTTCACATTTAAAAAAATATTTATTGATTGATTTATTTTTGGCTGCATTGGGTCCTCGTTGCTGCGCGTGGACTGTCTCCAGCTGTGGCGAGTGGGGGTACCCTTCGGCATGGTGCGTGGGCTTCTCATTGCAGTGGCCTCTCTCGCTGTGGAGCATGGGCTCTTGGTGAGCGGGCTCAGTAGTTGTGGCTCACGCGCTCCAGAGCGCAGGCTCAGCAGTTGTGGTGCTCGAACCCGTGTCCTCTGCATTGGCAGGCAGACTCTCAACCACTGCACCACCAGGGAGGCCACTTGCGCTGATGAAAATGTGGTTATCTCCGTCTTTGAGAAAAAAAGGACATGCTTGAGACATACTCTTGAGGCATACTCTGTGTTCTTTAGGCAATATTGTGGGTCAGGAGCTCCAGTGAATCAGAACTTGACGTTTAACCATCAGATCATGGGAATTTAACCTCCTCATTAGACAGATGGGGAAATTGAGGGTCAGAAGATTTAATTGTTCTGCCAGGGGTGACATGGCTTGTGGGAATCAGATGAGAGGAGAACTTGGTGATACTGTCTCCCTTTACTAAATAGAACATTGGGATGTGTGCTGACCGCCAGTCCTGCAATTGAATACATTTTATTTAAAAAACACAAGCAGGTATGCAGCAAAGAACTGCCACTTAACCTTCTGGTCCCCAACTCCTGCTGTGAGAAGCATCCTCACACTAAAAACAGGAGGACATTTTGAATAAGCAAGTGGCATTGGAGGTTTCTGTCTCTGGTCCTGTTAACAATAGGCTAAAATTGGCCCTGACCTAGCCAGGGTGTACTGGTGACCTCTCCGAGGAAGTGTCTCTAGAGCACTTTGTTTTCTTGTGAGCTCCTCTTTCCATTTTCTGTTGCCTTAAAGTCAAGCCATAGAGAAACTAGGCAGGATGCCTCAATTTGGGCCAAATGACCTGTGTAATAGCAATAGTTACAACTGATTCCAGAGGGCACACTATCTTTGCTTCTTTCATTTCTGCGTTATGAGGCAAATAGAAAGAAGAATGAATATTTGGAGCAGGGAGTGAAAAATCACCAACTGTTTGTCTGGAAAGACACCAGCATAGAAGTGTGAGCCCTTAACCCAGGGCAGATTAAAGCGCTTTTGACATGTCATACAACCAAGATCAGATATCACAATTCTGAGAGCATTGTTAAAAGATGTACCATTGGGGGTTCTCAGCTTTAATCACAGGTGATGATGAGGGCCTTGCCATGATGTGAGTATACGTCATACATACAGACTGGCAAACCTTCCCTGGCAGAATGATGGAAGGGTAGTGAAGTGCTGCTTTGGGACAGCTGTCCACTGGTGTTGAAGAAGCTGGGTTCTTCAACCAGGCAGGAGAGAGAGAGTGGGTGGTGATTTGTTTCTGTTTAAATGTCATGTTTCATGTTGTAGGGTTGATTTTAATTCAGGTTGTATTTGACCGAAGAGGAGCTAGTTTGATTCCAAACACGATCAGGTAAGTGGCTGATCAAGTTCCAAGTTGATTTCAGTTAGCAAAGACTGTGGCCAGAGATGGTTTCCAACGTACACAGGTGAGCAAGGAGCACATCCCTGGACCCGCAGCAGGCTGTCCTACTGCCTCAGCTGGCCTGGGCCTGGTGGTGGCAGGTGGGAGGCCTCTGGAACACAGTGTGGTGTGGGACCAGGGCTGGCCATCGGCTGCTCCTCCACCCTGGAGAGGCCGGGGCTGCCAGGGGAGGCACTTCCTTGAAAATCAGTGAAGCACGGGTCCCGTGTTGTTCTACAATGGGACTGGATCAAGAGTCTAGTTTGTTAGAGTTTTGGGTGATTTAATTATAAGAAGGGTGGAATATTGTCTCAGTTGTCAGCCCTCCCCTTTCCTTGTTTGGAAATCAGGCTACTCCTCCACTGCAGGGGTGTGGTGACTGCTACATGTTATCTATGTTTTTAAGCTCAGACATTTAAAAAAAAAAAAAGGCCCCATCTGGTTTTTATTCAATTCTACTAAAACATTTAAAATATTGTTTGTGTTCTTAAAAGTATGAAAAGCCAGATGAGCCATTTATAGGCTTTTACAAATACATATTTCTCCTTAGACATGAGAGATAGTCATTTGCTCAAGGTATAGGAGGGGAAACTTCAGTTTGCCTGCAAACTCTGTAACCCAGAATTTAAAAAGCATCCCGGGTACCTCTCCCACCACTCTATTTCACTGCATCTTTCACCTACAAGCAGAGTTGGGGCTCTCCCCTGAAGCTTGCCCTTTGTCACAGACAACATTCACCCCCCACCCAAATACATCATCAACGATTTCTCTGTTGATAGATTTCTTTTCCCACCCAAGCCAGAGCCAGGACTGTACTCTTTTTATTTCTAGATTTTTTTTCAAACTCTCTGGCCAGCCCTGGGAGGTGCCTTTGGTCATTAACCACAAATCAGCAAATGGTGTCTCTTCATTCAGCTCATTTTTTTCTCTTAGGTGAAATCCTGAGCCTCAGTTCAGCCTGAGAATGCTAATGATTACTTGGTTAATAACTTCAAGTGGAAAGTAGAAATTCTCCATTTCATACCGACGACCACCAGCTTTGGTTTCCATATTTTTGAAAAACCTCTTTTTAATGGCTCTGCATAATTCAGGGTCTCTAATTTTAAGTGGGTCTGTGGTCATCTGCACTATAGCGTATTTCAAATGATGCCAGGCCAGAGGACAGTAGTTTTGTGGAGGAAGTCAGGGCACCTTTATATTAGGAGAAAATTACCATACTTCAAAACATTGTCCCCTGCAATATTTGGGACATACTTATACTAAAATATTATTTGTTATGTATCTGAAATTCAAATGTAACTGGTCATCCTGTATTTTATCTGGTAACCCTATATTAAAACAAAGGAGTAAGACCATTTTATGTGGCCACTGCAGTGAGAATATGGTCCAGCACTGAGACTTCTGTGCCAGGAGGGCGTATCAAGAGAATAATCCATTTAGGTTCCTTTGAACTGCAGGGAGAAAATCTAATCTATGGCTCTAGATCAGAGTCTAAGAGATCAGGCTTTGCAACAAGTATAAAGTGAGATCAGGAAAAAAAAAAAGAACAGTCACATTAAAAAAATAAATAAAATAGAAATAAAAATTTATTGTCCACATGGCAAAAATGAAATAAAATAAAATGAAATACAGAGAAAAAAAGAAAGAAAAGCAGATCTAAATCAGGTGACCCGATTTGACAGTTTTCTGCATGAGGATGTTCTCTATTACCCATGCGTGTCTTTCTCCCTTTATTCTCCCTAAACTGCTCGTAAAGATGGATGTGGTTTGCTATCTAGTGATGCTATAGGAAGTTGAGCATTAATGAAGAAAATATGGCTGTCTGTCCTGGCTCAGGGCTCTCTTGGCGCTTAATGCTAACCAGCTTCTCTCCTGGTTAGTATTAAGATGGTGTCACAGGCTCTCTTATGCGGCCAATACTTAATGCATATAACAGGCTTGTTAAGCCATTAAGGAAATAGGCATGGACCACAAATCTGCCACCATGGCGTCCTGACTCCTTGCTTTAGATCGCCACGCTGCTGGGGGAGGGCAGACCCTTCTGCGGAAGGTAGGACACTGGGCTGGAAATCAGGAGACCAGGGACACATGGGCACCCAGCTTCCCAGTCTGTTTTTCAGTTTGCTTGCCCTTCAATTAGAGTAAAAATAATCCTCATACTTTCTGTATAAAGGAGTGGATGTAATAACCAGACAAGCTAATGAACGTGCAAGTCTCCTGAAATGGACAGAATACAAGATAAACACAAGAGAAAGTTGTTTCCCTTTGCTAGTTTCTGCTGCTCTCTTCTTATTGGTGGGATGGCCAGATGTCCTAGTTTGCCCAGGACAATCCAGATTTATGCCTATTGACCCAGTATAATTATTAATAGCACCTCTTTCACTCACAAACATGGAAGATGCATTATGATATCGCTTGAGTTATGGTAAACGTGTCTGTGAGCCCTAGCCTAGGATATATTTGACAACAGAGACAGAATACTTGAAATTAAGACATGGGAATTTTGATTTGTCAGAGGTCATACCATTGCAAAGCGGCCAGGGTGAGTGCTCATCTTCCAATCCCAAGGCAGGGCTTTGTTGCTACACCCAGTCCCACTTGGACCCAGGTCCTAGTAAAAAAGCTGATAATGCTGTCCCAGGTGGAGAATGGGGTGAGAATATCCTTTTCTTTACTTCCCATAATCCCAGAGGATGTCAGCCCTACTGACATTATGGGTAGGATAATTCTTTATTTTAAGGACTGTCCCATGCACTGCTATCTAGTGATGCTATAAGAAGCTGAGCATTCGCATAGCACAGGGAGATCAGATCGGTGCTTTGTGACCGCCTGGAGGGGTGGGATAGGGAGGGTGGGAGGGAGGGAGACGCAAGAGGGAAGGGATATGGGAACAGATGTGTATGTATAACTGATTCACTTTGTTATAAAGCAGAAACTAACACACCATTGTGAAGCAATTATACTCCAATAAAGTTGTAAAAAAAAAAAAAGTTGAGCATTAATGACCTGACACCTTGTCTAGGAACTTCTCTGAGCCCAGTACCTTCTGAACAAGGATGTCTCCCTCTTACTTCCAAGCAATATTGATAGCAAATACTGAGTCTGAATATTTGCTCATTCTTTTGCAAAAAGCACAGGCTTTAAGCCTGGGATCTTTGTCAACCAATATCTAATATACTTTGCAAATGCTGAGCTGGGGTTGTAACTGGGGCTCTCTGATGAGTGTGCTGTGTCCTCATTCTCCTTGTAAAATCAGTGACCTCCATTTTAAAATATTTTTGTTGAGGAAAAAAATCACCTAACTCCCCTCTTGGGGCGGTGATCTGATGGCTTGCTTTAGAGAAGTATGGACATCGTGATTCTTCCTGTGTAGTTGTTAAAGCATGCCCGAGACTCAGGAGCACAGGGGGAGGGTAGCACTGTTTATCCTTTTATGCCTAACAATCTGGGGCAGGACAAACATCAAACTTCAGTATAGTCCTCCTGTTGTAGCTGATCTCTTTCAATTCTAGATTAAGGGAGAGGAATAGAAGCAAGGAGAAGCGGGTTCCCTGGCGGCATGATTACTGACAGGGAATTATGAATAATTAACATGGATATTAACCAGTAGCAGTAAGAACAATGATGAATCATCGTGTTTCGGAGGGAAGTTTGTTTGGGATAAAACAAGGCCCGTGAGAGGTCAGTGAGTGAGAGATGCTTCAGTACGTCAGAGTTTTCGAACTTCCAAAAGTGCAGGGTGGCATGATAGGACTTTAGGACTTGACAGTGGAAAACCCATTATCTTGCTCAGCTGAGCTGGACTCTTGGTTGTCAGTTCTGAAGAATCTCTAAGGAAGGAAATTCTAAAAGCTTCTTTTTTTTCTTTTTTAGCTAGAGTTAGCATCCTCAAATATGAAAATAATTGGTGCTCAGTAATAAAGGCTGTGAGTACATGTGGGCAAGAGAACGAGATTTCGCTGGAATGACAGAAGGAGTCATGGTTCCAGGGAGCAGGTAAGGATTTGGACATTGACCCTGCATAGCCCAACCATTGCTGTGGAGGGGAGAGCGGCATGCGAAACAAGTACCAGGGGGCCCTCAAGCCAAACTCTTCCAGCTGAATAAATGAGCTAATTCTAGGATATCAGCCAGTAGATGTGTCTGTCTGTTACATCTCTTCTGCTTATTACATTGGCCATCAGACAGTTCTGCTACACTACTCGACTGTACTGCCAAGAGGGAATTGACAGTATTAAAATGACTCCATTGCTTTTATGAACTGGCTCTAGGAGACTCAAGTCCATTTCCATTACTGAGATGTGTTGTGTACCTAACCAAATGCTTTTGGAAGCAGATAATTAGGCATTGCAGGCTGTGATTGTTTAAAGAAGATATACAATGAGGTTGCAGTCTTCAGCCGTGGCTCTGTGAAATGTCTTGTCGCCTGAAGATCACGCTTACTTTCAAAAGTGCCTCCGGGATTATTTCAGTTGGGAGTTGGGAAAAGGGCAAGACTGCCTTTCTGGAGCACACACTACAGTAGAGGTAATGGCAATATTTAAAACTCAAGCAGTCCTTGAGAGGCAGCTGTTGAGCAGTTCTGAGAAATTCTAGCCCCGTACCTCCCGCCCCGGAAAAAAAAAATCACACCATCATCGTGTCCGAGAAATCAGGGTGTTGCTTTTGAAATTTTAACCTTCTTGTTCTTAAAATGCCAGTGCCACCATACATAGTTTGTATGTTCTGATATAAAGCATATTTGAAATCTGAAAGCATTTAAGAGTTAAATAACACAAGACCAGTATCTGGAATAAATTACCGAAAATGCTGGTGTAAAGGGAACACATTTACGACACCTTGTAAGACCCCAAAGAGAGCCTTAAAGAGAAAAGAGTCTTTTCAGATGAAATATATCAATGGCCTGCGGATGATAAAGGGGACATATATAAGGAGACCTTTTCCAGACCTTCCCAGGTGATCAGAAGTAAAGGTAAGATGATCATTGACCCCGCACCTGAGTGGGATCATGAGCAGTGTCCACTGAGACTCCATCAAAACTTCCAGAAGGTGCTAACTCTGGGATGGACTTATGAGGAAGTGACACTAAGGTAGGTATACACGGATTGCAGTAGGAAGACGTTTCTGGCAGCCAGTTTTCAGAAGCTGGTTTCTAGACCTATGTCAGCTGACAGTCAGCTAGAAACTTGATATTCAAAGTGCGGTTTGTGATCAGCACCACTTGGCACTTTAGAGATGCAGACAGACTCTCAGGCTTCCCACCAGACCTACTGCGTCAGAGTCTACATTTTACCAAGATGCTCAGGTGATTTGTTTGCACGTTCAAGTTTGCAACCTCTTGGGCTCTCCTGCAAATGCTTTGGGGATAGAAATCATGTCATCTCGTCATTCTTTTATTTATTTATGTATTTAATGAGTATTCATTGAATGTCTACTTTGTGCTCGGCATGAGGCTAAGCCCTGGGGTAACAGGTCTTAAAGAAAGACAGGATTCTTGCCATCATCATATTTTATTTTTTAAATTTCTTGAAAAAATAGACATAGTATGCGTCTTACAGACCATCATTCTCTGAAGTACTTCATGTATATGGATGCATTGATCCTCTAACAACTCTGTGAGGCAGGTACTATCATTTTTTACATTTTAGAGGTAAGGGAATGGAAACACAGAGAGGTTAAGTAACTTTTCCAAGGCCACCCAGCTTGGAAGTGGCAGTGCCAGAATTTGAATCCAGAGAGTCTGGCTGCAGAGTCCAGGCTCTTAACTATGATGTTATGCCAGCAGTAACGCAATCCACTCCTTACAACCTGTGATTTTGCTTTTAATAAACAGAATGCTAGTGATAGTTTAAAACTCAGCTAGGCAGGTCAGGGAAGATGTTTGTGAGGAGATGATATTTAACCTGAGACCTGTGGGAAGGGAAGGACCCAGTCATGCAACAGGGCGAGCGCCTTTGAAGCAGAAGGGATAGCAAGGGAAAAGACCGGAAGTAGAGAGGATGTGGTCTGTTCTGAGAACCTCCTGAAACCATCAGGACTGGAACATGAGGGTGGTGAAGACAGACAGTAGAGGTGAGGCTGGGGAGGCAGAAAGAGTAGTGTCCCTGGGGAGGTGAGCAGGGTAGAGGATGCAGGGCTTTGGAGGACAGGGATGGAGTTGGGATAGTATTCCAGGTGACCTGGGAAACCAGTAAGGGTTTAAGCAGGAAAGTGAGATGATCTGACTGCCCATTTGAGTGATGAGATGGGCATGCACTGAAGGAAGCAAGCATGGAAGCAGCAGAAGCTGTCCAAGAAGCCACCCAGAGTCTATCTGAGCAGTCCGGTTGAGAGATGGCACAGAGAGGAGAGCACAGATTTGAAGGGGAGCAGAATATGCCGCCCCGAATATGCCTCTGGACATACAACTTATTTTGAGCTGACTGTTTTTTTTAAAATAGCGGGCCTCTCACTGTTGTGGCCTCTCCCGCTGCGGGGCACAGCCTCTGGACGCACAGGCTCAGCGGCCACGGCTCACAGGCCCAGCCGCTCCGCGGCACGTGGGATCCTCCCGGTCCGGGGCACGAACCCGCGTCCCCCGCATCGGCAGCGGACTCTCAACCACTGCGCCACCAGGGAAGCCCGAGCTGACTATTTTTGAGAGCCAGCAGTCACAGGAGAAGCTCGGAAAACACAGTAGAAGTTACCCTTCTGTAAGGAAAATCTCCGCTTATAAAGGAAATCTCCATTTATAAGGCCATCTCCCTCTCTGTCCCAAGAAGAGAAGGACTTTAAAGCACTAGAAACACATCCCTGGGGAAGGCACCCACTTAACTCTGCATAACAACCACAGCCTTGTTTACTGTGCTTTTCCTGGTCACCTCTCATGTAATTCCCCTCTCCCACAACATCTTTCTTTCATCTTGAGCTCAAGATGATAGTTAAGCTGGTGGCTTGGACCATCTTGGGGAGTTTATTCATTGTTCCCGGGTATCTTCCATGTATCCGTGATGTATACATGTTTAACAAACTTCTATTGCTTTGCATCTTGTTAAACTTTTATTACAGGGCATCTCAGCCAAGAACTCAGAAGGGTGGAGGGAAAATTAGTTTTACTCTCCTACAGACACAAGATCTGATTTGGAGACAAGACCTAAAGGAATGGTTCCTTGGACACGTGTGTGTGTGTGTGTGTGTGTGTGTGTGTGTGTGTACTGCTAAAAGATAAACTGAAGCATATTACATTTTTTTGGAGTTTATTTGAGCAAAAATTGATTTGAATCAGGCAGTACCAAACTGGAAGTGAACAACAGCGGTTCACTGACGGGAGCTGGGGAGAGACTTTTATAGAGAAAAGGAGGATGCAAAACAAGAAAATTATTGACTGACTACAGTTTAAAGCCTACTTGGTTGTTTGTGATTGGTTATCCTTAGGTTTTGATTTCGTAACCTTGAGGTATTTACAGGCTTAGATTCTGCATAGTCGGTACCTGCATTATTATTATTAGCCACCTGAGTCTAATAGCCTCCTTGTTAAATTAATTTCACAGTACACATGTGGATATGTGTGTCAGTGTGTGTGCACTATTCTGCTCTTCTGTGGGGTGGTGTTGGTAAAAGGGAGGAGTTGGATTATGCCAGGGTTTCCAATTTGAGCACATTGGGTACCCAGCTCTGCTATTCTCTGGACAGGTTTGAGTGGGTGGATTCTACTTAGGATGTATTCAATTTGAGATGCTTGTGGGGCTTCCAAGTAGAGATGTCAGAAAGGCATCTATGTCTTTCCAGCATTTAATTCTGGATCTTGAACAGAATCAGTACCATTAGGATCTGTTGAATTAATTTCAGGCAAGAAAACCTGGTAGGAAAAGCTAGATAGCTCCTTAGGTGTTTACTATTGCTTGCAAGTTGCTCTAGCAGAAATCAAAGTTTTGCTTTTATAGTCGAGAATGACTTAAAAATGTAAACAGTCACCACTGCCACAAACAAACCACAAATGATGGAGAGGTACCACCTTAATTTACTTCACACTAAGGTTTGCATGACAAACACCAGAACCTTCTTGAGAGCAGATTTCTGTAGGTGCCTTGGAAGCATGTTTTATTAGCACGAGTGCTCAATGAACGCTATTTTGAATGCGATGTCCAAAATGAATTTTGCTCAAGGCCAGTGCTGTTTCATTAAAGTAATGTGACTACAAAGTCTTTAGAGAATGTGAACATTGTCTGAAAGTCATTCACCTCCTACACAGCCACATCATCTGCACTCCATACTTTGTTATCTTAGGTTCATCTATTCTATGACTTCATCCATATCAGGGTCACAGAATGACTCAGCCTACACTGAGATGTGCAGAAAAAGTATAGTTTCCAAATTTGTAGGCTGGTTCACAACTTAGTCCACTAGGGTAAATGATCTCTTTGAGTTATTATTCAGATTCCTCCCTACACCTCATCCTCTCTTAAAACATCAGAGTAAAGGAGAAAGATCTTCATAAGTTCAGGAGGAAAGGGTTGCCCCATGATTCTCCTTGGGTGAGTGCTGACTGGTGTCTGCTGAGATCTAGTTTAGCTGGCTGCTTCCTCCAGGCATTCTGCAGCTGATGAATTTGTGGTATGTTTCATAGCCCATGGTCCTGATTCTCTCCACTTCTGTAGTTCACTGTGAGTCTCTGTCAAGTCCTCAAAGCGTTCCTGGACTAGGCCATCCACCACAGACCTTAATTCCTGCAAGGTCTCTATGGCTGTACATTCAAAGTCTATGACACAGGCACATAAAACTGCCTACTTCTCCATCCCCATGCCTTTTGTTCTTCAGACCTCCAAGGGGAAAGAGTTTTTTTTTTTTTTTCTTGCCATTTGTTCATTTTTCTCAAAGTGGCCCCTGTCTTCTCTGTTTCAATGGGGCTCAAATGGAGAAGCAGTACAAGGCATATGGAAACACGCATTGGAAAGTATTTTGAAAGTAGACTGGTGATACATATTTGGAGTCAGAGAATGCTGATGAGAGGCCCAAGGTAGTGTAAAAGAAGGCCAGGGGAAGTCTCAAGATATTCCTTTTTTTTGCCTTTTTTTCTTTTTAACTGCGTTGGGTCTTTGCTGCAGTGTGCGGGCTTCTCACTGCAGTGGCTTCTCTTGTTGCGGAGAACGGGCTCTAGGCGCACGGGCTTCAGTAATTGTGGCTTGCAGGCTCTAGAGCGCAGGCTCAGTAGTTGTGGTGCACTGGCTTAGTTGCTCCGCAGCATGTGGGCTCTTCCCGGACAAGGAATCGAACCCATGTCCCCTGCATTGGCAGGCGGATTCTTAACCATTGCGCCACCAGGGAAGTCCCCTTAAGATATTCTTGATGACAAAGTGCTTCCATCCAAAAGTGAGAAAATTGGCCCCTGAAGGAAGAGTATCACATCTCTTTGTTTTTTTGTTGCCATATTTTCTTCATTGGCAAAGAAAAACCTTACTTCTCCTGTAACATAGAGCAGAGTGCCTAAGAAAATGAAATTGATTCAGTTGAGCCAGTTGGGACTGTGTGTCCCACATTCTGCTTTGTGCTGTGGAGAAGAAAAAAGATAAAAGGCACATTTACTATCCACAAATAGGCTTCAAACTTCTTGGGGAGACATGACCCACACTTAGGAAGCAGTTGATTTATGAGACCAGGTTGGATAGAATTGTTGGGGTAAGTGTGTGGCATAGACCTTGAATGCTAGAAGAGATGAGGATTGTGAGAACCCCATCGGCTTGGAGATCTCAGGATACAATGGTTCATACACTACGTATTATGGATGGCTGTGTTGCAGGCAGGCAGAGAGGTATGGGAGAGAGTAGAAGGGAGAGTGTGGACGGTAGGAAGGTATGGGAGCAGCAAGAACCAAGACCTTGAAGTATAACTGCATAGAATTGCATATCCATGTGGTAGCCACTAGCCATATGTGCTTACAGAGTGCTTAAAATATGGCTAGCTCAAACTGAGATATCCTGTCACTATAAAATACATATGAGATTTTGAAGTTTTAATATGAAACAAAGGTAAACAACAAGGACCTACTCTATAGCACAGGGAACTATACTCAATATCTTGTAGTAACCTATAATGGAAAAGAGTCTGAAAAAGAATATATATATATGTATATGTATAACTTAATTACTTTGCTGTCCACTTGAAACTAACACAACATTGTAAATTAACTATACCTCAATTAAAAAATATGAAAAAAGTAAAACATCTCATTAATAGTTTTGAAAATACTAATCACATGTTGAAATGATAACAATTTGGATATATTAAATTATATTATGAAAGTCAATTTTCCTGTTTCTTGTTTTAAAAAGTGGCTACTAGAAAGTTAAAAATTCCATGTGTGGCTTGCATTAAATTTTTATCAGACAACACTGGGAGAGAGAAAGATGTCAGGGAAGAGATGGCCTAGCTGAAGAAATGGGTCTGTGTAGACCATAGGACCCGACTTCTCAAGGCGGACTTTCTTATGTTAAAAAAAAAAAAGCTTCTAGGAAAGTAATTGCTCATTCAGTACTAAAGGCAAGCAAAAGTTCAGTAATATTTCTAAATGAACCATTACTGTATGGGTTTCATACAAACTCTAGCAGTTTCATATATATATACACATATATGGACAGATATGGGTAAGACAACCTTAGTGTATCAGAATCTGTGGCCCCTTGGACTGACTCTGAGGTCCTCGTGGGGTCTGCAACTGTAACTTTGGAGCTGCATCTGGGTGGCTGTGATGGCACAGTTGGCAAAAGAAAACTGGCTATGTTGGATAGAGCCTTGAGTGTGAGGCGTAGGAGTTGGGACTTTATTTCCTAGGCAGCGAGAAATCTTAAATATCCTACACTCTTCCACCCTTTCCTGTGCTGGTCTAACTGCTGTAGCCTTTTGAGGGGCTCTTGTCTTCCTGCTGACTTTCACTGTTCTTGCAGCTTGGGTATTGTTGGAAGCATCCTTGATGTCCAAAGGAAGAAATTGAAGGGGATTCTAAGAGACTGGGTTGAACCTTTCTGGGTGTCCTCAAACCTCTTTTAGAATCACTGGGGGGTATCTGGTCAAGTCTGCAGGCTTGGGTGACAGCTAAGGAACTGCTATGATCTTGTAGCCAGAGACCCTGCTGCCCTCTTGTCTTCTAAGTCTCTTGAAATCCTTTTCCAGCTTGTGCTAAATGCCTGACTTCCATTTTCAATGTCCAGTCCCGTCCTGAAAGATTTGAAGCATCCAACTTACTGTCAGGTAGAAGATAACTATAACCCCTTGTCTAAAACCTGCATGTTTGAGGCCATTGCCTGGAAAGCAGGCCTGTGTGGGGCAGTGCTTGTGTTACTGCTGGGTGTCATCTGAGGTTGGTGATAATTATAGTCAATAAGACCCATACCAGAGGGGTTAAAAGGAGACATTATAAACTTGGGTAACCTTGCTACTGTTTGGGACACAAAGATTTATTTTCTGGATTCCTCATGCCTTTCTCAGGAGATTTTGTCCTGTAAGTCTCGTTGACAGATTTATCCTGGACTCCTGTCATCTATGGCTGTTTTCTCACTAAGCAAGTGGAAGACAAAAGCCCGGGAAGGTAACTGCCAACTGAGAGGTCATTTGTGAATTGGCGCCATGAAGTGGACATAAATTATATGGATTCCGCAAGGCCTTAGCCATTGCTTCTGCCTTGTCCTAGATTTTTTCTTTGTGATGGTTTTGCCGTTGGTGTTAGTATTATTTTCTGCAGAGGTAATTAGAGATTTAGGCCTTGACCATACAGAGACAGAGGCCATCACAATTCCTCTCATAGGAGGGAGGGTTCAGTTACACCCACTAAAACAGGCCAAGGGAAATTCCAAGATCCCGGGCTTTCCAACAGCATTTCCAGGAACACTTGAAAACTGGTGGACTTGCCCACTTCTCCTGCTCACCCCACCATCACCACCACCCACGGACAAGGGGAAGATTCCTGTTTGACTTCGGTTCAGCCTGAGGGTTGTTGTAGGAATGGAGTGAAAGAATAAAGGCAATGAGAGGCAAAATGGTAGGAAAATCATAGAACTTTAGTCCTAGAGAGACTTTTAAAGATATCAGGTTCAGTGTTTTTTTCAGCCTTTCTTTGGACGTGGAATCCTTTGTTCAAACAGAATTGTTATAGTTAACATTTGTTGAGCTCCTACTAGAAACTGGGGAGTGAACTAAATGTTTCACACGTATGACCTCATTCAGTCTTCACAAAATCTCCAATGGTGGGTAGTGTGATTGTCTTTATTTTCCAAGCAAAGGAACCAAGGCACAGACGTTCAAGAACACACGTGAGGTCACAGAGTTAGGAAGAGGTGCAGTTGGGATGGGACCCTGGCAACTGGCATCAGAGCTGGTGGGACCCAAGCTGGACATGGTGGGGATGTCCTACATGTCACCTCTATGCCCTAGTGGGGGAATAAAATGAACAGAAAATAAGGGAACTGCTCTGGTTGGAACTGGGGTGAGGTGCAGCCCAGACCTGACCCTACGCCTCTCACCCCCTCACCCAAGGGCCCTTAAGGAGAGCTAACCTCCTGATCTTGTGAAGTTCCCTCATGTTCTTGGCTGATGAAGCTGAGAAGCTGTGTTTGAAGGTGCTGGGCCTTGCCCCAGGGTCACATAGCCCATTGATACCAGAGTCCAGCCATTTTGATTCCCAGGCCACTGCCAAATCCAAACCCCCAAACAGCAACACCAAGACACCTGACTGCACCTGAAATCCTGTTGTACAATTTTCTCAGAGCTAAGAAGTGACAGAGTAGGCCAAGCCCAAAGAATAACTAGAACGTTCTATGGAAACACACAATTTTGATACAACTGGGAAATGGCACCAACCCTTCCACGTCCCTGCCAACAGCTGATGCCACAGTTGTTTGGGTCAAAGCCTGATTTCCCAAAATGATGCCCACCAAATGCCTGAGGATTTATTCTTAGAATTTCTCACACGGTTTTGGTTGTTACCAAGGCAGCATCCTTCAGGGTCTAAGCTAACGTGTCCTCCCTGCCCTGCTGACACTCTGGAGTCTGGTTTCTTTTGCTTTGCTGGGCTAAGAGCCCTTCTAGAAGAGCTATTCCACAATTTTTTAAAGGGGAATTCACTGCCCCTGTCTTCCTCCTTTTAGTGGACTTTCTCCTTCTCAAAGAAAGGAACTTGACATTTTTTAATTCAAACTCCCCCAAGGGACTTAAATCTGCCCTGAGGTTAAAAAGGTGCAGGCAGTCCTACTGAAATTCAGTCTTAGTTACTTACTCCACTGCCCACTATGGGTGCCCAAAGGCTTCATGCCTGAGCAAATCTTCCCTGGTCTGGGGAGGGAGTGAAAGTGTCCCTTTGGATACAGAGGGTGGAGGCAACACCTGGAAAGTTACCTGCGGGGGTGGGGGGGGAAATGGTTGCTTCTCTCTCTCTCTCTCTCTCTTTTTTTTTTTTTTTGATTTTTATAACAGCTCCATTCAGAATTGCCAAAATTTGGAAGCAAAGATGTCCCTCAGTGGGTGAATGGATAATTAACCTGTGGTATATCCAAACATGGAAATTTACTCAGCACTAAAAAGAAATGAGCTATCAAGTCATGAAAGGACATGGAGAAACCTAAAATGTGTATTACTAAGTAAAAGAAGCCAATCCAGAAAGGCCACATACTATATGATTCCAACTGTACGATATTCTGGAAAAGGTAAAACTATGGAGATGGTAAAAGATCAGTGGTTGACAAGGGTTGGGGGGGAGGGAGGAGTGACTAGGTAGAGCACAGCAGCTTTTTAGGGCAGTGAAACTACTCTGTATGATATTATAATGGTGGATACATAGCATGTACAATGACAAGAGTGAATCCTAATGTAAACAACAGAGTTTGGGCAATGATGATGGGTCCATGTAGGTTCATCAACTGTTGGTTGATTCTCTTTTGTAGCCCCATGCTCTGTTCCCAAATATGGATGCTGTCTTCCCTAAGGCTGGATCCGAGGATCCACAAGGAAAGGCTAAATGGTTTCATATCTTTGAAAGGAAGAATTACTTTTTTTTTTCAAAACTTTCAAAACTTCTTCCTTGCAGCCAGGGCTGGTTTCAGGGACAGGTGACTTGGGCAGTTGTATAAGGCACTGAGCTCAGAAGGGATCCTCCCTTGAGTTAATGCTCTGCATTCACCATCTTGAATTCTTAATAATTTTTTAACATGGAGCCTGGCATTTTCATTTTGCACCAAGCCCTGTAAATCATGTTGCCTGTCTCATCTACAGCCCAGTTTGGGATATGTGTGTTTGTGGTGAGCGTAAGATAGAAAAGTTATATTTGTAAGGGAGTTATGACCCATTCTGGTTTGCAGCCTATTTTTTTTTAATAAAATCTTGTTCTAGCATAAGAATATGTGTTTAATTCTGAGTAAAAGAATCTGTGCTATATGAGAAGCATGTGGTTACACTGAATTCAGTATCTCACCTTTGTGAGTTAAAAGACTAGTCATTTCTCAGTGCCTTGTGCTATTTTTGGCTTATAGATCCCGAGACTCCAAAGTATGACCTTTTCTAACCAGTGCTTGCCTTGCTGGCAGTCAAGTTACCATGGGTCAGGGCCCAGATGCTTCATCTGTTGTTTTCCCTGTGGGTACAGAATGAGACTTCCTAATAAAGTAAGGAGTTTCAGACTTGTTTATCATCTTTCTACTTGATAATAATTAAAATAAATCATCAAATTACTTCTAGAAATTTCAGGTCATTACATTCAAAAGACCCAGTGTTATTTTTCAAGGTAAATGTTGAAAAATGCCAACATTGTAACAAATTAGTTTATCCATTTAATCCTCAGTAAAGTCATAATAAAATATATATTGAGTATTTGAAAGAAGACATTAGAAAGTAAATATTTCATAATACAGTTATAATTATTAGCAAGATTATCAACATCAGGTTTAAGATACTACAATGAAGAAAAATAACAATAAAATAAGGGAAGAACATAAGTAGTTAAGTTATAAAAAAGGATAATGTAATTCTTAATCTCATTTGTCAAGGAATGTCAAAAACCAGAAGTCTACTTTATTTTGTAATTTAGAGTGAGGCAGGGGCCAATTAAGCCCTGTCATCTGGTTCTGTAGCTCTACTGTTGTTTGTAAATATATATGGAGCACTAGGCATGGCTGGGTAGTTTTGACCTGTCTTCTGCTCTCTGCCTTCTCACAGAAGCAGATCAGAATGCTGACCCTCATTTTGAAAGACTGAGTGATGTGTTTGGGTCTTTATGCTTTCTTCAGACGTCAAAAACTCAAGGAACTACAAGGGGCCACATGGGCAACCAAAATGGATGTGTGCCTGGGTGGGGACTGGGATGAATTGGAGACCCATGTCCGGTCTCAAGTGGCCAGCCCTATGCAATTGACCAGAGGGAATAGTGTTGTCAGAAGTTCTGATTTTTCACAAAGTGTAGGTCATCTTCACTGAGAGGTTTGGAATGTTGGCTTGTGAATAAAAAATTTAAAAATTCCACTGTCCAAAAAGCATACAAGCATCTATGGCTACATGTTGTCATGGGTTACCCATCTTCAGCCAGTATCCTGTGTTCTTGTGTGGCCTGGGACGTGGGTAAGAGTAGAGGGCAAGGAAGACATCTTAGGGACCTTGTTTCCAGACTCAATTTATTTTCATCAGCTAGAGTAAACAGATTCCTTTTTCATTAGGTTATGGGACGACCCTTTTCTTGTTCGAATTTCACGTGGTACCTTATTCGTGGACTCCATTTGCCTAATTACAAAATAGGAGTGAAAACCTCCTGATCTTTACTTCACATTGAAGATTAGAAAATAAAGGAGTAGGTACAGACATTTCTGACTGAGCAGTGTGCAAAGACCACTGGAGAAAGGACCACAAAGGACCACATGGAGAAGAGGGGAAAAACATAACTGTCTGGCTATTATTTGACTTAATCAACATAAAAGCTCTGCATACCATTCTGACATATATTATGGAACTGAGCATATTTTAATGGGGAAATGACCTAAGTGACCCCATCATTCTTCACTTTCAACCTTGAAATTTTATGAAATCAAATAATTGACTTCTTAGGATTTATGAACTATTTTCCTTATTGGTGAGCTCTTAGTCTAAGCTAAGTATTTTTGATCAAGTTAGTAAATAAAGCCATTATCATTTATTTGTATATAGAATTATAATCATTCCTGTGTACAATTTATAACTGTGGATGTTAAATTTTATGGAACCAAATAACTAGAATATTAGAATAATCTGTGTCTCCCACTGGCAACTTTCTTAGATTACCCATCTTTATTTCTGAAAGCGAGCCAAAATTGGTTTATTTTGATGGAAATGTGTGTGTGTGCACATTGTATGGGTTGTGCATGCATATGTGCTCATGGTGTGATGGTGTGTGTGTGTGTGTGTCTTCCCAGAGAGCAGCTTTTGATATTTACAGACTTAATGCTGTGGCCAAAGTTCATTACAAGACACCCACCTTCAGGGATGCATATAATTCTTGCGATTATCCCTAATTTCTGTCTTGCTCCTTGCTCGCTGTTTTGGTTTCGTGCCTAGCTCATTTTCCCTCTCACCAGCTTAGTGACTTGTCTCCTAGGACTCTCTTCAAAGCCAAGTGTAAATCTGCTAATGACTGACTTCTTTCTAGTTTTACTCTTCCAAATCTTCCTTCTGAACCATCAGAGGCCATCTTCCCATCATATTTCTTTTTCTTCCTTCCCCTGAATGCTTCCTACTTAGCCCTATACTTCAAATCCTTTCTTCATTTCTTACAGTTTAGTTTACTCTTCTGTCTTTCAACCCCACCTTGTTACCTAATTTCTTGAATTCTTAGATCTCTTTCTTGCTTCCAAACCATTTTCCTTCCCCATTCAGAAACATGCTTTTTTTCTTTGCTGCATCATCTCTCCTGAGAATTGAACTCACAATTTCCCCCTCATCCCTCTCCGCCCCCATTTTGTCTCTTTCCTCTTTTCTCCTCTTCTTTCTTTGAGCCTTCTTATATTCTCAGCTATTTTCAAAAAGCATTTAAGGCAGCTTGCAAAGATGTTTACAATAGAGTGAATTAGAGAAAGAAATTTAAGAGTGAGACATGAAGAGAGTTGGGATAGAAAATGTGATGTGAATGAGAAGTGAGGTTAGTACACAACATCAGCCATAGTCGAATTCCCTGGGGACTCCTTGCTTTTTCCTCTTGCTTGTCTTGGTGATCTTTCTATCTGGAAGCATGTCAGAGAAGACTTCCCGGAGCTCAAGGGTCAAAAGGCGCTGTGATCACTTAGTCAACAGTTTGTTGGTGCCATAGCTAAAAGCTGGGGTGACAACAACTGGCCTTTGGAGAGTGTCCAAATACCAGCCATTTTATTACTGACACCAGAACTTACTGACAACTGCTTTTCAAAGGGAAAATGCCAGTCATGAAAGAGTTGGGTGTCACCTCCCAATCTGCATCTAGGCCTCATCACATGGTCACCCAAGAATGGATTGTGGGTCATCCCCAGTTGCTATCAAGTCGCCTCCGCCGGACTGCACTTGTCATTCCCTTTCTAGTTTTGCAAAAGTCCTGTGAGAAGTTTCCAGAGCTGTCTTCCATCATTCCCTTCAGGCCCTGGGCTGGAGGCCATTTCTGTCTCTGGAGTTTTTTGAGGCTTGGGACCATGGCAATTTCTTGATGGCTGGTTCTACTATTGATCTTGATTTCCTTAACTGTTTCTTCTTCTTTCTTCTGGAAATTTATGCCTGTTTCTGGCATCTGCCCTGTTCTCTATGAACACTCAAGCAGAGAATTCATTTAATTTTTTTTTTTTTCCCTCTTCTGGCAGTAAACTTCCCTTGCCATTTCCCTGACCCCTTGTTCCTTATGTACTTAAAAATGTCTTATTTGTTTCAACCTCTTTTATAATTTATCTTGTGTTCATTCTGCACCTTTGCTTGTCTTATCATTTTTTCCACTGCCTTGATTTTCCTCTGTAATAGTCAAGGACCTCCTCCACCTGTATTTTATATCTTACCTAAATGCCCCTTCTTTGCCTTTGAATGATCTTCCAGACTCCAGCTTCCTCTCCCCTCATCTCCTCCCTCTCCCTTGCATGCACTGCCTATTTATTTATTACCATGCACTGCCTATTGGCCGGTAATCACTTACATGGCTTTTCCATTTTTTCTTCTCCCTTGCACCCTATTGCTTTATCCCACTGTCACTCTTGCCATAATTTTTCAGCCACCTACGACTCTTCTGAGTTGAGATGACTTGCTGCTGCCTCTGCCGTAAGTGCAGTATAACACAGAAATCCAGCCCACCTGTCTCATCTTTCTCCTTGTAATAAAGAGCCACGTTATTTCAAGTGCCTACCCATCGTATAAGAAATCACTCTCCAACCATATGGCATAACTTATGGCTGCAAATTAAAAATCCCCAATGTTTTGCTCCTCACAAGTTTTCACTTCCCCAGCACAGCTTGGGAAGTCCAAGATGTTAAAATCCCTACGGAGTGCATATTTTCATGAAAATTCACTTTCTACTTCTAGAATATTTCTTCTACTCACAGAGACTTGACTTTTCAACAACGTTATAGAGTGTCACAACTTTTCTAACCTGACACCCACCTCTGCCTGTGCTTCTTTTTTAAGGAAGGCAATTTTGAGTTGTTGACCTAGTTTGTTTTCCTCAATTCATGGACTAGAGGAGTTATCCTAGTATAAATATAGGCTTTAAGCTCTTTTTCACTCTAACTTATGAATCAAAGCTCACATTAAAACAAAAAGGCGTATTTCATTTAAGTGGATTCTGTTTCTGGTGTCTTGTGTGAGTGGATGCAGGGCTACTTTCTACAGGGCTTACAGTGGTAATAATGTAACATTCCCTCAAACTCAGCCACTCATGTGCAAAGCCAGGGCATTGTAAGCAGTTGTGGCAGCCGCATGGGGTCCCCTAGGACCTGACCCTTCTCCAGAGATGTTATAGAACAGCTTTGGAATTAAAAATAGGCACTAAATATACTTTGGTGTGGTGTATGTTATGGAGATAACTTCTGTAATTAATTGACTGATTGAAGTGACTGACTCATTCATTGATTCGTTCTTCATTCCAAAGACTTTCTGAGACTAGGAACAACGCTGGCCATACCATCACTTTGATCCAGTCCATGTTCACACAGTTTGGTAGAATTAATTTTTCCAAGGCTGTGGTCCATACCTGTTTATTAGGTCTTGACTTGATTACTGTTGACTGAGAGGTTTCCTGAGTGGTGATTTCCTATGTAGTCATTAGAGCATCCATTGCTTGTGGAAAGAAATCAGCAGACATGGGTTATTCTCTGGGCTCCATGCCTAGGTCACTGTGGGGTAAATGACTTAACTGTTGATGTCTCTTTTTCAGTTTATATGTCTTAAGAGCAGTGTTTTACAGTAAAATAAGCAAAATGAGAAGACAGAAAAACACACAGCAGGAGAAGGAGCAAGATAAAAACCCACCAGACCTAACAAATGAAGAGGTAATAGGCAGTCTACCTGAAAAAGAATTCAGAATAATGATGGTAAAGATGATCCAAGATTCTATTCCCAGATCCAAAATCTTGGAAATAGAATAGACAAAATGCAAGAAACAGTTAACAAGGACCTAGAAGAACTAAAGATGAATCAAGCATCGATTAAAAACACAATAAATGAAATGAAAAATACTCTAGATGGGATCAATAGCAGAATAACTGAGGCAGAAGAACGGATAAGTGAGGTGGAAGATAAAATAGTGGAAATAACTGATGCAGAGCAAAATAAAGAAAAAAGAATGAAAAGAACAGAGGACAGTCTCAGAGACCTCTGGGACAACATTAAACACACCAACATTCGAATTATAGGGGTTCCAGAAGAAGAAGACAAAAAGAAAGGGACTGAGAAAATATTTGAAGAGATTATAGTTGAAAACTTCCCTAATATGGGAAAGGAAATAGTTAATCAAGTCCAGGAGGCACAGAGAGTCCCATACAGAATAAATCCAAGGAGAAATACACCAAGACACATATTAATCAAACTGTCAAAAATTAAACAGAAAGAAATCATATTAAAAGCAGCAAGGCAAAAACAACAAATAACACACAAGGGAATCCCCATCAGGATAACAGCTGATCTCTCAGCAGAAACTCTACAAGCCAGAAGGGAGTGGCAGGACATAATTAAAGTAATGAAGGAGAAAAACCTGCAACCAAGATTACTCTACCCAGCAAGGATCTCATTCAGATTTGATGGAGAAATTAAAACGTTTACAGACAAGCAAAAGCTGAGAGAGTTCAGCACCACCAAACCAGCTTTACAACAAATGCTAAAGGAACTTCTCTAGGCAAGAAACACAACAGAAGGAAAAGACCTACAATAACGAACCTAAAACAATTAAGAAAATGGGAATAGGAACATACATATCGATAATTACCTTAAATGTAAATGGACTAAATGCTCCCACCAAAAGACACAGATTGGCTGAATGGATACAAAAACAAGACCTATATATATGCTGTCTACAAGACACCCACTTCAGACCTAGAGACACATGCAGACTGAAAGTAAGGGGATGGAAAAAGATATTCCATGCAAATGGAAACCAAAAGAAAGCTGGAGTAGCAATTCTCATATCAGACAAAATAGACTTTAAAATAAAGACTACTAGAAGAGACAAAGAAGGACACTACATAATGATCAAGGGATTGATCCAAGAAGAAGATATAACAATTGTAAATATTTATGCACCCAACATAGGAGCACCTCAATACATAAGGCAAATACTAACAGCCATAAAAGGGGAAATCGACAGTAACACAATCATAGTAGGGGACTTTAACACCCCACTTTCACCAATGGACAGATCATCCAAAATGAAAATAAATAAGGAAACACAAGCTTTAAATGATACATTAAACAAGATGGACTTAATTGATATTTATAGGACATTCCATCCAAAAACAACAGAATACACATTTTTCTCAAGTGCTCATGGAACATTCTCCAGGATAGATCATATCTTGGGTCACAAATCAAGCCTTGGTAAATTTAAGAAAATTGAAATTGTATCAAGTATCTTTTCCGACCACAATGCTATGAGACTAGATATCAATTACAGGAAAAGAGCTGTAAAAAATACAAACACATGGAGGCTAAACAATACACTACTTAATAACGAAGTGATCACTGAAGAAATCAAAGAGGAAATTAAAAAATACCTAGAAACAAAGTGATAATGGAGACACGACGACCCAAAACCTATGGGATGCAGCAAAAGCAGTTCTAAGAGGGAAGTTTATAGCAATACAATCCCACCTTAAGAAACAGGAAACATCTCGAATAAACAACCTAACCTTGCACCTAAAGCAATTAGAGAAAGAAGAACAAAAACATCCCAAAGTTAGCAGAAGGAAAGAAATCATAAAAATCAGATCAGAAATAAATGAAAAAGAAATGAAGGAAACGATAGCAAAGATCAATCAAACTAAAAGCTGGTTCTTTGAGAAGATAAACAAAATTGATAAACCATTAGCCAGACTCATCAAGAAAAAAAGGGAGAAGACTCAAATCAATAGAATTAGAAATGAAAAAGGAGAAGTAACAACTGACACTGCAGAAATACAAAAGATCATGAGAGATTACTACAAGCAACTCTATGCCAATAAAATGGACAACCTGGAAGAAATGGACAAATTCTTAGAAATGCACAACCTGCCAAGACTGAATCAGGAAGAAATAGAAAATATGAACAGACCAATCACAAGCACTGAAATTGAAACTGTGATAAAAAATCTTCCAACAAACAAAAGCCCAGGACCAGATGGCTTCACAGGTGAATTCTATCAAGCATTTGGAGAAGAGCTAACACCTATCCTTCTCAAACTCTTCCAAAATATAGCAGATGGAGGAACACTCCCAAACTCATTCTACGAGGCCACCATCACCTTGATACCAAAACCAGACAAGGATGTCACAAAGAAAGAAAACTACAGGCCAATATCACTGATGAACATAGATGCAAAAATCCTCAACAAAATACTGGCAAACAGAATCCAACAGCACATTAAAAGGATCATACACCATGATCAAGTGGGGTTTATTCCAGGAATGCAAGGATTCTTCAATATACGCAAATCAGTCAACGTGATAAACCATATTAACAAATTGAAGGAGAAAAACCATATGATCATCTCAATAGATGCAGAGAAAGCTTTCAACAAAATTCAACACCCATTTATGATAAAAACCCTGCAGAAAGTAGGCATAGAGGGAACTTTCCTCAACATAATAAAGGCCATATATGACAAACCCACAGCCAGCATCATCCTCAATGGTTAAAAACTGAAACCATTTCCACTAAGATCAGGAACAAGACAAGGTTGCCCACTCTCACCACTCTTATTCAACATAGTTTTGGAAGTTTTAGCCACAGCAATCAGAGAAGAAAAGGAAATAAAAGGAATCCAAATCGGAAAAGAAGAAGTAAAGCTGTCACTGTTTGCAGATGACATGATACTATACATAGAGAATCCTAAAGATGCTACCAGAAAACTACTAGAGCTAATCAATGAATTTGGTAAAGTTGCAGGATACAAAATTAATGCACAGAAATCTCTGGCATTCCTATATACTAATGATGAAAAATCTGAAAGTGAAATCAAGGAAACACTCCCATTTACCATTGCAACAAAAAGAATAAAATATCTAGGAATAAACCTACCTAAGGAGACAAAAGACCTGTATGCAGAAAATTATAAGACACTGATGAAAGAAATTAAAGATGATACAAATAGATGGAGAGATGTACCATGTTCTTGGATTGGAAGAATCAACATTGTGAAAATGACTCTACTACCCAAAGCAATCTACAGATTCAATGCAATCCCTATCAAACTACCACTGGCATTTTTCACAGAACTAGAACAAAAAATTTCACAATTTGTATGGAAACACAAAAGACCCCGAATAGCCAAAGCAATCTTGAGAACGAAAAATGGAGCTGGAGGAATCAGGCTCCCTGACTTCAGACTATACTACAAAGCTACAGTAATCCAGACAGTATGGTACTGGCAGAAAGATAAAAACAGAAAGATAGATCAATGGAACAGGATAGAAAGCCCAGAGATAAACCCACGGACATATGGTCACCTTATCTTTGATAAAGGAGGCAGGAATGTACAGTGGAGAAAGGACAGCTTCTTCAATAAGTGGTGCTGGGAAAACTGGACAGGGACATGTAAAAGTATGAGATTAGATCACTCCCTAACACCATACACAAAAATAAGCTCAAAATGGATTAAAGACCTAAATGTAAGGCCAGACACTATCAAACTCTTAGAGGAAAACATAGGCAGAACACTCTATGACATAAATCACAGCAAGATCCTTTTTGACCCACCTCCTAGAGAAATGGAAATAAAGACAAAAATAAACACATGGGACCTAATGAAACTTCAAAGCTTTTGCACAGCAAAGGAAACCATAAACAAGACCAAAAGACAACCCTCAGAATGGGAGAAAATATTTGCAAATGAAGCAACTGACAAAGGATTAATCTCCAAAATTTATAAGCAGCTCATGCAGCTCAATAACAACAAAAAAAAAACAACCCAATCCAAAAATGGGCAGAAGACCTAAATAGACATTTCTCCACAGAAGATATACAGACTGCCAACAAACACATGAAAGGATGCTCAACATCTTTACTCATTAGAGAAATGCAAATCAAAACTACAATGAGATACCATCTCACACCAGTCAGAATGGCCATCATCAAGAAATCTAGAAACAATAAATGCTGGAGAGGGTGTGGAAAAAAGGGAACACTCTTGCACTAATGGTGGGAATGTGAATTGCTACAGCCAATATGGAGAACGGTATGGAGGTTCCTTAAAAAACTAAAAATAGAACTACCATATGACCCAGCAATCCCACTACTGGGCATATACCCTGAGAAAACCATAATTCAAAAAGAGACATGTACCAAAATGTTCATAGCAGCCCTATTTACAATAGCCCAGAGATGGAAACAACATAAGTGTCCATCATCAGATGAATGGGTAAAGAAGATGTGGCACATATATACAATGGAATATTACTCAGCCATAAAAAGAAATGAAACTGAGCTATTTGTAATGAGGTGGATGGACCTAGAGTCTGTCATACAGAGTGAAGTAAGTCAGAAAGAGAAAGACAAATACTGTACGCTGACACATATATATGGAATTTAAGAAAAAAAAATGTCATGAAGAACATAGGGGTAAGACAGGAATAAAGACACAGACCTACTAGAGAATGGACTTGAGGATATGGGGAGGGGGAAGGGTAAGCTGTGACAAAGTGAAAGAGCGACATGGACATATATACACTAGCAAACATAAGGTAGATAGCTAGTGGGAAGCAGCTGCATAGCACAGGGAGATCAGCTCGGTGCTTTGTGACTGCCTGGAGGGGTGGGATAGGGAGGGTGGGAGGGAGACGCAAAAGGGAGGGGTTATGGGAACATATGTATATGTATAACTGATTAAATTTGTTATAAAGCAAAAAAAAAAAAAAAAAAAAAAAGAGCAGTGTTTTTCTTTCTCTCTGGCTCCCAGTGATGCCTTGAGAGAGATATATCATGGCTCTAGGAAGCAATTGAAAGCAATAGCCAAGTACTGGTTAATACTACTGGTTAAGTAGATTTGCACTTATGATGTTAGATTTAACAGCCTTGCCTGGTAGATTTCCAATCACTGGTCCTTTGAAAGCTCTACTCTCTGAAGTCTTCTAGAATTCCCAACATATGATACAGAGATGATAGATTTACCTGTCCTAACATCTTAGAGAGTGTTCTAGAAGACAGGGACTTTAAAATTTAATTGATGGCCATCACTTCCACTTTTTTCTGTGTCTCAGTTACACACCCTCAAAATGATCACCTTTGAAATATGATGCTGAATCATTTATTAACCTTTAAAGTATACCTTGGGTATATGCAATGCTATGTTCTTACTGTTAATTCTTGGATCATGTTCTCAAAGGTGGCTATATGTAGCACACTGCCAGGGATTTGGGGGAAATTTTCCCTTTCCTTCCCTAGGAAAACCAGTAAACAACGTTCCCATCCTTATTATAGTTCCTGATATATTTTTTTTTTACAAGAAAAACACTTTATTCCACAATTAAATATAGGATGGTATCAAAATAGCCCTAGGAGGAGTAATATAGATTTACATTTAAACCAAGGTTTAAACACGTGATACTGGACTCTTTCCTGGGCAGATTTGGCTAATCTGGAGACATCCTAGGTTCCTGAAATATAGGAGTGAGACCTGAAAACAGATTCTGTCATCTTCACAATTTTGCATTTTGCATTTTCTCAGTCCCTCTTATCACTCTATCCCAGCTACTTTTCTTTTTTAAATTGAGATTTAGTTGATTTACAGTGTTATATAAGTTTCAGGTGTACAACATAGTGCTTTACAATTTTTAAAGATTTTATGGGATCTAAGCTACTTTTAAGAGGCCTTAATTTGCTTTGCAGAGCCCTTGATTCTTCAGATTCCATGATATTATACTTTTTGACTAAGGTGGAGACAAGTTCCACAGAGCAGACTGGTGGAGATGGGTCGAGTGTTGTGGGAGGATCAACAGAAAATAACCAAGCTTTCCCCACCCCCTCAGCCAGGAAGGGGTCAGAGGACCCTGTTTCTCCAGTGGCTTCTGTTCCTGCCACTCAGCACAGAAGTTTCAGATGGGGCCAACACATCTTGAAGGGCTAGCAATCTCCTTTCTTACCTCTAAAGATAAACTGTTTTGTTTTTATCAGTCCGCTATTGCCTCAATACCATCCATAAAAAACTACCGCAAAACCTGGTGGCATACAAAAAATATTTCTTGCCTACATGTGTGTTGGTTGGCTGGTCCAGGCCCGGCTGGGTGTGGCTTAATTTGTATCTGTGTTCAGGTCTGCTTCATGTGTCTCCTGTCATCCTGGGACCTGCAGCTCCAGGAAGCTCTTCTATGGCCACATATAAAGAGAGCAAGCCTGCTGAGCAAGCCAATTTCCAGTTGTTCTAGCAAACGCCAATAAGCCAAGGCAAGTCACATGACAAAACCCAAAGTCAAGAGTTGGGAAACAGAATTTTGTTGACCAGGAGGCCATGTTGAGGGTGTGACTATTTAATACTACTGTAGGAGATTGGGGCCGATTATTAAATATACCACCAGCTCTGATCAAATAACATTAAAACTGTTGGACATCCTCAAAGACTAAGACACTTAAAAAAGTGGTTGGACTTTTAAAGGGTAAATATTAATAAGAATAGCATACATTAATTTTTATGGTAAATTATAAAATAATAGAATATTTTCTATTATTCTAAGCTCCTCCATATTCAATCTTATTTGGGGTCTCAGACCAAATGTAGGATATATGTGAGCGTGCTTGTATTTTTAACCATTTATTGAGCACTGACTCTAAGCTAGGCATTATGCTAAGTAGTTGTATGTTCATTATCTTAGTTAATCTGTTCCCTGTTCCCATGAATATGGCATTATTATCCCCTTTTGAGAAGTCCGAGCCTGAGAGAGCTTATGAGACTTAACCAAAGTCACAGAGCTATTAAGAAGTAGAAGCAAAAACTCATCGGGTGGCTTCAAAGCATTTTCTCATATCTACTGTGCTATGTCCTGCCCGCCCAACATATGAAATCAACAAGCTATGACGTCAATGTTATCATTTTCATTTCACAGATCTGCAAAAAGAGAAACAGACAAGGAAAATGGATCGTGCAGCTGACATGGTGCACAGGGGTGGTGCCAGCACCAGAATCGTCGTGTCCTAGACCCAGTCCCTTGGTGGCTTCAGTGCTGGACTCAGACTGGCTGCTGGGATTCGTTTATTTTTAAACCACTTGTGCCTGTTGGTGTTCTGTCCTTTCTTCCTGCTGCCTCTTTCTCTCTGGGTTCTTTAGTCCTCACCTAGATAGAGCTGCCTCTTTATAGATCTCTTGGAAGGATCATGCTGTGATGAAATCACATCACTACGCTCCCCACCTCTCTGCCAATTTGGGTTTATTTCTGTTCAGACACGGATTTGGCTGGCAGGGCTGTTGACGGTTATATACTGAATTATTTCAGGTTGTTCCCCAAACCTGGTCCACAAAAGGAAATCAAGCAAAGGATACTCTGACTGTTTTTAGGAGGCACACTCTAGAGAACAGAGTGCTTCAAGGGCCAGCACCTCCAGGGGCAGGGATGATGACAGCTCTGGACTGATGTGTGTTTAAAATAGATTTATATATGTACACGAAATGATTTTCTAGAGTAGTTTTGGAGGGGAAAAGAAGCCACAAAAAGCAACTTGAGGGAGGAATAACTTGGGGGAACAGCAGCTTGACTTACTTTACTTTGATTATTGGTGTTTTTTGTCTAAGCGTGTACTGATAGGCTAAATCTCCTTCCGTTATACCTCCTTCTGCATCTCCGCTTCAAAGTTGTGGAAACCAGCGGCTTACCTGAATTTGGTGGCTGTTAGATGAACTTGGGCTCTCCCTGAAAACTTTCTTAGTACCTCCCAGGAGCCAAGGGCAGGCAGGCCCTCCTTTGCCTGGATGTTATTCTGGACACCATGCCCTCCCTGATGTGAAACACCCTCCTCTGTGGTCAAAAACTGGAGCGAAAGAGCCAACCCTGAGGCTGGGATTGGGGAGGAGGAATGTGAGGGGCCACCCCTCCCTCTAGGCATTGATGGCACCATGGCCACCGCATCACTGAATCTCAGTGTTACCAGGTTAACAGAGGTTAAAGAAATAGTGACCTGAGACTAGCATAGGCTTGGAAACAAACAACTTGTCATAAAGTTGAATGTAAGAGGGAATGAAGTATTAAGTAGGGAAGGGGTCACAAATGCAGCTTCTCATACTGATGTTCTGGTTATGGTTCATTGTTTACTAATATCGGGGTAAGGGAGGGAGAGAAACACAAACCAGATAGAAAATAAGATATACATGCACAGTGAGAAAAACAGTGAATTGATGGTGGGGAGATTGGGCATTGTCCCTTTCCCGTGGGCAGTTGTGTAGTTTGGGGAAAGTTACTTAATTTCCCTATGCCTTCTGTGAACAGAATTAGGGCCGAGCCCAAACTGCTTCCTGTAGAGAGTTGATCTGAGGATCTAATGAAATAAAATACATGAAAGCATTTTGGAAATGGGAAAGTCCTATCCAAATATCAGGGTTTATTATTCTTTCTTAATCCTGCCATTCCACTGCCCTCTCCTCTCAAAGAACAGAAAAAATGTTGGCACAGGCTAATGTTCACAGTTTGGAAGGAGAAGTAAGTTGTTGCCTTTGCACCCTTCATGCTAACATCTGTCACCCCAGCTCTGACAGCTGCTTCGAAGTTTCCACTCTGAAAGTAACAAAACAGGGTTGGGTCAGCCCCCAGACTCTACTCTGCCATGATCCAAACCTTATTAAAAAATTAACATCTCTTCTTTTTTCCATATGCTTGGAAAGAGGCCATGAAGGAAAGCTCTTGACAATCTTTTTATCCTGTTTTTCATCTGGTTTGGGTTTCTCCCCTCCCCCACCCCGATATTAGCAAATTATAAAATATAACCAGGACATCAATATAAGAAGCAGCATTTTGGAAACCTTCCCCACTTAATAATTTATTCCCTCCCACACAAAACTTTGCAATGAGTTGTTTTGTTTCTCAGTACCCCATCCAAGAAAATTTCCCATTCAGTAATATTAATAATAATATATTTTTAAACCTTGACTTCAAATTACAGTAAGTGCCAAGAGGCTTTAGTTGCTATTTTGTTGAAATAATATCAGGTTCCCTGTGATGCTTTACATAGCTGTCATCTCTGTGATATGATACTTCTATGATTTATTGACTTACTAAAAGTGCTGTCATTGACTTGTCATAATAAACTTTTCTTAAAATATGAAAGCATAGAACATTGAGTAATAGCTCAAACCAGGACACAGCCTCAATTAGGTTGTGGATTTGGATTTGGCGGCCTGAAGTTCATCTTTTATGCCTTGAAGATGAAAGTTCAGCCTTCGCTTCCTCACACTCCTTCCTCTGCTCCCCCTAACCCCTGCCCCGGGCTTAGTTGTCACCAAATAGATGACCTGAAGGACTGACCATAAGTTTCAGCCCAAGGGTCAGTGCTGTGTCTGGAAAGGCTTTCAAATGGCCTCAGCAGAGAGAAATCCAAACTCTGGGACTCTCACCCGACTAATTTGTCTTTGTCAACGGGCTTTGCCTCCACCGGGGTTGTGGAAGGGTTAATCTTTTTCACAAAGGGAAACATGTTTGGCCCTGGAATCTGAGTTTTTGTGCATGGAAGGGGGAGCAGGGAGGAATTTTGAATCAGGGACTACCCAGATAGAGCCATGACAGCATGGAAGTTCGTAGTTAAGTTTCTGTCTCCGTTCAGGGATCTGTACCTCTGGCCCTGTCATGCCTGCCAGATGGTCCTCTTAACTTTGGAAGGAGGTTGATCCTGGTGACCTGACCACTATTATCCATTGAAGTATTCATACTCTGACTCTGGTCTTCCCAGATTCAGCTGGCTGTTCTGATAAGTTTGTGGTGATGGGACAGGGTTGGGAGATCCTCCCCATGTAATACACATGTATTTAAAGTGGAGGTTTAGGTAAATCAGTAAAGGTACAAGTCCTAGATCCCAGGAATATAGTAGTGGGGTAAGGTTGGGGGATAAGGGAACAAGAGAAGTAAGGGGGATAAAAGGGAATAAAAAGAAATGAGAAAGGACAAACGAGAAAGTCAAGTGCTAAACCATAATCTCGAATAAGGAAATGCAGTAAAGCATTTATGGGTATATATTTTTATAAATATATATGCACAAACACACAGCCAAAACCCTAACAGGTTAATTAACTGTCACCAAATTACCTTTGAGACTCTAAATTTTAATGTAACTTTTGACCAGATCAAATCTTATATAAACTATTAAAAATTTTTTTGGTTTTCTTTATCCACAGAAATTCCACTTGCATAGAAGGGTTGAATGAGAGATTTTGTAATCATTTTTTAACTGAGGGAAACACATTTTGAGGAGAAACCATGTGTATTTGTACAATATATAATACATATCTTTGAAGTTTCATTGCACTTTAAAATCATTTTGTCAGTTTAAAAGTATAATATATAAACGTATTTAAATACATGAAGAATTTTGAATGCTCACAAAATGACCATGCTTGGATCATCTGGAGATGTGAAGGCTTGAACAAGGCTCCAACAAAAAAACCCAGCAAACAAAGTTTGCTCAACAAAAACTTGCTTACTGACAGGTAACAAGTCAAGGTGTGTGGTAGGAGACACAAAATTTATGTAGAGAAAATGCTTGTGTTTTAAACCAAAAATTCACTTGAGAAAGACTCCTGATTTTGTTGTTGTTATGATTTCACATTTCGAGGATAAAAAAGAAAAGATACAGAATTTAACTTTCCTTATTCAACCAGCCCTTTTGTGGCTAATGCTTGGTGTTTTCAGTGCCAATGGATCGAAAATATTGAGGGTCGTTCAATTTATTCCCCCAGGGTACAATGCTAAGAAATCAGTCACTAAACCTGTATCACAGAATTGCTCAGAGAATGAGATAAGAAAGCATTTTGAGAGAGAGGGCTTTGAATGGCTCTATAAACATAAAATAAAATATTTTCAGTTACCGGTTACTGGAAATGTATGAGATGGTCCTGTTATTGCTACTCTAGATCTTAAGCCTCTTGAGAATAGGCATGAGTTAATCAGACAATCAATAGGCTATAGGGTCCAGGAGATACACTAGGCACCATGAAGTTTCTTTCATTTTTCTTTTTCTCCTGCAAAAATATTTATTGAGCTCGTATTATCTTCTAGGTCCTTTGGAAAGTGCAACCAACGCAGCAGTAAACACATCTTAAGATTCTTCATGGTGTTTACATTCTAGCAGAAAGAATTGATAAAACATGGACGAGTTTTTTTTTTTTTTTTTTTTTTTTTTTTTCCCCTAAGCCTCAAATTGCTTACAAGCTGGATTGGATTGAAAAGAAACACATTTGAAAGAGCAAAGGCGAGATAGTATATAATAAAAAGGGCATATGTTTGAACACTCAGAACTTCTGAAGAATAGAAATCCATGAGCTATGGAAAACTTTGAAAGGAGATTCAGTGCTTTTGGCCTTGAAAGATGAATGAAGTTGAGAAGGGAAGAGGGAAGGGGTTCTTGACAGGAGGAACATCAGTGGGCGGGGATGAGAATAAAGGGGTCTGCATCCTCTTTATACTCAGCGGGTCTAGCTGGGGGCCAAGGACTGGATGGGCATCCTACAGGGAGGCACCCTTTCCTGTTCCTCCTTTAAGCTCTTATTGTTGACAGAATGAGGGAAAGGCTGGCTTACAGCACACGTTAGCATTGGTAATATTCCTGCAGGATGACACACCAAGGGGGTGCCTTTACCCATATTTGAAATCAATGCCTTGTTGACAGAACTTTTTCTTGGAGCTGGAACGCAGGAGGACCCATGGGTCTCATGTTGCTCTCCCCTGGAAAAGCTGGTAAGAAACCAGGGTTGGACTTGTAACTCACAGGAGCCTGGCATAGGACACAAGGAATTTGGTGTGGCTCACTCAGGAAACCAATTGATTGGGACTCAGATAAACCAAACATAAAATGCAAATCCCTATGCTATTCTGAGGTTGTCTATTTCAGGGCTAAATTTAAAGGTTTAAACGGATTTTTCCCCTTGGGGAAGAGTTAAGTGGAGAGGAAGCTATGTAAAGGAAAAGAAGTCAGTTCTTCATTTTTTTCAGAGGACATTCACAAGGTAAAAAGAATTGTAGATCCAGATTGAAACAGAGAAACATGATTAGTTTAGAGAAAGTCAGTCAAATCCTTTGTTTGCTGTTATGGAAACCAAACAACTGCTGAATTGAATGATCCTAATGTTATATTTTTTCTTTTTCAGCTGTTCTTAGAAACTTGTGGAGACATAGCAGAAGTTTACACAGTCTTAGATTAATTCCATAACCTGCGTAAAAAATTAACTGCTTCAGAGATAGACCTAACATTCTAAAAGGAAATGCATGGAGTCTGCACAAACAACCACAGAAAAATAAATGTTACATTCAAAAAATCAAGAAAAGTATTTGAAGAATAAAATTACAAATTTAATAAACTGCACAGTGGCTTCTTGAAAGACAAGCATGTGTCTTCCAAAGAGGTCTGGTGAGTCTTTGCAATACAGCGTGAACTAATGTGCTTGTTATATTTTGACATAAAATCCAATATATAGAGAGAAGCAGCTAGGAGGACATGTTTATTTAAAATAAGTGAGGAAAGAGATTGAATAAATAAATAAGTGGGAGAGAATGCACAAATCTTCCTTAAAGAAGAAATCCAAACACTGTAAGTAGATACCCCCTCTCTAGGAGATAAAGCTTAATTCCCCTCCTTCTCAAGTGGGTGTTGGATGTAATGACATGCTTCCAAAGAATAGAGTATGGGAAGGAAAAAATAGTAACTTTACAGTGGAGAAACCTGGCAGATCCCATCTTCACAGAGTGAGCAAGGTGAATATCAGCAGTAATAAATCATGTTGATGTCCACAGAGCCTCTTACATGATGCAATGAGAAGGGTACTTGACCTCTGTGGTATTCTTTCCAAAAATCCACAACCCCAGTCTGGTCATGAGAAAACATGAGACAAACTGAGGAATGTTCTACAAAATACATATTCCTCAAAATGGTCAAGGTCATGGGAAACAAGGAAAGACTGAGTGGGTGTCGCCAGCCAGAAGATTGTGGAGGTGTGAGTAAATACACAATGGTATCCTGGATTGAATTCTGGAATGGAGAAAAGGACAGGATTGGAGAAACTGGTGAAATCCAAATGAAGTGTGGAGTTTGGTTAATAGTAAAGTACGAATGTTGATTTCTTAGTTTTGGCAAGTATATCATGGTCATGTAAGATGTTAACACTGGGAGAAGCTAGGTGAAAGGTATATAGGAACTCTCTATTATCTTTACAACTTTTCCGTAAATCTGAAATTATTCCAAATGATTACTGCTCTTTCTTTTCTCTCCTGTCTATTCTCCATCCTAGATTCCATGAGTGTAGGACTTGTATCTTTATCTAATTTCTCTGTTTCATGAAAGGCAAAAATTTTTTTGCTAAGTAGAAGCAGACAATAAAAAATTCTTCCTCATTTAAAGCTCTTTGGTTTTTTATTTTTTGGATTTTTCTTTGGTGCCATGAGGTCCCAGTATATTTATAAAACTCTTGAGTTATCTTTACTCATAAAGTCATGAGAAAGTAAATTTTTAAAAAATCTGAAAATGTTAATACCCCTAAAGATTAGATTCAAAAGACTGTAAATAGCTAGATTATCATGTAAAGATATATTTCAAGTGAAACACCAACTATATTTTTAAATGCCACCAATCCTTGAAGTTCTGTTATAAAACCTCACATCCTGAGCACAATATTTCAGAATATCCAAGTGAAGGACAAAGGATTAAAGATATACTTTCTTCTTATTTAAGGGTCTTCTTTCATTTTATTGCAGGGCCCTGGGGTAACCTCTCAGCTTCACCCAGTGTTCACCAATCACTTGCTAATAACTGGAGCTGAAAGAGGGCTCTGCCCTAATGCCATTATGTTCAAGAGCCATGATTGATTGTGTTATAGTATGTTTTTGAAACCTAATTACTGTCTGAGTGAGTATCTGAACTCATTAATCTTTAGTCCTGTAAATAAGTAAAATTGACTAAATAACTGGATTTCTCTAATGATGGTTTAGGTTATCTTTGGACCTACTGCCTTGCCCTACCCTCTTCGGGGCAGCAAATTATTTTGCTTAATGGTAATTGCTCCCCAGTTTTGAAATCAATTTGTAAAAGTCGGCTTATAAAACAATTTTCTATGTTGCCCTGTGATTGCTTGGTCCCTACTCTGTCTTTGTGGTATAATGAGCACATCCCGTGATGTGTTCACAAGCCACTGTATTTGCTGATGACCCTCCTTTGTGAGGAGGGTCACATCGCTTAATGAGATAAGAGGCTGTGGGGTGTGTGTGTGTGTGTGTGTGTGTGTGGTGTGAGAGGGAGGGATGGGTTGGAAGAATGGCTTTCTTTTTCCTTACTAACTTTACCTTGGATTTTTCCTCCCCACCAAAAGAGAAGAGAATTTCATATAACATGGCCTGTTTCATATACTCCAAATAAGGTAGTAATCAGTAAAGGCGATTTCCTTTTCTTTTCTCTACTATCCAACTCCAGCATAACTGTGGTGTGGCATTTCACTGTACTTTCTTCTTTTTCTGATTTTTTTTAATGTTTTTCTTGTTGTTACCATTTTATTATACTTTAGACCTGTTCTCCAGAGAGTATGTCTATGAGGGAGAGGATTAGGCAATGTTCACATGTACTCTGGGACTTCTGTTTCCAGTCAAGATGGAGTAACATAGACTGGATATGGTCTCCCTCTGAAATAATTAAAAATCAACACATTGGACATCAGGCATCAAAGGACAGAGATCCCTGAGAGATGAGAAAAACTTAATTGAGCTCTACAATTGCTACAGCTTATAGTCTTGAGAAAGTTTACAGGCTGTGGCTCAAGGAGAGAGGACTCCCTGAATGAATATTCAGCTGAGTACTAATCAGCACATGTGAATGAAGCAATTACCCTGGAAGAAGAAAAAATCACTCAGAAGTATTAGAGAGAACAGGACCTGATATTCATACAAGGCAAAGAATAGTGATTGTTTCCACCAGTCAAATTGGAAAACTTCACAATTCTTTGGTCATTGGGTAGAATTTTAGAAGGTTTTTGCTAGAGTAATGAGGAAGAAATAGTCCTAGACCTCAGGCTACCTAGCAAAGCTGAAAAGCAAGTCAGGCATAGACCAAATTTTCCAAATAACTTAATATCTCAGGACAAAGTTCAAAAATATTTATGGGAATTCAAGAATATCCAACATCCAACAAAATAAAATTCACAATGCTTAGCATCCAATTAAAAATTACCAGGCATGCAAAGAAACAGGAATATATAACTGATCTGGGTTGAAAATCAATTAATCAAAATCAACCTAGAGCTGACAATAGTATCAGAATTAGCAGACAGGACATTAAAGACAGTTATTATAACTATATTTCATATGCTCAAGAAGCTAGAAAAAAGATTGAACAAGTTAACTGGAGACATGGAAGATGTAAAAAAAAAAAATCCTAAATCAAACTTTTAAAGATGAAAACTACAATATAATGCCTGAGATAAAAAACACATTTGATGGGATTAACAGCACATTAGATATTACAAAAGAAAAAAATAGTGAACTTGAAGACATAGCAATAGAAACTATCCCAAAGGAAACACAGAGAAATAAAGCTCAAGAAAAAATGAAAAGAGCATCAGTGAACTGTGGGACAACTGCAAACAGCCTGGCATGCATATTATTGGAGGTCTTGAAAGGGAAGAGGAATGAGACATAAAAATACTTGAAGTGGGACTTCTCTGGTGGAGCAGTGATTAAGAATCCACCTGCCAATTCAGGGGAAACAGGTTCAAGCACTGGTCCGAGAAGATCCCACATGCCTGTGGGAACAACTAAGCCTGTGCACCACAACTACTGAGCCTGCACTCCAGAGCCCTCGAACCACAACTACTGAGCCCATGTGCCTAGAGCCCATGCTCTGCAGCAAGAGAAGCCACGGCAATGAGAAGCACACGCACCACAACCAAGGGTAGACTCTGCTTGCCGCAACTAGAGGAAGCCCGCATGCAGCAATGAAGACCCAATGCAGCCAAAAAAAAAAAAAAGAAAACTTGAAGAAATAATGGCTAAAATGTTTCCAAATTTGATGAATGCTGTGAATCCAAAGATCCAAGAAATTAAATGAACTCCAATCACAAGAAACATAAAGAAAACCACACCAAACATATTGTAATCAAATTGCTCAAAGCTAGCAATAGATATGATCTTAAAAACAGAAACAAAAAGACAGATTACACACAGAGGAACAAAGATCAAGATGATGGCTTATTTCTCATTAGACACAATGGAAGAGAGCAGAGAGTGGAGCAATGTCTTTAAAATAGTAAAATAACAAAAGCAAAAATTGCATAACCAGTGAAAATCACTTTCAAAATAAAGATAAAATAAAGACTTTTTCAGAAATACAAAAACTGGAAAAATGCATCATCAGGAGAACTGTATTACAAGAAATGTTAAAGAAAATCATTTAAGCAGAGAGATGATACCAGGCAGGAATATAGATCTATACAAGATAATGAAGAACATTAGAAACATTAGCTACATAGGTAAATATGTAAGGCTTTTTTTTTCTTATTAGCTAAATATCTTTAAAGGACAATGGACTGTTTAAAAAATAATAATACAGTATAACACAGTATACGGTATAACATACGTACAAGTAAAACATATGACAAAGGCCAGGAGAGGAGAAATGGAAGTATATGCATTGTGAATCCATTCATAAATTAACATTTACTGTTTATAAGGGTGAAAAACTGTTTATTTAGCATCTATTATGTATTAGACACTGTTCTAGTGGTTACAGATACTATGGATAACAGAAAAGATCCCTGATTTCATGGATTGTACATTTCAGTCAGTTGGCAGTTAACAGACAAGTACACAAACAAACAGGATAATTATAGACAGTTGAAGGTGCCATACAGGAGATAAATAGGATGCTATAATAGAGGATAACAAGGTATAAGGAATAAGTTAGAGTGATCAAGAAGGTTTTGAAATGACCAGGGGACATTTGTCCTGAGACCTGGGAGATGAGAAGCCAGCCAGTTGAGAATCAAGGAAGAGGATTCCAGGTTGAGTTAACTTCCAGGCAAAGGTCCTGAAGGTGGGTAAGAACTCAGCCATTTCTTGAAACTGTCCAAGGGCCAGTGTGGCTGAAATATAGTGAGAGAGGGATAGAGAGGTGTGAGATGATGCTGGGGCAGAGGTCAGATCTCACAAGGTCTTGAAGCCATGGTGAAGGTCAGGGATTTGGGCTTGATTCTAAGCACAGTGGGAAAACATTGAAGAGTTTCAGCGAGGGAGTAGGATATATGGTTTCCTTTAAACAACAAGACAATTTTGTTATAGTATGGAGAATGGAAGGTAAGGAGCAAGAATAGAAACAAGGAGGCTAGTCACGAGCCTATTTCTGTGGTTGAGGGAAGAGGTGATGGTGGTATGAATAGAGACAATGGCAGTAACAAGAGAAGTAATTAGATTAAATATACATCTTGGAAGAAGAAAAAGGCTTGATGATTGAATATGGAGGCCAGGGAAAGGGAGAATCTAGTAAGTAGTGGATCTGGGATATGACCCAGATCTGTCTGAGCCCCAATTGTTTTTTGTTTGTTTTCAGAGCTGCCATTAATATGTTGAATACCTGTTATGAATGGCGTATCTCATCAGTCATGAAAATATCAAAAAGCATAAAACCATAGTCTCTGCCATTAAGGACAAAGATAACTGACAATAAAAGAAACATATGCTAGGACCTAAATGATACCAACAAGTCCAATGGAAGAGGAAGAGGATGGATCAAAGAATGCAGACTCAGAGGAGAGTGCTTTCACAGGGAAGGAGAGAGTATTGGGTGAGGGTGAGTGGCCTAAGCAAAGAGCTGGAGTTGGGAATTTACACAGAGTTTTCAGGGAACAATAGCTAAACTATGATGGCTTAATAGTAAAACAAAAAAATAAAACCCAAAAAACCCTGAAAGAGAACTGGCTTTGAATAGGTAGCTGTAGTTCTGGAGTTGGACAGCTCAGAATGATTGAATGGTAGTGCAAAACTTTTAAATGGCAACCTTCAGATAGATCAAGTTATCATCATCGCAGAGCTATTGATTAAGATTGGAGAACTGATGTCATACATTACATGCACATAGCAATCATTTTAAGTAAAAGTTGGGAGTAGCAGTGTTTCATTGCTAAGCATGTAGACACAGCCTGAGACAAATGGTGAAAGCAGAATTTGAAAGGGAGAATCTAGTAAGTAGTGGATCTGGGATTTAACCTAGATCTGTCTGAGGTTTGTTTGAAGTTTTTCTACCACTTCATATAAATGAAAAGTAACTTCTTTACCCCTTCTCTTTCCTTGAGCTTCTTCTTTAAATAAGAATATACTAGTGTTTTTCCTAGTACTGTGGTGGTCACCTGTGACCTGTGATAGTTGGAACGTCCTTGAGCATTATCAGGATGTACAGATGTAAATGGCAGTAGCCCTACCCATTGAGAGTATTCTGAAATCTCTACCAGACTCCGGAGGCACCAAAGATTAACCCAATAGATTGGTCCTATGGAAAGCAGCCTCAACTTTGCCAGTCTTATGGAGTCAAGGAGAGACTCCTCAGAGAAATGATCCACTGGAATTCTTTGGTTTGGTTCTGTAACCAAAAGGTGGCCATTGCCAATCTTGGGCCCCAACTTGAGGACTGCAAGTCTGAAATTCACAATTTACTAGCTCAATGGCAAATTACTTCCAACTGAGCCTTCTGCAGTGAAACCCTTACTTATTTCCATGTGTTTCCAGCTGTGCAGTAAGAAGAAATTAATCAGTTCTGAAAAAATAACAATAGAATCAAGTCTTATTTCTTTCTTTTTTCCAGATCAAACTCCAAACTCTTTTCAAACAAGGAATAGTTGGCATCAATGATCTTCCTTTTCATCTCTGCTTGCATCCCACTTCCAGTAGTTTGAACTTATTTAAGTTCTAAATACTTTTTTTTAACCTATAAATTATTGGGCAAGTGTGTTATTCATCATATTCTGGCTTTGTACACACACACACACACACACATACACACTTCACAATTCCTAGACACATGCTCAGTTTAATCAAATGATTCCTACTCTATCAAAGTATTTATTTGGAAAGTTTATAGTTTGAGAATTAATTATATTTTTTAAAACATTATGACTGGCTTGATGATAGCAGTTGAAGGTAATGAGATAGCATTTTAATTCTCAAAAATAAACAATATTAGCTCTATATTACAGCCAAAATATTAGGGCAAATGAATAAAAGAATGTATTTCCACAGGTTGGTGGTTCTGTATACAAACCTCTCACTTCCACACAGGGAATAAATTTAAATTTCTATATTTCCAGAGGCAATAAAGCAAATTTCTGATATTTGATTCATATCACCTTTCAGGCTGCAGTTTCAATGGAGGTCAGTGTTCATCTAACCCATTATATAAGTCAAGCTGCTTCTCTTTGGGAGATGGTTGGTTCACTGGTAATTGCTAATCCCTCTTCTAAGAGCTGGGTGTGTTCAAAAATGAGGAAGAAGAAATTTGGACACTGGTGGGGACCCACTCTTCAATACCAACCCTCTTCTTTTTTTTTTTTTTTTTTTTTTTGCGGTATGTGGGCCTCTCACTGTTGTGGCCTCTCCCATTGCGGAGCACAGGCTCCGGACGCACAGGCCCAGCGGCCATGGCTCACGGGCCCAGCCGCTCCGCGGCATGTGGGATCTTCCCAGACCGGGGCACGAACCCGTTTCCCCTGCATCGGCAGGCGGACTCTCAACCACTGCGCCACCAGGGAAGCCCCCAACCCTCTTCTTGAGTGATATTCATCTGCTCCAGCCCTTGGTGATGCCTTGGGTTTTTTCATCTCTGCATATTTGCTGACCCAAGTTTACTATTTAGGACCTTCTGTTCCCCTCAGTCTACTTCTATTGCTTCCACCCACCTTTCCAGGCCCAGTGAAAATCTCACAGCTTTTGCAAGGCCCCCTGACCACACCAGCCTGACCTGATGGCTTTCTCTCTGAGGTCTCTATTTGGTCTTTTTGCTGTTTTGGATTGTTTATGTCCTTCTCATGTCTATCTATCCAGTCTCCCAACTAAATATAGAATAGATGAATATTAAAGATGTTAAAGCAGGTGATCATCTACTGCAGACTTCTCAGTTTTCAAACTTTTGATCCAGTGCTCTTTGGACTGAGTCATACTACTCCTTATTAATTTTACCATGCCCATTAACTTTCAAGGGCAGTGATTTATACATTTATTGAGTCATTTATGCATCACTAAGTAAATAGTCATCGAGCGTCTGCTGGATGCCAGGCTCCATCCTAGACACCGGAGATATAGCAGTGACCTTAAGAGAGTGACCTTGACCACTCTCTCAAAGAACATGCATTTTTGTGGAGGACAGAGAAATAAACAATATGTAAACAAACAGAATAGTTTTAGAGAATAAGTGCAATATATAAAACCGAAGAGGATAAGTAGGGCAGTAGGGTAGAGAGGAATGGTGAGAGGAGAATGTTACTAGGGCCGTCACGCAGAGGAGATGGCATTTGCGTTGAGATTGGAATGATGAGTTGGCAGCAGTCTTGGGGATGGGGTCTGGGAGAAGAATGTTTCACTCAGAATGAAGAGTAAATGCCAAGGACCTAGGTCAGAAAAGAGCTTGGTGTTTTCGAGAAGAAAAATATCAGTGTGGCTGGAGGGGAGTCAGAAAGAGGAAGTGGAGCAGAAGTGGGGCAAAAGTGGTGAGAGATGTCGAGGTAGGCTGGTCCCAGAACATGCATGACCTTGGTAAACCAAGTGAAGAGTTTGCAAGTCATTGTCATCGGAAGCAGGAAGCTCAGGAAGGCTTGATGTAGGAAGTGACATTATGTGAGACATATTTGAAACTGATGACTCAGGGGGAGGTTTTTTTTTTTTACTTTCTTTTTTTTTCCTTTGTCTTTCTTTTCCTTTTATTTTGAGGGGTATACCATAAATAAAGTTTATACATAGTAACTAACTGTTCAGCTGCATGAATTTTTATATATGTATATACCTGTGGAACTACACCCATAGTAAGATACAGAACAATCCCAACACACCCCAAGGGCCCACTCATGCCCTGTCCAGCCATTACCTCCACTGCTATTATGATAACTTCTATCACTTCTAGTTTTGCCTATTTTTGAACAAACTATAAGTGAAATCTTATAGTATGCACTCTTTTTTTGGGGGGGGGGTCTGGAAAATATTGCTATGTAATATTCTATGGAACGAATATCTCACAATTTATCTTACAAATGATGGACTTTGGGGTTGGGGTTATTATGAATAAAGCTGCTATGAACATACTTGTACAAGCCTTTTGGTAGACATATATGCTTATTTAGGTTGGATATATACCCAGGAGTAGAATTGCTCCATCTTAGGATTTATATATTTAGTAGATACCATCAAACAGTTTTCCAAAGTGGTTGTACCAATTTACGTTCTCACTTAAAATGCACGAGAATTCTAATTCTTCCCATTCTTACAAACACTTGGTATTATCAGTCTTTTTAATTCTGTTTTGGTGGGAGTATAGTGGGGGAGGTCTCATTGTGGCTTTTTGCAGGGGAGTGGAAGGGGTTGTTTCTTATAGGTGTTTATGATTGTGCTGTTGATTATACAGTTTGCTTTTAAAACTTCGGTTTTCAGGCTTCCTGGCTTTCATTCCCTTTTCCCAATACCACATTATTATTTTTTTTCCCCTTGTAATACCCCCAAGAGCAGCATAAAAGCCAAGCAGGCTGATATGACATCATCATTGTCTTTCGGGAATGTGAAATTTCATTTTTTATAGAGTGACCCTATTCCAAGATAGAAGGGAAAATAGAAAACAGGGCTTAGAACTTGAAAGAGAAAATTTGGGTCAGGCTCCGGCTTAATGCAGTTTCCATTCTTGGAGCCAAAAGATCTTCTAGTCAATGCACAAAGGGAGTTGCTGGGGTGGGGATTGTTGGTTTCATTTCATACTCATTGTATCACTGCATCAGGGTATCTAGGATTTTGCCCTTATGATGAAATTAAGGGTGTTATGCTTCATTTCCTGTTTTGGAAAACAGAGTCTCTGGCTTAAAAAGGCTAATTGCATATTGTTTTTAAAAATTGGGTTGATAGTTCATCGTATCATAATTAAACTAATTCGAATACTATTATTTTCCAACAGCTTTGATGAGGTCTTCCACTTGGCAGAGAACTGTGAGACCCCAAAATATTGCCATTTGTTAAAAGATGGAGAAACTCTGATGACTAATGACTCTATTCAGCTGCATTTCGGTTAATAAGATTTATGCATTAATCTAGTTATACTTTGTTCCCTCGAGTTTGGCAAACTTCTGAAGTTTTCTGATTTTCTACTGTGTCTCCTGCTCCCCACCCCCATCTCCTCCATAGAGAATTCCTGGCGTCTGAGTTAAAATAGGTGGAAATATTCTCTGTTTCCAGCCGAGGCTCCCCAGCTTGGTTGGAATGCTCGTCTGGTTGTAATAGAGCCTGCTTTTCGGCCAGCAACTCTTAAAATAGCTCCTCGGCTTATGAAGCAGAAAATAGAAGTTTGGGCAGCCCAGTGTCAGCTTACAGGATGTTTCCGGCTACTTGCTTTGGGGGGCACTGTTGCTCTAGCTTGAGAACTCAGAGCAAGACTGGTGAGTGATGGCTCTCCTTTGCGCAATTTTGTATCTGCACTTCTTGTCAAGTAATCATTACAAATGTTTCGTGGAGAAAGGAGTTGGCTCCGAGTAGAGGTCTGCCTCTTGGAAGAAGTGAGGCCCTGAAGGGTGGGCACTGGTCTGTCTGTGGTAAAATTTTCCCCTTTGACAGTGTAATTAAGTGGTAATTAACCAAATGAGTGTAAATGTTGAAGGCTGAGATAAATATCTACATGTCCTTAATCTATTTTTCCCCTCTAAAATTTGATAAAGGAAATTTGGATTTAATGGAGGATATATGTCAATCTTTTTTTTTTTTTTTAAGATTACAAATCTGTTTAGAAGGAACTCAGGTCCATGGGTTTGGAGTTCTACAGGAAAAGTTAGCAGTGTATAAAGATAGAACAGGTACCATAAAATGCGGATGCGCTATTGCAATAATTATGTTAAGAAGGCTTAGTGGAGCTACCTTTTGGAAACATCTGGTTTGTTTCTGCTCTTTCCATATCCTGCAGATGTTGCTGAACCCATGAAATGTACTGACAGGAGAATACATTAGCTCACGAAGTCATTCCAATGAATAAAGCAAAGAATGGCCTCTTAACTTTCTAAAAAATCTAGTTAGGAAAGAATTCTGCTTTCAGAGCAGGCAGAGATTAGGCCAATAATTGAGAGGGGCCCAGGGCCTTCTAAAAGTGTCAGTAGTGATCTGTTCTTGCCAAAGGGGAAAAGAGATGCTTTGTGGAGGGGCAGCTAGAGTAATAAATGGGAATCTTTGTAATTCAAGTACTTTCTCATTACCTTCCTTGGTTAGTGATTAAAAATAGGGCTGAGGATGGGGCAAGGGAAGCCCACTCCTTCTGCGATTGGTCTTAGAGCTAAAGGTTCCTGAGTCCATCTGGAGTTCGGCTCTTCTGCCTCACCTCCTGGCCTCTGGAGCCCCAAGTGAGACTCAGAGGCAGGTAGACGGCTCGTGTGGCCAAGGTAGACACTGTGGGAAGGATGCATAATTGAGGTACCATCTGTGGCATGGGGCTGATGACAGCTGCACGATGCCCTGACACTGCTGTGTCAACACCCTCGGCAGGCAGGAAAAGACAGGGGCAGGCACATGTATTCTAAGGCTTTGGGAGAGCAGACACAGGCATCCCTGAGGGGGAGGGCCTGAGGAGTTTGAGTTTATTAAATAGGAGTTGGTTGCCTATGAGATTAACACCCTGAAATAAATGCAAAGTTAAGAAATATTTTGGCCTCCAGCCCACTTGGCAGGAGGATTAGGAACTTGGAGTGGTCAGAAGGACAAAGCCTTAAAGGGCCAATGTCACATTTAGTTTCTGGCCAGCTGTGATCTCTAAATTTCCCTATCATTTACATCACTCCTTTGGGTTATAGCATCATGTGATGTGTTCCACAGACCCCTATTAAAATGTGTAACAGATGTTTTTCTGGCCACCGGCCTGGCAGACAAGAAGGATGCACTCATATAAACCTATCTATGAGAAACTAGTATTTCTCTGGTTCAGCTCTGAATTGTTGAACTGCCGTTACTGACATCCAGCCCTATTTGCCTTCTTCCCTCTGGGGCAAAAAGGATAAATCTCTGGGATGTCTCAGAAAAGACTTTCTTGCACGTTCTTCTAGGGTTTCTGGCTTCCTTCAGGTCACTGAGGAGGGGGTCTCTACTGCTTGAGCCAAAGCCTTCTATTTCTTCAACAATTTCATGTATGTTTCCACCAGGCACCTAGCTCCTGGTTATTTACCCCTGTCCCTAGGTCAGGAGAAATCTCTTATGAGAATCATGTAAGAGCTCTGTCTCCTCCTCGGAGAATGATTTTAAATTCCCCCTAACCTTTCTCCCCACCAGGGTTACACCTTCCTTCTCCTTCTCTTTTGCAACTGGCAAATTTCTGCTTTTGATCCTTCAGCTGTTATTTTACTATACTCAGTTGACAGACTAAACCCAATATGACCAGTTTTGAAACCTCTTTGGGAACTTTTGACACTAATGTAAATGTGTAACTTAAGGAAAGAGGTTTAGCATCGTTGTCATTACCATCATAATAATTTTTAATATATATACCACCTTTTAGAGTGAATGACATGTTTTCCCATCTATTATTTCTGCCGATCCTTAAAGCAATACTGATATAAGGAAGACAGAAATTACAATGTTGAGGTTACAGGTGAAGAAATCAATGCTCATAGAAAGTAAAGCTATTCATTCAAAGTCATGTAGCCAGTTCAGCTGGGATTCAACCCATTTCAGATTCCAAGCTCAATGATTTACTGCACATAGAGAGCCCTTATTAATACTTTAACATGGTAGGAACTTAAAAGGATAGTCCACAGAATGGGAATGTTTTTGTAAGGCAGTGTAAGGATGCCAAGAATTCGAGAAAGTAGAGGATCTAGACAGAAACAGAGATATGGAGTCTAGAGCTACTTTTCCCTAAAATGTGTACTGCAAGATTTCAATAGATATATTGTCAGCTAAAGAGTTCCATAACCAGAAAGGCTTGATAAATATTAAATTAAACAATGTCATGAAAATTTTCTGATTACAGCACTCCCAGAGGCTTTGACACACATTACAAATTGCCAAGGCAGGGATCAGACATGCCATGAGCATTTGCAAACATGTTTGATACAGGGCCCTTCTTGAATAAAGCATCTCATGACAACACACTTGGGAGAATGCTGGTCAAAAACACCATCATTTACTACCTAAGATGAAGGTAAGTCAGTCAAAGGGGGGAAGGGTGAGAAGTGTTCAGATGTCAGGGAAAGATCTAGAAGTCAGGTTTATTCTGTTATCTAATTACTGAATCAAAATTTTGATCATTCAATTTAGTTGATTTCATGTTAAGGTCCTAGAAGGGGTAAAACTAGTATGTCAATATTCCAGATGTGAGATTTTATTGGAAGAGGAACTGGCAAGACTAAGGGGGTGGGGGTGGGGGCAATTGGGTGAGAAGACCACGCAGGAAGAGGATGGAGAGCAGGTTCTTGTCTCGAATGTCTCTAACTAGTCTTGGCCATGTGACTTTGCTCAAGTCACTACACCATCTGGACTCTGGTTCCCTCAACTATGAAACAAGCAGAATAGACTAAATGGTTTCTTTTCAAGGTTTAATAATTCTATGAATAAACGTTATATGTTAAAGAGGGAGATAGTGGCTGTCTAAGGTGAAGATGAATTGGAGAGTTAATTTCCTGAGGAATCTTAATTTCTATAGTTGCTAGTTTAGCATTGTCAGAGGGGAAAGGTGAGAGGCCAAGTGGGATCAGAAGAAATTTGCCTTGTGAGCACCAGCAGACAAAGGGTCCACCATGTTACCCCTCCTATTAGAGACAAATGACCCCAGGATTCCAATCTGAAAGCCAGAGAAGAATCATTAGATAGCTAGACTTGAAGGGAAAACAGAGATTACCTTACCAGCCAGAGAGCAGGCTTTGGAGAAAAGAGGAGGAATGAAGGTTAATCAGAAAACCTACTGAGAAGGGAGACAAAATCATCAGAGAGTTGAGGAGGTTGGTGGAGGAGTCAAGGAAATGGAGAATAATAATTAAACCAAATGTTGGGGGAGCTCTTACAAATGGGGAGGGAGAGAAACTGGGGTTGGGAGGATGGAAGAAACATAACAATACCCGAATGGGTGTGGCTTCCTGTGAACAGATCTTGACACCCATGACACAGGAGGAAGCAGATACTATATGCTTCTCTACTCAAGACCCAAAAAGTATAAAAATTGAATTCCACACTGTTTCTTTCAAAGAGGCTCTGGTCAGGGGCATGAGAATACTGGAATAAGAGTTAATAGTCTGAATGGATAAAGAAGATGTGGTATAGATACATACAATGGAATACTACTCAGCCATAGAAAAAGAATGAATTAATGCTTTTTGCAGCAACGTGGATGGACCTAGAGATTATCATACTAAGTGAAGTAAGTCAAACAGAGAAAGACAAATATCATATGATATCACTTATATGTGGAATCTGAAGAAAAAGATACAAATAAACTTATTTACCAAACAGAGAGAGACTCACAAACTAGAAAACAAACTTATAGTTACCAAAGGGGAAAGGGGATAGAGGGATAAATTAGGAGGTTGGGATTAACATATATACACTACTATATATAAAATAAATAACCAATAAGGACCTACTGTATAGCACAGGGAACTATACTCAATATTTTGTAATAGCCTATAAGGGAAAAAAATCTGTAAAGGAATATCTATCTATCTATCTACAACTGAATCACTGTGCTGTACACCTGAAACTAACATGATATTGTAAATCAACTATACTTCAATAAAATATTAAAAACAGTTCATGGTCTGAGACCAAAAGTGGTTCTGGCCCAATAGCTCTTGAGTCTTGGAGTATAATGATGGTTATGAATTTGTTGTCTATCCACCATTGACCTGCTGAGTGATCTGAAAGTCATTTCTTCTCTCCAAGAGGTTTGAACTCACTGGGAAACAGAGAACAGAGGAAAAGAAAAATTGGGTGTGAAGGCCAATATTTTCAGGAGGACAAGGTTAAAGCCTACATCCCTTAAAATCAGAAGTACTGAGCCTCCTGGAAATTGTGACTGCTTAACTTCTCTGTTCTACAGATGGCCATCATTCCCATGCTGATAGGACACAGAAAGCAAGGCAACACAAAGTTGCCTTAATGATAGGTCTTTGTGGTGACTGGATACAGGAAGAGAAGGAAATGAGACGTAGTTTACAGCAACATAACAGTGTTGGGCCAGACCCTGCCTGGGCATCTCTGCCTGTGTCGGGAAGCATGGGGCCTCAGCCATGACCCAGCAGGTCAGTCCAGTGCAGAGTTGTTCTTTGTTCTGCTCTTCTCTAATCTCACTAAACTCTGCAACAAGTATGAAATGAAAAGTTTGAAATGAAACAAGTATTATGTGGACATATGTTAGAAGACTTCTGAGATATATTCCTTGGTTTTAGAAGCTCTAGGATTCTCTGATGCTTGGAAATTTTCTGCAGCAGCAGTGTCTACATTGGGCAGCACAAAATATGACCACACAATGTAGGAAAAGCATCCTAATAGAGAGAACATAAATGAAGAAAAAGCCCATGTGTCCTCTGCTATAGTCACTCATCACAAACAGAAAGGTCCTTCTGTGAGCCTGGCACCAAGCTGAACCAAAATGGCACAAACATGGCCATGTCTTTTTTTGAAGGGTTAACAAGAGGGGATACTCTTATTTAGATAGGGAACAACACTTTCTTAGGAAGTCCCTGGGCCAATAATACACTTGATTTGACCTGCGTAGAAATCATCTCATCTCAGCCTGTTTCTAAGGGATGCCAAAAGTAAGCTGAAAAGTGAAAAAGTTAGCTAGTCAAGCAGACTTTTCTAACTCTCTGGATCCTTAGTAACATGCACAGCAAACTTCTGTTTAGCCAGTAAGCACATCTGTCTTGGAGGAAATAATGGTGTCTTGTCACCATAGATGTTTGAGTCCCTGTGAGTAAATGGGTAGGAACAACTCATCCAAACTCATCTCACATGAGTTGTCTGGAAGGTCAGGCCCGTCTTGCCCTTGAATTGCAAAGCTATCTTTGGTCAAAGACTGGCTTTTCCTTCCTAACTCTCATGTGTTCAGTGGCTCAAGAAATATATGCCGATGCAAAAGTTAGCAGTGCCACGCAATTCAGATCTCCTTTTCCTGGTCAAGGAGCAGCAATGACATTGACTTTCTTCTCTATAGAGCCTTATTCCTCACCAGCTATGAATAATTTTTTCCCCTCCACCCATGACAGTCTCTCCTCCTTGCTCCCTCTCAGACTGGCTCCTCAAGGACAGAATCCATATCCTGTTGCCTTGTTCTCCCATGACTGCCTGGGTACTGTGCACATAGGAGGTGATTTATAGATATTGACTGAGTGAATGATGTTCTTTTAAGAAACCACATAGACTTTTCCTTGCTAAGCCAGACCAGCCTGCTCCAGGTCCTTAGCTCTTCTTCTTTAGATCACTTTAGGTTCCTCTTTTTATCTGTCACCACCTTTTCTGCCCCTTGAGGTTCTTCTTCAGGCAAGTTAGACTAAGGAGACACAGTGTTCCAACTCCTCTCTTTCTTTTTGCTCTTGCTATAGACTGAAGGTTTGTGTCCCCTCAGAATTCATATGCTGACAACTAATCCCTAACGTCATGTTGTTTGGAGGTTGGAATTTTGGGAGGTGGTTAGGTCATGAGAGCAGAGCCCTCATGAATGAGATTAATGCCCTTATAAAAAGTGACTCCAGATGTATATATGTGTGTATATATATATATATATATATATTTATATACACAAAGAACTATTACTCAGCCATAAAAAATAGTGAACTAATGCCATTTGAAGCAACATGGATGGACCTAGAGATTATCTTACTAAGTGAAGGAAGTCAGAGAAAGACAAATATCATAAGATATCACTTGTATGTGGAATTTTTTAAAAAAGATACAAATGAACTTATTTACAAAACAGAAACAGACTTGCAGACAAAGAAAAAAAATTATGGTTACCAAAGAGGAAAGGGGTCGAGGAGGGATAACTAGATATCTATATTCTATTTATGTATCTATATTCTATCTATCATCTATCTATCTATCTATCTATCTATCTATCTATCTATCATCTACCTGTCTCTCTATCATCTATCTATAACTGAATCACTTTTCTGTACACCTGAAACATTGTAAATCAACTATACTTTATTAAAAAAAATAAATTAAGATGCACACATTAAAAAAAAAAGAGATCCCAGAGAGCTCCCTTGTCCTCTCCACCGTGTGAGGACACAGAAAAAAGAAGATCGTCTATGAACCAAGAAGCTGCCCTCACCAGACACCCATTCTGCTGGTGCCTTTATCTTGAACTCCCCAGGCTCCAGAAGGAATATACTTCTGTTGTTTATAAGCCACATGGTCTATGGTATTCTGTTATAGCAGGTGTAATGAATAAGACAGCTCTTGAAAATAAGCCCTCTCTCCTCATGAGGTTTTCCCTCCTGATTATTGTAGGAAATCACATACAAAAATAACAAACAAAATCATGCAATGTTCTGATAGTCCTGTTTCTGTTCTGTAGCTCTAATGCCTCTGAAGTTGCCAATAAAAGAACTTGCTGTGTTTATTGCTGTAACCTGAATATAACTAACATACCACATGGCCCTGTCTATGCACAATATAGAGTCAAAGAAAGAGCAGTATGTCAGGGGAAAATAATAGAAAGATGTTTAAATGCTACTACTCTCAAAGAGAAGGGGTTGGCAAACTATGGCTCCCAGGGCAAATCTGGAGTTTTTAAAAATAGTTTTTTGCTTGTTTGTTTAAATAAAGTTTTATTGAGACATAACCATATTTGTTTATGTTTTATCTATGTCCACTTTCAAGTGACAGTGGCAAAGTTGAGTAGCTGTGACTGACACTGTGTGGTTCTAAAAGCTGAAAATATTTACTATCTGGCCCTTTCCAGGAAGTTTGTTGACCCCCATCTTAGAAGATGCCAGAGTGGGGAGAGTATTCTTAATGTATTAGAAAACTTTTTTTTTTTCCTATTTCTGCCACACTTGGTGATCACCATGGAGACAGCAGCTGGTCTCTCAAAGAAGAAAATGATCCTTTTTGTTCTCTCAACTTCCATCAAAAACTCCTCCTTGGGCTCCCCTGGTGGCGCAGTGGTTGAGAGTCTGCCTGCCGATGCAGGGGACACGGGTTCATGCCCCGGTCCGGGAGGATCCCACATGTCGCGGAGTGGCTGGGCCCGTGAGCCATGGCCGCTGAGCCTGCGCGTCCGAAGCCTGTGCTCTGCAACGGGAGAGGCCACAACAGTGAGAGCGCGTACCACAAATCAAACAAACAAACAAACAAAAAACTCCTCCTTGAAATACAGCCCAGGTAGCTCCTAACTCCTCCATTCTCACTTATCCTCTTTTAAATCAAATCCTTCTCTCCAGCTAGTAATTCTAATTTTTCCCCCTAAATACAAAAACTCTACGCTGACTCTGCTCATTCCATTTTTCGTTGCTGTCTACTGTTTATCCCAAACAATCGAAGAGAAGGTTCAGGGTTCATGCCACAGGGGTCTTCCTTAGGAGGGTGTGTGAAGCAAAGGCTGATAGGCTGGTCAAAATCATACAATTTGCTCCTGCTACAGAATGAATCTTTTTTTTTTTTTTTCGGTACACGGGCCTCTCACTGTTGTGGCCTCTCCCGTTGCAGAGCACAGGCTCCGGACGCGCAGGCTCAGCGGCCATGGCTCACGGGCCCAGCCACTCCGTGGCATGTGGGATCTTCCCGGACCGGGGCATGCACCCGTGTCCCCTGCATTGGCAGGCGGACTCTCAACCACTGCGCCACCAGGGAAGCCCCAGAATGAATCATTTTGATGATAGTCAGAGTCCTGAGGTGAAGCTCACCAACAGCTCACCTTTATGCAGTCCTGGCCTTTTCACCTGAATCTAGAACTCTCCATGGCACCCCCTCTTCCTGCACGTAGCCTTACAGAGATGACTGCCCACTTCCCTCACATGGGTCTCAGGTGGAAAATCAGACCCTCTCAGGCTTCTTATGAGCATCCATCCATCTGCCAGGGCTTCTGCCCCTTGCAGTCAAAATTCCTCTAGGACATTTCCTTATTCTTCTCACAGCGTTCGCATTTGCCATATGTGATATATGTGTGTGTGTGTGTGTTTTAGTAATTTCTTTTCCTGGTTTTAAGAGTGAATTCTATTCACTGCAGGAAAGTTAAAGTACAAAATTGTATAAATAAGAAAAAAAATCGCCTATGAACCCATATGCAGAAATAACCAGTTTGGGTTACATTTGGGTATGTAATTTTATAATTATTATTGTTAGTGTGTGTGTGACTCTTACACACACACACATACACACATATATACATGTACACACACGTACACACACACATACGTATATAAAATCATTGAGTCAAATTTTCATTTTGAGTGTATTCTTAGTTTTATGTTTCTTTTCATTTAGTGCTATAGCCTGTGTCCTGGCTTTTGGGTTTGTACTACTATAACTTAACTTGTAGTTCAATAATTGCTTTCATGGACTTTTCTAATTAGTTCATAAATTCCTTGAGTGCAGGGATAGTTTCTCCTTTATATTCTTCTCATTTCCTTACCTCCATTCCCATTCCCGCCACCACCAGTGTCATTTAGGAGTACAGAAGGAGTGTTTGATAAATATTTTCTGAGTAGAATGAACTAAAATGATGTGCACACACCCACAGGAGGAAACCTGAGGGCTTGATCTTCCTCTCTTGTTCTTGCCACACAGAGGAAGTCACAGCTTGAAACGAGCCGTGAATAGTTCTTTGGCGGGTGCGCAGCAATACACCTGCTGAGTTATGAGCCTGATGAATCATTTGCCTGGTTATCTTGTTAGTCATGCTGAACTGAATGTTACTTTTCAAACCAAAGAGGTCCAAACCAGGACTCTTCCTTTGCTTTGGTCTTTGGTGAGTGTTTTCTCTGCAAATAGTCTCCCGGCCTCTTTTAAAAAATCTATAATAATGGACTTACAAAAACAGTATTCAAAGAATATTCTCCACCACTCTTGCTTTTCTAATAAGAATTTTATTCTATATGGTCAAGTGAATTTCATTTATTTTATTTATACATAAAACCAAGGAAAGATATCAACCATGGGATAAATGAATAACGAGGCATGACCCTGCCGGGTACTTCCCTTGGGGGACAAAACAAACAACAAAACCACCCCCCCCCAAACTCATTCTTATCTATTTCATTACATGCTTTGGCAAGTCTAAATGACCCACTTGCTTAACTGACCTATTGGTTTTGTTTATGGTTTTTAAATTGACTCTTTTGCGAAAGTTAATGTCCCCTTGCTTTATCATCCAAACTTCTCTCTTCTGTCCCGGGCTTCCTTACAGACACTCCCCGCCCCCCACCCCATTCCTTAGATGAGGAACTGCAAGGGTCACTGAAGTTAATGAAAAACACAATCATGACAACATGAAACTAGAGGCTCAATTTGGCTTGAAGGCGCTCCGTTTGGGTGTATCACATTGCATTAGATGATGTAAGGGCTTCATATGGGTTAATCAAAATGTAACCTCAGCCTTACTCAAATCACCTGTTGGACTGCTGTTTGCCAGAGGTTGAGCCTTCCTGATGCTGCTGGGTCTGTAATGCATTTAGCTAATCATAATCCCTTCCATTTGGGAGAGTGCCTTCTACTTTTCAAAACTCTTTCACCTCTATTATCTCATTTGATCCTTACTCAGCCCTGGAAGCATTTCCCATTTTACAGATGGGGAAACCCAGAAGAAATTGACTTGCTCATGGTCACACAACAAGTTTCTCCAGCATCTCTCTCTATCCTTCCCTCTATCTTTCTTTCTCTGAACTATTATAAATAACTCACTAAAGTTTATGCATCTTTTTCGTGTTTCTACTTAACACCATTCAGTGTATTTTCTTATAGTTCTTATGGTTGGGATTAACATAAACACACTGCTATATATAAAACAGATAACTAATAAGGACCTACTATATAGCACAGGGAAGTCTACTCAGTATTTTGTAATAACCTATAAGAGAAAAGAATCTGAAAAAGAATATATATATATATTATATATATATATATATAATATATATATAATATATGAAACTGAATCACTGTGCTGTACACCTGAAACTAACACATTGTAAATCAACTATACTTTAGTAAAAAAATTTAAAAAATTAAAAAAAGAAAATACAATCATATTAATTGTCCATGATTTTATATTCAAAGTTGAGTTCTCATTTCAAGTGCCATATTCCCCAATCCATGATTTAAAGACACCCAAATGCTGAAAAGAAATCTAAATGTCCCTCAGTCTATACCTTGGCCTCTTGGTCCCTACTTTCAAACCGTCATAAACTGGGACACTCTGAGGGTGGCTGCCCTCAATTCCATTGAAACATCTTTCCCATATCCAGGCATTTTATAGCCTTTCTCTGGTCCAACTATCCTTTTAGTAAGAAGTCTGTGTTATAATTACCCAAGTCCTTTCCTCTGCAATTTCAGCTACTTGCACCTTCTGCTCTCAACACAGTCAGCAAACAGCCCTTCTCTTTTTGTATCCAGTATCAGATTCTGATTTCCTGCACTTTACCTCTCCCCAGATTTGAGGTTTTGCATCAGATCAAGATGATTTATGACCTAAAGGAGGTTAACACCCTGGAACTTATTTTTCTGATAAAGTGTAGCTTCTCTAACAAAAGACCTGAAAGTCTTGACAGCAAGTTATAGCCAGAGTCAACGCAAACTTTTGTCTCTTCGGGACCATGTTTCCTGAATCTCAATTTGAGAGAATCCAGGGACACTTACACGCACTCCCAGGAGTGGGGACGTGAGGTGGCGTCAGGCACATGCAGGCTTCCCTGTGGCTGAACTCAGCTGCAGAGCTGTAAACTATATGTTACTCATACAATCCCATTTTCTAGTCCCTCTTTATGTGTATTTCCCTTTTGTCATCCTCTAGCCTCTAATAAACTCTTGTTTAAATGCTTCTGCCTCATTTCAGCTGTACTACGGGGAATTCAGGAAAAGGTTGTGCCCATACTTGGGACAGAATGTGAAAGAGGCAGAAGTTCCTTCTCTGCCCCAGGGTTGATGTGTTGAGCTGATAGCCAGGGAGAGCTGAATTTCCAATGTGAGGGACAAAATCCAGTGGCCTAATCACTCGTCCCTGTTGGAGAGCATCTCTCCATTGTCCATCTTAAAGGATCTACCCTTTATTTTACTGAGGATGACAGTAGCTTTTTATTTGGATAAAGAATCTTATTGTTAACTCATTTAGCACATACTGAGCACTCAACCTATGTAATATATATGAAGGTTCAGAGATTCATGTGGTACTTTATCTGTCCTCAAGGAGCTAATAACAGGTGCATAAGACCTAAACATCAATGACTATAATCTTGAGGGCAGCTGGGAGGTACAAGGTAATCACATGTTAAAAGGGTCCCTTTCAGGTTCTGGTCAAGGCAAGCTTCCTGGTACTGGTAATATTTTAACTGGGCCTGGGAGGCCAGGAATTTCTGGATAGGAAATGGCCTTGGCAAAAACACAGAGGCAGGACATCTTCAGGATTCAAAGAGTTCATGTAAGGGACGAGTGGGAGAGGAGTTGGACAGCAAGATTGAAGCCACATCATGTGTATCATGGAAGCAGGTATGGAAGGCCTTGAATGCCACTGCCGGTGACTCCCACACCATTCATTCACTTGCCGGTTATAAATGGTGAATTCCAAAGGTAGTGGCAGATTCAGGGACATTGTGCTGTGGGTAGTAGAATAGAAAACATACGGACCCTGCAGTTAGGCAGACTGAGTGAGAATCTCATGCCTGCTCCTTGCTGCTGTGTGACTTTGGCCAGGTTATACGACCCTTTATGGCCTCAGTTTACATGTCTGCAAAATGGGGATGAAAGGAATAAAAATGCCCTCATATGGCCATTTTAAGGCTTAAATGAGGCAATGTATGAAAAGTGAAAAATATAGCAAGCATGTAAAAATATTTGAATGTATTCTCATCCCTTTCCTGGGAATTGGCAGAGTATTACCCAGAGAGTCCCTGTAAGCTTCCCCAAGGGTACCCATACTCCTGGGAAGGGGCAGTCTAATCCTCATCCTTTACTTTACCTGCAGCATAGCTTGGTTTCTACCTAATAGCTCAGAGGTGCCTTGTCATATATTCTAGAGTAGGGATGGATAAAATATAGCCTGACAGCCCAAATCCAGCCCATTGTCTGTTTTTGAATGTCCTGGGAGTTAAGAATGATTTTTAATGATTAAAAAAAATCAAAAGAAGAATATCTTGTGACATGGAAAAATTACATGAAATTCAAATTTCAGTGCCCATAAATAAAGTTTCATCAAAGCACAGCCATACTCATTTGTTTACATATTGTCTGTAACTGCTTTCTGCCTACAATGGCAGAGCTGAGTAGCTGAAACAGGGATCATATGGCCTGAAAAGCCTAAAATATTGACTATCTGATTTTTTACAGAAATGTGTGCCAAACCCTGGTCTACATCACACTCTTCTAATTCCTGTTCCAAGAGTCGTGATGAATCTATATAGCATGAACACTTAATTTTCCATTTTAGATCTTATAAGGCTGCCTGAGGAAGTTTTGCATTGAGTAATGTTTGATTACTTTCCAAAATGAGTCTCCAATGTCCCCAAGTGCATGTGGCTTATTACTTTCTCTCCATGGGGGCATCACAGACTCAAGTAGTGTTATTTTAATCTGCAAAGGTGGAATTGAAATTTCACTATCAGAGAAAAAAATGCTGTGAACTTTAAATGAGCAGTTTATTTAAAACTTTTAAAACATCAAAAGTTTAAAAACAGTGAAGGAAGAAGGAAAAGAAGGCCCTGTTGCTTTTTAACTTGAATTCAAGTTCTGAGGCTTAGAGATAGTACGGATGATTGTTTTTGTAAGAACCTTCTCTTTTGAACAGTGTTAAGGATAAACGTCTTCAGGTTGCCTGTCAGTGTTGCTATTGTAGAATCTGCCTCCATGCAAGTCTGTCTACATTTTCTTATCCTTGGATGAACTTCAGTATAGTAACCAGTAAAGAATGAGCTTGTGCTACCCAAATCTGATGAGTCAAACCTTCCCTCTGTCAGCACTAGAGCTACTTTTGCTCCAAGGAAGTCCATGCTGACTGTCCTTTACCTGCAGTCAAACTGGAGCTTTCATGGTACTAAGTTACTTAAAGGATATCTGAGCAGACAAGGCTTGGAATATAATCTGTGAACACTGTAAATACTCCTTTGGGCCGCTCAAAGCCACTAACAGAATCTCACTAACTCACCCATCTTTTAAATATTTATCAATTTAATAATTATCAACACTCAAGAAAGGTTGAGATCTATGGAAGATGTAAGTTAAATAATTTATTTACACAAAAATTTTCTTTACTGCTTAATAATAACCTATGAAATAGGTGTATTCCCTTCCTTCCTTCCTCCCTTCTTCCCTTCCTCCATCTCTTCCTCATCCTTCCCTCTCTCTCTCTCTCTTTGGATAAGGTGATCACAAAACCTAAGTGGTATGGATCATAACCGCTACAGGCTTTCAGTAACTTACTATCCATAATTAAGGTAAACACAAGGTGCTCTTGAACCAAGAAGAAAAATGCCAGACCCCAATTGGGAGACTCAGAATGACTTCCTGAAAAGATACTTTGGGCTGAGATCTGAGGCTTCAATCGAATTTGTTCTACGAAGAAAACAAGGAAGGACAGTCATCCTCAGTGAAGAGATCCTTGTGGATGAAGACCCAGAGGTAAGCGAGCCCTGAGTGTCTGGACATCCACAAGGAAGTCAGTGTGGCTGGAGGACAAGGTATGAAGTGGGGCTGGTACTGAGAGAAATGGCTGGAGGACAGTAGGAACTTCTTATAAATGACTGTATATCACACCAAGGAGCATGAACTTTTGCTTGAAGGCAAGGGAATAGCATAGTCAGGTTAGTATTTTAGAAAAATCATCACAAACAAGTATGAAAGGTGAATTTGAGTGAAGCAGAATTGAATTGGTTGTTAGAAAGCCAGTTGCAGTAATCCAGGCAAGACAATCAAATCAGGATAGAACTCCTGGTGGAAACTGGGCTTTCTCCTTCTGATCACAGAACCTTCTCTTTGCACACTATGTGCTCTCTGCATTCTTAGTTGCTGTCTGTTTCTCCCACCGGCTTGTGAGAGGAGAGATTATGCTCAGCTTACTCTTAACAGTCTTGTAGAGAGCTGGACACAGAGCAGAATACACTCTATAGAGTTGCCTAACAAATAAATTATTGAATTAATCATTCTATCTCAGAGCCTATCCATTAATTGTTAAAACAATGAATAGGTATCATCCTAGTGAGAGCAGTGCTCATTTTAATGAGCTTGGAGCAATAAGTCATGTACTGTCAGGTACTTTTCAAATCTCTAGCTCTGTAGAAATCCAACATCTTGGTCAGCATAATAAAAATATTAGATTTCTGTTGTTTTGCCTCTTTCAAACTTTCTGGAAATATCTTGCCTTTCAGAGATTTTCTTATTCTGCATAAATTAAACCAGTAAGATATTCTTATAATAAAATAGGAGACTAATATCTAGGGCTAGACTCACTTTTATTGAAGTGACAGTTTTCATAATGCCTTCCCCCTTTAAGCATTAAATCAATCAGTAAATAAATTTTAGTGTTTTATAAGAAAAAACTTCCAATGTTCACTATTATTCATGAATGGAATGACCTATCTAGAAAAGAGAAAGTCCTCTGGCTCCAGTGCTGTTGAGATAGATCAGTTGGTCATTTTCTGGGATGGTACACAGGACAATTCTGCTTTGGGGAACACTGGATGAATTGAGCTTTATGATTGCTTCCAAATTGAAGATTCTGGAGTCTATTTATTGAAGATCTATTATTTGATGTATAAATTATTATATTTATTTTTTGCTGAATAAAAATTTCCATTGGTTTTAAATGTTGGCCATATAACAGAAATTTTTTCAAGAATCAATATTGTGAAAATGACTATACTTCCGAAAGCAATCTATAGACTCAATGCAAACCCTATCAAATTACCAAAGGCATTTTTCACAGAAGTAGAACAAAATTTTTACAATTTGTATGGAAACACAAAAGACCCCGAATAGCCAAAGCAATCTTGAGAAAGAAAAACGGAGCTGGAGGAATCAGGCTCACCAACTTCAGACTATACTACAAAGCTACAGTAATCAAGACAATATGGTACTGGCACAAAAACAGAAATATAGATCAATGATACAGGATAGAAAACTCAGAGATAAACACACACATATGGTCACTTAATTTATGACAAAGGAGGCAAGAACATACAATGGAGAAAAGACAGTCTCTTCAATAAGTGGTGCTGGGAAAACTGGACAGCTACATGTAAAAGAGTGAAATTAGAACACTCCCTAACACCATACACAAAAAATAAACTCAAAATGGATTAAGACCTAAATGTAAGACCGGGCACTATAAAACTCTTAGAGGAGGGCTTCCCTGGTGGCGCAGTGGTTGAGAGTCTGCCTGCTGATGCAGGGGACACGGGTTTGTGTCCCGGTCTGGGAAGATCCCACATGCCGCGGAGCGGCTGGGCCCGAGAGCCATGGCTGCTGAGCCTGCACATCAGGAGCCTGTACTCCACAATGGGAGAGGCCATAACAGTGAGAGGTCCGTGTACCGCAAAGCAAACAAAACAAAACAAAACAAAAAACTCTTAGAGGAAAACACAGGAAGAGCACTCTTTGACATAAATCACAGCAAGATCTTTTTTGACTCACCTCCTAGACTAATGGACATAAAAAATAAACAAATGGGACCTGATGAAACTTAAAAGCTTTTGCACAGCAAAGGAAACTATAAAGAGGAGGAAAAGACAACCCTCAGAATGGGAGAAAATATTTGTAAACAAAGCAACAGACAAAAGATTAATCTCCAAAATATATAAACAGCTCATGCAGCTCAATATTAAAAAATCAAACAACCCAATAAAAAAGTGGGCCGAAGACCTAAGTAGACATTTCTTCAAAGAAGACATCCAGATGGCCAAGGAACACATGAAAAGCTGCTCAACGTCATTAATTATTAGAGAAATGCAAATCAAAACTATATTGAGGTATCACCTCACACCCGTTAGAATGGGCATCATTAGAAAATCTACAAACAACAAATGCTGGAGAGGGTGTGGAGAAAAGGGAACCCTCTTGCACTGTTGGTGGGAATGGGAATTGATACAGCCACTATGGAGAACAGTATGGAGGTTCCTTAAAAAACTAAAAATAGAATTACCATATGACCCAGCAATCCCACTACTGGGCATATACCCAGAGAAAACCATAAGTCAAAAAAACATGCACCCCAATGTTCATTGCAGCACTATTTACAATAGCCAGATCATGGAAGCAACCTAAATGCCTATCAACAGACGAATGGATAAAGAAGTTGTGGTACATATATATAATGGAATATTACTCAGCCATAAAAAGGAATGAAATTGGGTCATTTGTAGAGACGTGGATGGGCCTAGAGTCTGTCATACAGAGTAAAGCAAATCAGAAAGAGAAAAACAAATATCGTATATTAACACATATATGTGGAATCTAGAAAAATGGTGCAGATGAACTGGTTTGCAAGGCAGAATTAGAGACACAGATAGAGAAAACAAAAGTATGGACACCAAGGGGAGCAAGCAGGGGTGGGGGGCTGGGATGAATTGGGAGACTGGGATTGACCTATATACAGTAATATGTATAAAATAGATAACTAATAAGAACCTGCTGTACAAAAAAATAAAATAAAATAAAATAAAATTAATAAAAAAAGAACACTCCCTAACACCATACACAAAAATAAACTCAAAGTGGATTAAAGACCTACATGTAAGACCAAATGCTATAAAACTCCTAGAGGAAAACAGGAAAAACACATTCTGACATAAATCAAAACAAGATCTTTATGACCCCTCTCCTAGAGTAATGAAAATAAAAACAAAAATAAACAAATGTGACCTAATTAAACTTAAAATCTTTTGCACAGCAAAGGAAACCACAAATAAGAAGAGAAGACAACCCTCAGAATGGGAGAAAATATTTCCAAATGAAGCAACAGACAAAGGATTAATCTCCAAAATATACAAACAGCTCATGCAGCTCAAAATAAAAAAATAAACAACCCAATCAAAAAATGGGCAGAATGGGCTTCCCTGGTGGCGCAGTGGTTGAGAGTCCGCCTGCCGATGCAGGGGACACGGGTTCGTGCCCCGGTCCGGGAAGATCCCACATGCAGCGGAGCGGCTGGGCCCGTGAGCCATGGCCGCTGAGCCTGCGCGTCCGGAGCCTGTGCTCCGCAACGGGAGAGGCCACAACAGTGAGAGGCCCACATACCGCGGAAAAAAAAAAAAAAAAAAAAAGGGCAGAAGACCTAAATAGACATTTCTCTGAAGAAGACATACAGATGGCAAAGAGGCACATGAAAGATGCTTGCCATCACTAATAACTAGAGAAATGCAAATCAAAACTACAATGAGGTATCACCTCACTCCGGTCCAAATGGCCATCAACAAAAAATCTACAAACAATAATTGCTGGAGAGGGTCTGGAAAAAAGGGAGCCCTCTCACACTGTTGGTGGGAATGTAAATTGATACAGCTACTATGGAGAACAGTATGGAAGTTCCTTAAAAAACTAAAAATAGAACTACCATATGCCCCAGCAATCCCACTACTGGGTATATACCCTAAGAAAACCATAATTCAATAAGACACATGTACCCCAATACTCATTGTGGCACTATTTACAGTAACCAGGGCATGGAAACAACCTAAATGTCCAACGACAGATGAAAGGATAAAGAAGGTGCGGTACATATATACAATGGGATATTACTCAGCCATAAAAAGGAATGAAATTGGGTCATTTGTAGAGACATGGATGGACCTAGAGTCTGTCATACAGGGTGAATTAGTCAAAAAAGAGAAAAATAAATATTGTATATTAATGCATATATGTGAAATCTAGAAAAATGGTACAGATGAACCTAGTTCCAGTGCAGGAATAGAGACACAGATGTAGAGAACAGATATATGGACACAGTGGGGGGAGGGGAGGGTGGGATGAACTGGGAGATTAGATTTGACATAAATACTCTACCATGTGTAAAATAGATAGCTAGTGGGAGCCTGCTGTATAGCACAGGGAGCTTAGCTCATTCCTCTGTGATGACCTAGATAGGTGGGATGGGGTATGTGGGTGGGTGGGAGAGAGGTCTAAGAGGGAGGGGATATATGTATACATATAGCTGATTCAGTTAGTTTATCAGCAGAAATTAATACAACATTGCAAAGCAATTATACTCTAATAAAAAAATGTATCCAGTGAAAGTCACATGAGATATGTAACTCTCTCAGGAAATGCAATGGCTCAATGTATTAGTATTATTTTGATGGGATGTGCTGGGGAGACCAAGACATTGGTTTTTAAAGTCATGGAAACATTGCATTTTGGTTGAATTCCTAAGTAGGAAGGATAAACTTTTCTTTCTCTTCGAGTGGTATTTATGTTATTCACAAGAAACATGATTGATAACACATAAGAGGGAAGCAATAGTATATTTATGTGAGACCCACACAAAGTAATCCCACATGGAGAAATATTCTATAACACAATCATTAAGGATGGCTTGATCAAAGTGTTCCTTTTCCTCCAAGGAAAAATATGTCTTTTAATAACTGAATAATTCATCTATTTTGATTCTTCAGACTAGATTATGACCTGAAGTTACTGCAGTACTACCGGAAATCAAGTTTGATTTTGTAATATAGTCAAATGAATACTTTAGAGTGCCATGTCTGAGATCAATAAGGAAGTGGTAACTACATTTACTGCCATATGATGATATTGATGTAAAAACATAACGGTCAAAATTATAAAATCAATTTCATAATTTAATCAGAAATGTTTATTGATACTATTAAAGTCGAATTCAATAGCTTCTGGTATGTAGTTAATTTCCTACCTGTCAGAAAAATGTATTGAAATGTTCTTTCTTAAAAATGATTGGAGTTAATTCAGTAGAGAAAACAGCAAAGTTTCATGCTAATAGATAGATATTTCTTCTCTCTCCAATCCTTGGTGGTGAATGCTGGAAGTTTTCTGTTTGGTTCTTTTAAATATGACAAAACAAGGAAATATCCACCAGCCACCCAAGTGATTGGCATTGTCTTCCCCTAAAATGTAATCTATTGTCTTCTTGGGATGAAGACAGAGTTTTAACTTTACTGCAAAACTGAAGAAATGAATAAGCAACATGTGTATAAAGATGTGAGAGGAGTGTAAAGGCTCAATAGCCCCTTGTAAAATAACATCTAGTTAAAAAAATAAATAAGAAAGAGAAAGTTCTAGAGACTGGGATTTTTTGATGCTCTTACTTTGTCACTAGCTAGTAGTTTTGATCTTTATTCACTTTAAGTTGGAGGTATCTTAATTGAAGCAAAAGACACTTAAAAGAATGTCTGTAAGTGTGACTTGTATGTTTGAAATAAAGCTCTTATGGATTGTGAGAACCCATCCAACTCATCCAATTAAATGAGATAAAGACCAAGTTCTGAAGGTTTAGTGGTTCATTCAGATGTATGAAACATCTGTATGTCATGACCAATAACAATTTTGACAGCCTTCGTGGTTCTTTAGAAGTTATCATTTTCTTGTTTAAAACCTAATAATGGTTCCCTACTGTGTGGTGAATGAAGTCAAGTTTTCTTATACGGGGATTCAAGAGTTTTTACTCTCTGCCCATACTGTTTTCTGCTCATCCTCTCCCTCTTCTTCACTCATTCCACTTTGGTCAAACTTGCCTTTAAACTCTCCCTCAAATGGCCCATGCCTTCTTCTTTGTCCGTGATTGTTCCCAAAACTATTTTCTGCTTATCACTCAAAAAAATTGATTCATGTCCTATTTCACCTTGTATTTGCATTTTCTCTTTGGTGTCGCTTCACCAGTTCGACGATAAGCTCCTTGGAGGTTGGTACTGGGTCCTGCATCCTCCAGAACATTAAGCAAATGCACACGGAGTGGTTGCTCAGAGCATTTGGTCAACTGAATGTTCTGTGAAATTGTTAAGATTAGAGTTCCCAGAGGCAGAATTTTGGAATGCAGCCAGATTCACGCTTTGGGTATGCTTCAATTCATTGCAATGAATCAGAATGGAACAGTATTCTTTTTTTTCTTTTTGGCTGTGTTGTGTCTTCTTTGCTGCGCGTGGGCTTTCTCTAGTTGTGGAAAGCAGGGGCTATTCTTCCTTGCGGTGCACAGGCTTCTCATTGCTGTGGCTTCTCGTTGCGGAGCGCGGGCTTCAGTAGTTGCAGCACGCGGGCTCAGTAGTTGTGGCTTGTGGGCTCTAGAGCACAGGCTCAGTAGTTGTGGCACACGGGCTTTGTTGCTCCATGGCATGTGGGATCTTCCCAGATGAGCGTTCGAAGCCATGTCCCCTGCATTGGAAGGTGGATTCGTAACCACTGTGCCACCAGGGAAGCCCCATCATTCTTAATTAAAACCAAAATTTCTGCACCAGGTGGAACTACAGGTCTCATTGTACAAAGGAGAGAATGAAGGCTCAAAAAGTTCACAAAGATGTTTAGCATCAGAGTCACCATCAGACCCTAGGTCTCCTGACCCCCATTCACTCCTCCTTTTGCTATACCATGAACCTCCTGAGGAGCTAATTCTAATTATCCACAAATGGTAAGAAAGGAGAGACGGGTTGCTTTAAAAATAAAATCCTTTGAATATGAGGTGATGCTCCAGAAATTTTAAGAATTGGTAACAGAAGATACCAAAAAGTTTGCTTGGGTTCCTAACTTTGCTAATTTTTGACTTTGGGGTATAAAACATTATTATTGAAACAAATAAAGCCAGTGGTTCAGCGAAGAACGTAGCTAGACTATGTGAAAAAATATACTGTATTTTGAAACAGAATTCACTGGATCTGTGTTCTAACTCTAGGCTTGCATGGGATCTGCCTTTAGGATTTTCCCCCTTTTTCTCTAATTGGGTTGCTCCTGACCTCCTTGGGCCAACTCCTGCTTCCTAGAAGTTGGCTTTTCCACTTATCTTGATTGCTCTTCTAATGTCAAAAACATTAAAGATTCAAGTGTAAGTAAGTTTTGTTAAGTGTCAACTAAGACTATGCCTACACAAAAAGAAAAGGGTATATTCATGTATGAACAAATTAATACATAAGGAAATATATGGGTACTTTAATGCGAGTGTGAATCTATCTATAAAACTTATATGTTCCAGCAAAACGAACCATAAGGCAAAACCTATTTTCCTATTAACTCTCATATAAGTTTCTAAGGGGGATAAACACCCAATCATTTGGGTTAAGATGATCAAAGCAGGATATATAGGGCTATTGATATACACATGTAATAAGATATAAAGAAGACTATATAAGATATAAAGAACACTATAGTACTTTTATGACGTAAAATCCATCATTCAATTACATGCTTATTATATGTTGGCCCTATACACGCTTTACACATCTCATTTAATCATTGCAATAACCTCACAATATCTATATTATGATCTGCACTTAAATAAGCTTCAGAGCACAGTCTTTTAAGTCAGAGGTACCTGGGTTCAACCCCAACTTCCTCCCTTAATCAGCAGTGAGATCTTAAGCAAATTCCTTAACTCTGCTAAACCTCAGTTTTTTCAACTATAAAAATGAAAGAATCATAACACATACATCATGGGATTATGATAAGTATTAAAATAGAGAATGATAACAGAGCCCGAAGTACATTGTAGTTCTCAATAACTTAACGATTTTTGCTTATTATTACTACAGATGAGGAAACTGAGTCTTAAAGAAGTGAAATCACTTGTCCAAGTCCACACAGCAAGTAACTGGAAGAACTGAAATTTAAACGCAGGTCTCTCCCAGTTTCGTGTCTGGGGGAATATTGTGGGGTCCCGTGAAACAAGCAGACAATGAGGAGTGGGCCGAGGCAGAGTAAATGAGAATAGAAAAGAACGAATATACACGTGTGAAGAATATTATGAAGCAAAAGATGATTGACAAGCTGTACCAGAGAGGGAGAATGGTCATGCATGACGTCAAGGCTTTATACCTGGACAGACTAATGGAAAAAGGAGGAAGCTTTTGGTGCTCTCGGACTGGAGCTTAGGAGCCCAGACCTGCTGCTGCCAAAACTGCCTACGGAATGTTGCCTTGAGGTAACCAGAACCATGGTCAGGGCTGCCTTCTCTGGGGCTCTAGAGGCTGTAGTTCCTCTGCGCCTGCTGTCACCATACCATCAGAAATTCCTAGCGACTGCTGTGCTGTTGAAATAAGAAGCAGAGAAAAAAAAAAAAAACACTGCTTCTGTCTTTCCTCCCACTTTCTAATCTTCAAACAGTTCCTCCAACTGGCAGGACATGGACGAGAAGTCAGCTGGCAAGGAATCTGGGAAATGTAGTTTGCAGGCTTCCAGCCCCAGCAGTACCCAGCAGAGTGTAGAAGGGAAGGCTGTGGGCCTGAGAAACAAAAGATAAATAACCAACATGGGGGGAAACATTATAAGAATTAGGAGCTTCAGGGGGAAGAAATGGTTTTAGAGAAAATAAGTTGTTTCAGTATAGATAACTTATATCACAGAGAAAGGTAAATGCTTCTGCTCTTAGAAATGCATTAAAAATAGGTTACATTATTTGTTGGAACAGACCTGTAAAAGTTAATTAAATTCCATTACCTATGATCATGTTTTAGCTTTAAAAGGAAAACTAATTAAAGTAAAATATAATAAATATAACAACTGGGTAATGTGTATATATCAGCCTCTCCATATTTGTCTTATCAGGTGCTACATAACAGACTTACATTTTTATTCATCTACGGGCCTCTAATAATTGAGAAGAAGTCACTCAAGTGAGGAAGATCTGTAGGTGTATGAACTGTAAGTTGGTTCCATTTTCTTTTTATAACATACATATAATATCCCTAGGGATTGGAACACTGATGCTTTGGCATGAAAAGTTCTCAAGCTACTAGACTTCATCTAAACTTGGTGGTAAAGCCCTTGACTTTTTCCCTTGTACCCTAGAAGAAAATATGGAAGAATTATTGATCACTTTCTGAGTATTTCTTTTCCCTCAGGTCCATTCCTTGCCACAGTACTTACTTTCCTCCCCCCACCCTCCCCCTTTTTTTCCCTTTGTTCAGTTAAAGCAGAAAGCACATGTATCATGAGACTCTTAGACAATTTTTAAAGAAGATTAGGGATGCTTTTTGGAAATTTTCTACATTGCAACTCTCCCTTTATCTGTAAACATGAAGTCTGTACCATCAAGTTCAGAACTTACGGCTGAAGAAGGTATCTTTTAAAAAATAATTTGCCTATAACATTAAAATTTTTTTAAAATGGAAGGATATATTTTAATCTCATCCTATGACCATTTTCATTCTATGACCAAAAATTTTAGTGACCCTCCCTTCTTTAATTTTCATCATCTTCCTTGGTAATTAGGGGACAAAACAGCTAACAGCATATGAACTTTTCACCCTTGTATCAATTGTCTAGTTCTTTGCCTATTTGAAAACATAGATCAAGTTCTTAACTTACTTTGAAGCTTTTCCTGACTGTACCAATTTATAGCAGTCTCAACAGCTTTTGGAAAGTGGCTTTACAAAGACATCCAGGCTTCACATCATATTAGTTAGGATTGGACTAAGGAGGGATTCCCACTCTCATTTATCCAGGAAAGTATTGGATAAATGAGGTGATGATGACCAGGCCCACTAAAATGGTTATATTTATCCCTTGTCAGCTCCCCATCTATGAAGATGTGTCCTCCTAATCTCTGCTATAGCCCTTGCTTCTTTGATTCATAGCCTGGTTTCTAGTGTTCCAGATTCTCCATGCCCAGTTCCACGAACTGCTGCCAATAGCTAGATGAACTGCCTCCACGGTGGCTAGGGCAGATCCTAGCAATACTTACCAATGTGTGTGTTTCCCCTCCTCTTTCTGGAACATTCCCCAAGCCCACTGAATCTAGGTAAAGCTGTGGGACTGATTCTGGTCAATGGGGTGTAAATAGACTCCGCCTCTTAAATCTCCATGAGATTCTTGGCTTTCTTGCTTTCCTCCTTCCTTGTGCAGTTGCAGAGGATTTAATGGGGCTCCAGTCAGAACCACTTACTAGGTACAACCTGAATCGCTGAGTCTTGCCTGGAGCAGAGCTGGCTGACCTATACCAGTAGAAAATTAATTGCTATTGGGTAAAGTGGCTGATAGGTATCATCATCATCATCACCACTACCACCACCATCATCAGCAACAGCCTTCTGTGCCTCTCTAATGAATACATACATCTTGAAGAAAACCATTTGACAAATTTAACACCTTAGTCTTAAAGAGATTAAGTAGTTTGCTCAAAGCCCCAGAGTTGGTAAGTGGCAAACCCAAGTCTGCATTATCAGATTTAAGTTAATTTAACCTCACAGCTAACCATTAACCTATAACCTGATTGCCACCATAGCTCTAGCATCAGGATACCTGGAGATGTTTTAGGTCAGTTAGAAAGGTCTACCAGTTGCCCTCTGGCAGACTGAAGAGCAATATGCGATGAAATGTAACTGACAGATATCAGGCAGAGGAGGAGGAAGCTGTGTGGAACCTCTGGCTATTCATTCAGCCTGAGTGCATCATTTTGCACCTCTAATAACCCCCACTGAAGGGTATCAACCACATCTTTACCACTTCCACCTGCACCCAGCCTAATAAGACCAAGCCCTGCCCCTCATGCAGCCACAAAACCCCAAATGGGGAATTCAAGGATTTGTTGAAAAAGGTCAGGGCTAGTTTTTCAACTTGATGCACTAGATGGGGTTAAGAAGAGAGGTCAAGTGATCCAACCTCCTACTTCAAGGATACTCGGGGCTTCCCTGGTGGCGCAGTGGTTGAGAGTCTGCCTGCTGATGCAGGGGACGCGGGTTCATGCCCCGGTCCGGGAAGATCCCACATGCCGCTGAGCGGCTGGGCCCGTGAGCCATGGCCGCTGAGCCTGCGTGTCTGGAGCCTGTGCTCCGCAACGGGAGAGGCCACAACAGTGAGAGGCCCGTGTACTGCAAAAAACAAAACAAAACAAAAAAAGAATACTCAAATAGCGTCTGAGTTTTCCACTGGATAATTTTAGAAAGCCCTGTCATTTATCCTGTGAGATGAAAGGAACACCAAGAAGAGGCAATGTACATTTTTCCTTTGTTCTTTATGGCTTTTCTAAGCATCTGTTTTAAAAGGGTATATGAGAGCAAGCAAAAAAAAAAAAAAAAGGCCATGTTTTAGACTATAGCTCATTGGTATTAGATTGATCACTTTTGATCCACCAGGGCTTCAGCTTCTAACTCTGGATTTCTACTTTCCATTCCTGCTTCTGGCCCCTTGGTTTTAGCCTTTGCTTCAAGGACTGCTTTGGATTCTTCAGATTTCAGCTTTACACCCAACTCCTTGCTCAACCTCTGATTTTGGGAAGTTCCTTCGTCTATAATGGCTGAGTGGTATTGCCCACCAATCCCTACTTCACCCCCCAGAAAATTGCAGAGACTTTTTTTTATCAGGGAATGAGAATTAAGACAACAGAGCACTAGTGAACATATGATCCTGTGGCCTTAAAACAGGTTCAAATTTCAGTTCTTTCTTATCTGCCAGGACCTATATCATTTGTCACAGACTTAGAGCAAATGACTATTGTCTTCAGATTCCATCAGCAATATGCATCGGGGGCTCAGCCAGAGGCTAGTGCCTTTATCCTCACGCTCCAAATGGGGCTCACTCTTTACTGATGGTGCTATTCGGAACTTGATGGGACACCAGATGTTCCAGCAGCCTTTCCTTAATGTGAAGCTTCTCTGATCAGAAAGCTGAGTGGCTATATTTGCATATGAAACTGTTTTCTAAGGCAGTGCTGGGAATATTAAGTGGTGATACTCCATGGAGCTCTGGAGACTTGAGTCCTTAGCAGTGATTTAGGAAGACCCGTTGCAGATGACTACAGTGAAATTGGTAAGCTGTGCAATTGATGGCCTTGATGGGGTCCTGAGGAGTGTCTCTCAAGTTAGCTAGAACTTATGGCCTTGAATTATTCTCAGTGCTTCCAGGATGGATTAAAAGATGATGGAGACCCTCCCCTGAAGGAACTTACAGTCTAGTTGTGTAGGTAAGACAAACACACAGGAACATTACAAGGTGACATATGTGAGCAAGGTGAAAGTGTGGGATTGAAGGTGAAGCCGGGGTCATTCTGCTTGTCTTTTTTTCCATGGACTTAAAAATCTCCCGATAAAGTAAAAAAAGAGGCATCAGCATCTGACTACTCTTTGTTGTTTATTTCTAAATTCCGGATGACTTAGTCATGATTTTCAAAGCTGATAATAAACCAAATGTGATTGCTTTGAATATGCAGAGGTGGAAAATGAGCTATGCCTTCTTTATTAGGGATTTAGAATAGCACTTTCATAATATAAATCCTGTCCTGTGCCTATTCCACCTGAGACTTTCAGACAGTTGCTAAACCTTAGTGCTTGAAGGCATCAAATGTCACCGCTTGTTTTATCTTCCTACTTTTATTCACCTGCATATACGTTAGCATTTACAGTCTAGTGAGAGGTCTTCATTTCTGTGGAAGAATCTAAAGTGGTTAACAGGTTTATGCAGACTAAATTTTGATGGTCAATTTGATTGGATCGACAAGTATCAGGCAACCTGAAAACTTTAGCTCTAATGAATGTAATTTTGGCTGTATGTAATTCTACTATAATCTTGGAATTTGTTTTTCAGACTCCAGACATGAATGCTATAGAAAAACACAAGGACTGCTTGGATCATAAGCCAAATACAGACACAGAAATGAGGTACAGTGCAATAACACTGCTCAGGTTCTGAAACAATGAGGAATTCTTTTGAGGGATTTTGGACAATGTGGAGAAACAGTTACCAAAGCCGCAGGAATGCCAGGCCTTAAGCCCAGGCTACAGAATCTGAGTTTAAAGAGATGATGATGGATTACCCAATTCTTCCCTAAGACCCTTCTCAGAATCCCATGGTGAATGAAGCCCTGGTCAACACGTTCTTCACAAGGTTGTGGTAGTAACTGAGAATGAGCAAGGATAGGGAATAAAGTTGAAACTAGAACGAAAGGGAATGAACTATGAAGATGGGCTCAGTCCCTTAATCTTTTAAAGATATTTTCCAGGTGGAGCGACTGAGCTGTGTAACATTTCCAAACGTGTAGATAAATCTCCTCATCTATCATGATGTCACCAACGACCCTGAAAATCTGCAATCCATGGTTCATCGTGAAAACATTTCATGGATGCTTTATTATTTTTCATGAAGAAGGGTAAACTCAGGTTTTCGGAATTTGGAGCGTGCTCATTACGGGCTCAGGCTGAAGTGCAAGTGTGTTTGAATTCAACCTTCAGCATGAGGATGTTTGAGTATAAAGCTACAAGGTCCTTTATTAAATTTAAAATCGTGGGTTATGTGTTGAATGGCCTGCATTCCATCCCATTGTTTAAATCCATCAAATAGTCACTCTGGAACTATTTCTAACAATTGGGATGACTTCATTTGTGTTTGTTTTCCTTTTCTATTAATCCATGACAAACTGTGAAATTTGCCATTTTTACCATAACCAGGCCATGAAATTTGTCATCTCTCTCTGTAATTTACATGGAGCCTTGGCTATAGATACATTTCAGGCAGGATGATTACTTTCCATCTGATGCAGAGGACAGGACAAAGGAGGGATACACACAGAATAGAACACAAACAAATTCAGAGCAGACATCAGGAAGGGCTTTCTTCCCCTTTTTTTCTTTAATGCTGTAAAGTCCTCTAAAATGTGCCGACTGCCTCCCAGAGAAAAAAAAAGTTGATGGGACAAACTAAGGCACTCTAGTCAAATCCAAGAAACAATACAGTGGCACTCTGGGGAGAGGGGAGAACTTAAAAGTTGAGATGTCTTGACAAACTGCAATGAGTTGGAGGGATGTGGGGTGAAATCATATGAGTAATATGGTCGGGAGGCATCTGGAAGTGGAGTTTCGGAGGCATGCCACCGTAACAGTATGAGAGTTTTAAAGCTTGTTCACAAGCAATTGTTCCTGGGATGGTGAATTTCCCCTTCTCTTTTGACTCCAATATTGAACATAAATTAGTTTCTTCCATGTCAGGTGAATGAAAAGTCCACTGAACCATTTGAGTTGAAAATTAGATTGGACATTTTGCAAGGAAGTTTTTTTTTTTTTTTTTTTTGCGGTACACAGGCCTCTCACTAATGTGGCCTCTCCCGTTGCGGATCGCAGGCTCCGGACGCGCAGGCTCAGCGGCCATGGCTCACGGGCCCAGCCGCTCCGCGGCATGTGGGATCTTCCCACACCGGGGCACGAACCCGTGTCCCCTGCATCAGCAGGCGGACTCGCAACCACTGCGCCACCAGGGAAGCCCTGCAAAGAAGTTCTTATATCTGTTTTTAATGATCTTCTTCTTGGTTGGGAGAAGCAAGGAAAGAAAAGAGTTTTCACTGTCCATTTGCCTGACGTGCAAAATACAGCATCTTCCTGGAACTGTTGACTTCAGCAAGCAACGGCTAACCGACCACTGAAAGGAAGGTCTCTCAGCCAAGTAGATGTCTTACTTCTCCACTGTAGATATGACTTTGGTGTTGTGAGGCTCCCCTGAAGGAGGAGAATTATGGCTCTGTTTGACAGTGGCTATGAGGCTAGAAATGAAGGGGATGAGAAGGAGGAGACCTCTAAGTGATATCTCATTCCCCTGTGTTCCCATCTCTTCCTGACCAGAGGTAGTGAGAGAGCAGGTGGGTACCACATAATCACATGAGCCCTAGGAGACTGAAGGTTACTTAAAAAGACACTTTTTTTTTTTTTTTTACCAAATTGCATTCCAGAATGGATATACCAATTTATATTAATAACAGCCTGTCCACCTCACTCTCACCAGCACTGGACATCGTCATTTTAAAAAAGAACTCTTAACTTGGATAATTTTAAAATTAAAAAAAAAAGGTCTGCTCTCTTACATTTCACTTTTGTGACTACCAGCGAAACTGAACCTTATATTTCCTTTATTGTAAATCACCCCCTATCCCTTTATCTCTCCTGGTGTGGCAGCCATGAGAAGGTGCCTCCCAGGCCTCCCACTTTGAAACCTACAGCCTTATTTACGCTGAGGCCACGCCTCCTGGGCTGCTTCCTGCCAATGACCGCGTGTGGAGTGTGGTGAGGATACTGAGGCAGACCCATCCCTAGGAGACGCAGAACTGCTTTGTTGACTGGCTCTGACTCCCCTATGACTTCCTGACCCTTCCTTAGACTAGAAGGCAGTCTATACCCTCTCTCTCCATCTCTGATGCCCTCCCCGCCTCCAGCCTGCTGGGCTCCCTCCTGATTTCCTTTCACACAGGCTTTTCCCTTAATGTTATGGGTTAAATTGCGTTCCACCCAAGTTCATATTTTGAAGTCTTACCCCCCCAATACTTCAGAAGCTGACTTTATTCAGACATAGGGTTGTTGCAGATGTAGCTAGTTAAGATGAGGTCACCCTGAAATATGATGGGCCCCTAATCCAAAATGACTGGTCTCCTTCTACAAAGAGCACCATGTGAAGATACAGACACTTACAGAGGGAAGATGAACTGAGGACATGAGGAGAAAACCATCTACAAGCCTAGGAACCGCTGAGACCACCAGAAGTTAGGGGAAAAGCATGGAACAGACTTTCCCTTTCAGCCCTCAGAATCAACCCTGGTGACCCCTGGGTATCCAGCTTCTAGTCTCCAGATCTGTGAGCAAATAAATTCCTGGTGTTTAAGCCACCCAGTTTATGGTATTTTGTATGGCAGCCTCAGGTAACTAATACACCTAATAAAATCCTCCCATTTTTAATTCTGTCTTATTGTCTGCTTCTTGGACACCTGAACTAAGATAAGCTTTATATGAGCTTTTAATATATTGAAAATTAAACCTCTGTCAAAACTTTTATGTGTTTAAATACTCAACCTTCACAGGGTGTCTTTCTTTTCCTTCCTTTTTTTTCTTTTTTTTTCCGTACGCGGGCCTCTCACAGTTGTGGCCTCTCCCATTGCGGAGCACAGGCTCCAGACGCGTTGGCTCAGTGGCCACGGCTCACGGGTCTAGCTGCTCCGCAGCATTTGGGATCTTCCTGGACCGGGGCACGAACCCGTGTCCCCTGTATTGGCAGGCGGACTCTCAACCACTGTGCCACCAGGGAAGCCCCCTTTTTCCTTCCTATATTTCCTTCCTTCTCTCTTGCTTTCAAGTCTTTCCCTGCTGGAGAGATGATAGATATTCACCCATTTGGTTTTTTGCTGATTGTTAAGTTCTGGCCTTTACAATTAACTCTTGAGTATATTAAGAACTTTGTGTGTGTGTGTGTGTGTGTGTGTGTAGTGAAATATGAACTCTATGGTATTGCACCCAGTCTTTTTTCTTTTCTCCTTCAAAATATATTTAGCTATTCTTCCATATGTATTCTTCCATATGAACTTTTGAAACAGTTTTCAAGCAAGCTAAAAGAGAGAAAAATGTTGTTGATGCTTTTATTGCATATGCTTTAAACAAACAACTCAATTTGTCAATAATTAATATGATTACAACATTTAGTTTTGCCATCTGAGAACATTGTCTCCAATTATTCAATAATTAGTTTATATTTTTAAGGAACTATTTGCCATTTTCTTTACATAGTTTTCTTGCACGTCTTACTAACTTTAAAGTATTTTACGGAGTTTGCTTTTATAAAGGTCATATTTTTCATAATATTTTCTAACTAGTATGAAGAAAAGGTATTTATTTCTACATGATCATATCATGTTCAACCACTTTTACTAAAATTTCTCATTAATTCCAATTTTGGAGACTTAGCACATTTTTTAGACTATCCTCCGTGGTGGTAAATCTTTTAGAAACAGGCTGTGAGAGCTGGTAGATTCTAAATGTCATCTTACCCTCTCATTTGATAGATGACCCATTAGGGGGCCCCAGCACCAAGCTCCAAACATTATGAAATGAAGGCCTTGGAAAGGCCCCACCCCATCTTCCTGGAGATTCTTAAACTAAAGATCAGACAGTTTGACATACAGAAATGATTTAACATTTGTGAATAATTATAGCGATAAAATAACAGTAACCATTTGTCGAGGTTCAGGCACTGTTCTAGGTGCTTTATGTGGAACAACTCATTTTATTCTTACGACAATCATTTGAAATACAGTTTTTCAAGATTATTGGGAGATGTGTTTAGCTGGAATATCTGTCCTCTTCATACTCTGGCTGTCCCTCTATCCATCTCTTTTTAGAGGCAGAAGGATATTAGCAAGTGACTTATTAGGTTTCTGTGTTAGCCTTAGTTACTATGAGTCTTAGTCTATTATTAAAAATTGAAAGAGTTGAGCCAGGCTTTTTATTGCCAAGAACAGGTTTCTCATCAGCACCCCTACACAAAAACAAAATACAGTAATAAAAAATGTTAACAACTATTTAAAAGTTTTCATTGGCTAGATAAGCATGCCAAGTTAAAAAGAAGTTGAAATTTTAAGTATATTTTGATCCTATGCTATGTACCCTATTAGAGACTTTTTAAAAATACCATGATGGGGCTTCCCTGGTGGCGCAGTGGTTGAGAGTCCGCCTGCCGATGCAGGGGACACAGGTTCATGCCCCGGTCCGGGAAGATCCCACATGCCGCGGAGCGGCTGGGCCCGTGAGCCATGGCCGCTAAGCCTGCATGTCCGGAGCCTGTGCTCCGCAACGGGAGAGGCCACATTAGTGAGAGGCCTGTGTACCGCAAAAAAAAAAAAAAAAAAAAAAAAATACCATGATGGTTTCTAAACAGAAAGAGTTTACATCTAGAGTGATGAAAACCATGTGATGGAAAGGACTTGAATATTATCTGGTCCTTCTCCTCCTAACTGATGCTCCCCTGATGAATTCTTGGCTAGTCTATTCTGGAACAGTTTTGTAATTGAGAGAGTCACTTCTGAAGTCTGTCTCCTGGTGTCTTCTACCCACTTCTACTCAAGTGCCTTTTGTAGTCCCAAAGGGTAAGTTAAATTTTTAAATTTTTGAAGACAACCACCACGTGCTGTGTTCATCTTTCTCAGTGAAATCTCTTTTCTTCTTTGGTCCCCACTTCCCTGAAGCATTTGTCATGTGAGCCCCTTTTCCTTCCTGGACTCTGTTCTCTGAACGTGGGTCTCTTTGTCAATATCCTTCTTAAAACATAGGGTCCAACATTGAACAGAGTTGTTATGATGTGGTACAAACTGTTCACAGTAGATGGGATGTATTATGTCCTTTGAACTGGATGTTACACTTCTATCAATATAGTCAAAAGTCCCATTAGTGGGTTTTTCTGTTTTTTGGGGTTTTTCTTTTAGCAATTCCATTACATAGTTATTAATCTCATTTTCCATGTAACTTTTGATTCTCTACCCTACTCCCAATTCTGTTCCTCCACCACTATTTCTCATCTTAGTAAATATCTCCATGATTTACTCAATTGCTCCAGCCAACACCTGGTTATCATATTTGAGTCCTCAGGGCAACACACTGGTATGTCCCATCTGTGTTTCCTTCCAAGGATATCGCCTCTAGCATACCTCTCCAGTCACCTTCATCTGTCTTCTGGGCTGATAGGAGAGCCTCTTAACTTGTCTTAGGGTTTCCTCTCTGGGATCTTATTTAACATATGCTCCACAAAGCAGACAGAGCAATCTTCTTAAACTGTAAATCACATCATGATTCTTCTCTACTCAAAACTCTTCAGGATCCTCCAATTCACACAGACAAAATCTAGTCTTCTTTATTGTGGCTCCAAGACCCTCTGTGATTTTCTTACCTATCCTACTGCACTCTTTACTTTTCTCTGCTCCAGCCACTGGGTTACTCTCTCTGTTTCTTGAACACACAAAGCTTTATCCTTACTCAAGACTCTTGTACATGTTGCCTCCTATGCCTGGAATATTCATCTCCCTGGATCCTTTCTTGATTTGTTCCCTTAACTCATTGCTGCTCAAACGCTACCTACTCAGAAAGTTCATACTTGACTACTCTATCTAAAATAGAACACTTACTTCTCCCCACACTCACATTCTATTTTCTTATTCTGCTTTATTTTTCTTCTGACCCTTAACACCAACTGCCATTATATGTTTATTTGTTTAACTTCTGACTCTACCACTAGAATGTCAGCTCCATCAAAGTGGAAACTTTGTCTTGTTTTTTGCATAAAGCTGCCCAAAATAATTTCAGACACATATTAGGTAGTCCCTGTCACTAGTAGGTTCTCGACTCATATTTTTTGATGAATGAATTATTGAATGAATAGGTTGTATTGAGTTTGTAGCCAGACAAACTCTTTAGTCCTCATTTTTCCTAAGATCTCCTCTATGCATTTTAGTTTCCTAAAGGATTCAGTAATTTTATCTTGAGTGCATAATTTCTTCTGAGCTACAGGATTTAAATTCATTCCCTCCAGCTTGCTAGTCTTATATTTGACTCTTGACTTCAGCTCTATTTTCTCTCATTTAAGTTTGTCCATACTCTTATTTCTAGTCTCAGCATCTTTCTCTTTGACAAAGATGAAATCTGGGACATTTTATTTAATTTTGATATACATTAATGTATTACCAGCTAATGAACTCAGCAGGCTCTGTCTCCCTTCTTACTCTTGTAATAGCAAATCAAAAAAATAACTTCCTTCCTAAGCATTTTCCCTGAAGTTTTCCTCTTTCTGGGCCCACTTCCTTTGGAAAAGCAGAGCTTTTAATAAAAGTGAAACTACGAGAGAATTGTATAAGATGTTTTACAATTAGGTGATATAGCACATAGAATCTAGGCCCTTCAGGAAATGAAATGAGTCTGAAGAACTAAGAAACATTTTGTGTAGGATGCTTCCCAAGTCTTAAACATGCTGGTATATATTAAAGAGTAGAATCGTAGATTTTTAGAAACACTAATTTTATAGATAGTTTTAAAAGAAATAGCAGAACTTGGTGCTGGTATTTCTGTGAAACCACATATCTTAGCTGTGCATGAATTTTATCATCAGCCAAAAAGACATCAGGGTCCATGTGAGGTCAAGGGCAGAGTGGCAGAGATTGTTTAAAGTTTTCAGGTCGGCAGACAGCCTTGGATGTACTCTGGGAGGGTTAGGTCAGTAACATCACGGCAGCAAGCATAACCTAACCATCTTGAGAGATTAATGATTCGCTGCTCTCCTAGCCCAGAGACCCAGCAACAATTTTCTCAAAATAACTCCCTGTATAAAGGGCAGAAGCACTGTGTGTATTTGTGCATGTGTATGGGTGAGTTTGTGAGTATATCCCTATTATGAACATACATGCCTATGTGTACCATAAGGGAAGAGGCTTGCTCTTTTATTATAATAAACCCTTATTTTTTTCTTTCTTGTTTCATATATCATTGAGCCCCTCCAGTCTTCAAAGGCCTTGCCAGATTCATTGTAGTGGCTCTAAATAGTAGGGAAAAAGTAGTGGGTTGAAGCATTTTAATGGGATGACCCTTCAGCTCTAGTGAATGTTGATTTGGAATACAGGAAGGAACTGAGGAAGACTGGGGGGGAAAAGGTCTGATGGACACCTTTGAGGGTTTTTTTTTTTTCATAGTGACAGCTTAATCTATTGGTAAAGTTGGCTGATTGGTGGTAAACCTCATGGAGCATGAAAATTATACCACATGACTAAGTTTTGCTTTTTCAACAACTGTGCAGTTCGGCTGACCTAAGTCTCATTTCCTGTTTCCATTATGGTTGTTAGTCCCAATTCCTTTCACATCTGCACCCAGACATATCTTATTCTGCAAACTGCCTGCCCATCTGGGCTCTGCGTGACCTCATTCTTGAGATGAGGCCTGCAAGCTGTGCTCAAGATGGACGGCCCCTGACAATGGGTGCAGGGGTGCTCGGCCTCCCTTTGCTCGTTGTGCTGCACTGGGCTTTGCCAAAGCTTCTCAACATATGTTTGTCTGGATCTTTTCAAGGCTCATGCAGCTCTGTTTTAAATATTTAACCTTCTAGGAGGATGTCTGAGGCTTCCTGAAGTTATTCCTGTGATTTACAAAAGAGAAGAAATCTGATCATACAAATCTGAAGAGAATGATCAAAACACCAAATGGCAATCCACTCATTTGCTGTCTTTGTTTTGGGAACTTTATGGGCAGAGAACTGAGCTCTCCTTTTTTGCCCTCCTTGCCAGTTTATCTGTCTATGTGTATTTATTGCACATCGTAAGTGCTAGGCACCAAGGTAGATACAAAAAAGCAAAAGTCTTAGAAACCCCCCTTTGAGGCATAAGATCCTGTTGAGAGATATGATTGACTAGTACAGACTAGTGTTAAATAATAGTAACAGCAAACAGTTTTTGAGTGCTGATTCTGTGCCAAGGCTTACTGTTATCTTTATTTGGGGAGGGAACGGGGTCATATAGTGTATACTTGTTTTTTAAATTTTAATTTTATATTGGAGCATAGTTGATTAACAATGTTGTTTTAGTTTCAGGTGTACAGCAAAGTGATTCAGTTATACATATACATATATCTTTTCTGTTTCAAATTAGTTTTCCACTTAGGTTATTACAGAATAGCATTACTTAGAAATGTATCATCTCATTTAATTCTCATAACAATCCTATTAGGTAGGTGCTGTCTTTCTCCCATTACTCAAATAGAGAACCTGAAGTTGGCGTGACTGAGGAACTTGGCAGGACTGCTTTTCCAGGAGAGCCAGGATTCCCACTCAGTTCTTTTTGAGTTCACAGCCAGCTGGGGCTCCAAAGCTCCACATCTTCACTCGATGCTGCAGCATCTCTCCAGTGCCAACCTCTAGAGTGCAGAGTCAGCTCCATTGGAGTGAGGAGGAAAAGACCTGTGAAGGTTGGAGTCATCACTGGACTTTTCCCACTTATACACGGAAGTGGGACTTGGGCCTTCATTCAGGTTATTTGGAGTGAGCCCCGAACCAGAGGTAACTCACATCGACCCAGAGTTAAATTCCTGAGTCTGTTCCCAGTGTGTTCCTTCTAAACCAACATAATAATATTAGCACAAATGAATACATTAAGAGATGGGGGCTTTGGTTGTTGTCATTGTTGTTTCTCATCCCGATTCCTCCCACCGAATCTACTTTAGATTATGTGGATAATTTCTTTCAGTTTAGAAGTTAAATCAATGTAAGAAATGCAGACTCTATAAGTAACTCTTCACATTCTTTGTTTTCTTTTGTAATTTCTTTGTAATTCTTTTTTTTTTTTTTGCGGTACGCAGGCCTCTCCCATTGCGGAGCACAGGCTCCAGACGTGCAGGCTCAGTGGCCATGGCTCACGGGCCCAGCCGCTCCATGGCATGTGGGATCTTCCCGGACCGGGGCACGAACCCATGTCCCCTGAGTCGGCAGACGGACTCTCAACCACTGCGCCACCAGGGAAGCCCCTTTGTAATTCTTTTATGATAGTGCAGTGATTAAGAGCGAGGGCTTTGGAGTCACACTGCCTGTATTTGAATCCTAGCTCTTTCACTTACTCGTGGTGGTCATACCCTCTCTGTGCCTCAGTTTTCTTATTTATACCTACCTTATAGGATTGTTAAGAGGATTAATAAGATATATAAATCTTAGAAGAGTGGCTGGTGCATAGCAAATACTTAATGCATGCTGGCATTACTGTTAAATAATGGTTGTTAGTTATTACTGGTGGAGGTGATTGGGCATATCTAGTTCCTTCTCAGTGACTACTAGCATCACAGGTGTTCTCTAAATATTTGTTGAATAAAAAACACAAAGATTTTATTTGTGATGTGATTCGAGACTTTGAGGCCAAAGGCAATAATCACAGAATGAGCCTGAATTCTGAGGATTCTGTGTATTTTAAATTTATAGAATGTAGGAACTACAAGAATCCATACAGGTCTCCGGTTTTAGCCCTGCTTAGTTTATAGATAAGCAAACAGAAGTCAAAAATTCACACCACCCCGGTGAGGCAGCCTGGGCAGGATTTTTATCCCCATTTAGGAGAAGCTAATAACAAGGGTTCTGAGCCTTGTAATACTCCAAGTCACCTTCAATTAGTTAATTAGATGGCATGTAAAATTCTCAAGACACATTGAAAGTACTGTTCATCTTAATTCTTGATTAGAAGTAAACATCGACCATACAGAATTTCTCAAGGGATGTTGATGATAATCAGTAAAACAAACCGGGGCTGCCCCACTAACTCCAGGGGCCGCAATTCCCATCATTGTCATCTATAAAAATGGTACCCTCTGGAGTATGCCCAGCATAGCTCTGGCCCTGACTGAGAATTGTCTGCAAGGGTTGATTCCCAGATTTGTTGTATTGGTTGTAATATGGTGGCAGGTATAGCCACACTGTGAACCAGATATAGTTCCTATTCATTTAAAACAAACAAACAAATGGACATTCATTCAGCAAATTTACTGAGGACCACGATCCAAGAACTAAACCAGGAAATTATGGATGCCCTCATGGAGCTTACATTATCATGGAGATGTATGAACAGTTCAGAAACAATGGACTGGTTTGATTAAAAAAAATTAATTTGAATTATGTGATGCAAACAATTGACTAGGCAGCCAGTTAAATTTCTAGCAGTGTTACTGTGTGTGTTGTAAGGAAGGCACAATGTAAGTAGAACATATACCTGAGATTACGCCATGCCAGGAATCTATTTTTTTATAGTGACTTTGCTTCATTTTTCTTTTGAAGATGAAAGTCAATATTATTTTCTCTTAAGGTAATGAGGTAGTCAACAGAAATAACTTGAAGTCTTGAATAAAGTAAGTCGCTAACTGGGTAAAATTTGAAATTGCTAAATAATGCCATAGATTTCAGAGATGTTTAAACATATGCTCAAAATTCCTAATTTTATGCAATATTAACATTGTGTGATTAAGCCAGATCAAATCATATCAAAGACTAGTATTTTTATAACTCATTGGTTTTCATCACTCAAGTCTACTCCCACCCAATTTGCCTACCACACAGCAAATTTGTGGCCTTTGATCCATAAATACGTCTTCTAAAAAATTAATATTTTCTTTTCCCATGAAGTGAGTTACTAATCCCTTTATTTTTTCAGAGATATTTCAAAAGAGAACTTGGCAAGTTTTGGCAACCAAGTTATGCTTCAGTAGATGAATAGATAAACTGTGATACATTCAGACAATGTAGTATTATTCAGAGCTAAAAAGAAATGAGCCATCAAGCTATGAAAAGTCTTGGAGGAAACTTAAATGCATACTACTAAGTGAAAGAAGCCAGTCTGAAAAGGCTACATACTATGTGCTTCTAACTATATGACATTCTAGAAAAAAATCAAACCATGGAGACAGTCAAAAGATGAGTGGTTGCCAGGGGTTAGAAGGGAGGGAGGAGTGAATAGGCAGAACACAGAGATTTTTTAGGACAGTGAAACTACTCTGCATGATACTATAGTGGTGGATGCATCATACGTTGGTCCAAATCCATAGAATGTCCAGCACCAAGAGTGGACCATAATGTAAAGTATGGGCTTTGAGTGATAATGATGTGTCAGTGTAGGTTCATCAATTGTAACAAAGGTACTGCTCTGGGGATGACATTGATAATGGGGAAGGATATGCATGTATGGGGGCAGGGAACACATGAGAAATCTCTGTCCCTTCTGCCCAATTTTGTTGTGAACCTAAAACTGCTCTAAAAAAAGAAGGTCTGTTAGAAAAAGAGACAGAGAAGTTTGGACTATACCTGCATGTCATTTTCATAGTTCCGTTAGCCAGAACTTTAAAAAAAAAAAAAAAAAAAAGAACATTTGAATCCATGTAAACATTTTGATTGTTAAATCTTAAGTATGTCTTAGTACATTAGGATTTCAGGAAGAAAGACACCTCCAAGGTGAAAATGTGTAGATGATGCTTCAGTTCAGAGTGACCTGAGCTCTCAAGGACATTAAAGCTCATTAGTGGGATTCTCCTACAGAAACACTCACAGTCCTGGTCCTGCATTTCACAGTTCTTAGAAAAATCTTCTCATTGATACTGGGGTGTTGCACTCCAGCTGAGAGCCTGAGGTCTTTAACTGAAAGGCAAACATATTGGAGCCTGAGGTCTTTAACTGAAAGGCAAACATATTGGTTTTATATATCTTGTGCTTTCTGGAGGCTGTAGCTTTTTTATTTTTAAAGTGACAAGAGTGAGAAAATGAAAGGGGAAGATCCAATCACCTGTAAATATATTAAACCGCCCACCAGTTGTTTATAACTTAACACATCATTCCACCCTATAAGAAGTCTTTAACATATGAAAAGGACATCCTTGCGGGCGTGGGGGGGATTAACAGGTGGAAGTGGGTGAAATGGGACACTTGCTTTTGATGGTGTGAAAGTTATCTTTTGTGAGTTATTGGTATTCTTCTTCCACTGTTTTCTTAAAGATTAGCCTTAGGGAACTTAAATAATTAGGCATAAAATCTCTGGCAGGATATTTAATCAATCACATTTTGGTTTCAGCCAATGGGAGGGCTGTGGTCAGCTGTGTCCCGGTGTTCTGGAACAAGTCACAACCTTGGACAATCCAGTCGCACTGCTGGCATTTCTGTTTATTGTGTAGCCTGAAGTTCTTCTTTGTAGGCAAACTGAAAAGGAGCAGCAAACTAATGATACTTCGAAAGTCTACACCTCCGGGAGAAATTTGGGGATTTTCTAACTCTCAAAGTTCCAGTAAGGAGGAGGAGAAGTGATGTAATTTGTGTAGGCTGATAAAAATGCCCAGTCTGGTTTTTGACATTTCAGTTCATGGGTGTATTAGTCAGGGTTCTCCAGAAAAACAGAACCAACAGGATGTGCATGTGTGTATATTAAAAAATTATATATATATATTTATTTTAAGTAATTGGCTCAGATGATTATGGAGGCTAGCAAGTCCAAAATCTCCAGATGGATCATCAGGACGGAGACCCAGGGAGAAGCTGGCAGTCACGAGCCTATTCTCATGTTTACAGGGGGCTGGGGGACCAAGTCTAGGCTGTGAATTTGAGAATCACACAAAGATGACCGCCTGCAGGGAGCCTTCTGTCGCCAGCCCCTCTCCAGACTGCTCAGGTGGAGACAAAGCCGGGCCACCCACTGTCCTATCTCCAAGTCTGGCTGCAGCTGCAGCGGTTCCTGGTGTTAACAGAACAAAGTCTCCCCTCTGAGCTGGTCCAGCCCTCCCCCCAGTACCACAGGGAGCCCAGTTAGCTTCTCCCAAGCCCTGGTCAGTCCTGGCATCATCTCAGACCCCTGCTTAAGACAGGGGATGTGGCCAGCATGCTTCTTCCTTCAACCTGTTGGTACATTTTCTTGAAAGAATAAAAGTTGTCTTTCTCCTGTGGCGAAAAAAAAAAAAGTAGAATAACAACAATAGGATGAGCCTAAATAATAAAAAATAATAGCTAACAGTTATTTGCTACTGTGTGTCAGGAATGTTCGAATCCTCACAAAAATCTGTGAGGTTGCAAATACCCTGGAATCAATAAACTGTGCTCAAATCCTAATTCTCCCACTCACTAGCTGTGTGAACTTGGCAAATCCTTTAGCCTCTCTGTACTTCAGTTTCCTTACTAGGAAAATTAAGAATAATCACAGCATGCACTGCTGAAGATTATTGGGAAGATTAAATGAGTGACCCCACACCGAGTATGTATCAATAGAACAGTGCCTGGTGTATTAGAAGCAGTCAGTAACAGTCAGCCCTTGTCATTTTTTTTTTACAGCACCCCCCCCATATCCCCAAGCCCAACCCCAGTAGGTCTGTGTCTCTATTCCTGTTTTACCCCTAAGTTCTTCATGACATTTTTTTTTCTTAAATTCCATATATATGTGTTAGCATATGGTATTTGTCTTTCTCTTTCTGACTTACTTCACTCTGTATGACAGACTCTAGGTCTATCCACCTCATTACAAATAGCTCAGTTTCATTTCTTTTTATGGCTGAGTAATAGTCCATTGTATATATGTGCCACATCTTCTTTATCCATTCATCCGATGATGGACACTTGGGTTGTTTCCATCTCCGGGCCACTGTGAACAGAGCTGCCCTTGTCATTATAGAGGAAGATAGAACAAAACAATGGCGGGGTATAGGCATGACATCCATCTGAAACCTAGAAATGGTGTATATGCTGGGTATCCCCGCATGAGAATATCCAGCATATTTGTTAAGTAGATAAATGAACACATCCTTCCACTGAAGTCTTATAAACCTCAAGTTCAACTGAAAACACCCCCATTCCAGTCTCCCTTGGCAAACCCACAACCAATTTTGCCAATGAGAATATGAAGGGAGTCCTAACACTTGTCATGTGTGTTCTTCAGTACTTACTTTTGATTATCTTGATTGAGTTTGGATTAAATACAACCACCTTAGGCATGAAGTTTCACCTAGAGGTGGAGGCAGATTAAAGGGCAGGGCAGCATAAAATAAAAATGAACCACCCAAGATAATTCAGGATGCGCTAGCATGAGGGACTCACAGACCTGAATTTCCCTGTGTTTATTTTATTGTGTCTCAGGCTACAGGAATTATCTCGTAGAAACATTTTTCGACTTAACGGTAATATTGGGATCTCCGTACTGAAAATCAATGTGCATTTTGTTTCATTCTAGAGCGTTTCAACAACAGTAGCCTAAAATGGCACTGCCAGTAGACCTTAGATTTCCTGTAACTCAGTCAAGGACATTTTGTAGCCATAATGGCCCAAGTCACAGGGGAGCTACTGGTAAGATCTTTAGGTTTAAGTGACTTCTTGATTTAACGTCTGAGGGCTGAGTTTCTCCACTTTTCCTCCCCTTATTTGTGAAACTGAACTGATTTCTGAATGTAGTTTTCTCGCCACTTTTAACTATTTGGTTTCCTTTCCTCCTCTGACTTTGCTTATTGCTGCTTTGGAGACCGATGCCTTTGTCGGTTTCTTTTGCCTGGGGCTTTGGCTAAATGAGAACATTCAAAACCCTCACACAGTTACTCTCTGACCATGATAGAAGCTTGCTTAAGAGCACTCCCCCTAGCCTGAAAACCCATGCCCTAGGCCCCATATAGTTGTTTTCTCCTGGTGGCCTCCATCTTTCAACTCTAAGTATGGAAAACCAAAAAACAGCAACAAATGATTTTATGCTAACTAGGTTGAAAGGGATTCTCCAGTCTGCTATTAAAAAATCAAAAATCACTTAGACCATCACGTGGAGGCCAGCACATTGTTAGGTAATCAGGGTTATTTACTAATGTTTTGACAGCTCCACTTAGCATAAAGGTCAACTGGAGGCACTTCTGACCACATAGGCCCTCACACAATGTTTTATTGACTTGGCTGACTTATAAATCCTATATCCATGAGATAATTGGCAACACACTCCTTCACAGATGTGAGTTATGCAATCAGGGTGGTAAAAAGAGCTACTGAAGCTGACTTGCTGGAAATCTTTACTTCCAATCTATAAGATATAATAAGGTTAAGAATAAAAAAGAGTGCCAAATACCAGTGTTTTGTAAAGCGGTTTACAAATGTAAGGCAATATTGTCGGCATTATCAAGATTGATTGATCGTCTATCTATCTATCTATCTGTCTATCCATCTGTCTATCTATCCAGCTATCTATCTCTCTATATCTATCGACCTACCTATCTATTCTAAGACATCTAAGCCTGAGGACTCCATTAAATGTCAAGATAATCAGTGTTACATATTTTTATTTTTTGCAAATAGTCCTCCAGACCTGTACAGTGGAGACCAACTTTGGTTTCAAAGACTATGTTTTAGGTTTTTTTTTTTTCAATAAGTAATTTCTTCTGCTTACCCATTCTTTATTTTGATACTGAGTCTCATAGATCAATTACTACTATTAATCAGCTAGAAGAGTAAATGAAATTAATACCACAGACACATGAAGGGTCAGTCTTGCCAGCTGTTGTGAACTGTAAAAGGTGGAGTGTGTGTTTGTCATAAATTGTTCTGTATGATGATATGACTATTGTTATTTGCAGAAAACTTTATATTTTTGTTAGATCAAGAAGCCTGTAATTCTCCAAGTGATCTCTGAACCTTATTTAACGCAGCAAACCACAGAAGGAGCTGAGCTGAACAGTGTCTGCAAGTTGGAAAGTAATAACTTTCCTCATTCCTTCTGTGACTTGTGCCTTGTGATGAATGCAAACCCTTCCTTCACAAGGGTTTCCCGATATTATACACTTGTAGCAAATAAGGTTAGAACCTTTAAAATATAGCATTTAGTAATGTGCTGGAAATAGCTTCTTCTCGATTCCTTTAAAGGTCACCGCATTTGCTTTCCAGGCGTCATCTTAGCTCAAGCCTCTACTGAGTGGAACTGAGATCATGCTTGCCTTTGCGCCTTCAATTTTCCCAAACTTAAGAGTGAAATGGCAGGATAAAGTGGAGTGTGTGTTTGTGTGTGTGTGTGTGTGTGTGTGTGTGTGTGTGCGCGCACGTGCGCGCTCTTGTGAGTTTAGATGTAGCAATGCATTGTCAAGATAATCTCAATGTTGGATACATGCATGCGGCTTCTTCAGTTAGAGGTAAGGTTAGGCTTGTATTATCCTCTGTCCAGAAGCCAAGCTTCTAGGAATGAAATTGGGCAACAGCTACTAAAGGAAAACAAACTCTGCAGAAAACTCTCAATTCTTTGTGCTTTGCCTGAGCACTCCATGTGTCCCCAACCAAAGTATATTAATAAGACTCTAGCCAGGTAAATTAGCATCAACCCACAAGTTTTGCTGCTGTTCCACTGGAAAAAAATACATTCATTAAGCCATTGCTATAAAGCAAGAAATAGTCAACCACAGACTTGCTATCAAAATTAGTATTGGAATGATATAGTGAAACAAGAGACAATTTCACACTAACGGACACATATCAAGGCCAAGCTGGAAAAAAGAGAACGGCTTATTTTGTAAAGCATAGTTCACTGTTTCTAGAATCATCACTGTCTTTTGTCAGTACTGCCAACATCCTCACCTTCCTCATATCATCAGCGCCATTGTTAACATCATCTTCATCATGTTTATAGTCGGCAGTCATGTTTCCTTTTACGAGTACACTAAAGATGAAAAGTGGTTCATGTCTGCTAAGAGCCTGCACTCCATGTTCATGTCCTAGCTAATTCTGACCCCCTCTCTGCACATTAAAAACTCTACCTAGGACTTCCCTGGTGGCACAGTGTTTGAGAGTCCACCTCCTGATGCAGGGGACACGGGTTCGTGCCCCGGTCCGGAAAGATCCCACATGCCGCGGAGCGGCTGGGCCCGTGAGCCATGGCCTCTGAGCCTGAGCATCCGGAGCCTGTGTTCCGCAACAGGAGAGGCCACAACAATGAGAGGCCCGCGTACCGGAAAAAAAAAAAAAAAACTCTACCTAGAACTCCAAGCCCAAGGTCAATTTTCTCTTCCTCTTTCTAGGGCCTCTCTGCTGAATTCCTCATAGTAGCCATTGTCTGGCTATTAATAATTTTTCATTTGAAATTATCTTTTTCGGTTGTTAGCCATCTTTTCAAGTGTGCATGTTTTGTTGGTTTGGCTAGAATATAAGGGTTTGATGGCAGAGACTGTGTTTTTTGTATACTGGTGTAAATACCATATTATTTATATTAGTGCCTTATTAAATGTAGCACTTAATAAATATTCAACAAATATTTATCAATGATTACAACTTTATAGGGAAGTTGGAGAATTTGTTCATAGCCAAATATCCCTATAAGTGGTATTAATTTAGCCAGATAAGTTTGTGGAGACTGTCCCATATGCACTCATGACAGGGAACATCAGTGTCAAGGAAGGAAGGGTGCAAAGAGGTCAAGAAATTTGGAATTTGTATTAAGTGGAGGTGATTTCTCAGAAGAAAAAGGACTTGGCCTGGGTTTTAACATGTTCTGTGCAGTTGACATGTAAGTTTCACAACATCTGTTGAGAGGGCTGGAGAAGATGCTATGAGGAGGATGTAAATGTGAAATCAGAGAGTTAAACCAGCAGCACAAAGAGGAAGTGATATTAGTGAAAGTCAGGGTCAAGAGTTTGCATTTGGCAACATGGATGGACCTAGAAATTATACTAAGTGAAATAAGTCAGACAGAGAAAGACAAATATCATATATCACTTATATGTGGAATCTAAAAAAATAATACAAGGGAACTTATTTACAAAACAGAAATAGACTCACAGACATAGAAAACAAACTTATGGTTACCAAAGGGGAAAGAGGGGTGGAGGGGTAAATTAGGGATTTGGGATTAACAGACACACACTACTACATACAGAATAGATAAGCAACAAAAACCTACTGTACAGCACAGGGAACTATATTCAATATCTTGTAATAACCTATAATGGAAAAGAATCTGAAAAAGAATATATATATATATATATATATAAGTGAATCACTTTGCTGTACACCTGAAACATTGTAAATCAACTATACTTCAATTAAAAAATTAATCTGAAAAAAAGAGTTTGCGTTTGGACTAGACAGATGACAATTGTCCTTAGAAGATTTTGAATAACTGAGATATGCCCTCCATTCAGTACATGTAAAGGATTGTATGGCAAGAGGAAGTGAACAGGAAAAGAGGTTACCATCACTTATGGATGGAATAACAAGAATCGGAGCAAGGGCTTGAGAAAAGAAGGGGGAGAAACGAATGAGAAGCAGAGCGAGCTGCTTAGACTTGCAAAGGAATGAGAGGATGACACTGTCGAGGATACTGGAGCCTCAGGGGAAAGCAAGGATTCACCCTTGTTCCATCCCCAGGTAAGAAGGGTGAGCGGTGAAATACTATAAGCCCAGCTGATAATGAAAGTAGGTGGGTGGGAGATCTCCTACTCCCTAGTTTCAAAGAAATCTCTCTTTAGGCTCCAGCTCTTGGACAATGATGGGAAGACTTAAGGTGTTACATAGATTTGGGGCAGGCGAATTGAACTATCCTTAGCCTTTTAGCAGAGAGATGGTGAAAAAAGCCGTTGATTGGAAATCAGGTACTCTGGGGTCTCCACTTGCCATGTCTTTTAACTGCAAGTCATTAACTTCTCTGAGCTTTGAAAAAACAGAAAGAACAGACTAAATAATTTCTAAGCAAGCTTTCATATTCTGTGTTCTATACTGGGTTACGGCACACCATTGCTTCAGTAGGTTGATCAATGAAATATACAGCAATGTGTTTGCATCATTACAAATGAGAGTACAGTACAGACTTGCAGACCCACACTCGTGCAGTTTATTTTCCTCCAACTTGGAAATGTTAGCTGTGTGAGTTTCAGAATAACAACCTGCCATGTGAACTCCTTCCATTTGGGTTATTTATTTGCTGTAAACAAAATGGCACCTCACTGTAGCTTGGAATCTCTCAGGCACTTTTGAATATATCTACGAGAAGATATATGAATACATTTCCTTGACTGATGGCTCAAAATGCCATCCACACCTGAGTATGACGAAAATTCAAGCTCCAGCTACCAATTTACAGGAGAGAAGAGAGAAAAGTGTTAACCTATACCATGGGATTGCATTCAGTTACATCCAGACTGTGCAAAAATCTTCAGGACATGTTACCTGATTGCCTAACAAACACATTATAAGAAAGACAAAAGAGAAGTGAGATGGAACCCATAGATACTTTAAATGCTTATAAATGAATTATAATATGTGGACTTCATTTGCCGCCTAATTCAAACATACAAATTTAAAAATTATGACATTCATGTGAACTGTAAATGGGATCACTGACTAGATATTTGACAATTATTTACAAAATATTGCTAATTTTAAAGGCTGTGATAATGGTATAGTGGTTTCTTAAAGATTTGAGCATCTTTTAGAGATACAGGAGTTACATACTGAAATATTTAGAGATGAAATTACATGATATACAGTTAGCTTCAAAATAATATGGGGGGAGGGGTGGCTGAAACCAGGATTGGCCATGTGTAGATTATTGTTGAGGCTGGATAATGGCTACATAGCAGTTCATTGTACCTTTATGTGCTTAAAATTCTCCACAATAAGAAAAAAATTTGATGCCATCAATTTACACTGAGAATTTTCTTTGATTCTTGGAGCTTTCTTAGCACTTCCTCAGTGACAGGTTGGACTATCCCTACAAGAATGTGATATAGACACTGATGCTTTTTTGGTAGAAGATTATTAATGCTTAAATGGGGAAAGAATTGCTAACAGATATAAAATTTAGTTTTTATTGTTCTAATGGATTCCCCCTTTCCTTCCCATCCTCAGTTTCTAAACTGGGATAAGGAGGGGAAAAAAAACAACTTAATTTTTCTGGCATTGTCATCTCTATTGGTAAATCCTTTGGCCTTTTTGTAGAGGCAAGTCTCTAACTGAGAACATCTCCTATGCACTGACCAGGCCCATCATTTAGACTCAGACTTGATTCTCCTGGATTCCATGTAATTTCCAACCAATAAGTATGCTCTAGAGAGATTTAGGACATTGGGAATCCAAATGAAAAAGCTGTAGTTGTGGACTTTCTGGGGCCCATAGAAAGATGAGATGAGCCTTTTCCCTTTGCCCTCACATCCCTCCCTATAGTAATATTTGTAGTGGACATTTGTTCTAAGAGTATCCTAATTTTCACTGTTGGATTCTCTTCTCCTCTCCTCCAATAGACTTTAGAGTAAGCTGACCTCACTCCCTGATCTAGGGGTGGTCTTGGATTGGCTAAACCCAATCAGTACATTCCATTCCCTTGGTTATGGCCATTCATTCTGGGGAAGACATATGCCCCACAGTGGTCCAATCAGTGTGTATCTTAGTACTGTTGCAATACTGGGACAGAAGGAATCTCTCCTACTGGACTTGAGCAAGGATGATTGTATCCCTGACTTTGTCAGACAATTATCCTGCTACAACTAAGAGAGTAAGTATTAGGATGGAACTCAGGTTGAGGATTGCTGAGCAGAAAGATGAAAAGAAATTGGGTCTTTGGAGACATGACTGAGAAGCTGGATCTATCAACCATGAAACTGCCATTCCTTGAGACTGTATTTGCTCTGAGGGCCAACAAATCTTGATTGGTTAAGCCAAATGAATTGTGTTTTATTTCATTTGTTTCTAAGAGCATCTTAGCATAAATGGAACATGCTTACCTACTGACATAGAAATGCTGGAGATAGAATATTTCAGTGAAGAATCCAGGGGTGAGAATATACTGCTCACTTTGCCTCTTAAATGGGCCTATGCTCCATATTGGGTATATTAAAACAAGATTGAGGCAATCTAGTTGGAGACATCAAATAAACAAATGTTAGGTGATTAGACAAACTGAAAGACATGATTTTGCTGAGTCTGATCCTGTCTAGTGAACCTGGACAACCAAGTGAAGGGTAGAGGTAATAGGTCAAGATTAGCAGAGTAACCTGAGTGATGTCACTAGATGTCGGGAGCTAGGAGCAGAAGGAAACCTGGGTTTAAACTCTTACTATTTCTGTTCCCTCTTTGTAAAAACCCATATCAACTGTATAGACCAGAATGCGTGTCCCAGATGGCACTAGATTGCTCCATGAGAATGGACCACACTTGACTTATTCACCTTTGTATGTATTAATTGAATGTCACATGTATGTTAGGCATTGTTCTAGGCACTGGGAAACATTCTAATATAAGGAGATCAGATAAGTAAGGAACTAGACAAGTAAATAATATATAGCCTCTCCGATAGCAATAAATTTCATGGAAAAAAAGAAAGTAGAATAAAACAGGCGAAAGAGTGCCAAGGAAGAGGGACAAAATATATAGTGGCCAAAAAGATGACATTTTAGCAGAAATCTGTGCGACATGAGGAGAGAGCCATGTGGACATCTAGAGGAAGTTTCCAGGAAGAGATGGCAGCCAGTACAAAGGCCCTTGGTAGGAGCAAGCTTAGCATGTTTGAGGAATGTTAAGGAGAATCAGAGTGGCTGGAAGGGAGTAAATGAGGAGAAGACTCACAGGAGATGAGGTCTCAGAGGTAGTGAGAGGCCAGAACATAAGGGTCATGGAGGCCAATCTAGGCACTTTGATTGAATTATGAATTATTTGGAATGCTATCACAAGTTAAATTGGGGAACCACTATGTTTTACTCATTTCTTAGTTTGAAGAAGGAAGTGAAAATTATAATTGCTTATAAAACAAGCCAAACAAAACAGAAGTGGGCAAAGAAAAATGCAAATCTCCTCCCTTCCATACCTTCCTCCCATTGTCCCCCATCTAAACACTCATGGACCCCCTCCACCCCTAGAAACAGAAATTAACAATTTGTTGGGTAGTCAACTATACATTTTTCCTAAGCTCATACAAATATATATCTCCCTGCAACACACATAGAATATGTATGTATGTTTATAATTATTTCTTATTCTTATTAAAATATGATTATATTATGGACTAGTCTCTGCATCTTGCTTTACTTGTGGAACAATATTTTGTGCACCAGGTCAACAGACATCTAACATAATCTCCATCTTGCCATTTTGTTGTTCCTCATTTTCTTACACCTCTCATGAGGATGATGGCAAAGAATAAGATCTGTGATGTAAGTGGGTCCTCTTAAAATTTTCTGATATAATATTCCAAATCACGGATGTCAGTAGAAATAATTAATAAATGACTTTTTACAAGTTCAGCTCACTCTTGGTGCTGAATCAGAATTTTCTATCTTTCCCTCTAATCATCGGTTTGTGCAGGCCTCAAAAGTCATTTTGCCTAGAAATTTGGGATAGAAGTCAAGAAAAGGTAAATATTAGAGAGAATCATGGAATTTTGGAATTGAAATGTACTTAAGATATTACCTACAGGAATAAAGACACAGACCTACTTGAGAATGGACTTGAGGATATGGGGAGGGGGAAGCGTAAGCTGTGACAAAGCGAGAGAGAGGCATGGACATATATACAGTACGAAACGTAAGTTAGATAGATAGTGGGAAGCAGCCACATAGCACAGGGAGATCAGCTCGGTGCTTTGTGACCGCCTGGAGGGGTGGGATAGGGAGGGTGGGAGGGAGGGAGACGTAAGAGGGAAGGGATGCGGGAACAGATGTATATGTATGACTGATTCACATTGTTATAAAGCAGAAACTAATAATAATAATAAAAAAAGATATTACCTGATCTACTCTTCTTCTTTTGTTAATTTGATAAATATATACTGAGTGCCTAGTACTTGGTAGGTACCAAGAAAGATGTTAGAGACAAAAAGTTGTCTAGGGCACAATCTCAGTCTTCATCTTAATATCAGGGCAAGTGAAGGCTCAAAGAGATTGGGAGACTTTTCCAAGACACATTAGGGAAGTGACAAATGTGATTGGAACACAAACCAGTTAAATCAGTTAACCAGTTCAGGGTTCTTTCCATGTGTCTCACAGCATATGGAAGTTTATAACAGTAAATAACTAAAGGCCAGTCCTGAATGCTGTCATTTGCAAAAAGTTTAGCTATTAGAGGTCCATGCAGTGAATGAAATACTAGTTAGACTACTCTCATCTATCAGGAGCTGGTAATTTACTCTGAAAAATCTTAGTGCAAAAACCTAATTTCAACCCGCTTTCTTAGAGGGTAAATTTTATTCCATTTCCTTTTCTCAAGGCTCTGTCATTAGCATATTAAACTAATGAGTGAATCAATTATTTAAAACTGGCAATATTTTTTATTATGTCTAATTAAGTGTTTAATCAGGACATTCTGGTCTTTAATTCTGAAAACAGCATTCACCACAGAATGAATGAAATGACTGGGTGGAACTTTACTAACAACCTCTTGTACGCAGAGGACTAGGAAGGAAGCTGGAGGCTTAGAGGTGAAGGTGAACAGGAACGAGTCACAGAAGAGACAGGAAATGACAGCAAGCCTAATCAGCAGCAGCTGAGGATCATGACTGCATGTTTCTGAACAGACTTCACAGTGGGGAAGGGTAACTACCACCTCAACTTCAGGATATGGTTCCTGGAGTCTCCATTGCACAATAAAACTGATACTTAGGGCAGTTAAAGCATTCTTTGCTTTTCTCTAGACTTCTCTAAGTATTTACCATATCATTTAAGTGTTAGTTAACCAAGTGCCTCAATAGTCATACAATATTTTAAAAACCATCTGAAAATTATTTAACCAATAATTATAATGCATTTCAGGAGATGTTTTTGATTTCAAAAGCACATACTTAATATTTACCAAGTTCACTATATCTACTGGTATGCCAACATATTACCTAAAGGCCAAACTATCCTAAAACTAACAGTAAATCATAACAAAAAGATCCCAGAAAATGTCCAGGAGTCACTCAAAGCAGATAGGGAAAGTGGGAGAAAGAGGTTAATTCACATATGCATTCCTTTATTCAATGAATACTTATTCAGTGCTTCCTCTATACCTGAAACACTCTGATTCTTACTAGAGATATAATAGATAACAAAACAGGCATGATTCCTACTTTCTCAAAACTTGCAGTTTACTAAGAATATGGACAAACTAGAAATTACAATGCCATGTCGTAAATAGTAAGATAATGTTACCAAATCCAAATTCAGTCTGCTTACTGCATGACAGACCATTAAATTGGGAGACGAGGTGTTTAGGAAAGGAATAACAACTTTATTTGGAAAGCCAGGAGTCTGAGAGGATGGCAGACTAATGTCCTAGAGAGCCATCTTACCCAAGTCAGAATTCAGGCTTCTTCTATACTAAAAAAGGGAGGAGGTGTGGTTGGTTGATGCAAACTTCTTGGTGTTGGAATCCTTTGTTCTTGTGGCGGCCCACATAAGTCAGGTCATGACGTCCCTATGAACCTCCAACAAGACAAATGTTATTCTCTGTTCTGCAACTTTTTATCTCTATATGTATGGGAAAATGTTATACTCTTACGGGTCAGAGCCTTGAGAATGGGCTATCCTGTATAGTTCAGGCTATAGGCAACATTCTCAACTCAAAAAAAAAAACAATAGGATACAAAAGTTGAAGTAAAACCAACAGATCTAATATGGAGTCAGATTTGTTCCTCCCTATTACAATAAGAGTATGTTCTGAATGCTACAGGAACACTCAGGAAAGGGAAGTCAGGAAGCTTGTGAGAGGAAATTGTATGAGGAAATGAGTTGACAGCACCAGACCAGTAGAAGTGAACTTCCTTTTGCAGCAGGAGAAATGAAATATTCTAATGACCCACTCACTGAAAACAACCAAAACTGTTTGATAGGCTATTTTAAAAATCTTGTATTTTTTCACATGTGTCAGTGAGCAGGAACAAAATTAAGTCTAAAAACTAGATGAAAATAAGAACTCAGGTCAGCAGAGCAGGAAGCTAGCTTTTGCCCTAAGTACATTCTCCAAACAGGGTGAACTTGAGCTTCATTTTTTCACAGACATAGTGTACAGGGAATGGAAGACTTCCCAGTATTGTCCCCACATTTGTGGAAAGTCCAATAGGTCAACCATGAGGATTAAGCTGGGATACCAAAGGTATGTACCCACAGTGTAGAGTGAACTAGAAATAAACATACCTCAACTCTCTTTTTACTCCAGGAGACTGCAAATAAAGCTGTTATTTTTATTTTGCGTTACGCGGGGCTCTCACTGTTGTGGCCTCTCCCGTTACAGAGCACAGGCTCAGTGGCCATGGCTCATGCACCCAGCCGCTCCGCGGCATGTGGGATCTTCCCGGACCGGGGTACGAACCGGTGGCCCCTGCATCGGCAGGTGGACTCTCAACCACTGAGCCACCAGGGAAGTCCAAAGCTGTTATTTTTAACTTTAGCTCTGAGTGGAAGAGGAAAAATAATCCCTTGAGAAATAGCAAAACTTCGAGCCAACCCCCCAAATATTAGAATTCTGAATGCTCAAAACTTAGGTGACTCCAACCCTCCTCCCCCACCAAAAAACCCTCTGAAGATGAGGTGTTAGCTTAAATCAGTTTCAGGTTGGTAATGCTCTCAGATTCCTGGCAGTAACAAACATAGGTCTCTCTGGGGGAATTTACCTTTAATCCACATTATACATTACGCAAAGAAATAAGACACCATGAGTGAAAGCTAGCAGAAACAAAAGAGAGAATTATCAGACCCTTCCCTAAATGCTTCATATATAAGAATTATTTAAAACAACTATCATTAGTAAGTCAAAATAAATAGAACAAGATTAAAAATATGTTTTGGGTGCAGAAACTATAAAAAGTGACCTTGCATATCTGAAAAGGTACCAAATAAAGTTTCTAGAAATTAAAAATAGAACAATTGAAATTAAAATCTCAATGGTTGAGTTTAGCAGCAGAGTAGATTCAGCTGAATTAACAAAATTAATGAAATAGAAGATATATTCCAATTACTATATCTCTAGCAACCAGAATACAGCACAGAGAAAGATGTGAAGTCATGGAAAAAATGAAAGAGAAATTAAGAGAAGTGGAGGATAGAGTGAAGTGATCTAGCATCATCTAGAAGGAGAGGAGAAAGAGTATGTCAGAATCTACTAGCCACTCAAAAGGATCCAATCTCTCTATTTCCAGGCCACATAGACGGTATTTCTTAGCCTCACTTGCATTCCAGTCAATGAACACAAAAATTATGTGTGCCTGTTCTAGATTGGTTCGTAAAACACCTTTCACGTGTGTTCCTCCAGGTTCTTTTCTCCTCTGGCTGACTTCAGTGGAGATGCCTTTGGAAAGCCATATGTTTAAGAAGCAGTGCTTCTGTCAGCTGGGTCCCTGAATGACCATGTAGAGGAGGTTAACCCTGCCTAATTATGCATCTGCTCATGACTGTTAAGAAATAACAGAGATCTATTGTGTTGAGCCACTGAATGTTTGAGTCCATATGTTACCACAGTGTAACTCACTGGACATGTACTAGAGGCAATACTTTAAAGACAATGGCAGATAATTTTCTAGAATGGATGAGAGATCCAATCTCCTATATAGGAATCCAAAGAAATGGAAAGTAGGAAAAACCAGCAAATAAACAAAATCCATACCAAAGTGCATTATAGAGAAAATGCAGAACACTACAGACAAGAAGATCTTAAAAGTAACTGGAAAAAATGTCAAGTTACCTTCAAAGAAATAATATTTCAACTGAGAACTGACTTCTCAGCAAAAACAATTAAGTCACAAGAAAGTAAATTGATATCTTGAAGATATATTCAGAGAGACAATATTATCTTACAATTGCATGCTTATAGAAATATCTTTCAAGAGTAAACCCAATGTAAAAACATTTTTAGACAAACAAATACTAAGAATTTATCACCAAAGGAAGCTTACTAAGGAAATACTAACAGATACACTTCAAGTGGAGGGAAAGTGATCCCAGGTGTAAGATCTGAGGATGAATGACAAAAACAAAAATATAAGTGGATAAACTTAAGTATTGACTATAATGTATATATCTATATATATAAATCTCTATATATCTATATAGATATAGTCATTTCATTGACTATGTGAAATGACAATTACAGTGTCTTAAGTGGTTCAAAATAATAAAATGACAATACATTAAAACAACAGAATTATGTCAAGAGCTGAAGGTTGGGACTGAAATGTTGAGTCCCTTTTATTTGGGGGGAAGGAAGTAAAGATATTGAATAAATTTAAACTTTGATGATACAGGCCTATTACAATTTCTAGAATCAAAATAGAGTATATTCCTCTAAATTATGAAGGGGGATAAAATAATGATAAAAAATTGTCAAATGATACAAAAGACAGCAAGAAAGGAGAGAAAAAAAAATTTTAATGTAGAATAATTGAATGACCCATTTTGAAAATACATTTAAGTATATTGGTAGCTACAATAAATGTAAATAAGCTAAGAGTTCCAGTTTTAAGAAAAGATTGTTAGCCCAGAAAAATATCCAAAATATAGCATATGTTGCTTACAAGAGATACAGAAAAACTATAAGGTCACAGAATAGCTGAAAAGCATCAATTGGGAAAAGATATGTTAAGATGAATTCTAACTAAAAGATTATATATATAAATATGTAATAATAATAAAGCATATTATTTTACATATAATTAAATATTATTATATACTGAAGAACAGAATTAAAAACAATACATTCTAAGCATAAAAAAATTATTGTATAATAATAAAAAGTTCAGTTAACCAGGAATGTACAATAATTCCATCCTTTTAACAACTAAAAACACAGGCTTAGAATATATAAAATGAAAACTAACAACATTCAGGAAGAAATTTAAAAATCCATCAACATAGTAGGAGATATTAACATACCTATTTCAAAAACTCATAGAGCAAGCCAAAAATAATCAGCTTAGATACAGAAAATTTGAACAACATAATTGGCAGATTTATCAGTTGGGTTCATATAGAACAATGCAATCAACAAATGCAGAATAATTTTTTTTCAAGCACAAACCAAACATTTACTAAAATGGAACACATATAATGGGCCATAAAATTGATTAATAAAAGTTTAAAATATATGGTTCTGCTGACTACAGTGAAATTCTTAGAGATCAACAATAGAAAGCTGACTGGGAAAAAAACTCATATATTTGGAAATTAAGAAGCACACTTTTCCACTAATTGTGGGTAAATAAATCACAATGGAAATTAGATTATATTAAATTTAACACAGAATTGCCAACATGCAACAATTTTTGACCTACAAAAATGGCAATTTTATTAAAATTAACTTAATGTTTAGAAATGAACTATAACCAAAATACTCCATTATTAAAACGTGGGGATATAGCTAAAGCTGTACTATAAGAAAATGTATAGCCTTCCAAACATTTTTTTTTAAAGAAGGTCTGAAACTAAATATGTCAATTATTTAACTTGTGAAGATAAAACTCAAAGAAAACAAAAGGAAGAAAGTAATGACTAAAGACCAAAAAAAAAGGTGCTTTGAGGGAATTGAAAACAAACAAAAAAACCAGTTTGATTGAATGCAACACAGGATGGGTGAGAGACTAGTCTGGAGAGTCACACGGGGACAAACCACAATGTGTATTTTTGCCATATTACATTAATTCTGAATTACATAAGCTATATTACTTACTCGGTTTATCAAACTTCATTCTCCTAATGAAGGAAGGTCAACGTTGCCTAAACTCACAGTGGGTATTGGCTGCCATGCACAGCCATTTGAAGTCCGAATTTTCAAGATGTTCTGGTGTGTGTGCTGTTTTTGAATCTTGGATACATACATACATACATACATATAATAGATACCACACATACACACACATCCATGCACACACACAAATATATTTACACACACATCCATCCATACATATATACATGAGTTTTTGAAATAAGCAAGAGGAGGTATATGGAATGCAATTAATCAACATCTAGAACTCTCTTGTAAAAGCAGAAAAGTGTACAAATGGATTGTTTGTTTCTGATCTTTTGAATTTAGAAACAAATGGATTTATGAGCTAACCTATTTTTAAGTAGACGATAGCGTCTCCACCGATCTTTAGTTGTGGTCCATAACCTGACTATGGAAAATAGTATCCTATAAGCCAAACACTAGCAGGACAGAACTTCTAGTTAATACCTATGAAGCATTTATCTAAATTGATTGGTTCTTCTATCACATATTGCCAGTTTGGCTGGCCCTTTCTAAGCAAGAGAATCCTTTGAAAAGCTTGCTGTGAAAATCCTTTTACAATAATCTGATGGACCATTTGTTAGAACTAATGTGTCCTAAACCACAATGGTCTCTGCCAAATAAGTTCACATGTGTGGGCTGCTTAGTAATTTCAGATTATTTTTATCACCATGGACTGTTGTGTATTGTTACTAATGTAACAACCAGCTTATTGTCAATTGTCAGAAGATCTGTTTGACCACCATTAACATTTTCAGAAAAAAAAAATTCCCTTCCAGTGAATTTTCTTTATATGCTTTTGCTATGATTCTTCAGGTCTTTCAGAACTGAAGTTCTGTAGACAACACGAGAGTTACTCGCATATGCCAGTTGGCAGGCTAGCTCGAGATGTAATTGAAGACACATTTTTCCATGGATTAAAGTGTTTTGTTTAGAAATACATTTCCTATTATACTTTTTTGCACATTTAATTTTTTTTCAGAAATAGTTCCTTTCATGGTTTCCTTTTTTTTAAAAAGAAATATTTAATAGTGTGAGAAGAGGTTTGTTGTGGTTTGGGTGTGGCTAAACCAGTTGTGCCCCTTCAAATATTCATGCATTGGAATAATCGCATCCTTTTTTATGGGAAACCATTCTGTTTCTCTCACAAAAACTCACGAGAGTTTGCCACTTCCATTTTCCTTAAATCTGGGTCACACAGGACTATAAACCTTAGGCTCTTGGGACCAAATGGCCATATATTGCTTAAGGGCCTTTTTCCATGAGTCCAGAGGTTTTGTGATAGGGTGCTACCATCTCTTCTCATTGTCCTCTTCTGGGACAGCCACTCACGTGTTGGAGAAAGGCAAGAACTGAATGTCACTTAGAGAAAAGAGGCAGTCAGCAAGTGGAGGTTTCCTTCATTGTTCAGCCCTATTCTGGTGAACAGGGCTTTGCGTTGCTGGTGGAAATTCAAGCGTGAAGCCAATTTTTATGCTCTAGATGACAAAAAAATGCAGCTAATTCCAAAGTGTTTCTCCTTCTTTCCCTGGCAGCTGGTATGTTTACATAGTGGGGATAAAAGGCCTGACATCTGTGTTTACATTTCTACGTAGCAGGGTCCCCCAAACCCACAGTTAGGAATCATTTATATCCAAGCACCTCTGCCCCAGAATTACAACAGCAAAGTCTTTCAACTTCTCCTCGGCAAAGGCCTTTGATCTCCCTTTGCAAAATGCTCTCTGATGAGTTGTGATTGGAAGAGGAGGGCTGGGAAGGTTTTATTCTTTGACAGCTTCCTTCTCTCTTTCCACCCCCAACCATATAGGAACATGACCCAGGCCTTTAAGTACCCAAACCTCTTTCTATAAATTCCACTGAGTCATCAGAATAAAGTTAAAACAGACTGGTGCAACTAAAGCAGTGCGTTCTCAAAATAATTTGCATTTTTAATAAGCATTCCAGTTGACTCTGATTTCTGATTCCAGGTAGATTAGAATCACCTGGGTTGCTTATAAGATGTGAAAATTCCAGAACCCTATGGAAACCTACTGAATGTGCATTTCCAGGTGTGGGTCGAGAAATCTGTATTTTTCACATCTTGATATGAATCTTATGTATATCGTTGTTTATATACAATCTTATGTATATGTAAGGTATACAATCTTATGTATACCAACCCTTAGACTAGGCGGACACTGGAGGGTGGGAGGTTTTTTTTTTTTTTTTTTTGCGGTACACGGGCCTCCCACTGTTGTGGCCTCTCCCTTTGCGGAGCACAGGCTCCGGACGCGCAGGCTCTGCGGCCATGGCTCACGGGCCCAGCCGCTCCGCAGCATGTGGGATCTTCCCGGACCGGGGCACGAACCCGTGTCCCCTGCATCGACAGGCAGACTCTCAACCACTGCACCACCAGGGAAGCCGGGAGTTTTAATTTGAGGGTTAGGCTATACTGGTCTTTGTCCAAGACACCATCTCAACCTCTGACCCTTTCAATGAGATCAACTTGCCGGTTGTTTCCCCAAGGTGTAATCAGTGTAAGTTGATGAAATGAAATCATCTTCTCTGAAAGTGTGAATGTCTTACTAAATTTTTTCTGGCTGCATTATTCTACTTTCTATTCATAAAATTTTGACTTGTAAATTGAGGCAAAGTAGTTTAGCAGGTTAAGAAATATTTATAGAACCAACTTTATAGAAATTTAATCTTAGACCTGATCTAAATTTTAATTGTTTGGTTTATGCTATATCTTATTATCTGAAATGACATTCCACTTTTTAAAAATTGATTTTTAAAAATTGAGGTAATTATAGATTCATATACATTTGTAAGACATAATACAGAGAGATCTTCTGTACCCTTTATCTAGTTTCTTCAATGGTAACATTTTTCAAAACTATAGTACGGTATCACAACCAGGATCTGACATTGATACAATCCACAGACCTTATTCAGATTTCCCAAGTTTTACTTGTACTCATTTGTGTGTGTGTGTGTGTGTGTGTGTTTAGTTCTGTACAATTATAACACATGTGTAGGTTTGAGTATCTACCATCACAATCAAGATACTGAACAGTTCTATCACCACAAGAATTTTGGGGTTTCCCTTTTATAACTATACCCATCTCTCTCTTGCTCCCTCTCTGAACCCTTGATAGCCATCAATCTGTTCTCTGTTTCTGGGTTTTTGTCATTCCAAAATTATCATATAAATGGAATCATACAGTATGTAATATTTTGGGATTGCTATTGGGATTTTCACTCAGCATATTTCCCTGAAGATTCCCTGGAGTTGTTGCATATATCAGTAGTTCTTTAATTTCAATTGCTGAGTAGTGTTCCATGGTATGAATGTACCACAGTTTGTTTAATCAGTCATTCATTGAAGGACACCTGGGTTGTTTCCAGTTTGGGGCTATTATAAGTAAAACTTCTATGTACAAGTTATTGTATGAATACAGCAATACTGATATTTTATTACCCTTTTCAATTTTTATAATTTGTAGGCCAATCACAAACTATATCGTAACCATAAAATCTTTCTATACCTCACCAACCCCTGTCATTACCTCTTCTCATTTCCCTTCCCCATAACATCTGGACAATTCTGCTGTGAGAAAGTTGTGAAAAAGCTGATCACAAGAGCTAAAGGAGCTTTCCTGTTGGGTATAGTTGAAGAAGCTGCCTAGAGATCAGATGTCCAAGGGAAGGTCAAGGTCTTCACATACTGTAGCTCTGGGTCCATCTGTGGTCCACAGAGCCAAAGATCACTAGAGCAGTGGGCATTAGAAAAAAAGTTATAATTATCACTACTACACCACCACAAAGACCCCTAAAAAATCACTTGAAAGGGAGACTCTGCATGGGGCTCATAGTCTCAAGATATATGTTATCAAAAGCAATATAGTTGCACTCACTGGGCAATAAGGCTTGGGAAAGCATGGGTCCTACATCTTCTGGTATTTTGGTGAAGACTGAATAGTGAATGTCAATGCCAGTCACACCTCAGATACTGGCTGTGCTAATTTGTGACCAGGTGTAGAAGACATATACCCACAGCCAAGAGACGTTAATATCCATAGAATTTTGTTGACGGTTCTGTCCCTTATGCTTTTGTGTTTGTTTTATTTCCATTTTCAATTGTGAAGGAGAAACATTTATTAACAAATGCTTAAGGAGCTCAGTTTGTAGTTTTACATGTCTGCAATTGGAAAATGTTCATTGCCTAAGGGTCTACAGTATAAAGCAAAATTGTGTGTAATTCCTAAATAGTTATGGAATTTCAAGCACAAGTTCACTTAGAGTATTAATGACTTTAATGAAGACAGACATCTAACATAAAATCAACAAATCATTAGACTTCCAGTAAAAGTGTAAGCAATGTCTAATTAATATAATTGTTTATTATTTTCCTCAATAAAACATTGGTCCTTAAGTCTAGTGGTGCCTCAAAGATCAACTGACTAGTAAGCAAGGCAACCAGCCAATGACTTGAGGTCATTTAGCCAAAAGAGTACTTTTTACCTACTATCCTCCATCAGACTAATATCAATTATTATTATTGTCATTATTTTGGTATTACTATTATTTGATCTGGTTTTATCTGAATAAATTCAAACATTATGGGGTATAGACTTAGCCTCAAAGTACTCTATAAAATAAAGTGCAAAGCAGTGTGATATTAGAAATATAAGTTATATTTTCCATTGTTCTTGAAAAAACCTTTTTGGGTTCAAGTTGCACTCTTATAGGGACCTTATTTTACACTAGCTCTAACCTATGGAGAAACAGGTGGCTGCCTTGTGATCACTGAGGATGGTCAGCCCTATAGCTCTGCTTCATAGATGAGGAGTTCATGTAAACTAGCCAAGGTTTCATAGTTAGCAAAGGGTAGAATAGAAATTAGAAGCTAGGTTTCTGTGACTCCAAAATTCCCATTATACATTCTTCATGCTAAGAAAAATAATCAGGATACGTGAATCCCTAGCCTTAGCCCTCTCCACCAAGCATATTCCATATTACGAGAGTAACTTCCTCCCTTGAGAAACAAGGAGTAAGTAAGCAAGCAAATTCCTTGAGGAACACGAAATATTTAATTGCTATTCGTCATTTCTCTTACTCAGGATAAGATTAATTAAATCTGATCTTTCCATTTGCATGGAACTAATGTGATGGCTTAATAATTGCTTCTTTAAAAAGAAACTCTTCTGAGAAGATATCATATGAATTAATCTGAAATCTTTTCACTCTTACTACTGTCTGAACTTGTTTTAAACAAAAGAAGTCTGTGATTAAAACAACAAAAAAAAAGCCAAACATTTCAAAACTGGTGGTGAAAACCCTTTTCATCATGCTCACAGATACCATCAGAGTCCAAGAAATACTGCAATGTATCAAGATGTATATTTTCGAGCTTGATGTAAATGACAGGGTCTCAAGCTGCTGTGTGACTCCAGGCCAAAACTAGACAGTTCCCAAATTCTTCAGAGTTATACCCAGTAAGAAGCACAGCACATAGGTTGTTGATTTGTCAAAAACTTAATTTTCCATGACAAGCTCCATTGAGGAATGAGGAAAGTCAATAGCCTGAAGTTCACATTACCTTGGACAGCGGCTAGAAGAGGGTAAAATAAAGGAAGAGACCATAAACTCTGATAAGCGGTGATTTACCAATTAGATGTGAGAAAAATAAAGAATCATTAAAATGACAAAATACCATGAGTCATTAAGGGTTAGCCTAATTAAATAATAGCCCAATGTAAACCAGAGATTTGTGCTCTACCAGCTGCAATGTGTGTTTATCAAAATAATGGAAATTGACACATATTGTACACATAGCCTCTCTTTAGCTGTCTCTTTTAACATTTATCTGGAGGTCACCTAGGGAAATATGCCTCCAACCTAAACTAGTCACTCTATTATTCCTGTTGTAACCCAGTTCCCAGTGAAGCATTTATTGCCTTGTCCTGCCTGATGGACAGAATGATGATTTTTGTTGAGTCCTACGGTTTTTCTACCTTTGCGTATTTTGCTTTACTCAGTCATGTTTCCCAACAATGTTAACATCTGAATCTTTCTTTTGGCAAAGAATCCAGAGCAGCAGTGCTCCAAGTGTTGTCCTTCAGGGACTTTGGGAAGGGTGTGGATTGGGTGGGATCCCTGTACGTCACCACTGTTGCACATTATCAGCATATTATATCTGCCCAATGGACTTGTGGCCATACAATTTTTGACCATGTCAGTACATGATCTGAGCTAGAGAATGGCAACTCCAGGATGTAATATGATTTCCTCCAAAAATAGCCTCTGTGTTACTCTTCCCCTGTTCTCCTAGGCTTCTGACTTCCCAAAGCCTAAGGATACATGGAGTTCCATACAACATGACCTCTATCAGTACAGCCTGAACATCCGCCATTTGAAGGTCCAGTTGTTTGTTCTATTGTTTACCCCAATTTATTCTTCTTACATGCTTTAAAATATTTATTTTCACATCAGTTTCACCCTTAGCAACTGTGTTAGCCCAGGCATCAGTGACTTTTCTGGTCCTTTCGGCTGTGTTGGCTGTTGTTCCATTCTCCTCACACCATCCAAGTGCCGAACAATCTGACTGTGTTCTCCTCAAAATCACAAATGTGAAGTTGTGGCCCCTTCCAGGATATAAATCACCCGCATTGATGGCAACTCTTTTGAAACATTCTGTGACCTTTAGTCGCTCTGATCAATTATCTGAAATAACGGATGCGGTCATGAACACCAAGCTCCTGTCTGACGAAATCATCCTACCCTTGAGTCTAGTACAAGTCATACCCTTCCCTTGGCTGTACCTTCAGTTCCTGGATGTGCATGAAGGACCAGAGGGTGTCACTTGACTGGTGTAATCTATTTCAAGAGCAGCAGAATTTGGTGCCTAGAAGCAAACCTCCCTAATAATACTACCATGGTGTTTCTTTCTTTATTCTCATTTTGTGAAAGCTGTCCAGCTCTTCTTGATGTTTCCTTCTCTCTTTGGTTATGCCGATGTGCATAAGTGGTTAGATTGTTTTAATCAGTCACTAAAACCCACCTGAGTTTGACTGAGCCCTCACTGCTTCTCTTAATCTCCAAGTTCCTTTTTTGGTCCTCAACTTTTCAAGATTTGTTTTTTTTTTTTTTTTTTTGGGGTTTTTTTTGGTACACGGGCTTCTCACTGCTGTGGCCTCTCCCATTGCAGAGCACAGGCTCCGGACGCACAGGCTTAGCAGCCATGGCTCACGGGCCCAGCCGCTCCGCGGCACGTGGGATCTTCCCAGACCGGGGCACGAACCCGCGTCCCCTGCGTCGGCAGGCGGACTCGCAACCACTGCGCCACCAGGGAAGCCCTCAAGATTTGTGTTGATTCTTTCCTTAGGAAAAAAAAATCTTATGAAATTTTGTAAAGAAAAAGTGATAAAATAGCAGGGTAATTTATTGAACATGTCTATTTATATGCCAGACATCGTGCTAAGCACTTAGTATACTGTAGTGAGTAATACACAGTTCCTTCCCTCTTGGAGCTTGCAGTCCACTGGGTAAGACAGACAATGAGTAGGTAAGCAAACAAATAAATATATAATTAAAAATTGATGAAAGTATGCAGGTGAAGCACATAAAATAGTGTCTGGAACACAGTTAATGTTGAACCAGTAAAAATAATTATTTCTGTTAATAATAATTATAGTATAATAATTAAATTATCCTTATACAAAATATGACAATATTATTATACAATTATTATTATATAAGAGAGTGGGTATTCCGGCTATCTATTGCTGCATAACTAATCACCCCAAAATTTAGTGACTAAAAACTACCATTTATTTTGCTCATGGATCTGCAACTTGGGCAAAACTCAGTGGCATCAGTTGGGCATCTCTACTGGAAGTGGGAGGATCTTCTTTCAAGATGGCTCAGTCACATGGCTGCAATTAGCTCAGAGCTCAACCAAGGCTGTTGGCTGCAGGCTACGTTTCTCTCCACCTGAGTCTTGCAATGGGGCTACTTGAGTTTCTTCACTGCTTGGAAGCTGAGTTCTAAGAGTAAGTCAAGTGAAAGAAAGTAGAAGCTGCCCTTCCAGCCCTGAACCTAGAAACCAGCATCATCACTTCCACCATATTCTATTGGTCTAATAGTCATAGAGCCTGCTCATTTTCAAGAGGAGAGGCCATAGATCTCTCTTTTTAATGAGAGGAGGATCAAGAATTTGTCTAAAATTTGCCTTTTTTTTTTCTTTTACAAAATACCAACTGATTTGACTACAGCATATTTACATTTTAAAAGCAATTTCTCCTTTCATTTTGGATCATTGTGTAAGATAGACTGAATAAATGAAGTTACCCTCACTCCACAGGCAATGGAGATAGTGGGATTTTGACTTGTTTAAGGTCACAGTCACACTCTAGAAAACCTGGGGAGGTTTGCTTCCTCCCCGGCCCCAGATACTTCCTATGACTTTGTCCAGTTTGTGATTGGACTTTGACTAATCATACATACTGGCCTGTGGCTCAAGAAGAATACAGTTTTGATGGTCAGGCCAGTGCACCACTGGCACCCAAGTTTTATGATACCCAGTTGCAGAATGTCTCATCATGTCTCTGAGGCCTCATTATTGAGGTCGTTGTTCAGTTTTGGTGTACCATCTGTTGTCCCAGTCTTCCGAAGTGATTTTCCTGGCTGGTTTCCCTTTTCACAGGGAATAGAATGAGTTGTCAAAAGCCTAGTACATTCTTTTGTGAATTGTAAAGCCATCAGGATTTAATTAGGGAAAAATTCTTCAGCAACAATTGATTTGTTCAACCATCATTCAATTTGAAGTACTCTCTGCTTATTAAAAACTACTTGAAAGTTGTTGGATGCTCAGCTCTGGGTTTTTGAGTATGTCTCCATCTACTTTATGTCCTGTCCTTAGCAAGTTTACCATAATTAGATTATAGTTTGAAAACTGCCTCTAGTTGGAATTTGTTAGAAACTTTCATTTAACACTGATTCTTCTTAGATGTCTGTAGATTCTGATAACTAAACTAAAAAATAGATTTGATTAAACCTGACAGCTTTGAGTTTTCATAAAGTGCTTTAAACCATTGCTCAGCATCTAAGTTTTTGGAAAATCTACTTCGTGTTTGTCTCTAACTCCTTTTGCCTGAATTTTTAGTCTCCTTTGTGTTTAGAGAAAAGTTGCAACCACATGTTTCTGATTCATTTATAACTAACATATAGAATTAGCTCATGAAGCCATTTTTTTTGTAAAAACATGTACTTTACAGTTGTATGTAATCCTTTTTAAGCCCTTTCTTTTCTTTAAATAAGAAAACAATTCTGCTACATTTTACCTGAAAATCAAAAATTGTTTTTTTTTTCAAGATGCTGGAGACATCGACAGTATTTAAGCATTGCCCCAAACTCTCAGTCTCTCCATGTTTGCCTCAGTTTGGATAAGGATTTATGAAAATGTCTTTGGATCATTGAGCCATCCTTGACCAGTGTGTAGTTGAAGTTTCCCCCGGACCCAAAGAACATCCATTTATCTAGTTATCTACTGAACAGGTTATTTCCAATTTTTAAAAAGTGGAAGAACAATAGTTTCACATGGAAAGATGAACAAAGAAACAGTATGTGTGGATCAAATGCAGGTCAATGTATAAAGGAAACAAGAAAATAGAAACCTTAAGAAACTAAACTACTGGAAGAGATCCACTAGAGGAAACGGTGAGGGTGAGGTGAGGAATGGATATTGTAACAGTGGTTCTAAACCTGGCTAATAACCAGTTACCTGGATGAGCATCTGTTTCATAAGTACAGATTCCTGGGTCTCAGGATGGGTTGGTCTAGGCAGCTGGGAGCTTTTTAAAAACTCCTTAAGTCATTCTGATGATAAGCTTAGTTATTGGAAATAACCTGCAAACCCCTCACACACATGTGCACACAGACACACACACAAATGCACAATTATCAAGAGGAAATTAAGATTCAATCTGGGCTACATCACTATATCTTCATCCCCTGAAATCTGACTCTGCCCTTCCTCAAACTTTAGGAATAAATCTCAGGTAAATCAGCAGCTTTACTTCTGCAGAATAGAGGGTACACAGTGTTTCTTCTACCAGGTCTCAAATCAGATCCTGAGTTGGGAGAACAAAACACTGTAGATGGCTATTAAGATCAAGAATTGAAGAGAAGTGTTCACCTGGTATCCCTTTAACCTTTAACTTCTAGCTCACAACTTTACTATGTGCTTAATGACGAAAGTCCAGTGTCATCGCTGGGGCATTGACAGATGTTTAGCTCCTTTAAACCAGGATTATATTATATACATTTTACTGCCTTGTGGAATCTTGTCAATGCCCTCAATGGAATTTCTCAATTGCCCAAATGGAGTTGAATAAACAGGTTGGTGATTGCTCCAAGTATAGTGAGTGATTAGAGCCCCAAGACACCACATTGCCAGTCCAGTCAGGAAGTGCTTTCCCAACATCTGCCTTGAGGAACACCCAGTACCAGGATTGATTGTTTCAAGATAATGTTTGGGAATTGGTCCAACTTGGTTTCCACAATTAAATGCACCAATTAAAATCTCTTCTTATGATTTTATTAGACTAGCATTTTCAACAGCCATTAATGAGCCAAGTACTATGCAATTTTATAAATAAAAGGATTCAGGCTATCATTATGTATAAATCCTCCCCAAGTCACCTGCTCTCATCAGAAGGCATGATCTGAAAAAAGAAATGACAATGTTTTGGAAAATGTTGACATTTGTAAGTAAAATCTGGCAGCAAATTTCTTGGCAAAATGAATACTCAAGTCAACATGCCTCAATTTATTGCTACATGAATCAGAAATTAATTCTTCCTCAATCATTCTTATACTTCTGAACTGTGACATGGTTAACAGAGTCTGAACACTCCACAGGTACCTAGACTCAATACAATAAGCTAAAATGAATATAAATGGTTGAAGAGGGAAGTAAATTAGTTTTCTTGAAATTTTCTGGAGAATTGAGTTTACAGTGACTAGAATGTATGAGGCTGCCAAAGGGATGGGAGTTAGGGGATGGGCAAAGTGGAATTATTATGACTTTCATGTCCATAAGGTTTTTTGTGTTCCCTGGGTGATAACAAACACCAAACACTGAAAGTATATATTGGCAAGGAGATATTGTTGCTGGAAATGTTTTGCATTCAGCTTCTTTCATTACTTTTTCCATCTCCAAGGAGCAATGCATGCTCTAAGTCTCCTTCTGGAGTCCTTTTCATCCCATCCCTGCCCTTGTCATCTAACCTTCCAACCAAATATCAGAGAGGTATGAAAACATTCAAGAGTCTTGCTGAGGAAAATACATTTGCTGTTAATGTTGTTTGGCAAAACACCTTGATGGGGTATTTTGTTTCGGAAAAGTTAAGCCCCAAGTCAGGATGTAGAGGGAAGGAAGCAAAATAAGAGGGACACTGAACTGCTCTTACATAAAAAGGTGTGGTTAGAGAATTGGAATTCAGACAAAGCAGAATATCAGAGAAGGAGGGAATTAAGAGACAACAAAGCCCCTAAGTCTTCTCTACTCCTGTCTCAGTTGCCATCCACCTCATAGGTCTACTAAGATCATGGCTTAACTGGTCTTGCTGTCTCCTGCCTTGCTCTGCTACAGTCCATTCTCCACAAAAGCCATTAAGATGAACTTTTAAAGATGTAAATTAGAAAATGGAGGAGTCAGTTTTCTATCATCATTCCCCAAAGAACATTGATTTTTTGACATCCACCTACAGAGGAGGACAGTAGTTCAGTAGAGAAGGTCCAGCACATCGTTAGAGCAAAAAATTCAAGAATAGATGCATTGAGGAGGGTAAGAAAAATAGTTTCACTTTATCCTTTCTACCCCTTCCCCAAAACACCACAGCTCAGTGCCAAGAGAGACTTTTTCAGCCTGTGACTTCTCCCACAGGGGAAAGTGTGGACACGGTGAGTGAATGCCCAGCTTCCCTACCACATGGGATGCTATCCAAGAGGCCAAGAGCTATGCTGATGTGATCAGCATAGCTGAGGGTTTGGGAGAGGCTGGGAGTGCAGCAAGCAGGACTTGTAACACATCAAAGGGTCACAGATCTTACTATACTGCTCTGTTGATGTAGTGAGGAAGCTGCCCACAGGCTGCTTGGGGCTTATCACCTGCAGACCCCCCAGGTGCTCACAGGCCCTCCCAATGCTCTGTGTGCCTCACCCAGCCCCTGTCTCCTCAAGTGTGCCACTCCCACCACAAGCTTTTACAGATGGCTCACAAGCACACACAAAAAACAGAGAGCTGGCCAACTCTGTGGGATTGGGAGAAATCACACAACTTAATTAATTCAGAGTACTGCACTCAGGAGGCTCTCAGTACCAGTCTGACTTTGCAGGATTGAAAGAAGGCATACAGTCTTAAGAATTTTCCCTCAAGAGGGAACAAGAAGTAAGCAAACTACATGAAAAACAAATAAACAAACAAACCAAAACAGCAACAACAAGAAAACCACTACAGGCCAATATCCTTAATGAACATAGATGCAAAAATTCTCAACAAAATTGAATTCAACAGCACATTAAAAGGATCATATACCATGATCAAGTAGGCTTTATCCCTAGGAGGGAAAAATGGTTCAACATATACAAATCAATAAATGTAATAAAAGAATAAAGGATAAAAATCATATGGTCATCTCAACAGATGCAGAAAAAGCATTTGATAGATATAGTAACATTTAATAATGAAAGCTCTCAACAATTTAGGTATAAAAGAAATATATCTCAACATAACAAAGGTTATATATGACAAGCCCACTGCTAGCATCACACTCAAAGGTGAAAAACTGAAAGATTTCCTCTAAGCTCAGGAATGAGACCCACTCAGATCAGGTGAGTAGCCCACTCTAGCCACTTTTATTCAACATGGTACTGGAAATTCTAGCCAGAGCAATTGGTTAAAGAAAAGAAATAAAAGCCATTCAAATTGGAAAGAAATAAGTAAAATTGTTCTGTTTTGCAGATGACATGATCTTATAAATAGAAAACCTAAAGTCTCCACCAAAAAACTGTTAGAACTAATAAGTGAATTCAGTAAAGTTGCAGGATACAAAATCAACATGCAAAAATCAGTGCCGGGCTTCCTTGGTGGCGCAGTGGTTGAGAGTCTGCCTGCTGATGCAGGGGACACGGGTTCGTGCCCCGGTCCGCGAAGATCCCACATGCCGCGGAGTGGCTGGGCCCGTGAGCCATGGCCTCTGAGCCTGCACGTCTGGAGGCTGGGCTCTGCAACGGGAGAGGCCACAACAGTGAGAGCCCCGTGTACCGCAAAAAAAAAAAAAAAAAAAAAAAAAAAAAAAAAAATATATATATATATATATCAGTGCCATTTCTATACAAAAACAATGAACTATCCCCAAAAGGAATTAAGAAAACAATCCCTTTTACAATAGCATCAGAAAGAACAGAAAGTTTAATCAAGGAGGTAAAGATCTGTACAGTGAAAACTATAAAGTATCGAAATAAATTGAAATCACAAATAAATGGAAAGATATTTCATGTTTATGGATGAGAAGAATTAATATTGCTAAGATGTCCATACTACTCAAAACAATCTACAGATTCAATGCAATTCTTATTACAATATCAATGGCATTTACCATAAAATAGAAAAAAATAATCCTGAAATTCATATAGAACTACAGATAACCCTGAATAGTTAAAGCCATCTTGAGCAAGAAGAACAGAGCTGGAGGAGTCACACTTCCTGATTTCAAATTATATAACAAAGTCGTGGTAATCAAAAGAGTATGGTACTGGCATAAAAACAGACATACAAACCAACGGCATGTAAGAAAGCATCCAAAAATAAATCTGTGCATATATGGGCAACTAGTCTTCAACAAAGGCACTAGAAATACACAATGGGGAAATGATAGACTCTTTACTAAATGGCGTTGGGAAACTGGATATCCACGTGAGAAAAAATGAAATTGAGCTCTTACACCATAGACAAAAATCAACTCAAACTGGATTAAAGACTTAAACGTAAGATCTGAAAACATAAAACTCCTAGAAGAAAACATAGATTAAAAGCTCCTTACCATTAGTCTTGGCAACGATTTTTTCATCTGACACCCACAGCACAGTTAACAAAAGCAAAAATAAAGAAGTGAGACTACATCAAACCAAAAAGTTCCTGCACAGCAAAGGAAACATTCAACAAAATGAAAAAGCAACCTACAAAATGGGAGAAAATATTTGCAAACCATGTATATGGTAAGGGGTTAATATGTATCAAAATGTATAAGGAACTTATATAACTCAATAGCAAAAACAACAAATAACTCAATTTTAAAAGTGAGCAAAGGGTTTGAATAGACATTTTTCAAAGACAGACAAATGACCAATAGGTATATGAAAAGGTGCTCAACATCACTAATATCAGGAAAATGCAAATCAAAACCATAATGAGATATTACCTCACACTTGTTAGGTTGACTGTTACCAAAAAGTCAAAAGATAATAAGGGTTGGCTAGGATGTGGAGAATAGGGAAACTTTATACACTGTTGGGAATGTAAACTGGTACAGCCATTATGGAAAATAGTATGGAGTTTCTTAAAAAAATAAAAATAAAAATAGAACTACCATTGATCCAGCAATCCCACTTCTGGGTATGTATCCAAAGGAAATAGAATCAGTAGCTCAAGGAGATATCTGCACTCCCCTGTTTATCGCAACATTACTGACAGAGGCCAAGATATGGAAATAATCAAAGTATTCATCTAAGGATGAATAGATAAAGAAAATGTGGTATAGGTACACAACAAAATACTATACAGCCTTAAAAAAGAAGGAAATTCTGCTGTGCGCAACAACATGTATGGAGCTCGATGACATTATGTTAAGTGAAATAAGTCAGACATAAAGACAAATACTGCATAATCTCACTTATATGAAGAATCTAAAAAAGTTGAATTCAGAGTAACAGACAGTAGAATGATGCTTACCAAGGGCCAGGGGGTGGGAGACATGGAGAAATACTGGTCAAAGTACAGAGACTTTCACTTATAAGATGAATAAATTCTGAAGACCTAATATACCTAATGATGACTATAGTTAATAAAATGTATTGTATACTTGAAATTTGATAAGAGAGTAGAACTCAAGTGTTCTTACCACACACACACACACACACACACACACACACACACAAATGGTTACTGTGCAGTTACCAAAAATGGTAACTGTGTGTTAATTGGCTGATTGTGATAATCAATTCACAATGTATATGTATACCAAAACATCATATACATCTTAAATGTATACAATTTTTATTGTCAGTCACACCTCAATAAAGTTGGGGAAAACATATAGATCAGATCATGATGACTTCTCATCCCTTTTAGAATAAAACCCAAATTCTCTGCCTTGTGCCAAAAAGATCTTGTGTGCCTGGCTCATGGTTGCCCCTTTGACCTCTTCTCTTTCACCGTATAACTCCCATCCTCGGATCTACTCACACTGGACTCCTTGTCATTTCTCCAACATGCCAAACTGCTTACCATCTCAAGGTTTTATATTTTGTGCCCCCTCTGCCTGGTATGCTCTTTACCTAGACTCTGGCATAGCTGGTTCCCAAACATCACTCAGACCTTAGCTTACATGTCACCTCTGCAAAGAAAATTTCTTTGACTTTTCTGTTTAAAATACTTGTCCCTTAACCCTGTACTTCATATTTTTTACCCCACTGCATTTTTCTTCACAGCACTTTTCATAACCTTTGATTTTCTTTATTTCTATGTTTCTTTATTTTTTGCAGTCTGTCTCTCTGTGGTTGGCAGCCTCTAAAATGGCTAATGATCTCTGTCTTCTGCTACTTGTTTGTGCCCATGTGCAAATTTCCACCAGCTTGAGTGTCAGTGGGACCTAGTAACTCCTTTCTAATGAACAGAATCAGCAAAAGTAATGCAAGTACTTTACAAAAAGGACTGTGATGTTCATCTTGCCGTCTCTTGCCCTCTCTCACTCTCTCTGGGAGTCATTGCTCTACAGGCAGCAAACCACCATGTTGTGAGTAGCCTATGGAGAGACCCATGTGGCAAGGAACTGATGTCTCTGGCCAGCAGTCAGCAATGGCCTGAGGCCTATAAATAGCCACACAAGTGAACTGGAAATGGATACTCTCCTAGCTGGGCCTGAGGTGATTGCAGCCCAGCTGATGCCCTGTAGCCTCATGACCCTGAGTCAGAGACCCCCAACTAACCTTATGAAGTAATAAATATGTGTTGTTTGAAGTGGCTCAGCTTTGGGGTAATTTGTGAAACAGCAATGAATAATTAACATCTCCAATGGAATGTAAGCTCCACGTGGGAAGAGACTTCCTGTTTGGCATTTTCTCCCAAGTAGGTAGCATAAAGCCTGGTGCTCAGAGCCTGGTATTCGTTGCGTCCAATGACGCAACGAACATTGACCTTAAATGACTAATGAATAGTGGGGTGGGATGGAGGATGCTGAGTTTCTCAAACTATGTGGGATGGAAGCCTGAGCCAATGCTGATGTTTAAACTGAGGCTGTTCTTAGGGTCAAAGGTGACTCCGAAGTCTCAGGAGTACTCAAGTAACAGACATTCTGGAAATACCGGGGTCTTAGTAGTAATCTCTTGACCATGATTACTGAGGCTTGTATATGTGGTTTAGCAAACCCTCACTGAGTGCCTGGACAACCTCAAGCTGAGGGCGGGGAAAGCGTTCCACAGTTGCTCTGTGCCTTTGGAAGACTGACTCAGACTTCTTACTTTTTCCTCATCTGTGAAGACCTCACAGGCTCTTGGTCATACATAGAATGAACTACAAAATGGACTATGGTTTTTTCAATAAATGGTGGTCTCCTTCCCCTCAGGGAACTTATTACATGAGGAGATAAGATTCATACATAAAAAAGATAACCAACATGGAGTGGAATGTTTGCACTGTTACGTTAAGTACCAGACTATATCTGAGGCAGGAATTATAATGGAATAATTAATTATTCTCTGGTTCTTCTTCCATCATGTGGGGTGTTGGGTGTACATTTGGCACTTGGGAATAGCACCAGAAAACTCCATAATTTTTCCTCATGAGAACTAGAAAGAAAAAAATTGCTGAAAATGGTAAAGTAGAACCAGCTTTGCTGGTGAGGACCTGGAAAAATGTAGTAGGAAAAAAATGACAAGAGTGTGACAGACTTACTTCTACTACTGATTAATCATAGTACTAATTCCATTTGATTTGAGGAAAATGTATTGTTCTTAAAGACTAGTATCCACTTCCAGGAAAGATAGAGCAGGATTTCTCAATCTATACCTCCACAGGAAAAATCACATAGAAAATAATGATTTCCTTCTGATGGCATACTCTAAATTATATCAGTAAGTCCTTGAGATTTTATGGAAAACTAATAATGATGATCATAATCTTTTTTTTTCTTTTGCTATGTGCTGACTAATATTCAGATTGTGAGTGGCTCTTTTGGAAGGCAAGGGAAAAGAATGGATGTGAAATTATGTCAGAAATTTCCAGCTTTCCGAAAGAAATTTTACTTTTAAAGGAAAATAACAGCATAGTAGGAACCACGTTAGAATGAGCATATTCAATACTATGGAGAAAAAGCGACCATGGCTGTCTACACATATAGGCCGGTCATTCAAACTGGTTCAAAAATTCCATTTTCCGTCAGTGGTCTGTGTGTGTCCACATGGTGAAAAATGGCCCAAGCAGGGCTTTTGAGGTGTTGTCGTCACCAGTGAGTGCCAGATGGGATGTGGTGAAAGTTCTGATTTGGACCTTTCAGACCAGAGGTGCTTGCCAAAATGGATAGGTCCTTTTGGCTACCTCTTGTAAGTACAGCCACAGGTATTCTGTTGAAACCTGTGGGTGAGAAAGACATAAACAGGTGCTATAAATTTGTCAGACCAGGAAGCCACAGGCCATTGAGTAAATGGTAAACCCAATGGTCTAAGAGAAAAAGGAGGTTCTTTTCATCAGAATGATCAGTCTCATTCAACAAATATTTATGGAGCACCTATTCTCAGCCAGACCTAATAGAAACCAACAAGGTCTCTTATTTAAAGAGTGCTTGAAGTGAGGGAGCAAAACCCCAAATCACCTGGGACAGCGTGGCCCTAGCTGTGAACTGCAACTTGATGGAGAGGAAGAGCCAGTGTCCTGGGGACAGGCTGGACAACCTGAATGGCATCTATTCTGCCCACAGACTCCTGGGGGTGCCACTCTTACAGGGTGAGTCTTCTGCCTTGGTTTGTTCAGGCCAAGACCTTTCACATTTTGGAGGCAATGCAGCTTTCACTGTAGCATTTCACAAACAAGTCAGTGATCTCAGGGGAAGTGAAATAGCACCATTTCTAAACTGAAATCCGAATTTCATCTCCCTGAGTTGATATCTGTGAGTAGAAACTGTTGAGTTAAAAAGTTTAAAAGGATGTTGAAAGTTAATTTACTCACCACATTCCTGGCTCCCATGTTTCTAAAAAGATGAAAATATCTCCTCTTAAAACAGACCTTCTGAAAAGGAGAGGCCATTGCTTCTTGTAGTATGGGTCGTGATGTTTTGTTGCCTTCATAGTTAATTATTTTTATCATAGTTAGCCTAAATCAATTCAGCAGCAGTTTATATCTATTTTAAAATATTTTGTTCCTGGATAGCTGAATAGTAGTTGGTAGTTGATCACAAGCCTCATATAATAACAATTATTTAATTGTCTTCTCAGTGTTTATCAGATCCAATTCCTCTTAATTCTTTCTCAGGAACACTGATGTTGTAAGTGAGCATGCTGGATGGGTTGCCAGGAACAATGATGATACTGAGCTGTTACCAGGAACTGTTTTATCCAGATCATCTCAGTCACTCCTTACAGCAAGCCTTTTGGAGTAGTTCCAGTCATTTCTTCCATTTTATAAGTGGTGAAAACTGAGGCTTTCAGAGAAGTTCATTCTTTGCACGAGACCACAGCTAGGAAGTGATGGAGCTAGGATGTGGATACATAACAGTGCCCAAGTTTTCCAATTAATTACAGAGATAAGATTGCCTACATTTTATGCTAATAGATCCAAGTATTAAATTGAGTGTTAACTAATCGACACACCACAAAATAAACTTGTTCATGTTCTAATGCCCATTTGTCACTCAAGTGTTTACAAAATCAAAGGATAATTTTTCCAAACTCTTATGCTTTTTCCAATTATAGGCTCTTTTTTAAACCTTTGCTGAATCTTCAACTTGAAATGCACAAAAGTAGTGGCTGGTGATATGTCTAATACTTTTGCTATTTTCTTTGGGCATACAAGTCTTTAGAACTATCTGGTTAAGCCAGAAGTTTCAGTCTTGGCTGAGCATTAGAATCACTTAGAGAAGCTTTTAAAGATCCTGATGCCAGGGCCACACCCAAGACCAATTAAATTAGAATCTCTGTGGGTGATATCCAAGTGATTACAATAAGCATCCAAAGTTGAAACCACTAATTTAAAGAATTCTTCCCTGGACTTTCCCTATGTATTTATTTTGCCTGTGGCCTGCTTGGGCTTTTACTCATATAGCTAGAACTATGAATTGGCCAATTCAACAACCATTCTCAAATGTCCTCTCATTACCTGACTCTAGTATAGAGGATGAAGAAGATAAATAATCTCTTTCCCAGACCTCCTTGAAGATGGAGGAGCTATAGGATGCAGTTCTGGCTAATGACAAGAAAGTGACGGCCTGCTGAGGGTTTCTGGGAAGCCCATACATCTAGGTGTTTCTGATAATGACTTAGTCAATTCAGGTGGTTGGATTTTTCCCTTTTCATCTGAATGCTTATATTTATCTGAATGTTTCCTTAGACATAGATTGAGCACATGACTTGAATCAAAGGTACTTTGAATGGGAAATCAAGGGAGAATTCTATCTCTTCTTATTGATGCCTTAGTCTCTCTATTTCCTCATAGAGACCTTGGAATCCATGACACAATTGTCTTACAGAGAAGGCAAAGGCTAAGGAATTTGAGAACCCTGAAATTTTCTTTGAAATTCTCGGGCAGAGGTGGCAAAATAATCACCTCCAAAAAATTTGTCAGACATTTCCATGTTAGACATACAATATTTACAGGGAGAAACAGAAGGGATTATAGGTAATAGGGTTTCAAGGTGGCAAACACTGAATCTGAGCCTGTATATTCATAATATATATGTGTGTGTGATGTCTGCTAATTTTTTGTGTAACTTTTTATTGAAGTACAATGTACATACCAAAAAGTACACATATGGTAAAGAAGAGCTCAGAGAATTTTCACAGCAAACACATCTTTATACCTAACACTTGGGTCAAGAAACAGAACGTGGGACTTTCTTGGTGGTCCAGTGGTTAAGACTCTGTGCTTCCACTGCAGGGGGCACAGGTTTGATTCCTGGTGGGAGAACTAAGATTCCGAATGCCACGTGGTCAAAAACAAACAAACAAAAACAAACAAAAAAAGAAACAGAACACTACCAGGACCCTAAAAACCCCCTTGTTCTCCCTTCTAATGACTCCCCTGTTGGCCAAGGATAACCACAGGCTACCATTTCTTTCTTTAAAAAAAAAAAATGTGTAGAAGTACAAGGTCACCTCTTTTCCTGTTTTCACATGCTCTCGATTGAGATGGGAAAGTCAGGCCTAACCCAGGGCACATTTAATTATGGGAAAATGAAAAGAAAGAAATAAAATCCAGACCAACAAAGCAAAGATTTAGGTTGGCATCACGCTCCATATAATTGTAATACTGGCAGACACTCAATAAACATATCAGCATTGTTAAAATGATTTATCAGCCAAATAGTTGAATGTAAAATATTATCAATACAGGTGTCATCATTGATCTTTCTTGGGTCTCACTGCTGAAGAATGGGGCCACTAAGATAATTTCAACAAACAATCCTTGACAGGAAACCAAAGGCAACAAGGCACAGGGACAGACAGCTGACAAATGCAGTACGGGGCCATTAAAGCATGTGATGAATTTGCCAGGAAAGTATATATTTGTGCAAGAGGTGAGCTCATATCTCCCATAAATTTGTCAGCCATGACACAGTGTTCTCCGGCTTGGCATGAGTAATGCCTTGCTATTTGCTGCCTTTGTCTGGCTAAAGCTCTATCAGTCACTCCAGGGTTATTTACAAAGAAACGTGTCTATCAGTTACAAGGACATGACTTTGCCACTAAAAGATAACAAAAGAGGAAATCGGGCAGTGGCCTCTCTGCGAGGGATGCGTCTTTTCCAGACAAGCTCTGGACTGGAATGAATCAGATGGACGGCAATTGGCCGGGCTGGCCCTGTGCCTGGCATGACCAGCCTTAGTACATTTATCCACACTGATTAGATTAGAAATTATTAATAGGGGGCTACAGAGTAGAGCAAAAGGTCATTTAGAGTTTAATTCTGTTCTCAGATAACTTCATTTCGGCTGATGGGATTGTTATTGTAGGAGTTTTATATGTTTATAGGAAACAATATACTCAATAATGAAGTCTTGCCTCCTTCTGCAAGGTCAGGAAAGCTATTGTGTAGCTAGATTGAAGTCTTCACAATTGTGTTAATTAAGTAACAGTGATTGGGCTTGGTCTCCTCTTGAAATGCATTTAAGGCCCTAAAAGCTGCTGAGAATGTGTTCTTTCAATATAAATATATAGGAAAGCAAGTGTGACCAGAAAGCAGCTTGCGATTGAGTAAACAGAAGAGCTGACATGAAGCTTTTACTTAAGGCAGCCAGGAGCCTGGTTGGCAGATGTAACTTCTTGCCGCATAAATACAAATATCTTGTCAGTTTAGGATTAAACCTAACAGGCCCCTATTTCTTTACTCAATTCCTGACAAACCTGAAAGATGAAGTTATAGAATTTGATGTTGATGGTACATTATGTCTCATCAGTTATGTTACTCCCTCCCAGGCCTGCCTGTTTGGGGTAGATGATCAGTGTGCAGTAATAGCTATGCCCTTCTTGGATAAAGAGCCATTTCCTTGGTCTTGTCTGATAGACAAGCGCCATTAGTGACAGGGAGCTCAGATCTGTCCTCCACTCTGAGCCCCCTTTGGGGGGTTTATAACCTGAGCATTGAAATTTGCTGAAGGTGGGTGCAATTTTGTTTGTTTTGAGAGAAAAGATCCCTTCTAAACAGATAAAAAAGATTTTAAATGACTGTAAATGAAGACTGGGTTTGTTACTGAATGCAAGTTCGTGTGCCCAATGCACATTGAGGGCAAACAAACCAAAATGTTGGACTTTGGAGCAGAGAAAAGTTTATTGCAGGGCCATGCAAGGAGAGAGGTGGCTCATGCCCCCCAAAACCCAAACTTCCTGAAGGGTTTTAGCAAAGCATTTTTAAAGGCAAGGAGAGGAAGGGGCATGGTTGGTTACTGCAAACTTCTTGGTGTTGGAGTCCTATGTTCTTGCAGGTGTCCACGTAGGTCAGGTCACGATGTTCCTGTAAACCTCCAACAAGACAAATTCTACAACTATTTATCTCTGTGTGAATGGAAAAGTGTTATACCCTTAAAGGTCAGAGCCTTGAGAATGGGCTATCTTGTATATATCAGGCTATAGTCAACATTCTTAACTGGAAGAAAATGCAGTAGAATACAAAGGTTAAAGTAAAAGAAACAGATCTAATATGGAGTCAGAGTTGTTCCCTATTACGGGTTTATAGAAAGCAGTTCTTTGTCCTGTTTCTTAAAGACCACAGAATACTTTTGGGTTCTATTTGTAAGCAAATAACTGTCTGTTTGACTCCAGATATATTGATATCCCATGAAGGGGAATTTGAAGTAAAACTTGGTGACTGATGATTGAGTCTTGTCTTTCCAACTCCCCCCAAACTCCCCCATCCATACCCAAGAAAACCACTGTTGCAAGACAGAACTTGGTTTTCCCATTAGGCAGACTGCTGAATAGAAATATTTTCATTAATGTAAATTTTTTCAAATACCACTAAGGCAATGGTGAAGTGATTGTTTCCCCCAGGGGACCTATGGCAATGTCTGGAGACATAACAACTGGAGTGGGAGGTGTTAATATCAACTAGCGTGCAGACGTCAGGGATGCTGCTAAACTTCCTGCAATGCAGAAGACAGAAACAACTGTGAGGAATTGTCTGGCCCCAAATGTCAAGGGCCAGAATTGAGGAACTCTGCTCAAAAGAACCTTTAAAATCAATGAAGAATGACGACTTGGGAGAGATTACTCTGTCTAGGGAATGAGGTGCCATGAGGTACCCATGAGGTACAGAAACAGAGCTTCTGTTTAGAAAAAATCTATAAATGACATTATAAATAGATAATATACTAGGATTTGAAATATAAAGTATTTCTTTTAAAGCCACTCACTTCGATTAAAACCTGGGAGCCAGAAAAGGTACTATTCTTTTTTGTTGTTGTCATTCTAAGATAGGCCACATGGTTTTTGAGTTATTGTGATGTGGAGTAATGTAAAGACTCAAAACCTTTGAAGGCAACATTCAAAAGCAGTTGATTTACTGGACAAAAGACTGATATGAGATCCCAAACATCTAAAAGCTCCACTGCCATTGGCTAAACCTGAGCCTGGGCAAGTGATTTAACCCATCTGGGCCTCAGTTGCTATTTCTAGCCAGTCACCGAGACTGAACAGCTTGACATCATTCCTTGACTATTCCTTCTCCTCCAGACAGCCAACACAGATACTTCTCCTTAGTGTCCTGGCTCACAGTCACGCATCCCTTCCTACACTCCCACTGGCCTGAATTGAGGTTGGGTCCTTGTTATTTCACCTCGGGGCTGTTGCAGTAGTTTCCTAGGTGATGTTCTCCCCTCAGAAGTGTCCCATAAAATGCTGCCATCTTGTCTGTTTAAACCATTACTTTGTTTACATCACTCCTCTCAAATGCCTGTATCATAAAGTCACCCTTGGTGTGACTTTCTGATCTGCTGGTTTTCTACGCTAGACTTAGGCACTTTCCCTCCTTGGATCTTTGCTGCCCCTATCACATGACTATACTTAATGCCTCCTTCATGATGGCATGTACTAGATCAAGTCTTCCTGCTGAACCTTGTTCAGAAATACCCTGTGTTCTCTCCTTATTATTATCTCTCAAGCTTCCTTCAAATCTAAAGTCCCATGGTCTCTCAGAACATTTGCTAAGATTTCCATGCTACCTCCATCCTCTAAGCTTATAGGGACCTATTGTTTGCACACTGTATGTGATACTTAACCATATTTGACTATCTAGCTATCAGGCTAAATAATTTTCTTCTCCCTTCATTGATATCTTTCACCCCTTCTCAATGATCCAAGGGAAAAGAGACACAAACTACCACAGTGAAGTAGGCTGTATGTGGGATTCCACGGGGAAGGATGTTTTGCACCATCTCCTGGATTCAGTACATAATCATGATTGAATAAAACTAAGACACTCTGGGAGATAAAGACATATTCATACGTATAAAAAAATGTAAAGTCTTTCCAGTTAGGCTGTAACCACATTATGACAATCACAATGAGCAAACCCTTTGTGTCCTCTGAGCTTTGTCATAGAAAGTATCTAAAGAATGATTATATGGCCAATTTTATTTTGTACATGCTTTTCTATGTCAAAACTACTAGTATAGTGAAATAAAAGTAGTATCCAGGTTTGGGGGGCTTTTTGGTTGCTACAGGAAAATCTTTGCTTTAAAAATATTTATATATTTTTTTGATTTTTTAAAATTTTTATTTATTTATTTTTTGCATTGACAGTAGTTATTGCTTTCCTGATTTTTCTTTCATTTTCACTTACTTCTAAGAAATATGACATTATTATACAGAGGCTCTGACCCTCCATTCTAACAGCAATTGACACTTGAAAAGAGCTGTTATGCTGTATTTGTCTGTACTGCCTGGTTTTTATATATATGTATATACACACATATATGTATTTTTTTAAGACAAACATCTCTGTTTAAATATATGCCTCTTGTGGTCCAAAAATAAAAGTTTTCTTGAGAGTCTCAGTTAACTCTTGTTGTACGTTCTAAAGATAATGGATTCCACTGGATTCCTAAACTTAAATAAATTCTCAGATTTTGACATGGAGTTGGAGAAGATTACCCACATTGCTTTTTTAGTGGGCTGGCTGGAATATAGATATAGCATGTGGTTGTATGGCCACACATGCTTCAAAGTATTCTTTTTGTCTTTTTTCCTTTCAACTTAAGCATAATTGGGGTAAGTGCATGCCAATAGCTTTTACTGGTGCAGCTGTCTGCCTTACTTCACCTGTAAAAGTTTGTTTGCTCTTACCTAGTCTGTAGGCACCCCTCATTTTGTCCTTTATGTATAAAAAGGATAATATCTTTGTCTGTATACTGCAATATTCACTCTAGGGTTTTCAAGTCTCAGCTGTGACATTCTTTTGAAAAAGGGGTTTACTACAGTGAGGTGTGTTTCTTCGCTGTTACCTGATTTGATCTCTTTTTAATCTATGAGTTTGATGATGTTATTCCCCTCAAACTAGAACTCTCACCCACTAAAAGAACAGCACAGGTTAATGTAGTGGTTCTCAAAGTGTGGTCCCCAGACCAGCAACATCAGCATCATCTGAGAACTTGTTATAAACGCAAATTACCAGGTCTTACTTATTGAATCAAAAGCTCTGGGGCTGGGACCAGCAATCTGGGTTTTAACAACCCTCTGGGGAATTCTGCTTCAAGAATAAGTTTGAAAACTATTGGCTTAGTCGTTAACAGTATGAGCTCTGGGGAAGACTGCCTGAATTCAAATATTTAACTTTCAAGTCACATACCCTTCCTGTGCCTCAGTTTTCTCATCAGTGAATGGGATAATCATGGTATCATCATATATTGTTGGTGACATTAAATTGAGAAAATACATGGGAAAAGTTTAGCAAGGCCTGGCACCAGGTGTGTACTTCATATGTTTTTGCTGTTATTGTTTACATTTTGCCCATCCTCTGGTCTTAGAGTACCTCTTCCTCTTTGTCATCTTTCCAGCCTGACTGAGCCGGCCTGTTCCTCTCTCTTGAATGGCCCTGCCAACTCTCTTTACTTCTTCATATTTGCCACATTAGGGGTGAGAGAAGAATCTATTTTTCTGTAGTCAAATGTTGAGTTTCTCTTCACAAACTAATTTTTTTCCCTGAAAAAATAAGAGTCATGATGAGCACACATAGAGACAGGGTACAACACATTTAATTTTTCCTTAGATCTGGTTTCTATTTTAACTATAAGGTAATTCCCTTATAGCCCACCTGACTTTTTTTTCAGGCCTTGGGAATGTGAACTGGTACTTATTTTCATCGCTGGTATAATTGATATATGGATGGATGGGAGTGTGTTTTCACTCTGTCTTCAGTGAAGAATCATTCTTGTTTGTTCTAGAGGCTTCTGGACTTGTTATCCTGTGTCATTTCTAACTGGTGCCACTTTTTGACAAATGATAGCAGCAAGAGGTGGTGTGCTACCTCAGGTTCTTATTTTTCTTGAGTGTTTGGATGTAATAATTTTAGAGATGGCCACATAGCTAATGAGTCTTGCCTTCAGGAGCTCAGCACAGAGGCAGCCCTCACTAGCATATCAGAGCCTTCTATGAAAATGTTGGAAGGTGTGAGAGAGCAAGAAAAATGGACATTTGTGTATCATATTCTTTGAGAACTGAATAGAGGATTTATGGTATTCCCTGACTTGACACACTTCACACTTGTCATGTTGGCACATTGCATTATAGTCTGCTGCCCATGGGGCTTTTGATGATATTTCGGAAACAGGTAATAGATGACTCTGTGCTGTATCCATACATTTGCAGAGAAAGATCCAATATGAAAAACAAAGATACAGTAGAAACCATTCCTATCAACCGAACACAAAAGCCTACCTCTGCTCTCCATTGTCTTGTTAGTCCTAATCCCCTACCTAGACGTGTATACCATTCTCCAACTAGAGATGGTCCATCTCAAGGAACAAGGTAACCCACAATCTGCACTATTTCTATAAGCATATTTTAATCTCTACTTGGGGTATAAAAATTGGTGACCACTATTTTGGCAGCCACAGTGCAATATAAAGAATCCAGCACACTAAACAATTATATATAGAATGCATAAACAACATTCTATATATAATATCCTATTGTATAGTGCAGGGAACTATATTTAATATCCTGTGGTAAGCCATAATGGAAAAGAATATGAAAAAGAATGTACTGTAAATATACGTATAACTGAATCACTTTGCTGTACAGTAGAAATTAACACAACATTGTAAATCAAATATACTTCAATAAAATAAAATTTAAAAAAAGAATCCAGTGCACTCATGAACTCTTCATTCTAACTCTGACTTGGCTGTGGACCTGCTCTGTGTGCGTTTGGATGAACTTCATATGGCAATGTCCCGATTGCTTCATCAGTCACATGGGCACAAGAATTCCTGACTAGCCTACCTCCCAGAAGGAATACATGAGAATTCATTTTGAAAAGTGTAGAAGTGAGAGAAAACAGCCTCTGTGCCTCTGGATGAAGCAGTTGGAATACAAATGTGTTTGCCCTCAGTTTTACAGAAAGCAAAACAAAACCTTTAAACGGGTGAGTGAGTTTTTTCCAAGGAACACTGTAAGTGATGGACAGAGAAGGTCTGGATTTCTGTCTTCTGTTCCTTAGTTCAGCTGCCCTGAGACTACTACCCACCCTCCATGTTCAAAGGGCCACTGCATGCCTGGGCAGTGAGGAACCAGCAACAGCTACACTGTATTTGAAGTTAAAGGTCTTTTGTCCGTCTTTCAGGTAGAATTCTGTAGCAATCCTTGAAAGAGAAGGGCCCCAAATAATGGTCGTTATCAAATTCCCCACTAGCCAATTGAGAGAGAGGCCACAGATGGATTCATTTTTATTAAGAAAAAAGTCTTAATTGGCTATTTCTTAGACAACTAAGTTAGTGAACTGAGATTCTTACTGGATTCACATAGGTAAGGCACACTATATATTTACTACCTTTTGTGAAATCAGGACTTCCTGTTTGGTATTTGTAGCTCTTTATCTTATGTGTCCTATTTTCACCATTAGAATGTCATTAAGAGCAGAGACTTTGATTTTTACTTCTTTGTCATATTCTCAAATCCCCTAGGTCAATGCTCATTAAATATAGGCTTATAAACTTCAAGTGAAGACAGGTTGAAAACATCTGGAATGAAAGGAGGAGAAAACTCTCTTAGTCCATGGAATTTCATCTCATCTCACCTCCCAAATAAATTAGGATAATTAGACATTATGTGTTAGAAATGACTGTATATATTCCCCAACTCCAATTTTCTTGTTTCCATTTAGGGCTTTTGTAGGGCTGCCTAAGTGTCTTGAGAGCTCTCCTGTTGAACCTAGTGATGCTGGAGTTGCTGACAGCTTTGCCTTTGTGTGACATGCCTATAAGCATGCAGTCTAGCCTCTTTTCTTTCCTATGTCACAGAGGTAACACCAGCTTCCTCAGTGTCCTCCTCAAAGGATCTTGAATCAATGGGAAAGTCCTGAAAAACATCTTAAGGGAACATCACAGGAAGCAGTTGTCCTGAAGACAGGATTGTGAATTTCTAGACCCACCCATATCTAAGTCTCAGTCAAGTAAGCTCTCTGGTTAGCATTTGGGTCACTAAGTTGTACTGCTGAGTTCATGAGAAGGGTACACATTATGTTTAACAGCTTAACATTGGTCTATGTAAATAAAGTGATGTAATTTTTGTATATGCTGGCAATGCTTTTGCATTGCGTACTTATAGCTGTGTAACAAATTATGCCAAAATTTAGCAGCTTAAAACAACACACATTTATTATCTCAGTTTCTATGGTTCAAGAATCCAGACACAACTTAGCTGGATCTTCTACTCCAATGTCTCGTACAAGGTGACAATCAAGATGTTAGCTCAGGGGCTGCATCCTCATCTGAAGGCTGGACTGGCGAAGGAGCTGCTTCCAAGCTCATTCACATAGTTGGTTGTAGGATTCAGTTACTCTTAGGATATTGGACTGAAGGCTTCAATTCCTTGCTGGCTATTGGCTGGAGGCCAAACTCAGTTTCTTGCTGTTGGGCCTCTGCCACATGGCAGTTTGCTTTATCAAAACATGGAAACCTAGTAGGTAATAAAGAGAATCTGCCAGCAAGATGGAAGTCAAAATCACAGACGGGACACCCTGTTTCTTTGGGCTTATCTATTATTAGAAAGCAAGTCACTAGATCCAGTCTACCTTAATGGGAGGGAATTCCACAGGATAAGAGTCCCATGAGATGGGGATTATTGGAGGCCATCTTGGAAGTCTGACTACAAAAGCCTTCCATGTCCGCCTTTGTAAAAGAGAATCCATCATGGTTTTTCAATGTGTCTTGAGCACTGGTTTTGGATGACATAAGCAAAATCAATTAATTGTCCAAAAACCTTTAATGGGAGAGTCTGCCTTGTGTCTAAAAAAATTTTTTTTTGCATCTAAAAACAATTATTTGAAATTTTGATAACTTAGTAATACTCTGTGTTACTCCAGAGTCTTTAAAGGATTTGTAATGATCAGTACAAAAAAATCCTCCTCCATTTTCTAGGAGCTTTTAGATCATTACTTTACTTTGCTGGTGCAGTAATTGATTCATGGTTCTTGGTGAACATTGCCCATTTATTGCACTGGTGGTTTGGGACCACTAAGACACTAGAGTTAGGATCTTCAAGGGAGAGATTATTTGACCGAGAATTGGGTCTAAACTCACCTTTGCATGTACCTTATCTCTTCCATCAGCAAATTGTAAGCTTGAAAACCTTTCCTCAGCTGGACATGATATAATTTGAGGATGGAATGAAGATACTCTGAGCTCTTCACAAGAGAGGCACTAAATAAACACTGGAGATTATTATTTGATGAGAAAAGCTAGTTTTAAAGTCTTCTTTTTCTCTCCATTATATTCCTATTATCTTATGTCAGAAACTGTTTATTTCCTGCCCTGTTCCCCTCCCAATCTATTCTGTACACTCCAGTTATGATAATATTTATAAGATGCTAATCTGATCATATCATTCCTCTACTTAAAACTCTGCAGTGATATTCAAGGATCATTGCTGACAAAGCAGGCTTATATGTACATATTGCTTATATAGACAAAGCATATTTCCTGAAGGATACTCAGGAAACTTGTATCAGTGGTTTCCATGGCTAGGGGAGGAAGGGGGAGAGAGACTCTCTTTTTAATTGTGAACTATCTGTACTTTAAAATTTTGCACCATGCAACTATATGACCTAATAACAAAACTCTTCCATGACCCTGAATACCTTTAGGAAAAGTTCACATTCTTAACCTGGAAGATTTTCATGATTGGTCCCTTTGCCCATTTGGCATCATCTTTGGCTGCTCCCTCTGTCATCATCCTTCTCCCATATACCCACTATGGTCCAGGCATGCTTCTCTGTGGCCATATGCCACAACTCTCTGTTGCAGACATGCTGAGCCAGGTACAGGGTCCCAGGCATTGTGACTCCTGCACCTTTGTCCTTCATATCCCTTCTTTTTAGCATAACTTTCACCACTCTTCACCCAGCTAATTTCTTCTCATCCTCCAGGAAGCTCTTTCTGATTCCTCCACACTGGACCATGTGCCACTTCTTTGTCCAAATTTTGATTGTAGCATTTGCAGCAGGTACAAGGCTCAAGCTATAAACTCAGGATGCAAGAAGTAAAAATTGTTTTCCTATAACTAAGCTTAATTTCCAGCACAATGCCTATCTTAGATCGGGTTCCTCAGAAGCAGACCTTGAGAGGCGGATTTATGTGCAAGGAAGTGTTAAGGAAGTGCTCCTAGAAGAAACCAAGAAGGAGGGGTACAATTTCAGGCAAGGTCCCAGAGAGGGTGATTTCAGCCTGATCTTTCAGGGAAAAATATCTACAGTAAACTCATAATTCTAGTTCAGTGTTTATTGTCTGTGTCCCTTAACAAAATATAAGGTGCAAGAGGGTGGGAATCTTTTTTTTTCTTGTTTATGGATATATTCCAAGCAATTAGAACAGTGCCTGCAAACAGTAGTCATTTGTTGAATGAATTAATAAACTGCAAACCTCTCCTTGTTTGAACAAATATGGCGAAGCACATTTGTTTATTCATTACACAAATTATAGGCACTTACTATATTCCAGGCACTATTTTAGGTCCTGGGAGTATAATGGTGAAGAAAACAGTTAATATCCCTGCCCTCATGGAGCTTCTAGTGGGAAATTTGGGAATTGCATCACACTGGGTGCAGAGAAAATCTGCAAGGGCATCCCAGCCCCATCTGCACGGATACCTCGAAAAGATCCATCCTAACCTGGGATCAAAGGGTTACATGAGATCTACCACCTTCCATGGCTTTCCCTTGGTGACCTCATTGAGCCCCATGCTATAAATACCAGCTATGTGCTGATGACACCAAATTCATTTCTTCCACTGAGACCTTTCTTCCAAATGCCAGACTCATATAACCAGTTGCCCAAGGAGTGAGGTGCAGTCTTCTCTACCCTTGGATCTTTCCAAACTATCTGTCAAGGGACTCATACCAGCCTCCAACTTTTTTGCTCTTCCTTTTCTTCTCCTACTCTTCTCCCAGACTAGGGAAACTTCCTCTCATTGAGAGGGTGGTGGTTGGGTGGGCAGAAGGAAGAGGACTACACGGGGCCTTGCATCATGCTGAATTCTTACAAATGTATCATTTATGGCATACCCTTTATGCCCTGGGTACTTGAGACCCTGGGTTTTGCTCTTCAAAAAGCCTCTCTTCTGTTTTTCTGATTTAACAATCCTGATATATGGTTTAGATAGGAGAAGAGCCACTGAGTAAAAAAGAATTACAGGGAATGAAAAGAAAATCAGCTAAGATATCTAAACATTACTCCACATTACATTGTAATTCCCTGTTTAAGGGTCTTTCTCCCTGTTATATTTTAAGTACCTTGGGGGTAAGAAATGAGCCTTATTCATCTTTGTAACATCAGCACTTGTTACAACACCTGATCTACAAGTTTATCAACTGTTTGAACTAAACCAAGGGCACTTCAACACTTCATTTCTTTATTCCTTTTTTTCCCCTAGGAAGAAAAGACAGTATGTATATGATAGTAGTTAAGAGCATGGACTTCAAACACAGACAACCTGGGTTAAAATGTTGGTTCTGTCCATTATTAGTTGTTTGATTTTAATCAAGTTACTTACTCTCTTCCAGCCTCACTTTCCTTATCTGTAAAACGGGAATGTGCATGATGATTTGGCTTCTCTGATATGGTTGTAGTAGTACAGTTAAATGATATGCAAAGGGTTAGGCTAGTTCTTGGTACAGACAGTATATGTGTTAGCTATGGTTATTTACTCTTCTTAAAACTCCCCTGTCTTTGTCCACTTGATTAAATTCTGCTTCCCTGTCATCTTCAGGTGTCCTTTGGAAACTCTCTTTCCTCCAGAAAGTATCCCTTTCCTCTAGGTTAAGTGAGTACTGCTATTCTTCAGGCTTTTATAAGACACATCAAGTCGTATTATAAAGTGGATAGTTCTACATCTCCTTTGGATTGGCTTAGACTTTGTTATTCATCTTTATATGCCCAACATTTATCACAGTGCCTGGCACATAACAGTTACCAAACAGATGTCATTCAGAGAAGTATGTAAAGATTCATCTGCTTTCATGACGACCTGACAGCTAGCTAGAAGGCGCAGCTGCAAGTCTGCCCAAAGCCTCCATTGTCTATACCTGGGTTCAGTCTTGCCCACAATAAATGGGATTTTTGTTTCTTTCAATAAGCTCAGAGAATGTGGTTCACGGGGGGCAGAATGCCTTTGAAGGAGATATGTGCGCTGGTCCCCTCTTTGAACTCTACGATTCATCTTCTATGAGCCACATAACCTCAAATCAGGGCTCTCATCTACCCTCATCTTTCATTTCTTCTTCAGTCGCCCATTTTTCCTCCCCTCTTCCTCTTTCATCCATCTCACCTCCTGCCAGGCCTGTGCAGACACACAGACATGGGCACACACACCTTTGATCCTGCTGACATCAATGGCACTAAGGAAAGACACTCAATATGTCCACTGACGTCAAAATAGAGTAGTAACAATTCTTCAAAATGACAATCCCAGGCAGCCTGGGGGCCTTCGGACACTATTCTGCTTTGTGCTTTCTGTAGTCTTTAGTGTTCTTCTTTGGTGTTTAAAAGCAGAGGTAACTGTAGTTTGTTCTACCTGAAAGGTACTGGTGAGCTGGCACTCAACAAACAGATAGTTATGACGCTGCTGTGGTGAGGAACAGGCAGGGCAGGTGAGCGTTTTGTGCCCCATCTCACAGATGCCAGCAGAGCACCATCTCCCATTTGCGACCAGTTACTCAGCTGCATTTCATGTTTGTGATTGTGTTGAAAAGGAAAAAGTCGCCATTTCTGGCAGCATCTCTTAGCTGCCCGAGGTAGAGAATGTGGGAGGTACATACTGTCTTGGTTGCCACCTGACACCTCCTCTGCTTATCTAGACCCAGAGCGCCCATTGGGGATGCACAAGCGGCATCCTACAGCATCCTAACCAGGCAGCTGTTCCTGGATCGCCATTCATTTTCCTGTGGCCCCCACTCCTCCCCCCTGCCAGTTATAATCCAACATCCACAGGCAGAAAAAACAGACTGTCTGCCCTGCTGAGTCCCAGGACAAGCCAAGTCCAACTCCTCTAATAGAGAACCAAGACAGACACCATGGCTGTTGTTTAATTCTTATTTATTTATTTATTTTCTGATTTTTGATTCCTCTTCTCTGTCATCGGGAGCAAGAAAAACCTGGAACATCAAAATCAAATACCACCCTGAGTGGCAGTGAGCTGGCCTTTTCTAAGTCAGATTCAAAATTTAACGTTCTGTTTTGTTGATGGCAGGCAAAATGTAGTTTTCTGCTTTGGGGGTTGGTGGCTGGTTAAAGGAACCATAAGACAACTTAGGTGTTTCTTGGTGATACACCAGCTATGTTAAATCAATATTTGATGATTTATAAATGATTGAGGCACATACAGTTAATTTTCTTCTGAATATACACTGGCATAGACCACACTGGCAAAGATAGTCTTGATTTAGTGTTGTCTAGGGCACCTGAGACCCAGACTGCCAATCTGAAGATGGGGTATTTCTAGATGGTCTGACATATAGCCTCATATAATTGTGTTGAATGACACTTTTTTCTTGTTCTTTTGATTGGACATGGGAGTCATGCTAGTTTCTCTGTATTTCCATCACATTTTCAAAGATGAGCATTTAGCCAGCTTCTGTTACAGTAACCAAACAAAGAGAAAAAAATCAAAAGCATGAGTCTTGAGGTTATAAAACTCAGCTTCTATATAATTAAACATTTTTTTCTAATTTTTTTATGAAAACGTATATTGTAGGCTTGGGGAGGAAACATGTTAAAGTTGGTAGAAATTTTCAGCAAAGTCCTGTTAAAAATACTAAGCATTTCTTTAACTTTCAAAACTGCCTTGCCAATGATTTAGGTGAGTTAACTAGCAATACATTTAGAGCTTAAAATTGTCCAAAATAGTTAGGGAAAAACCTATCAAAGTATGATATGTATTTGCCATTTTTTGACAATTATTTTTAATACAGGATTTTTGGCTATGGATGTTTTCCTTATATTATACTGTCCTATAGGTTATTTGAAAAGCTAACCACAAGCTAAGAATAATGATCTATGTTTGTCATTCAAAAATCAATTGGCTAAGCTATTGCTTTTGAACACCCAGTTAGCTGAACTTTCGCTGGCCATCCACTTCAATTGTAGAAGGGCTCAAGTGTTTTGGCTCCATATGTATGTAGACTATAGTAATAGCCAACACATATTGAATGCTTGTCATAGACTAGGCATTCTCCTAAGCCTTTCAAGTTATTCTCCCAGTTAATGGTCATAAGAACCCTATGAATTAAGTTACCATTGTTATCGTCAATTTACATACAGATAAGGAAACTAAGATACAGTAAAGTTAAATAACTTTCCCCAATGATAGAGTGGAGATCTAAACTCGCCACCATGCTAAAGAAAACATCAGAGTTGAATGATTTATTGGAAATACTTGTCCCAAAGATGAGAAAATAAAGGTCCAAAATGAAAGTATCTTGCTTAGGTTTATATAACTAACAAGAAGGACATGAAATGTGGTGAGAAGAGTACCCAACACAGATTCCAGGCAAGAGTGGGGTTGTATTTCATGTGGCCTTATTTCTTGTTGTATGACCTGAGAAACTTACTTTTCCCTGTTAATATTCAGTGTCTGTACATGAAAATATGAGATCATTCAATATTCAACAAATATGTATCAAATATAATGTATTATGAATGGGAGTAAAATACAGCACCTGTTAGAGGCACTCACAGTCTAGTGGGGAAGCAGATGGTAACATGGAATTGTGCAAGGGCTATGTTGTATCAGAGAATTATGTACAAGGTAGAGGCCTTCCTAAAGCCATAGATTAGTTTTGGGAGCTGAACCTGGAAATGTAAATAATTGAGTATGTTGAAGGGTAGGTCACTTGCATGTGGGTAAGTGGTAAGAGACGATTTCGGAGAGGTGAGTGGAGCAGGTCCTACATGCCTTTCTAAGTAGTTTAAACTTGGACATGCAGGTCATGGGAAGTTACTTAAGAATTTTAAACATAGGATGATCTATTCGGTTTTACATTTAAGCAAGTTCACACTGCCAACAACATAAAGGATGTCTTTAAAGTGGTACCACTAGAGATAAAAATTATGAGTCCAAATGAGGGAAGTAGCCTGAACGAAGCAGAGTTGAAGCCAGGGAATGATTGGAAGTGTTTGAGAGATATTTAGGAGGGAGAGTCAAAAGACCCTGTCTATTAGGTATAATAAGAATCAAGATATTCTAAACTAGGAGATAGGTGAGCATGTTTCTAACCTCCAGAGAAGAAGCCAGCAGAAAAGGATGGTTGATACCATAAAAAAGAAGTTTAATGAATGAAATGAGGAGGTATAACTGGGTGCACTCTAGAGTACAGGTGCCAGAATCTGCCTTAGCCCAAGGAAGCATATTTTATTTGCTGTCTTAAAAACATTATTTCTTTATACATTTATCATAGTTATAGAAATACACATGGTATCAAATCTAATGGTACAGAAGAGGGTGATGTAAAACAATAACCCCTTCCACCACTCCTCTACTCCCAGTTCCACTAGAAAGAATAAATTTTTTTCACACTAAAAGTTGGTTTGTTGTTTTATTCTGATTATGTAAATAACATATATTCACTATAAATAATTTTAATACAACATATAAAATTCTAAATTTATTTATAAATAAATAGTACATACAAATACAAAGAAAGTAAAGGTTGCTTAAAATCACAACCTCCTAAAATAATCACATTAAGGGGGCCATCCTTTTAAATGTATACATTTTTCCTACTTCTCTTCTCTGCCCCATGTTAGCTTTATACTACTTTCCTAACCATACCTTTAGCCTTCTTAATAGCCTAGTGAGTGGTCTTCTATACAGTCTCTCTCTCCCTCTCTCTCTCTCTCTCTCTCTTATATATATATATATATATATATATATATATATATATATATATATATCCACACACATACAACATTTTGTTGGCCATTGTTTTACCTAAAAAATGAGATTATGTAACATGCACATTTTTGTGTCTTTCTTCTCTCATTCAACGATGCATTGGAAAATCACTCCAAGTCATCTGGTATTACTCTAATTCGTTTTTTTGGCTGTATAATATTCCAATATGTGGGTATATTTCAATATATTCAGCCATTTCTTTATTAAAGAACATTCACTTTCAGTTCATTACAAACAGTTCTGTAATAAATGTCATTGTACATATGTTCCTTTATATTAATACTTTTATTCCTATGGAACAGAGAATGAAATCATGGGATCTAAGGGTGTGTATATTTTACATTTTCATAGCTGTTGCCTGGTTGCCTAGTGGATTGGGTATCATGCTCCTTCTAGTGTGCCTTCCTTTACTGCAGAGGCCAGAAGGCTAAAATCTCCATTTCCCAGAATCCACTGCAGTCAGATGTGACTTAGTTTGGCCAATCAGATTCATGCAAAATTCAAAATGCAAATGCAGTGAGGTAGAGAGCTCATTTCTGATTATGAAAATTGTATATGGAATATAAAGACATGGAAATGTTTGTGTGTTTTCATTCCTGAAGTAGCATTAACAAAAGCCTCCATGTGGAGAAATAAACCAAACGACCAACAATAGAATGGAAATTAACTTGTGGAATAGTCAGAGAATAAACTACTTTGCAGCAGTGGAATTAGCTAAAACTACTCCTATCAGCCCCAGATATCTCAATAACATCATCTGGGGGGAAAGAAGAAAGTTAGAAAAGAATACATACAATGTGTCTGACACCTGTGGTGCCCTTCACCCCATCCCTTTAGCTCACCTGATTTCAGGCAGCTGTGGTGGACACTAGCCGTGCCTAGTACACCTCAAGTTCAAAGAGGGGGGGCTCTGCTTTTCTGCCTCAGGCCTTTCTCAGAACCATGGGAAGCCACTCAGCCTGAACGGGCAAGAGAGTTAACCCCCCAAGAGCAAATTTTAGCCAATGGAGATTAAGTTGGTAAATGATATCCAGTCTCCTTTCCTTTGGTCTGGTGGGCCAGTTCTGCAATGTCTATTACACATTACCTCAGAGAGTGCACAGAACGACTATGTCTCAGCTTTCCAGAGCAACATCCAGCTCAGCTAATGTACTTTTATTTGCTTTCTCCCTTCTATAATCTCTACCCCTGTCTCCACATTTCTGCTTCCTGGGATCACCTCCAAAATATACTACCTGCACCCAAGTCCTGTTCTCAGGTCCTGCTTTGAGGGAAACCCAAACTATGACATACAGTATAGTTCCATTTGTATGCAGTTCAAAAACAGCAAGATGAAATATTGTATAGGGAGATATGCATGTGAGATAAGCTATGAAGAAAACAAGAGAATGGTTAATAAGAGGAGTTATGTTCTCGGCGAGACACATAGTGGCTTCAAAGGCACTAGTCATGTTTTACTTTTTAAACTTTGTTTTAGGTACATGGCATTTGTTTCATTATCTCTTTAAATTATTGGTTCTCTACTTCTTGGTCTCAGGACCCCTTTACACTCCTAAAAATCATTGCATACTCCAAGGAACTTCTGTTTCTGTGAGTTTTGTCTAGATGACATTTACTTTTTTTTCAAATTGAAAACTGAGCAATTAAAAATATTTCTGCTTACTTATTTGAAAATAACAATAATAAGCTCATTACTTGATAACATAAATCACTTATGAAAATGAGTATTTTCAAAACAAAAACGAAACAGAGCAAAACAAAAATGAATGAGAAGAGTGGCATCATTTTTCATTTTTTCCAAATTTCTTTGGAGAATTTGGGACTATATTAATAGATTTCCTTTTTTCATCTAACTCTGGATATTCTTTGATACTATATCCAAACTTGACAGGTGGTAGTTTCTTAAAGGTTAGTTGCAGTGGGGTATCTAGAAGTATATCAATGAATTTTTAATACTCTTACAGTAAAATCTATTGGTCTTCTTGATTTTGAATGGGTCTTTTATCCAAGCATAATTTTATGACACCGTGCATTGGTCATTTGGAAAATCATGGTTCACTGAGTTATATGGATCTTTTAAATGTTGACGCATTTCATTCTACATCTGAAAACTCATATTCATCAGTATCACCACTGATCTCATCTGAAAAGTCTTTAAACGCTGGGAACTTCCAAGCTCATAGTGTTGAATACAAGTTTTCTAGAATTATAATTATTTGCTTCAAACTCAAATTTTACAATTGGCAACAAATACTGTGAGTCGTTTTCCTTGAAGTGACAGGCTCAATCCATTCATCCTTGAGAAAATGTCTGCCAGATGCCCAAGCCTGAATAATAAGAGACAAGCTATGATTAGAAAAAACCATGTCTAGGGAATAGACTGGTGGTTGCCAAGGTGAAGGGGGTTGGGGGAGGGATGGAGTGGAAGGCTGGGGTTAGCAGATGGAAGCTTTTATATATAGAATGGATAAGCAACAATGTCCTACTGTACAGCACAGAGAACTATATTCAATATCCTATGATAAATCATAATGGAAAAGAATTTAAAAAGAATGTATATATATAATGTACAACTGAATCACTTTGCTGTACAGCAGAAATTAACGCATTGTAAATCAACTATACTTCAATAAAAAAAATTAAGAAAAAAAAGAAAGAGCCATGTCGTTCTGTCAAGTACAAATTTGCTCTTTGAATGAAGCAGCTAGTCCAGCTCACAATACAGTCTCATTACTTCACCTCAAGACGACAGTCATACTTCTGTGGGCAGCAGAAATGCTTTGTGTATACACTCCATTTTGTTACGTGTACTTGAGTCAAGATTTAATGAAATCAATCATTTTTACAGCTTCACCAAAGACATTCTTTTTTTCTTTTTCGGTACGCCGGCCTCTCACTGCTGTGGCCTCACCCGTTGCGGAGCACAGGCTCCGGACGCGCAGGCTCAGCGGCCATGGCTCACGGGCCCAGCCGCTCCGCGGCATGTGGGATCTTCCCGGACCGGAGCACAAACCCGTGTCCCCTGCATCGGCAGGCGGACTCTCAACCACTGCGCCACCAGGGGAGCCCCACCAAAGACATTCTTGAGTGAGCCTGGCATTCTTTCATCTGCAAGTGCATATTGGTGAAGAATACAGTGACTACTGGTTCAGTACGGTGCCATTGCCTTGGTTCAGGCTCCAGCATTTTTACCCATCATCCTTTTGAGATTGTGGGTGCAAATATCAGCACAGTGAAAAAAGCAAATAATGTCTCAGTTCTTGTTATGAAAATAGTTTTGGCCCCTTGAAAGGTCTCAGGGAACTCTAGACCAACCTTGAAGAACTTTAAGTTGTGTTTACATTATATACAACTTTTTAACATATATTTCCCAATAATCAAAAAAAACAAGTCAAATTCCTATGCTTCTAATAGACACTTTTAAAGTCGTTTCATCCCTTTTGTTAATTGTATCATAAGCAGATTGCTTGTTGAATGGCCTTCCCTCTTCTCTTCTTTTGGAGACACTACCAAACACTACCACCCTGCACCCTCTCCCCACAAGTCATACAAGCACTTGGCTTTTTTTTTTAATTATTAATAAACTTATAGATTTAGAGTAGTTTTAAGCTCACAGCAAAATTGAGTGGAAAGTACAGAGAGTTTCCATATACTCCCTGCCCCCCAACACAAACAACTTCCCCACTACTGACATCCTGTACCACGGTGGTACATATGTTGCAATCGATGAACCTGCACTGACACATCAGTATCACCTAAAGTCCATAGTTTACATTAGCATTCATTCTTGGCATTGTACATTCCGTGGGTTTTGAAAAAATCATGATGACATGTATCCACTACTATAGTATCATTACAGAATAATTTTATTGCCCCCCAAATCCTCTGTGTTCCACCTATTCATCCCTCCTTCCCCACAACCCTTGGCAATCACTGAATTTTTTACTGTCTCTATAATTTTGCCTTTTCCAGAATGTCATAAATTTGGAAACATATAGTAGGCAGCCTTTTCAGATTGGCTTCTTTCACTTAGTAATATGCACTTATATGTCTTCCATGTCTTTTAATGGCTTGATACCTCATTTAGTTTTAGCCTTGAATTCCATTTTCTGGATGTATCACATTTTATCAATCCATTTACCAACTAAAGGACATCTTGATTGCTTTCAAGTCTTGGCAATTATGTATAAACTGCTATAAACATCCTTGTGCAGGTGGGCATACATTTTCAATTCACTTGGGTAAATATCAAAGTATGATTGCTGAATCATAAGATAAGGGTATATTTGGTTTGTAAAATAACTCCAAACTGTATTCCAAAGTAGCTGTACCATTTTGCATTCCCACCAGCAATGAACGGGAGTTCCTTTTGCTCCATATCCTCACCAGCACTTGGTGTTGTCAGCATTTTAGACTGTGGTCATTATAATAGGTGTTCAGTGGTGTCTCGTTGTTTTAATGTGCAATTCCCTTATGATATGTGATGTTAAATATATTTACATATGCTTGTTTGCCATCTGTGTATCCTCTTTGGTAAGGTATCTGTCCAGGTCTTTTGCCCCTTTTAAAAATCAGCTGTTTAGTATCTGGAATATAGCCAATATTTTATAATAACTGTAAATGGAGTATAATCTATAAAAATATTGAATCACCATGTTATACACCTGAAACTAACATAATATTGTGAATCTACTATACTTCAATAAAAAATAAAATAAATTAAAATCAGGCTGTTTGCTTTCTTGTTGAATTTTAAGAGTTCTTTATATATTTCGTATAACAGTTCTTTATCAGATGCATCTTTTGCAAATATTTTCTCCCAGTCTATGGCTTGTCTTCTCATTCTCTTGGGATTGTCCTTCACAGAGCAGGTTTTAATGAAGTCCAGCTTATCAATTATTTCTTTTGCAGATTGTGCCTTTGATGTGGTACTAAAATATCATCACCATACCCAAGGCCAATTAGGTGTTCTCCTATGTTATTTTCTAGGAGTTTTATAGGTTTATGTTTCACATTTAGTTCTATAATCCATTTTGAGTTACTTTTTGTGAAGGGTGTAAATTCTGTGCCTAGATTCATTTTTTTGCATGTGCATGTCCAGTTGTTCCTGCACCATTTGTTGAAAAGAGCCTCTTTGCTCCATTGTATTGCCTTTGTTCCTTTGTCAAAGATTAGTTTACCATATTAATACAGGTCTATTTCTGAGCTTTCCATTCTGTTCCATTGACCTATTTGTCTATTCTTTTGCCAATACCATACTGTCTTGTTCACTGCAGTTTTATAGTAACTCGAAGTTGAATGGTATAATCCTCCAACTTTGTTCTTGTCCTTCAATAATGAATTGGCTATTCTCGGTCTTTTACACTTTCATGTAAATTTAGAATTAATTTCTCAATATCCACAAAACAACTTCATGGCCTTTTGATTGGGATTGTATATCACATTGAATCTATAGATCAAGTTGGGTAGAACTAACATCTTTACAGTATTGTCTTCTTATCCATGAATGTGCAATATCTCTCCATTTATTTAGTTTTTCTTTTATCAGAGTTGCAGTTTTCCTCATACAGATCTTACACATATTTTGTTAAATAGCATTAGGCTTTTATACTCCAAAAAAGTTTATAACTTTTTGACCCAGACATTCTGATGCCATCATTTTGACTTGGGAACATTTTGACAATGCTTAAAAACCAAGTTATTAAGCTTCAAAGTTTTAGATTCCAAATGAAGTTTTTATCAGGTGACTTCACAACATCTTTACCAAGAAGACATCAAAAAAACTTTTGGAGAGTCATCCTCTAGATGGCTGAGGAATTAAGCGATGGTCAGAGATATCTATTGAAGACATAACTATTCTAACTTAACCACTTTAAATGTCAGTAACTCATGGCCCATGTCAAAAGAACTGCATCAATGTTTCCTGTTTGAGTTACTATTCCTATGAAAATGCAAGTTGGCAGCTAGAATCTAGTCTGAAGGCACAATCCAGTATAGCTCAAGTATTCAAGTTGGTAAAACCCAGAACGTGTAAATATGATTCTTGGATTCCCTATCTATAGGAACTTTATTTCATTTTGCCCCATGAGTCAGAAGCTGCAGTAATTTCTACTCTAGTTTCTTTTTCTCTCTGGTATTGCCTGACTCTCAAATAATTGAGGCACTATTTATGCTCTTCCAGCTCATGCATTTCATAACTCTCATTTGTTTCTAGAGTGAATATTTCATGTGGATTTCTGGTATCATCTTTAGCGATTCATAATCACATTCTACAAGCCAATATTTTCCATGCTTGGTTTTAGCTCCAGTGTAGGATTTTTGGAGAGCTTGTTCTCCAAACTAGTTTTGGCTTTCCATGAGGCCAAAAAAATAATCCAACAATGCACAAACAAAAACAATAATAAATTGGTGAGTAGATGTTATAATTTAACCATGTGTTTTGTTCTCACTGAGAAAAATCTCTTGGGTAATTTTGGAAAACACATTAAAAAGTAATGAATTTCTAAGTGATTAAGGATTGCATTTGTATGCAACTATTCTTTGTAGCATGATAGTTCCAGTTTATTCAGGCATTTTAGCCTTAAATTTTTAAGTGTAAAATCTCATAGTATTATTTACAGTAAGAATGTATTCCTGTAAGTTTCCTTCTATGACTATAGTATTTTTAAATGCAAAGGGTTAGATTTTAGCCCAAGGTATTCATTGTGTGTGTGGCTAGCTTTTAACATTGTAGTTTTAGAATTGCAGAGCTGTGGTTTAAGATACCTATTTCCTTTATTATTGTTTTTTTTCGTGCATCATGCTCATTTTTTGTAGTAACTCTCCCCATTTTTTTATAGAGGGAGATAATCCCTCACTGTTTTAGAAAACACATCTGGAAACCTAGAAAAGTCCCTGTTAATGGACATTCACTATCATGACTTGTTTCCATGAATTCTGCAAAGATGCTGTGGTCTAATACTGACTAGCAAACAGTTCTCAGAATATTCTGATTCTGCAGGAATTTAGCAAAGTATTGGAGGCTCCATCTCTATGATATTTTGACACCTGTCAAAGAATGCACATGTCAGTGAAACCAGCAATTTTTTTCAAAGATCTTTCACTCCTCAAACAGTGGTTTTGCTGAATTTGAATGCTTAAAAAAATTATTTCACACTATCAATTTTATGACAAGAGCTAGATCCTACAGATGACTAGTTTTTATGCCTCTTATGCCTGTTAATGAAAAACCAAGAGTTTTACAAGATTGAAAGGTAGCAAAATAGAGTGGGAAGGACCTCAGTTTTATTCATTTATTTATTTATTTATTTATTATTTTATTATTTTGCTTATCCATTTAACTGTCAATGGACATTTGGGTTGTTTATACTCTTTGGTTATTGTGAGTAATGCTGCTATGGACATGAATGTACATGTAGTTGTCTGAGTTCCTGTTTTCAGTTCCTTTGGGTTTATACTCAGGAGTGAAACTGGTCAGTCATATGGCGAGTCTATGTTTAATTTTTGAAGAGCTGCCGAACTGTTTTCCACAGTGGCTGAACCATTTTGCATTCCCACCAGCAAAATTTGAGTGTTCCAATTTCTCCAAATCCTCACCAACACTTGTTATTTTCTGTATTTTTTGTTTTGTTTTGTTTTCTTTATTTGTTTGTTTAATGTAGTTATCTAATGAGTGTCAAGTACTGTCTCAGTGTGGGTTTTGTTTGTTTGTTTGTTTTGTTTTTTGCAGTACGCGGACCTCTCACTACTGTGGCCTCTCCCGTTGTGGAGCACAGGCTCCGGACGCACAATCTCAGCGGCCATGGCTCACGGGCCCAGCCGCTCCGCGGCATGTGGGATCTTCCCGGACTGGGGCACAAACCCGTGTCCCCTGCATCGGCAGGCGGACTCTCAACTACTGCGCCACCAGGGAAGCCCCTCAGTGTGGTTTTGATTTGCATTTCCCTAAGGACTAGTGAGGTTGAAATCTTTTTATGTGCTTATTGGCCATTTGTATGTCTTCTTTGGGAAAATGTCTGTTCAAGCCCTTTGTCCATTTTTTTTTTTAACATCTTTATTGGAGCATAATTGCTTTACAATGTTGTGCTAGTTTCTGCTGTATAACAAAGTGAATCAGCTATATGTATACATATATCTCCATATCCCCTCCCTCTTGTGTCTCCCTCCCACACTCCCTATCCACCCCCCACCAGGTGGTCACAAAGCACCGAGCTGATCTCCCTGTGCTATGCAGCTTCTTCCCACTAGCTATCGATTTTATGTTTGGTAATGTATATATGTCAGTGCTACTCTCTCACTTCGTCCCAGTTTACCCTTCCCTCTCCCTGTGTCCTCAAGTCCATTCTCTACGTCTGTGTCTTTACTCCTGTCCTGTCCTTAGGTTCATCAGAACCATTTTTTTTTTTTTAGATTCCATATATATGTGTTAGCACACGGTATTTGTTTTTCTCTTTCTGACTTACTTCACTGTATGACAGACTCTAGGTCCATCCACTTCACTACATATAACTCAGTTTTGTTTCTTTTTATGTCTGAGTATTATACCATTGTATATACATGCCACATCTTCTTTATCCATTCATCTGTCGATGGACACTTAGTTTGCTTCCATGTCCTGACTATTGTAAATAGAGGTACAGTGAACATTGTGGTACATGACTCTTTTTGAATTATGGTTTTCTCAGGGTATATGCCCAGTAGTGGGATTGCTATTCCCACTATAGCATGGTAGTTCTATTTTTAGTTTTTTAAGGAACCTCCATCCTGTTCTCCATAGTGGCTGTATCAATTTACATTCCCACCAACAGTGCAAGAGGATTCCCTTTTCTCCACACCCTCTCCAGCATTTATTGTTTCTAGATTTTTTGATGATGGCCATTCTGACCAGTGTGAGGTGATACCTCATCATAGTTTTGATTAGCATTTCTATAATTATTAGTGATGTTGAGCATCCTTTCATGTGTTTTTAGCAATCTGTATATCTTCTTTGGAGAAATGTCTATTTAGGTCTTCCACCCATTTTTGGATTGGGTTGTTTGTTTTTTTGATATTGAGCTGCATGAGCTGCTTGTATATTTTGGAGATTAATCCTCTGTCAGTTGCTTCATTTGCAAATATTTTCTCCCATTCTGAGGGTTGTCGTTTCACCTTGTTTATAGTTTCCTTTTCTGAATAAAAGCTTTTAAGTTTCATTAGGTCCCAATAGCCTGTTTTTATTTCCATTTCCCTAGGAGGTGAGGACCTCAGTTTTAAACATGTCCCAACTTCAAATTCCATTTCTGCACCATACTAGCCGTTTGGCCATGAGCAAATCATTTACCCTAAGCTTTAATTTCTGTCAAATGGGTTTCTTCAGCTTATACAACTTTTGTGAAGATCAAATATCAATTACTGTGTAGTGGAGTTAGTGCTGGCACTGATCCCGCCTCAGGAACCACTGTGTGAGGCCGTCTAGTTCTAATAGTGTCATATGTCTTTTCTTCCCAATGAGGTTTACATCTTCCCGGGAGCTGGTATCATGTCATCTTCCACCTGGGGTTCCATGGTCCCCAAATCAAAATTAGCATACATAACACGGAAGTTAAATATTTCCTGAATTTTACTAAGGCAATCCCATGAAGAAAAAGGACCCAGTGAGGGTGCATCAATGAGTTCTTGTCACTGTTATGCCACTAATTTTGAATGTGTTCATTTGTCACTGAAAGCCTATGTTTTCTGGTTTGTAAAACAATATTGGTCATTTAGCTAGAGGACCTGTAAGAATGTGTCTTAATACTAACTTTACATGAAGCCTGGTGAGTTTTCTTTGGGAATCTCCAACTAGCTCACTTCCTGTTGCAGAAGTAGAAAGATCTTGCTTCAAAGAAAGTATGTCTGTGAAGCTTCTGGTCCTCTACTTCTTACAGAGGATATCAGTATCTGGATGTGACAGTTCTTCATCCTTATTGACGAACACTAAAATCTACTTTTCTTGCCAGATTAAAGACAATTACCAATTTCCCCTCCTTTCCACTGCAGCTAAAGCCTTGCAGAGGGCAAGAGAGGAGCTTGCCTCTGATCCTGTGTGAATTCCCATATTAGCTCTCAGAAGAATAATTGAATACTGATCAGACCTTCTTTTCTGTTAAACTCAGAATCTTACTTGGTTTTGCTTATTTTAAGGTTGCAGTGTTCTGTCTTGGGAAGATGGCAAATGCTCAATACCAAATTCTCTGTTCTTTCCATGGCCATCTGTATTAAAATTCTAGCAAGTTCCTATTTCTCTGTCTGATCAGCTTTTCAGGTGTTCATCCTTTTCTACAATTTCTTATTGAAAAAGCTATCCCAATGTCCTTTCCACTGGATCCTGGTGCCATGATGTGGTAAACCCAGGAACAGGGGAACATATGTTGTATAAGGGATTTCTACAGGAACTAGATTTCTACCTATCTCAGATTTTTCTATTTCCCCGCCCATACCTCTGACGCTGGACTTATGCTGGAGTCACTATGTTCATCAGGGAAATGTTCTGAGATGTTCAGATACAAGGCTTGAAGATCAGTTATCCTGAATCAGAGTTTGATAAGGACAAACCTCTCATGCTCAGCCTTTATTCTTTCAATCAACAAATATTCATTGAATGGTTTAATACAATGTCTTAGGCCCTGTGAAAACACCTTTTTTTGCTATCTTTAATCTCTTGTACTTGCTTCATAGTATCTCGTGTTCCTCCTCTTCTTCCCTTCAGTTTCCCACTAAGGTAGTATCTTACCTTGGGGATTTCATCCTTGAAAAAAATTTTTTTTGATTCTAGGGTAGACATAAGAATGGATGTTCTATTCCAAAGTTTGATATGATAAGGACCGTTCATGATAAGAATGAACAAAGGGGCTGGACCTTCACATGAGGCCAGTCAGAAAGGGAGTGGGCAGGGATGAAATGACCCAGTTGCCTTGGCTGATGTAGAATTTCCTCATTGTCTACAGAGAATGCCCAAGGGCCAGGGTGATTGCTGGTCTCAAACCAGATAAACCAAATAAACCAAGACCTGGCACTCTCTGGCTCTGAAGTCCTCAATTACAAACAACTTAATGCCCACCCTCCAGCAAAGGGAAAGGAAAGTGCTCTTACCTGTCCCTGATGGGTTTCGCTTTGGTAAGAACACTAAACATGAGATCCACTCTCTTAACAGAGTTTTAAGTGTACAATACAGTATTGTTATGTACAGGCATGATGTGGTACAGAAGATCCCTGGAATTTACTAATTTTGCATAACTCAAGTTTTATACCCATTTATTCCCCCCATGCTCCTCATCCTAGAACTTGACCTCTCACCATCGTCCATCACTGCAATCTACTGAATCAGCATTTTGCCATAATTCTGCCTTATTTCAGGTTGGCCCTGATCATGTTGGAGTCCCAAGAGTTTCAAACTCTGCTTCATGAAAAATTTGGAGATATTGAGGAAAATGAACAGATTTTCATGGTAATAAGAGTTGATGTCCTTCAGAATGTGAACAAATGCTGTGGTTGCCCAGATGAGCTCCCAAATGTTTCTTACGACCTGGGAAATATGTCCTCTTATGCACCAAAACCAAAGAGGAAAAACAGAAATCAACTGGCAAACCAAGATGCCCCTAAGCTCCCGTGGTGAACGTGGCAGGAGTGTGTCTCCCCATTCTGTTCTGTTGGGAGGAGGTCGTGCTACTGTCTCCTGCCTCCAAGCCTCTTTCTCCGCAGATGGACAAGCTCTATCTCTCGAACAGAGCAAGTGGCAGAGGGCAGGCTGTGCTGGCCTCCTCTGCAACCCGTTATGACATCTTGACCACAGGCTGGCTGGACTCCCCAGACTGTCACCAAATATGTCACATATGCTTCTCAGGCTCAAGAATTTAATTTTCTTTACATAGAATAAAGAGTTGGATTTCTCTCCCCACCTCCTGTTTTCCTTTTTTTAGCATAACTCTTTATTTAAGAAAAGGAGGTCTAACAGGGAATGTCAATATATAAAAAAGATCAGAGTGGGACCTTTGGATGAGATAGCGGGGTGGGTGGGCGGGTGGGTGTTGGAGGCGGGTTGGAGCATATCTGCTTACATTTCTCTAGTTATCCCACTCTTTCAAAGAATTCCAGTTAGCTCCCTGGAATTCAGTTTGGCAAACACAAAAACTTTGGGCTAGATCATCTCTTACGTGCCTCCATTTCAAGCTCCGTGAAGGCAAGGCTCTGCCTGGGTCATTCCTGAATCCCCAAGGCCTAGCATGATTCTGGCATATAGTAAGCACGTGTGCATGCACACACACACGCAGACACACACACACAAACTATATGTGTGTGTGTGTATATATATATATATATATATATATATATATATATATATATATAATGAATGGGTAAATACAAGATTTTTCAGATGTCATGAGATGTATCCATTTCAGAGTCTAGCTCCTTGTGACTGATAGAGCTGGGTTTTCAGTGTTAACCTCCCCTTCTCACCACCTACCCTCTACCCCTCTCTCCACTTTTCTCTGCACAACTTAAAAACTCAGCTCGTAGCTTTCCTAAGATTGCATCTAAAACACCGAATGTGAATGTCTCCCACACGGGGAGACGGCTTGTTTACACAGGAAGAACTGCTTCAGCACACTGTCCTCCTTGACAGCAAAACTGGGAGAAAATGCTGAGTCGTCAGATTCCTTGCCTTTGCGTTAAAAAGGAATTTAAAACCGATTTCAGTCCTTTCTTGGGCCTCATGTAAAAATAAAGCTTTTCTCTCCAAGCTTGGGACTAAGTAAAAGAAAAAAATGTAACCCTGATTTATACTTTCCCTGAGCTCCCAAATAAGTCCAGGTAATTTTGAAACGTATTTTTACCCATTTCCTTAAATCGGGGCCAGAGATGAGTAGATATTCATGTGCCAGTTTGAAACTGCTGTGACTTCTCCTCATGATTCCCTTTCCCTCCCCTCCCCCGAAGAGGGGCTGATCCAAAGTGTGGATGCCGCCAAGGAAGATAGGGCTGAAGGCCCCGCCCATATCCTGGGGCGAGCCATCAGGTGGCAGATTCACCAAGGAGCCTGCCCACTGCTTAACTTCATTACTCTGTATCATTATATCTGCTTCTTTAACTTTTTTTTCTTTATTTAATCTCCTAATACTATTTTTATTGGCCTGTCAGAATGTGGGGAAGAGCAGAGGGGAATTCATTTCATGTGTTATGGAACATTATTAGGGTAAAATATTTGAACAAGTCTATACCTTCCTCCTTTGAAAAATAAGATACAAAACCAGTTAAAGTGAAGTGATTACTGAAATGCATCCAATTAGTTATTAACTTACACACATCAACCCAAGATGGCAGCTTTCACAGCAAAAACCCTGTCTGGTGTTGATACATAAGATAATCGATATCACGGAGGCCTCTGCTTCTCAGGCAATTGCTTAAGAAAGCACCTTCACAGCTCAGAGCCTTCTCTCCCTTTGGGTTGGGGTAACTTTTCATCACCCTGACAAGATCTGTCACATATTATCAGACAATTGATCACCGAGTCCTGGCAAGTCTTAATCCACCGTTTGATCACACATCAAGAAAAATGGCTTTTTATGTCTTACATCCTGGTCATGAGAAAGAGGAAGAAAGCAGAGACATAGGCTTCCGGCTCCAGCTCATTATTTTTTTGCAAATGATAGATGAGTTCACTGGCAATTTAACTTTAAAATGATCTTTTCCCCCTTCTCAAATAAGCAAAGAGAAGGAGATTTGCAGTACAAGCTGAGTGGAAGAGAAATCTGCCTGCTGTTCCTTTCGCATCTCTGCAATAGGCACCCGTGTGTGGAGAGAGGCACGGAGGGTTAGTAAACATGTGTTTACTTAGTGTTACTGCATCTACTTCTAAATAATAGGATTTAAAGTGGACACACACAGGGAGACTAACTTTCACTCTCCAGGACACAGCTATAATCATTTTACATGTTTCTTTTAGAGCACTTATGTTTTATATAAAGTAATTTGAAATGACTTCTAGTTTACAAAAAAAAAGAATGTGAGTATTAGATAATGACACAGGAAAACCAATTCTAAAAAAATCATTCCCCTACCATGAATCCAGTTATGTTATTGTCAAAATCCTGATCTTATGTATACAGCAATGCTTCTGAGTGAAAGTTCATGTGTCTCATGCACCGTGAGGCCAAACAATACCAAAACGTCCGAGTTTGGAACAGAGAAAGGTTTATTGCAGGCGCATGCAAGGAGAACAGGTGGCTTGTGCCCAAAAAACCCCAAACTCCCTGAAGGGTTTCAGTAAAGCATTTTTAAAGGTAAGGTAAGGGAGGGGCATGGTTGGTTACTGCAGACTTCTTGGTGTCAGAATCCTTTGTTTTTGCAGCTGTCCACTTAGGTCAGGTCAAGATGTTCCTGTAAACCTCCAACAAGACAAATGTTATCCTCTGTTCTACAACTTTTTATCTCTACGTGAAGGAAAATGTGCTATACCCTTAAAGGTCAGAGCCTTTAGAATGCACTATCCTGTGTGTTTCAGGCTATAGGCAACATTCTTAACTCGAAGCAAAAGCAGTACAATACAAAGGTTAAAGTAAAAGAAGCAGATCTAATATGGAGTCAGATTTGTTCGGTCCTATTACAGCAATATACATTAGCTTCCTCAGAATGGGGCAAACCTAGCAATGTACAAATTAGTCCTGTTTCTAATAGTTGATTGCTACTTAATATGAAAAATAAAAACTATCTGCAATTACCAAGAAAAGAGTAGCTAAAACCTCAAAATTTTTGAGGGATTCTACTTAAGTTATCAATACACACACACAAATACCCTGGTGATTTCTAAATAGTATTTCCAAAGTTCACAGCGTTCAAAGATTCCAATTCTGTTCTTTGAGGCCAGGAAGGAAAACTCCCCAATTCCCACCTCTCCCCCACTAAAAACTTCTTGGAAATCCTTCCTGATGTACATCCACTGCAATTTGAAGGCACAAAGACCACAGATTCAGTCTTTGTGCTTAAGTAAAAGATGCTCAGAGATATGTAATTATGTTGTCCTTTTCCTAGTCATGGTAACTGAATGAGATAACAGTTTTTCCAAATCCTAGCCACAAAAATTGTACAGTCAAGCAGTATGTGGCTGGCCTGCAGCTTTTGTCAATAAACTGAAAACACTTGAAGCCCAGAGACTGTACTCCAACCTCTAGCACAGTCTGTGCTAGGCACCAAAAGGGGGCTCCAAACACTATTTGTTCTGGTGAAATGCAAAGAAGGTCTGTATCCTGGTTAAAAGTATGGTATCAATGTCAGTTTTCTGGTTTTGCTCATCATACTCATGTAAGATGTTATTTTGGGGGAAAAGTGGAGAAAGGATACATGGGAACTCTCTTTTCTCTTTTGGCAACTTCTAAAATTATTTCAAAAAAGAGTTTTAAAAAATATTTATTGAAAAAAGAATGAATCTCTAAATCCTTTAAGCTAGCTGAACATGCTACCCATTTGAGGCACTGATGCCTCCGGACTACTCTCAGTAATCTCCTGTATGATTTTTTTCTTGGTTTTATTGCACCTCTTTACCACTAGATCCCTTTGCCTTGAGCCCAGATTCTGGTTCTGCCTCTGGTCCTCAGCCAAAGATATTTGATCTTTTCCAAAGTTTGGCTATTAGCCCTACATGAGGACTTCTGGCTCACATTTACCTCCTGGATTTATCTCTTTCCACCACCACTGTGTCTCTTTCCTTGACCTTCTAAGCACCCAGTTTCCCTTTTGCCCAGCTAGTGTGTGTGTGTGTGTGTGTGTGTGTGTGTGCGTATTGGTGGGGAATGTGCAGAGTGGAAAGGATGAGGGGTAAGGCTGAGATTTAGTCTGTGGTAACCTGCATCTCAGAAATAGATTTCTTTTTATAAAGAACAATTTCTTGCTGGGGAGAGACTCTACTTAGTTCATCAGATCCATCAAGTAGACATCTTCTGCTTCACTATATATTTTGTGAAAATACTAGGAGAGCATTCAAAGGTTAGCTGACTCCATATCTGTTCTCACTGCTGAGGGTCAAAAGCACGATCCTTGTCATCATAAATGACAGAGAGAATGGACTTAGACTGCATCCTGAGGCCAAACAGCATGTTCCGTGCGTTTACCTCAAACCTGACTTACCACTGGGGAATCATTTGGGACCTTCAATGTCTTCTCCACCATGCTATCCATACAAGAGACATGCAAATATGATGGTTAACAACACAGGCACTGGGGCCATATTGTTTTGAATCCAGCTCTGTTTACTGGCCATGTGACTAAACAACTTCCTTAATCTCTCTGTACCTTAGTTTTGCCATCTGTAAAATGAGGATGACAACTGTGCCTAACTCACAGGGATCTTGTGAGAATTATGAGCGTTAGTACCTCGAGAAGCCATAGGCTTACCCATAGTTGGCACTCAGTGAATGTAGTTACTTTTTTCTAATGCATATTCCACTTCTTTTCCTTGGATACCCCTCTACTGCCCCCTGAAATTTCAGTACGGTGATTTATGCTTACAAGTAAGAATTAAAAACAAAATTTTGTTTTGAACATTTCACTAAATTTCTGGATATAGTAGAAGATAATCCATAGAATCTCAGAAATATGTTGGAAATGAATGAGTATCAAAGAAGAAACTTGATACAGAGTCACTCAAATTTCTAAATCTACTGATCAAACCACTGTTTGGATGAAAGCTGTAGTGGAGATGCTGGTGAGCTTTGTGGAGACATGGCCATAAACCTGGAACTTCTTGGGCTGGCTTTCTTCTTGTAACTTACAGTGCCCGGACATGCCAGAGGCTGGGTTGGATTTGGATTAGACTAGACGTCACACTGCTGGGAAAGATAGGCTTGAAGTATGGAGGAATGCTTCCTTTTTTTTTTTTTTTAAAGTAGCAAACACAAACTGATCATCGACACTGGTTGGCCCCAGCTCCCACGTGTTACATGTGGTGTTTAGAGCCATAAAACACTACGATGTAGCCACATCTATGGAGTGGAATTGTGTTTTCAAAAGTCCCTCAGTTTTCCCAATATTTTCAGGGGTGTGTGCTATCTCACCCCTTGAACTGATAGCATCCCAGTCCCAGGCAAATGGCGTCCAATCCATCCCACCCTTTCCAATCACCCATACAAAGCAATGAAAACTTGTTGCCTGGGTCCTCTCTCATTAGCTCTGAGGATGCAGATTAAAAATCATTCTTTGGTAGCATTTATTAAGTTTGTACGATCTGCTTTCCAAGAAGCATTTAGAACAAACAATGAGTTGTGGCTAAAACAAATGTGAGCGAGCAATAGACTCAAATTAAAAGAGATAAAATTAAATTTTCATGTATCATAAATGAAATATCCATTAGGGACTTCTCAGATGAACTTCAGGTTCAGCAAATTCTGTATTCAGACTTCCAACCTGAAAGATATGGATGCTGGGCTAGATGACATGCATTTCAGGGACAGCAGAGGCAAAAGCCCAGCCAGCCACAGTAAACAAATGTAACTAGTTTTGGAGAGATGCTATTGACAGTAAAATTCTAATTTTGCTCCAGCTCCCAGAACAGATGTACCTCCAAGTCCATAGACTCTGCAATACTTAACTGCAGCTACTCAGCTGTGACCTTCAGCCCCAGGCTCACTGCAATAAAATTTTCATGCAACCATATGGAAGAATATTTTAATAGAGATTTACTGTCAGTAACTGTCCCAAAGGAGCAAATAAGGAAGCTGTAACATATTGCGTACAGTAAATCAAGGGGACTTCAATGGAAAAACGAAACCTCCCGGAGGCAAGCATCTTTAAAATTACAGGCAACACTTTGTACAAATATGTGTACAAAGGACTAGATATGCACTCAGTTAAGTAGCTCAAAATGGTTTCGATTTGCAGATATATTTATTTAGAATTTACTTATTGGATTTTATAAGTGGCAAGCACTTACCTGTCAGGCCTGAATGCCTATGTATCTCCCTTCCCTGGGGCAAAACGGAAGTGAGGGAGGGGTGACTTTAACTGAAAATCTCACCCAACCAGAGAATGTGGCAGGCAGCATAAATTGCACCCTCTCTATAGCCAGGCTTACTTCAATTTAAGGTGAGGTATTAACCACAGGGACAAAATATTCCTTTAGCCAGTATATAAAGAGTCCTGGATGAGTTAAACGGTTAAAAATTCAGCTTAAAGGATAATTGGGGAGACATGGTAATTAAAACTCCCAGTGGAGCAGAAGGCATTCAGAGGTCCTTCATGAATGCTTGATTATGTTTTACTCAACATTTTTGTGTGTAAAACTGTCTCCTTTTTGTGAAGCTGTAAAATGCAATTTTTATCTAAATGGGTCTTGGGCTGGTTGGAATCAGTAAACCAGATCTTATGTTCATCTTCTGACCCCATGTTTACTTGGGGACATGAGTTGGTGGCACAGGACCATGGGTGAGCTAAGAAAGAGGGCCTGAGCGTATCACCTACACAACTCCACACTTCAGCTCTCTTAGTCGCTACACAGCTCCCTTGCTCAGCTTCAGCCCTTGCTGTTAAGAGCATTTCAGCTGCAGACATTTGTTTCCTGAGGGCGAGCAAGCAGCCATCTCTCCCCCTCTACTCAACTGATGGAAACTCTAATGTGAGGGGCAGTAATTCAGAGATAAAGAGACTGAACACTGCCCATGACAGTTCATATTTTACGGTGGAGAGAAGGCCTAAAACCTAAAAAACTCATGTGTAGGAGGCATAGCACGCATGCCTCATCCATGGCACATAATGAAGGAAGACGTCTTGACATCAAACCAAAAATCAAAATATCCAAGTGACCATGAATAGGGGAATTGGGTGATAAATCTTTATGCTTTGCCAAATGCCAGTGGGTTGTCACATTGGACAAAGAGTGATAACAATAGAAGAAATAGCATATCTGTTAAATGGGTCTTAGGCATTCTATTCTTCTGTTGAAGTGGTCCCAATTACTGCAAAACACAGGTAACATGCAAACACAAAACAGGTTACACACACACAGGTTAGGTTACATGCTAAAAGTGGATTATCTTGACTAATCAGAACCTGGCGGGAAATTATAATACAATAAGAAAAACGCTTGGAAGTTAGTTCATGCAGTTAGATTAATATGTAAATCATGTTACATGGTCAACGACTAGTTCGTTATTCACCAAGTTTTCCCAACATCTCAATGAATGTACTTTTTTCACAGTGAGATATTATATTCCCTGAACCCTTTAACTGTGCTGTATTTCACACTGAAGATGACGTTGAAACTAGAAATGCCACTCAAAAAAAATGTTAGTTTGGGGACATAATGTATGCATGATATGTGTAGTTTGTTCCTTTGAGAGAAAGGCTGCTTGGGATAAATCTCCAGAGTCCTTGCATCATTTGGCTGTGACCATGTTTAGAACCATTCTTTTTGTCTTTATAAGGAATAGAATGGGCATGTAAAGACAATTCTCGTCTGTGTTTAATTTCGTGAATTTACCAAGAAGGGTGAGTCATGTCTTACATTTTTGATCCCATCTCTAAAACAAGTGATGTCAGAATGCTTACTCATTGAAGGCATTTCCCCTCCATCTCCTGGAAGGTTCGATGACCTTGGCTAGCTCTGTACCCAGAGCTTTTGATAATTCTGGGCAGTATGGCTTGCCTCTCCACTCTTCAAGCCACTCTGTCCTGGCAGGTTTGTTTCCTTTCTGTCCTCCACAGGTTCTATATTCAATTTCTCACACCCCGGAGTCATGTGACTCCAGAATATAATTGTTTTCCTTCCTTTAAACCTCTCCAGACCTCAGCCGTCTTTCAAGACTCAGTTCAGAACTCCAGGTACCCCAACTATCCTATTGAAGCATTCTAGACCCATCACTAAATGCTAAAGGCCAAGTCATTTTCCACTGAGCTGCTTATACATTCTGAGAACATTAATAGCTGTTTAATAAATACCCATTAATAATTGATTTTTTGATCTTTGACCTTCTTCCCTTTCTTTTCACCACTTTGCCACGTACTTCAGACTTGGACTTCCCTAGAGAATGTGAAAGAATGTGTTCTGAAGAAATTTTTATTCTTATTCCTCCCACTGGGAGCACGCTGGAAAGTAGTCATTACTTAATGTAATTTTCCACCTGTAGACATCATTTTACACGTTACAAATAATGTGAGCAAAATGTAACAACATACCTACCCAACCAACAAAATCTCCTGAATTAAAAGCAATATACAACTGGAATGAGTAATATAATTTGCTAATTACAAAAATATTCATGATAGAGAGTAAACTCCTCATAGCTGGAAGTTATCAAACAGAGACTAACTCAAGAATCTGGGAGAAAGGACTTTTATAAAGGATAGGAGGTTGGGTTCAATAATTCTGGGGCCTCTTCCAAATCTGAGATTCTGTGATAACTGTCTGAATTAAACCAATTAAAAATTGATTTGAGTAGTCCTGTGAGGTGAGTTTTTAATATTCCAAATATTTAAAATTACAGTCAGAGTTAGGAGATTAATTTGTAAGAAATCTGAAAATAACTGGTCATTAATGGATTGACTGACTAAAGTCAAAAGGATGGTTTTACAGAGTGGTTTGAGTATCAGGAAATAGCCACAGAGCACTTTGAAATCAATCCTATTCTTAGAACACGCATCTACAATTTAATTAATCTGTACACCTAAATGGGATGGCCACTGTGCACATTTTAATAAACAAATATTTATGTGCCCATCAGTCTTGTCGTTTTTCATGTTTGTGATTTGTTAACCTTGGGTACATAAAGAGAAGCAGTGGAATGTATTGCCCTCTTGGGAGTCCCAGGGAGCTGTGCCACTGCTGCAGATCCCTGCCAAGGTCAGAAACTAGGCCGTGTCTTTGCGTGGTCCTACTTCCAGACATACAGAACTCATTATTTTGCAAGTAGGCACTAACGCAGACATACCAGCCACAGTGAATAGAGTGAGGTGTTTTTTTCTTTATGAATGTCTTCTAAGCAAGCATATTTGTTGTTTATACGTAAATAGGTGCTTTGAAACTGTTTGAAAAGAGTTTATTCACTAAGGTAAATGCTGGTTTTGAAATTATTTTTGCTCTTCTAATTGGGGAAGCAAATTTTTTTCACCCTAGGGGGGAAAAAGAAACACTTCTACCTTACCTGGAAACACACACAATGTTTGAATCATCAGTGGCTGAATCAAAACTTTGTTATATGTTAAGAAATGTTATAAACCCAGGAATATGTTGACTGGGTTTTGCTAAAAATTAGTCTGATTCCTACAGACTGATTCACATGCATCTACTTAGGTAATTAGTTAGTCTAAAATTTACTGACCGACAGTTCAACAATGAGTTTTTTAATAAACTTGTTGGATATTTTTACCCCATCTTCTTTTAGCCAGGATCATATCGACACATCCCAAGATGCAGCAGAGAGCAGAGAACTGGATGGTAGGCAAGAGATGGGGGTTCTGAGACTTGGATTTGGATTTCTGTTTGGATGTTTAAGAAGTGACCACATCAAGAACTGCAAGCTAGCCTATCCCGTTGGCCTATGGCAAGAGTGACCCCACCCATAACTATGAAAAAAACCTTGGCCTCTCTTGAAGTGAGATATTGGATCAGTCCAACATTGTTATTCTTATTCATATCCTTGATGCGATTATAAATCTTTAATATAATTATGTAAGCTAAAGTCATTCATTCATAACTCCCTTGTGCGGGGGAAGCAGACAGTAAAAAACAGGAAATAGTTGATCTGTAGAATGGTTTTAGATTCTCTCCATACCCTCTCAGAGTTAGTGGCTGACTCTTGTTCAGCATGACAGAACATCCTTCTAGAGGCTGGGAAGAAGCTCTGAGATAAATTCACTTGGTCATGATGAGGTAGGAGACGTCCTATCACATTTCGCAGTGAAACTGATCTTCAACAAGACCCCCTCCACCACTCCCCACCTCTACCATTTCACAACTTGTATTCCCAGAACATGAGTATCAAGATTTCATTTGCTTTGGCGCCCTTCCAGAAATTAACAGTGTTAAGAAGAACCATTCTATTAAGTCAGGATGGTGTCCAATAAAAGCAATGAATGGTTGGAAAATGGTCCTTTTTAATGTTATTCAGTAAAACCATCGTGAATGTTCTTAATTATGCAATTCCATCCTTCCTGTGTAATTGGCTCATTTGATTTTTTTCTCTCATGGTATAGAATAAACCGAATGCGGGGTCAGAGCCTTTCAATATTGTTACATTTGACTAATATTTGAAGATGAAGAGGCAAAATATGTAAGAGTGTAGAATGATTTGGGCTCCTCTAGTCAAGCAAAGAGACTAAAGTCTTATAGGACTGGGAAGAATGAAAAAATAATTGTACCCTTCAGAGCAGCCATACTCTGCAAAGATAGAGCACTCTATTTTTTTAACTTCATTTTATTTTATTTTTTGATTGAAGTATAGCTGATTTACACTATTGTGTTAGTTTCAGGTGTACAGCAAAGTGATTTGGTTATACATATATATATCTGTATTCTTTTTTTTATTCTTTTCTATTATAGTTTGTTACAAGATAGTGACAATAGTTCCCTGTGCTATACAGTAGGTCCTTGTTTTTTTCATCTATTTTTTATACAGTAGTGTGTATCTGTTAATTCCATACTCCTAATTTATCCCTCTCCTCCCTTCCCCTTTGGTAACCATACATTTGTTTTCTATGTCTGTGAGTCTGTTTCTGTTTTGTAAATAAGTTCATTTGTACTATATTTTAATATTCCATATACAAGTGATAGCCTATGATGTTTGTCTTTCTCTTTATGACTCACTTCACTTAGTATGATAATCTCTAGAATAGATCCACATAGAATAGAAAACAGCCAAACTTGGTTTATAAGAACAGAACACTCCATTTTTAAAAAGTTTATTCCTTTGGTTTTGAATAGTTACTATAACCACATGATTCAAAATTCAAGTGGTACAAAAGGGTATACAGTGGAAAATCTCCCTCCTTCCTGGCAAACAAAGCAACTAATGTTATCAGGTGTGCATGGTGCTCTCAGAGATATTTTATGCCTATTCAAGCAAATATGTGCACTTCATCTGTTTTTCTATTTGCATGCATGACAGCATTCTCTACTAGGAGCTTATATTTGAACATTCCATTCAGATACTGGGGACACAGGTGAGCAAAACCAAGCCCTGTTGGGAAGTTTACATTTCCGTGATGGGAAGAAGGCAAAAAGCAAAAAGTGAACAAGATCGTTTCAGATTATGAGTGCTTGATCTGATTCCCCCACAAAACACATACGTGGAGAGGTGGGAGTTGGCACACAATTCACAAACATACTGACCCTTCACTGTAATTTGGTGACCCCAAATTTCAAACGCATGTTCATCACTGCCTGATGATGCTTGAAACCCTCATTTTTCATAGCAAAAGCTATAGATAGGAGAGACCCTAAGAGATTCACTCCCAGATGTGATATTTCATGGAATGTCTACCAAGAGGCTGGAACCATGAAGCTGACAGCTGCTTCTCATCTGTACTCACTGTTCTGATCATATTTTAGTCATTCCACAAAACCAGCAAATTGGATATGGAGAATTAGACTGTTCTCTTGTTGTGGTCAGCATGCCAAGAAAATTGGAACGGTACGGAGAGGACAGATAAGAATTCCCAAGGACACTTGGGATGACAGTAAGAGCAGTAGAAATTCACTGACCAATGATTTAAACTGGATATCGGGATTAAAAAATTAAAAATCTGTCCACATTTAGATCTTTTCAATACTCCTAACTTTTGTCATCAACTATCTTGGATACTAAATATAACTGGTTACTGGATTCACTTTTTCAATTTTCTGCCAGATGTGTGGTATAATGTAGAACTCTCCCAAGATAGCTACTTGTAATTTTCCTACAGGTGTGCAAAATTATCTATTTCTAGTTCTCTAAAATAACTGAGGAGTTTTCTGGTTAGTTTAGTTATGTTGGTTACTTCTAAGAGTGACAGAATACCAACTGAGGTTTGGATTTATGCCAAAGGCTGAAACTCTCCTAAAAGTAATTCATGATTTGATGGCACAGAAATTACTTTAGCTCTCTATTGAAATTCTCTCCTCATTTTATGGGCAGCAGTTATGATCAGATTGTAAAAAAGATGAAAAGGGGGAAGGAGATTGGGTAAATTTTGAAGCATCTTCTTCTTCTTCTTCCCACCACACAGCATGTGCAGGAGATTGCCTTTTTTTTTTTTTTTTAAAGAAGATGTTGGGGGTAGGAGTTTATTAATTAATTTATTTATTTTTGCTGTGTTGGGTCTTTGTTTCTGTGTGAGGGCTTTCTCTAGTTGTGGCAAGCGGGGCCCACTCTTCATCGCGGTGCACGAGCCTCTCACTATCGTGGCCTCTCTTGTTGCGGAGCACAGGTTCCAGACGCGCAGGCTCAGTAGTTGTGGCTCACGGGCCTAGTTGCTCCGCGGCATGTGGGATCCTCCCAGATCAGGGCTCGAACCCATGTCCCCTGCATTAGCAGGCAGATTCTCAACCACTGTGCCACCAGGGAAGCCCAAGATTGCCTTTTTTTATGGATCCTCACAGCAACTTATACATTTGTGTTTCTCATAATAGAGGAATGGAAGAAAGAGTCCCTTCTCTCCCCCCATGTTGCAGTCCCTTTGGGCTGCCATAATGAAATACCACAAACTGAATAGCTTATAAACCAAAGAAATTTATTTCTCATAGTTCCGGAGGCTGAGAAGTACAAGATCATGATGCCAACAGATTGGGTGTCTATTGAGGGCCCACTTTCTGTTTCATAAATGGCACCTTCTTGTGTCTTCACTTGATTGGAAGGGGCTAGAGAACTCTCTGGAGCCTCTTTTATAAGACACTAATCTTGTTCATGAGGGTGGAGCCCTCATGGCGTAAGCACCTCCCAAGGCCCCACCTCCTAATACCATCATCTTTGGGGGACACAAACATTCAAACTATAGAATCCTACCATGCCGATCAATTATTTACACTTTCCAGTTGTTTAACTTTCAGAAATGTGGGGTTTCTCACCTTTAGTTATTCTCTTCTGGAATAATACTACTTCCAAACCATATTCCAAGTCACTGATTCCAAATGATATTGTTATTAGACGTTTCTCAATTGACTTCACCTCAAATGTGGGCCCTTTCAGATAAAGAGCAAGTGGGCTTTTATTTCATATCATTTTTACATCTATTATTAGATCCCATCTTCAGAAATCTATAAGGAGAAGGGCAACTCCAACAATTGTATAGATGGAGCAATGGAGACACCAATACATTAGATGTTCCATCCAAGCTGCCCAGAGTTGGAGGAATGAAAACCACCCTGTAGTCCCTGCCATTAACTTCTGAGTTCCTTCCACAGGATCACATGGTCTTCTGGGGGCTGCGCTGGGAACGTGAACTCCTTAATAACTTGAAATTCCCCGATAGTGGGGTGAAATTCCTGCAGATTCCATCTGATGCCAGAATCCCAATTCTTTGTAAAAGAGCAATGAGTGAGGGAAATTTTGAGGGTTAGTCCCTTCCCTCTTTTCATGGCTGCTATTTCTCCTGAGAAGAGGATCTCTCCTGGGACGCTCTTCCTCCATCAGGGCTTGGGATGGTGGGTGGGAAGCCATTGAGAGCGGCACCGGAGCTGACTTTGTATTTGTGTCTCTCTGTGGGGTGAACTGGGTTACTGGCATCTGTGGACATGTTCTGTTCCCCCAGTGCAACAACAGCAGGTTCTTCTCCCTGTCCCCACTCAGTGGAGCTGGCCTGAGACCAATCCAAAATTAAACGTTTGCCAAACATGCACAGCTGTAATCGGCCTGCTACTGGTTTCCTGCATAGCATGCCACCTGCTAGCTCCCTTTCCAGAGAAAGAGAGCTGGGAGAGGAGCTAACTGAGGACAAAGTTCAGGCAATGATATGGGATCTCTTTCCATCTCTGCCTTCTGCCAAATTCTCGGGTTCACCCCCCAAGAGCACTGCAAATTTGCTTATGGTTTAGATAACAGTTGGAGCAGAGACACTGCTTTCAGTTTACCAAATGGCAGAAAACAACAAATTGGTTTCTTCTCAAAGGTTATTTTTATTTATTTATTTATTTTTGGCTTGCGGGAGGGAGTTGTTTACAGAAGACAGGGTCAAACCATCCCTGTTATGACAGTTATCTAGGTGAGGGAGGAACAGACCTGCTGTCATTCAGGATGATGAGAAATAAACCATCCCACAGTTTTACTGCCTGGGGGTAGAGAAAGGAAAGACTGAATGTGGTTGAAGTTTGACAAAATGCAGAAATCTAGAGAAACTTCTGGAAAGTTTTCTTACAGCGTTACCAGTATTTTTACACTTGCCTGAGGTCATTTCCTCTTATCTTATAATCCATTGTTTTCTTAGAGAAATTTCATAAGAGAAAGTTTTTTATAATGGCCCAAGTGGAGCTAGTGTGATAAAAACAATAAAAATTCTTGTTTGAAAGTGATTCTTTCTCTCATTCCAGGACAACCAGGGGAATAGCATAACACAATGTGCAGCAGCCCAGAGCTTATGATGGCCAAGGGAGAGTAAAATTGGAAGGTCCAGAGGTTCAAAAGCATCACACCTGGTTTTAAACCCACAAGACTTGCTTCAATGGGGTTCTGGAGTAGAATCTCCATCTAGTTGTAGGAGCCCTTTCGCTTCCTGCCATCCAGCATGTGTTTACATTTTCTTGACGCTTACAACATCTATTCCACTTTCTTCTGTCTTCAGATGCTGCACTGTTTTCTTCACTATTCTCTCCTGGTTCTAGATTGTCCATGGTTTGCTTTGTTCAATAGATGATTATTTTTGGTGGGGGAAAATGGGAAAAAGCCAAGAGGAAGACTGAGAGATAAAAATCTGGGCAGAAAGATGGATTTTTATTTATAATTCCTAATATTTGATGACATGAAAGAATAAAGACTATTCTCAGAATTCCAAAATGTTTACCATTTGAAGGCAACCCTTCTAGACAGACAGTAAGGGCTCAATCTTTTTCAGCTCTGTGCATGTGGGGAGCAGAATGCATTAGTAGAAACTGACAATCCTGTATAGTTCCCTGGCCAAGCTCACTGCTACACCGAGTCCTTCATGTTTGGAGGAATCTCCTTATAAATTGACAGCCACTGTTAGCTAAATGATTAAAAGGAGAGGAGAACTCTCTAGTTTCCTTGAGTCAGCTGGATATACTGTAGCAGAAGGGTGAAGTTGCCTTCCAGAATGCACACCATACTAGTGAGACTTTCTCTCTAAAACACAGCTTAAGACCCTCCTAGAGCTCTGGTTCTTAATCCCCTTATTTAACCTGCAGGTGCTCTTTTGACTCTAACTTATCCTCCCAGGCTTATTTTTGACTGAAGTTTCCAAATAGTCCCCATTCACAAGAGATGACTTGTCATCTCTAAAACATATCCTGGGTTCACTTGCCCAAATGTCTCTGCCTTTCACTTCCCTTCTGCTGGGTGTGCTATTCTCCAACCGCCCCCTTTGCTAGTAAAATTCTGATCCACTGCTGAGATGAAATGTTATCTTTTCTTTTTAATTCAGATATAATTGACACATAACACTATTAGTTTTAGGTGTACAACATAATGATTTGATGTATGTATATATACTGCAAATCTTTAACTTGTGAAACAATCTGCAATCCTTCCAGATGGACATAAGCCCTTGTTTTTGTGCCACTAAGCCTTTCATGGTGTTTATGCTCTCCTGGAATGTTAGGCTACAGCTAGTGATGTGCATGGTTATCTTCTCTTGCTAAGCAGATTGCTCCCCCAAGAGAAGCTTCCACAGTAACTTTACTCACCCTTATATCTTCCACTCTTCCTACTACTGAGCCTGGCACACTCCATGCATGTTTGTTAAATTAAATTGAAAATGATAAAAAAATATTATTAATGATTGTGTATGTATATTAAAAGAGCATAATACAGAAATATACTAAAAAGAGAATGGGAAGATTAAAAACAGTGAGGCCCTTGGAAGACTCAAGAGACACAGAAAGTGACTGTCTCAAGAGAGAGGAACAAAAAAGGAGAAAGAAAGGAAGAAAATGATGACCTTTTGAAAAAGTAAAGTGAGCGTCTCTCTAGCCTTTCAATAGGCTTGGCAATGGCTTTTTAAAGGAGAATTTGGGGCTGGACTCTAGGTGAGAAGGACTCACACCCTCCTCTATGGTAACAGGATGGTCCATAGACCAGAGGAACACCCAGGCTACCATCTGGTGATGGTAGAGTTGCCAACCACAGACAGGACTGAAGAGACCACCATTAGTGGGTTTCTCATGGAAGGAAATGGCAAAGCATGGGTTGAAGTGGGAAGAAGAACACGCCAGGATTTTCATGTACATTAAGTAAATGATTTTACAGACTGAGGTAGGTCAGGAAGGTTCAAGATTTGTATATATACTATACATAAATATTCATGGTGCCACAAAGGCACTGGGGTAGAAACAGTGAAAAAGGTGGACAAAATTTCTTAGTCCCTCCTCCATGGAACTCTGTTGGGTCCATTTGCCATCAAGTATTTTCTGTTAATCAAACTTCCTAGTACAGGTTTATGGTAAGAGAACCATATTTCAGCTATTCCCAAGACTGCCAGGAAAGAAAATATGCCACCAACCAGAATTCTATAAAATTAAATTAATCACCTGGGAAAATTAATGAAACTTTGCTTGAATGAATATAAAAAATATCTATGAATTCCACCTCATTCTTTGAAAATTAGGTCTATATTTTTACATCTTTTGGAACACAGTTGGGATTGGGAATAAGTGGGTTCAACCATCAAGGTTAAGTGGTTTCAAAAGTCTCCAACCAAGGGATTGAGGTGGGACACCAGTGCTTTTAGTCTGGGTAGAATCTGTCTTGAGCCTGAGGAAGGAATTCAAGCCTGTTTTCCTGTCTGTTTTCCACACTGTGATTTATTACTTCATCTAACAGAGACCCCAGTCAGTACCTGGCCTATACTAGGTACACAATAAATATTGGCTGTAGTCATGAATAAGTGGCAGCCGTTTAATTGAAAAGCAGAAATGTGAAGTGTATAAATGTCCACAGTTGTTGGGCACGGTTATAGGCTATATGGCCTCAAAAAAGAAAGCCATAGGTCTTTAGCAACTAAATACTGTGAGAAGGAGAAATTTCCCCTCAGAATTTATATTTTAGAGCCCTGTTGCTCAAAGCAAGTCAAGGATATGGCATCACAGGGGAATTAATTGCCATATGTTCAAAAATCGGAGGGGGATGGGACAGACATTTTGGAATGCATGTGGATCTATTGTGGAGTAAAATGCAAAACTCACGAGAAAATAAAACCCGAGGCTTCAGTGAAATCTGACTTGTCTGTAACCCCCCAATTTTGCATTCAGAGTGCTTTGAAGGAGAGTTTACTGGAAACACATGAGAGATGTCTACTCTGGCACAGAATCCATGCTGTTGGGAGGGCTCGAGGCTTGTTTTCTAGACTCGTGGGCCTTTTGGGAAAAAATCTGCCTTTCTCCAGATCACCAGAACCCTTCCCAGTTTCTAAATTTTCTATCTTCAGTCACTCTTACTTCAGTCCAACCAATGCACATAGAAAGAAAGACAAACTTTGGAAGGTGTTCTCTGGATGTTCCAAACCACAACCACACCAGTCAGAATAATTCTGGTGGAACTGTGTTTTTGCATGTGTGGTCAAGACAAATGCCATTTCCTATGTGGTTGCAGATACTGACTCTTTCCAGGCTTCCAGAAGCCTGGGAGGGGGGATGAAGAGAGGGCCTAATCACAAAATAGGGAAATGCTTTTGTGAGCAAAGAGTTCAGGTTTACAAGAGAATCATTTCAATGGAAAAAAAAAAAAAAGAAGAACAGGATGCCAGGTGTATAAATTTGTAGCCAGTTCCGCCACCCTTCAACATTAGAGTTGACTGGTAAGAATGCTTGCCTTCTTAGAATGTGCTCCCTGCTTCAGGGGAGGTGATGCATTTTGTAGACAGGAAACATTCTAAAGAAAATACTGGTTTCTTTGTATTTAGCAACTATTTCCTGGATGGATCTTTGTACTTCTCGAGCCTTCCCACACCAGACCCCACCAAGCTTTTTCCCCTTTTAGTCCACCTGCCACCATGATTAGATTAGTTCAACATATATATATATATATATATATATATATATATATATATATATATATATATATATATATACTTTTCAGTTTCTAAAGTGTTTCAGATACTGTTCCAGGCAGGAGGGATACAAAAACACATAAAATAAGAGCTGCCTAATGACAACTTCCATTCTAAAGGGGCCACAGCTATATTCCCAAATGATTTCAACATAGTTAGTACTAAGATAGCAGTATGAATCTGGTGTGATTCTCTACTATTGCAGCTATGAAATTCTGCCTAGAGGTAGGTGGTGTTAGATGCTTTCTCATCCATCTTTCTTCTCTCCCTGATTGCTTTCAAATTCCCTGAAGGCAGTGGCCATGTGTTTACAGCTTTCCTATTTCTCTCCTAGATGACATTCTCAATAAATGCTGATTAAAATGGGTCTAGATCCATGGTTGACAACACACACACTTTCTTATTGGCTTATTATACAGTTCTTACAATGCAGACTCTGAAGTCACTAGGAGAAAGAAAAGGAGACCCAAAATTCTGAGTGGATAGCAAATTCATTATCTAGAATTACCATCCTACCTCCTCGGAAAGACCAGAGTCATCTTTTGAGCTCCACGGGGCCTTAATTTAGTGATTCTGTTGACTATTCATTACCACAGGGTTGTTCAAGTGGAGAGGATCATGTGTGATGTTTAATGTTATCTTAAACATTACTATTTACGGTAAATCAGAAAGGGGGCACAAGCGTTAGAGTTGCTGTTTAATGATGTATGAAAAAGCTGCCTGGTAAAGCACACCATTAAGAAAAGCTGAATCCAGCGCCGAACAACGACCTGATGATATACTGAGACCTTCGTGGCCAAGGCCAGGTCTCCTAAGTTGGAAAACGATGGGCGTCAGGTGCCCTTGCAGAATAAAGAAACTAAGGTGAATCCAAGAGTCCAAGGAGTGGAGGGATGCTGGGTTGGAAGAGGAAGTGATTGATGAGACAGGACTTGTGCAGGAATGTATCCACGAAGCCTCTCGCCCTCCAGTCTGGTCGTGGCTCATTTTCAAATCTTTTTTATTAATCCAATGAAACAAACCCACAAACCTACAAACCAAAACCCCAGTCAACAAGAGTAATCTGTATCAGTTAAGATGGCATATGGTAAGCAAGTCTTGGATCCTTCAAAGAGATGCCCAAAGCAAAACTACTATTACTACTATTTTTCTGCTTTTACAAACACAAGCTAGTAATTGCAATCATCTCTTTGGTTTAAAATGCTTTGTGCAACATTAGACAGCAAATTTATCTGTATAGTTCTAATAGGTGGCTTGTAATAAGCTGTAAGTTTAGAAACTACAATGGATTTTTTTTTTTTTTTGCGGTACGCGGACCTCTCACTGTTGAGGCCTATCCCGTTGCGGAGCACAGGCTCTGGACGCATAGGCTCAGCAGCCATGGCTCACGGGCCCAGCTGCTCCGCGGCATGTGGGATCCTCCCAGACCGGGGCACGAACCCGTGTCCCCTGCATTGGCAGGCAGACTCTCAACCACTGTGCCACCAGGGAAGCCCCCTACAATGGATTTTATGTCTTCCCAAGAAGATTTTATGGGTCCTTAAAAGAAAATGTTAAAGAATTATAAAGTCTGTATATGCTTGTTTAGTTCCAAAGCCTATTCCTTCATAATTTCTATCTAATTGATCACGCTTACTGTCTGGTAAGTTACAGTGTTATAGACTGCCGATTATAAGTATTTCCTGATACTTACACAGGAGTGTAAGTCTATGACAAAATATTCTCCGGATCTCACCTGAGCATCTCTTAGACTCTTTCTGTTGCTTTGTGTAGACAGAGCTAGTCAATTGAATTGAACCCAGTGAGGAACGTGCCTCCTAATCCTGAAAACCTAAGAGCAGGGTTGATGAGACAAGACATAACTACACATGGAATGATGTTTAGAAAGATATGGCAGGATAGTAAATGTTTTCTTCTTTTTTCTTTTTCCAAATGAATTATACTTATGAGAAGTATATTGGCTTAGTAGGGAGGGGAGCTAACGTTACGTTGAGATGGTCAGGGAAGTTATAACATGTGAAATTGGCACTGGATCTAAAGGAGCCGATTTTGAAGGCAGAGGAGACAGAAGGGCGTGCTAAGTGAGTCTAAGCCTGAGCAAGTGAGTGGAGGGAGGAGGGCTCCAGATGGGCTCTGGAAACCAGAACCCAACACAAACCAGATTGCCTGGGGCAGACGTCATGATCATGTTGCAGGATTGTTTACCACAGAGGGAGGCATAGGTTAGGGCACGATCACCTTCTATATCAGGCTAAGGAGTTAGCATTTTACCCAAAGTCCAAGTGATTACCTATCGCTAAGGTATTTCAAGATTGGTTAATAACAATGGAATGTTTAAAGTTTTTTTTACCCTAAAGGTTGAAAATTGCCCCCTATTTCAAATATTTCTCCATTAAGGCAGATGGAATATTTGAATCGTTACATTTTTTGTCACTGTTTATACCGAATAATTTCTTTTTTATTTTATTAGGTTGATTTTTAAACACTCCTACTATACACAAAGTCTGGTCAAATCTGTTGGCAGAGATGGAAAAGTGTCTGAATGCTTTTGTGACAAGAAAACTTATTTGGAGACTTGGGTAGAAATCTCAAGAGGAAAGGACTTGGATATTATTGAGTTTATTTTCTATTGCAACTGAAGATCCATTAGTGACTGGGTCTTGTAAAGGAAAACTCTGATTGTATTCTATGGAGGAGTGATTGTTCATGTTCTGGCAGAGCTGAAAGGACCCCAAATTACAGAATCCTTTGTGTATGAGACTCATAAGTATGAGATTCATAAGACAAAGAATGAGACTCATTTTTTATCTTGTTGTACACTTCAGTCATCCCCATGAGGATGTTTATGTTAAAGGAAAGCTATTTTATTTTACTCTTAATACCTAAATCAAGCCAAATTGTTGGAGCATGATATATCAGAAAGTAAGTGATAGACACCAAAGAATATATAACATTAGGTAATCAAAGAGCTTGACTTATCTCATTCTTAAAATTAGTTGGAAAGTTTATATCCTTGACCCAAGCATATGGAATGAAGGTGTCCACAGTTACATGGACAATACTTGAAGGATGTGCTGAAGGCCTATAAATCTGGCAGATACTAGACAAATTCCAGTATTTTCTGGTTTCCAAATTGGCACAAAACTCAAGAAGAGGGAGAAAGCATCCAACAAATACCTGCAGAACATCCACTAGCTGTGTTATTCATTAACTTAATGCTTTAGAGTGCTGATAACAGTGGGTTATGATCCAGAGATGGTTTATCCAAACATGCAGTCTGCATGCTTAGAACTCTATGCCTGTTGTAAATAGCCAAGACATGGAATCAAACTAAATGTCCATCCACAGAGGGATGGATAAGGAAGGTGTGATACATATATACAATGGAATATTACTGAGCCATAAAAAAGAATGAAATAATGTCATTTGCAGCAACATGGATGGACCTAGAGATTATCATGCTAAGTGAAGTAAGTTAGACAGAGAAAGACAAAAATCATGTGGTATCACTTATATGTGGAATCTAAAAAATGATACAAACGAACTTATTTACAAAACAGACACAGACTCACAGACATAGAAAACAAACTTATGGTTACCAAAGGGAAAAGGGGGGGAGGGATAAATTAGGAGTTACAGATACACACAGATACACACGACTATGTATAACATAGGTTTATATATATATGTATAGATACGTTATAGATAGAGAGAGAGATAGATAACTGAATCACTTTGCTATACACTTGAAACTAACACAACATTGTAAATTAACTATACCTCAATTAAAAAAAAGAGAAAAAACTTGATCTAGGAAAAAAAATGATAAAAAGAACTCTCTGCCTTCTATGCCCATGTCATTTCTTGTTTTTTGTTTGTTTGTTTTTTGTGGTATGCAGGCCTCTCACTGGTGTGGACTCTCCCGTTGCGGAGCACAGGCTCCGGACGCGCAGGCTCAGCGACCATGGCTCACGGGCCCAGCCGCTCCGCGGTATGTGGGATCTTCCCAGACCGGGGCACGAACCCGTGTCCCCTGCATTGGCAGGCAGACTCTCAACCACTGCGCCACCAGGGAAGCCCACCCATGTCATTTCTTGAGGCCATACTGTAGACAGCACACATAACTCTACTAAAGAGGGAGTTTTGAGAAGGTATTTTCCAGAGTTCTTTAATATGAGAAATCAGCTTTTGTCCCAGCTTCCAGGAACCCCAGGACACAGGCACATGTACTTTGGCGAAATTCTGGCTGTTTCCTATGCATAGTCTGCATCATCTCCTTTTCAAGGATCCCTTCATAAATGAAATTAAATGTACATGAAGTTTTCTGTCTCCTCAGTTCAATTTCAACATATATTTCAGAAAGTGGTCTGTATGCTTTATTACATGTTTGTTTACATAGAAGAGACAAGTTGGAATCCTATTGTTTTGACTCAGTGCTCTACTAAGAAGGTCCAAGGGTTTCCAGTATTTGTATGTCACTTTTCTTAAGAAAAATAAGGAAAAGAAATAAAAGCACTTGCTGGGGAAGGCCCTGTGCTAAGTGCTTTATCTGTATCTCCTAATTTATTTAATCCTCCTCATAACTCTATGGATGTGATATTCTTTTTTCTACATCACAAATGAGGAAACAAAAACTCCAAAAGTTTAAGGAAATTATTTAAAGCCAAACAGTTCACACTGGGTGCAGCAGAATTCCAATCCTGCAATTCTGATACAAAAATAAGTAAACAGACAAAGAAATTCGTGTCCTTTCTACTGTAACATGCAGTCTACCTACTAGATAATTTGCTTTTACTCTTGTGTCTTAATCTCTGAATTGGATGCATTTCCCTTTTTCTTTCTAAAAAAGACAAAACAAGACTCTACAGCCTTGCCCTCCAATAAGCATGAAAAGTACTTAACATCAGAGATGGGTGAATGTCAGAAGGAACATGGGGCATTCACATAGTCTCCTCTATGTTCTCACCCAAGAGCATGGCAGCTCGATGCAGTGAGCAGGCCTTCCTGTAGGTGATGAGCTCTTTGGAGAAAGAAGTGTTCCTGAGTTTTTTAGAACTGGTTATACAGTGACAATTCAGGGATTGTACAGACACCTGATTTAAATACTATGCCTTCCTGAGACTCAGCTGTCTTTCCCAATACCCAATTAGAAATTTTTGGAAGCAACTCCATTGATCTAATTAATGGACTTTAAAATAAATAAATGTTATTAGATGAGGGCTTCACAATATATTTTTGAAAAAAGGCTCTGCTGTGAAAAATATTTCAAATCCACTTCTCTGTTTACTACATTTATTACATACCACCCAGCTGGCTACTGCTACAAAAATACCTGATGGCCTCAGCCATTCTAAGGAACTAATAGCTACTTAATGTATTATTTCCCCAAAGGTAGATGAACTTTAGACAATATTTCATGAGGGCTTTCAGGAATAACTATAGGAATCACTAGCTTGGTGGGGTCAGATCAGGAGGAGAGAGTTTTTTGAGACAACCTCACTTCCTGATCCTTCCTGATCCTTTGGGGGCACCCACCTACTGGTGGATTGGGCCGGGAAAGGCTATTTCTCTTCTAGGGTCATCTATTCTCAGATACAGTGAGAATATGAGCTCAAATCCTCACTTAGTACAGGCAAGAAGAAGTGACTGCTGAGTGGAGAGATGGAACACCACCCAAAGCCAACATCTCAGGTCATCGTCCCTGTTGTGCTACTTAGAAGCAGCGTGTATTTGGGCAGGTCACCTTCTGGACCTCAGTCCAGACAGTAGGAAACTCTTGCTGAAGCAGAGGGGCTGGACAATGTCACCTTGAGCTCCTCTGTAGTTCTAGGTCAGTGCTGTAGTCTAGAGAGGCCCTGAAGGAAAGCTGAGGACCGCCAGCTACCTAAGATGATAATTAACTCACAAAGCACAGGCAATGGCAGAGCCTGCCTGTGGCCCTTCCTCTCCGGTGCTAAAGAAGGGAAAGCCTGAGGAATGCTTCTGGAGGCTGAGACAGGCATAACTCTTTTTCCCTAGAACTTTCACAAAAGATGAAGCAAACGCAATCCAGGGATCCTTGGCTCTGTTCACATACCCATCTCAGGAGCTGGGCAGCCAGCTGTGGAAGCTTGTGCCTGGTTATTAATTTTAGTCAAAGCAGGTACTTATTGTTTTAAATGAGCTCCACAGAAAAGCAACCAAAGGATTATCATTTGATTCAAATCGTGATCCTTTTTCATTTGTTTTAAGCAGTGGAATAAGTCCAGTATAGAACTGAGGCAGAAATTGCAGGGCCCAATGGGGAACAAAGTTAGAATCCCCTATCATTTAGTGAATACCTACTGTATGCCTGGACTGTGTAAGCCCTCTGAAATAGAATCATTCTTCAGTAAAATGGGGGTTATGCAATCTACATCTGAGAGTTGTTCTAAGGATGAAGTGAGTTATTTCACACACCTAATATGCCCTCATAAATGGCAGCAATTGCTTTGTCTTTGTTTCATCTTTACAAACAGCCAGTGAGGTAACTGGCATCCAACCTAGGATGTCATTTGTCTCCTTAACCTGAAATCTTCATGGTCTCATGCACACACAAAAATAATGCTACTGAATTCATAACATGTTACAATTTACATAATGCATTCACATATATTATCTCCTTTAATATTCAAGTCCTACTTTTGGAGTAAAAATTAGTTTCTCCATTTTAGAGATGACGATTTGAGATGAAGAGTCCTCCAATGACTTGTTCAAGGTCACATGGTTAAGATGGGCCTCAAATGCATCAAAACTCATTCGTGGAAAAGGCAGGGTCCTTAAGGTCATCACGGTAATGGCACTAAATTAACGTTCTGCTCCTAACTCAAAATATCTTTTCCCTCACCTGATGTGACCCTGCAATCCTTCCCTCTAAGGTTACCCATCTGAGTTAAGGGTATTGAGTTTCCAGAAGTTCTTGTAAAATGTGCAAATATTTTTCCTGAGATGGGGAGGCATACATAATAAGCCAGTGCATCTCAGATTACTTCATTCCCTAAAATGCTTTTACATATCACATATATGTGACTATTAGGTCCCTGTGGCTATGATAGCAAATAACCCCAACTTGGTAGCTAAAAACGACACAAATTTATTACCTCATAGTTCAGGAGGCCAGGAATTAAAAACATCAGCATGACTTTACTGAAATCAAAGTGTCATCAGGGCCATGTTTCCTCCGAGGCTGTAGGGGAGCATCTGTCCATGCCTCTCCAGCTTCTGGTGGCTGCCAGTTTTCCAGGGCTTGTGGCCCCATCTCCGCCTCCATGTTCACATTGCCTTCTTCTCTTCTGTGTCTCTGTGTGTCTATCTCAAATCTTTGTTTCCCCTTTATAGGGATATACGTGATTGCATTTAGGTCCCACCCAGATAATCCAGGAAAATCTCCTTCTCTCAATATCCTGAATCTAGTCTTCTGCCATACATGTTGATAGTCACTCTTTTGACAGTCAGGCTCTATTCAGAGGTTCTGGGAATTAGGAGGTGAATATATCCTTGAGGGCCACCAATTCAGCCCACTCTCATGACTTAATGATATGCTTTATTTGTAAAAGAGAGTGACAGTGGTACCCAAAGCCTTCAGTGTTAGCCAGAGTACCTAGATCTCCAGACTGAAGCTGGAGAATTTCGAAAGCATTTTATGTGACTCTTTTATGTGATTGTTTTATGACATACATCACTTTTTAGCTTGCATCACTGTAACTCACATATACTTTATCTCTCCTCGTAAATTCTGAGTTCCCTGAGGTTGAATCCGGCTCTCACCAGAACTGCCACATACCTTCTAACAGATCTCTTACCTTCACTCTTCCTTAGCTACAGTCGGTTCTCCGCCCAGCAACTGGATTGATCTCTACAAAATAAAATTCAGATAGTACTATTTCCCTGCTGAAAAGATTTCCATGTCTTCCTGTCATGCTCAGAATAAAATCCAAACTCCTTACCATGACCAGCAAGACCCCTCAAGAGCAGAAACCCTCTCCAAACCCTCAACCAGCTGATGCCACCTTAAATGACTTTCCCCCCAGAGCCCTGCTCTTTGTGGAATTAGATGTTGTAGACCATCTGCATCACAGCAGCCCTCTGTAACAGACAAGTTACCCAAAGGTATCTTTCTCTGGGCTCACACAGCCTGGGCCGGATCATGCACCTTCCTTGGCAGGTAGACCCCAGGCTGGATCCAGTCCCCAGCTGGGCCCTGTCCTGTCCCTAAATGCCTCTCTGTGGGCCATGACCACATTTCCTCATGATTTCATTTCCTCATTCCTTCCCCCGATTCTAAAGATGGAATATGTATAAGTAGAAAAGTTGAGCATTGTAATAAAGTGAGAAAGAGGAAGTACATAAGGATGTTTGTCACAGAATTGTCTGTAACAGTGAAAAACTGCAAATGACCTCAATAGTTATCAGGAAAGAAATGATTGAATTATGTTTAAGTGCAACTCCAGAAATCGAAAGAGATGTTAAAGAATAAGACAGTGTTTGCCTAGGGTTGGAGGACTGGGGGGAAATGGGAAGGGGCTGCTAAGGGTCATGGGGGTTTTCTTGAGGGTGGGAGGGTGATGAGAATGTTCGAAACCAATTGTCATAATGGTTGCACAACTCTGCATGTAGGAAAAAACATTGAATTGTACACTTTAAATGGGAGAATTGTATGATATGTGAATTAAATATCAATAATGCTGTTTAAAAAATGTGATAGATATATATGAGCCAATAAAAATAGGTAACTGTGTTACTACTTTATACTTTAAATAAAAGCATGTTATAGACAACTTAAATATATATTTAAATTTAAATATTTAAATAATTGTATTATATTTAAATATTCAAATATATAATATATGAATGTTTCCAGTTTAAGAAAACAAGGTATAAATGAAACAAACATATGCAAATATATTAATGCATACACACACGTGTGTGTGCACGCACATGTGTGTGTGTGCACATGCGCACACAGATTGAAAGAATAGAATGACAATGTTGCCCTGGATATAAACTCTGAGCAGCTGGATTGGTGGAGGGATTGAAAGGTGATTTCATTTTTTTCCTTAACCAATTAGGAATGATTTCAGCTGCAAGTAACAAAGAGAGGTTTGTTTTTCTCCTATCAAGAAGGCTGGAGGTTGATGGCTGCTTGCTTTGATTTCAAGGTTTGATGCTATCAGAACTGGCATCTCTGGGTGATCTTGGCTTCCCCTTATACTTGTTATGTAATGGCTGCGCTGTCACTAGACATCAAAGTCAAAAGATTTCTTAGGCTCCCCTGGGTCCCAACACATTTTGACTCTTGCCTTATCACCAGAAATGTGTCACATGGCCACTCCTAATTACTGGGGAAGCTGGGAAAGTACTCCTTTTCCTGTTTCAATCGTGGTAGGTACTAAGGGAAAAGGGGGCTGGGAATAAATGCTGGGTCAGCAACTGGCAGTATGTACCCCAGTGTGATCCAAGTGTACCACAACTGTATCCTTTACACTTTTTCAAGATGATTTCATTCTCTCTATAGCTACAAAAATAATAATAATAAACTAAAGCCCACTACCCAAAGGTAGACACTACTACCATTTTGGTGTCTATCCTCTCAAATTTCTCTCTCTCTCTTTCTATATGTATACATACAGATATATGTATGTATATACATGCATATGTATGAATATGTGTATGTATGCAGATATATGTGTAATTTTATATAAATAGTATTATATGCTACTTCTTATTTTCTATCTGCTTTTTTTCACTCAAAAAATCATAGAGGTTTAACATCAGTGGATATAAATAACACAACCCTTTTATTTATTTATTTATTTATTTATTTATTTATTTATTGGCTGCATTGGGTCTTCGTTCCTGAGCGTGGGCTTCTCTAGTTGTGGTGAGTGGGGGCTACTCTTCATTGTAGTGACCGGGCTTCTCATTGCAGTGGCTTCTCTTGTTGCGGAGCATGGGCTCTAGGTGCGTGGGCTTCAGTAGTTGCAGCACACAGCTCAGTAGTTGTGGCACATGGGCTTAGTTGCTCCGTGGCTTGTGGTATCTTCCCAGACCAGGGCTCGAACCTGTGTCCCCTGCATTGGCAGGCAGATTCTTAACCACTGAACCACCAGGGAAGCCCCATCCTTTTAATTGTTGCATTGTTATTTCATCGTTTTTATTTAACCAATTCCCTATTAGCAGACATTCATGTTGTGTAAAATTTTTTAGTATTTTAAACAATATTGCAGCAAACATCTCTGTCTATCTTGGCTCTATAGTACTACTGTCTATCTTCCTTGGATATAGTGGCATTATTATTTAAACTTAGAAAGAATTCTACCAATGATATAAGAGATATTTAAAGTGATAATAAATAAAATCAGGATTATCTTGGGTTTTTTTCCTATGAATATTTTTCCTCTTTTTCAAATAATAAAGAACATTTAAAGAATATCTCAAAATATTCAAAAAATCACAAAACTATTTCAAAAAAATCTCAAATCTTTAAGTAAGGGAAGAACTGAAACTGTGAATTCAAAAGAGATATTAAGAAAAGAAGCTCTTCTTCCTGATATTCATTTATTGAATTAAAAAAAATAGAAGTCTATTTCATTACTTCTTTTAAAAGGAGGAACTTCTATATTATTTATACTGAACAGGAAAGATCACATTAAGGTCTGACACAAATTGACAAAAGCCAGAGGATGCAAACCGAACACTATATCCCTCTATCCCTATCTCAAGCATTTTAAAGCCAAAATGGTTTTAACAGAACTGTGCTCCAATCAATCAAATTATGTCCTTAAAGGATAGAGTGGTGATTTTGTAGGACAGTCAAAACCATATCTAGCATTACGTGCTTCCATCACAGGGACTCAAAACATTTTTATGAACCCTCTAAAGGAGGATAATGGGAGAGACCTCGCCGAATTAATGGCTGGAGAGAATAAGCTTCAGGCAAATCTGACCCAGAGAACAATCCTGCAGCTGTAAAGGCAGATAAAAAGGAGACATAAAACAACCTTGCAAATAACCAGCCCAGACTCATCTGCATTTTCCTGTCTGCAAATACTCTGGAAGTGGACAGATGTAGGAGGGACTAGACAGCCTGCAAGGAATCTGTATATGTGTGTATACTAACTACCTTTAAGACCAACACACACCTTCTGTTCTCTGAGAACAATAGACTTTCTGTATGAGTCCTTCATATTTGAATTTGCTCTTATGCAATGCTATTGTCCACTGACCAATCTTTGCCAGTTGCCATGTAAGTCCACATCATCTGTAAGGGATCTACTCAGATTTACCATAGTATCCTCTTCAAAAGCTTCACCACCTTCCATGGCTTCCGTCCTTCACTTCTACGGACCCTACCCTCACGCCCACCCCCATATCTGCACCCAGAATTGAAGACCACAATGTCTTCTGTGGGCTCCTGCCAAGATGGTGGATTTAAGAGTAGTGGAAAAGCCCTCTTATCAGACATGATAAGACCACTTGTTAATCAGTTAATCCGAAGTTAGTTCAAGTAGGGAATGATTTGAAGTGATCTTATACTTAAATATTTATTTGAATGAACATTCGCTACTCTTCTGTTGTTGCAAGAGTGAGGCTGGTCCCTTCTGTCTGGATCCTCTTTGGAGTTCCATGACATCTTTCTTGTGTAACGCACACCCAGAATGCATTTCTACAGTTTCTAGTTTGGGGTTTCTCTGAGAAAACTTCATGATACTTGCAAAACAATGTGACTGCCAAAAAGCTGTCCACATTTTTTACAGCTTTTTCTAATCTTTTATAGTTGTTTTACCCACTCCTATTAAGAGTCAACATTAAAAAAAAATCACCTGTATCAAGTCTTTCCAAAGCACTTAGCATAATTAGTCCTAGATATAATCCTATCTTCATATTTTGATTGTATAATATGATTTTACATGAAATAATACAACCACATAAGCAGGTTTGGAAACAAACTACAGATGCAATTGTTCTTGGTAAGCATTTAGTTCCATGGTGAGGAGCCATTAACATTCATCCTACAGAGGGTTTGGTGCAGTGAGTAGAGAGCTTTGGCTAATTGGGTGGGTCTAATGTGGCAGAGCAGTTACATTTGGGCTGGTTAAGAAAGCTTCTGCTGTACGTATGTCAACCTATAAATTTTAGAGTCTGAACCATTTCTGATAACTGGCAGAGAAACCCAGGACTTAGCTGTTTGCCACAAAGTTACTAAGTGACCACAGGCAGGGGTGATATTCAAAAATATCCAAGAACCATTGGCCGTGATAGCCTGGGCTCTGTCTGATTAGAATAAATGCCAGCCATAAGCAACCTGTGAGGGTATACTGTGTATTCTAGCTGGATTTAGCTCTGACATTGGATAATTTGACATTTTAGGCCTTATTCACTTGCAAATAGAGGAGGTTGGTCAGGCAAAGGAAATGAGAATTTCCTTCAAACTCAGAAATTCTTTATTGAGCTATATACAGCTCTAATTAATTTCCTCCCACGGGATTCATCAACACTCTGATTCAATTGTTTGTTCTTTCTTTGGAGAGGTGCCGTCTCAGAATTGTCATTGAGACACACTCTCACGGCAATAACTGAAAGACAATAGCAAGGGAGGTATATAGTAAATATAAATATACAGTATATATTATATATTTTATATCTGCAACATTAAAAAGCAGGTTTACTTATGCATACTCACATTCTCCTGCCTGATTCTCTAGGGGTCTGTGTTCCGTATGTTTTGTTTTGCTTTTAACCTGAGGATGATGCTTATTTTGATGCCTTGCTTAGTTTACACAGATTGGAGCATGTTTTCCACGTGCAGCTTCTTGTTTGCCAACAAGCCCAGCTGTTGGGGGGCACTGAAGATCACCCAATTATAGAAAACAATCTCGAACACCTTTTCATGTCTCCCTCTTCAACCCTAGAGGATCTTTTCCATCAACTGCAATTTTAAGAGCCTCCTTCATTTACAGGAAACATTTAGTCCTTTATTGCTTTTTTTTTTTTCTTTTCCTAATCATCCTAAAAGAGTTTACCATTGAGCAGGTGGGGGGCTCTTTTCAACTGCCTCTGACTTACAGACCAAAGGGAGCCAAGTCCATCTGACCAGACTTTTATTTTGAACTTCCCCTAAAGGGAGACAGGACACAACAGATTCAAACACTGGCTTGGGAAAAAAAAGCCCTCCATACTACATTACAATGTTAGCCCAGGCTCCCGTATGCCAAGTCCCAGCCCATAATAAATTTTATTGCAATGTTATAAACTCCTGAAAAGAGGAACTTGGAATAAAAGTGCTGACACAGGCTGCCAGAGCGGCTGTCCTTCATTCTTGTGGGTTCTGTCCTGACATCAGCACACATCACATTGAGGGCAAAACACCAAACACTCAATTACCAAAATAATGTTTTGCCCGTCAGATAGATTCTTTGATTTTTCTCTCAAATTCATTTTAGTACAAAGAACTAGGGTTTCTCATCAAAGAAAAAGGAGCCGTCTTGCAAACACTACGTGACTTCGTGAGGATGCTGGTGGCTTAGAGCTCAGAGAGTTATTTAAGCCAAAGTTAAATTCTTCTTGCAAATAAAGCTGGCCTTTTTTTGGGGGGGAGGGGTGGGGTGGGTGATTATTCATGTAAATGTCAGCTTTATGTACTGTAATTACAGTCATTAATGAAGGCACACTTACTTTATCATGCATTACCAGGGTCAAAGAAGGTCTCTTCAGAGTCAGTTGTCAGCATATAGAGTCAAACTTAGAAATTAGACCAAATACAAATACGAACTGGAAAATTTTGCTTAAATAGTGCCCTAGAGGTTAAAGAAACAACGAGTTGAAGTTGCAGAGTGAGAAAATTAAAAAGACACACTAGAGGTCACTGTTGCTACTTGAGCGGAAGACATATCTATATAAATACATATGGAAATGCACACAGACTTCCAAATTATATTTATATACATACTTGTAAATATATTTTGGTAGCCTGCATGCACATTGGAAAAACTCTAAAAAGAACAGTTGTCTTCATTAAATATTTTTTCAAAACTCCATCATGTTTTGTTTTGTTTTGTTTTTCATCCGGTCGTATGTGGACAACTTGGATATCCAAAGATGGAATTTAAAAACAAAACTTAATTTTGAGGAATTCTTTCATGATCATACCAAATACTTCATCTTTGCTGAAAAATCTTGCACCTATTTGGTGTATTTTGAAATACACCTTTCAATTATTCCTTCACTTGGATCCAAAAGTAAAAGTAATTGAAGAATTCTGGTTGGTATGCCTCTTCTTATGAGGGGAAAACGATCCCATCTCTTAGCACTGCGCAAAAATATGAGATTGTGAAATATGGACCATATATTTAGTCCCATCTTTGAAACTAAGATAGAGTCTTAGGTATGGCAAGTCTGTGAAAAATCTTGAAACAGGCCACAGGAATTGTAAGTAAAATGTTCTAATTCTACATACATAAAAGGATTTTTTCTTTTTTTTTAGGAAAACAACCAGTGTCCCAGATGGGCCATTCATTAGTCTAACAGAAAGAACTCCCTACTTGTAGCTCCTGAAGGAGACAGGATCTGTCTCCCACCAAGACTGCTGGTGCTTCAAAAGTCCATCTTGTTGATAGAAGGAGCCTGTCCATCCCAGAGGCCCAGAGCCTGGCTCCTGAGTGCATTACAGAAAAGCTAAAGGCTGAATGGTCTATCCCAACATGAGTATCATGTCATTGCCAAGGAAGGGACTCAGTATTCCTCTTCTAGGGTATTGGTCGTAGATGTCGGCTCTGGGAACACAAGCGTCAACCTGCAGCCAAATGGTGATATTCAACTCTAGGCCTCAAAACAAGATTTTCAGAAAGATGTCCACCCCGACTCCCTTGCTGTCTGTTCTTTGCACATGAAACAGATCTCTGCCCCAGTTTGACAAAGCAGGGCTTATGAAGAGGAAAGAAAGAGGAAGAGGGGAGAAAACTACGATGTCTCTTTCCTCTGCTGAACTTCTATTTAGCTTTCAATTGTATGATTTGCTTTGTCCATGAGGCTCAGAGTCCTGGGAGTAATTAAAGTTCAAAGGCTATAATTATTTAATTTAAAAATCCATATTTTTAAAAGTATTTTCCAAATTTCCTTTGTTAAACTAGTGGTTGCAGGGGAGACTATTCAGAGACTCAGAACCTCAGTGTGATCAGAGGTAAGTAAGTGTCTTGCCCGAGCAGTGGTGCAGCTTGGATGAAAGGCCTTGGGGCCGAGATGCACTGTTTCCTCCACTGCCCAGCCAGGGTGAACTTGGGCGAATCCTTGATCTTTCTAAGCCTAATGTTTTACTTGTAAAAAAGAGATCATAATTTCTGCCTCTCCAGGCAGGAGTATATAAATTCCTGGTTGTAAAGGGCTTGGCAAGGGGTAAGCACTCAGGAAATGTTAGTTGTCATCATTGTTATAGCCGAAGTTCATTGAACTCCTTTGCACCTATAAAGAGAGACAGAAGCTGTGTTTACATCCACAAGCAGGTATGAAGTAACAACAACAACAACATACAAAAATAGCAGTTGAATTCAGCAGCTTGTTGTTTGGGAGGAAAAAAAACAGGTTTTAATTAACAGTTGTGTTTTTGTTTTTCCAAACAGTTTTGCGTATGCAAACTCAAACTTAGATTTTAGGGAAAACAGAACACTTTACTATTGTAACACTAGGACTATTACTATAACTTTTTCGGTTAAGAAAATTACGTCGTACATTTTGGTAACTAAAAAAAAAAATTAGACATGAACTGTATCTGGGTTTTGTGCAGTGTAACTATTTTTTTGAAAATGCCCTATAATTCACAGGCTGGATGGAGGACGGGGTTCATTGAAGTCAGCCGTATTTCAGAGCACCCTACGGTTCTCACAAGGTTGAAAACCGCTGCCCTCACTGGTTCTGGTTGCAATTATAATATGCAATACGTTTTGTTTTAATGTAAGCTTTTATAATGAAATTTGGAAGCCAGCGTCATTTCCCTTCCTTTGCTTACTACAAAAAGAGGATTTGAGGGCAGACAATAAAGGAAATGGCAGGGAACTATTATGTGACCTTGGACAAATCTCTTTGGTGGTTCAGCCTTGTACACACACACACACACACACACACACACACACACACTTAGTCTTTAAAAATTCTTTTGCAAAGCTTTGTCAAGCAAAAAGTGGGATGGAGATTTGGCAATTCCATGGTTATTTTGAATAATGAATATTTTATAAAATTGAATGAACAACTGTTACTAAATTTTCTAATTAACCAAATAATTGCTAAGTCTTCAGTGTAGTCTTACTTAAGACGTATTGCCTGGAATAGGGGTAAATGAAGAGTTCTCACTTGTAAACAAACATAGTCGAGGATTTATAAAGAGCTATGGGTATTTCAGCTGAGAAATGATTGAGGAGTAGAAAACATCATAGCTTCATCTTCTTGTCTTCCTGTCATGGAAGTCCTGGAATGGCCTTTTAGACTAGATTAAAACATTTTTAAAATCCTTGTTCTCAGCCACACCCTGGAATATCACTTCTGAATCGTCTTTACTTTATTAACATTCTGGGTTAAAACAGGGCTTGGGCCGAAATACTATAAGATGTCCACGACTTGCAGACAAAAATCCCAGGATCCTTCCCCAAATGCTCCCAACTGGATAAAAATAAATCCCCTCCAGGCAGCGCATCTGCTGAGCCTGCTGGCCAACAGTTGACTGTGGGGTATCCATTGGGGGCCACTGGGGGAGCCAGCTGGGTTGTGTTTACAGAGCATGAAAGGTAAAAGTTGTACAGCTGAAGCTGAGGAAATAGTGAGAGGTCCCACCTGAGGTGGCAGCTGCGAATGCCTTCAGGTACTTGTTTTTCCCTTTGTTGACGCAATGTTGCCACATTAGGGATGCTTAACACCACAGTTTGACTTTAGGGATAAATAGAATGTCACAGCTCTGCTGACGAAGGAGACACCAAATGGTGACGAGATGGTGAGCAGGAGAGACTTTGGCAGCCCAGGCTGCAGGCTGAAGAACAGTGAGCAGACACAGAGTGAAAAGAGAGCGACAGAAAGGGACTGACGAGGTGACACCTCCTGTCCCCTTTCACCTTGCTCATTAGTTTAGCGTGTGCCTTTGACTGGAAAATTTAGTGCCAAGACCCTCCTGCCGAAGGGAGATGGCTGTGCTTTGTGTAAAGGTGTGGGTTCCTCAGCTGGCTCTGTCCCTCTGTGTTTCATGGGTTCAAGCACGTCACTTCTCTCTAGACTCTAGCACTTTTCCATACGAGGAGAATGTGTTCAAACAAACTTGTGTGTCATGGGACAAGTTGTAGGAGGTATGAGGCATTGAGTTCCCAGACCTCAAACACAATGATGTAGGCTCAGGGCAAAGCTTTTCACCTCAGGATCCCCAGCAGGGTCTTCTCCAGCACTTCACAAAGTTCAGGCCCCTGACATTGTCACCAGCAACACCAGGAGCCTGTTTTTAAAGGTACAGTGCCCTGGGCCCTACCCAGGACCCACAGAATCAGCATCTCTGGGCATGGAGCTCAGGAATCTGCATTCTAGCCAGCTCCCTGGTTACATTTTGTTTCTTTGTACATTGTGGGAAAATACAACCAGCTAGTCATTGGATTTTAGTCTTTTTAAAAATATTTATTTATTTATTTGGTTGCACCAGGTCTTAGTTGTGGCAGGCGGGCTCCTTAGTTGCAGCACGTGGGCTCCTTAGTTGCAGCAGGCAGGCTCCTAGGTTGAGGCTCGTGGGCTCCTTTGTTGTGGCATGCGAACTCCTAGTTGCAGCATGGGAACTCTTAGTTGCAGCATGCATGTGAGATCTAGTTCCCTGACCAGGGATCAAACCCAGGCCGCCTGCAGTGGAAGCGCGGCGTCTTATCCACTGCGCCACCAGGGAAGACCCGAATTTTAGTCTTAATAAGGGCTACGCTCTTAACTTAGTACGGACCCTCTCCCAATGGCTTATGGATTGAGGAGGACCAGGCTCCACGCATTAAAGGACATCAGGAGAGGGCAGTTTATTTCACGATTTACTCCACAAACCTGATTCTGAGCGAGTGGTGTGAAGAGTGTTAGGGGTATCGAGCAATTTTAATCAATTGAGTGAGGCACAGGGATGACACCCTTATCTTGGGCACATCTGCCGTAGTGTGGATTCAGTCACTTCTGCTAATCACACATTCAATTAGAAGCACAATCATCACAACCAGTGAAACAAGATTATAAGGTAGGTTGTTGGCAGCTTGTTGTTTTTCTTTAAGTTACATTCTGAAATTCTGCTTTGAAAGGATGATTTTTAAGTAGTAAGTTAGCTGTTTTCATTGTCATTGTTCTTGTGATGACTAGACACTCGGGACTTTCCACTCGCTTCAGACTGTCCTGACTTCAGAAGCAGTTGGACTCTATAGTTACGTGTGCCAAAGGGCACGAAGGAAGACACATCAAGTTTTAAACATCTAAACATCACTTTATACTCCATACCTTTTGTACCATGAATCAAAAAGTATATAATATAAAGAGAATAAAATTTTAAAATAAATATATCCAGGTTAAGGAAAAAGCATACGGCACAAAAATGTCTTTGTATAAATACTGAATAAGATAGGATGAGGGGATATTTATAGTTCTGCAGATGACTTAATACTTACTGCCCTAGGAATTCATCCAGCCTTCCAACGATCCTGAGAGGCGTTTGAAACCAATAAAGCGTATTTGGGTCCAAGCTGGGAGTGAAGTCAGGCCCCACATAGAAGACCTGAGATGCGCCAGCCCAGGGAGCTTAACTGATGTCAAATGTAAACCACTTTTCAAAAGCATGTTATCGGGTCCACACCAGACTATCCATTTTGATAATCTCATTCCATTTTTCATTTTCTTGTTGAAAGGAGAAATAGATTAATGAGAGTCCAAATCCCCCTAGAAAGAAAACCTTCCTTATAAGGCACGTCTGAAGAGATATTTGGAAAAATTACTTACTCTGCCTTTGTTTTGCCAAGTAGAATAACACTTAGACCATTTATATTTGAAAATGCTTAAACCAGGTCAGCGTGGCCTACTAGATTGAATCTGGAGGGGAAAAAAATGAAGACGAAATGAAGATGATGATGATGACGATGATAATGATGCATTTAGGTAAGTTATGAATCTCCCAGACCTTGGCTTGTTTGTATGTACAATGGGGATTTGGAGGCAAAGCCCTGTGATCCACCTCAGATCCAATAAGAAAAAAAAATTTGCCCCAAATGGCATTTGCAAATGGCATGCCACTTAAAAGAAACATCTGTCTAAAAAGGATTTTAAATGTTCAGCTTCTAAATATACAAGATACATTCTTTCGAGTATCTGAGAACAATGAGAAAGTCTTACAGAGAATGATCATCAGAATCATAGCTTGGTCTGTGTTAGAGCAGAAGGAACCTTAGAAATCATCTTGTCACATGGGTGACATCATTTTACAGATGAATAAACTGGAGTAAAGGTGAGTTTCATAATTTCAGAAAACTTGTCTCTGTTAGTCTTTCAATGCAGTGGGGCAAATGATGCTGCAGCAACTTCAGGAAGAAATACTAAGGTTTGGAAACTCTTTAGCTGCCCAGCGTTGGCACAAGAGTCTGACTTTCCAGACTCTCAGACGAGAGGGCTCCCCTGGAAAGGATAAGAGGCTTTCTTTTGAATAATTCCATTTTGTCACCCAATTGGAGGACAATTTTACCTGGATGTTCAAATGGAGATGTAGTAAAATGTTGTTTCTGACCAAGTGTTCCTTCCCTCAGTGAGGCTACAGTAAACGGTAGTCCTGCCCTAAACAATTTACCACCCAAGTGTCATTTTTCAACTTTACTACCCCCAAACCCCAAGGTGGTTCTCAGGGCTGTTACTGTCATTGATCATCTAAGCTTTCAGAAAAATCCACCTCCCTTTGGCTGATGACAGTGTTGCAACACTGGATCCTGCCTGTCACCCTCCCCCAAGGCCATCACACAGTCAGGCTCCTACCAGATGAATTGGGAACCATGGGTGTAGACAGATGATCAATGTCACAGGAGTTCAGAAGAAAGAGACTTTGTCTTTGAAGGAGAGACTAGATTAGATGCAGTGTCATGATTTACCATATATAATTGGGGGACAAGCTCATGGGTGAAGAGCTGTACCTGACTTGATGGATTATGTTCTATGCATCTCATTAGCAAGGTTCTTTTCAGGCATTTTGATGTCTGCATTTAGAACCATCAGGTGTCTGTCACCTCCATTCCCTAGGGGCATGGGGAGGGGCGCTGATTCTTTGTGTGTTCCTGACCACTGAAGAACCCTCACAGCCAGCAGGTAGGGAGAACATGGTCCATTACCTTTCAGCCTCAGACCCGTCTGAGGCTGTGTCGAGACACACCACAAGAAGCAGTCTTGACCAAGCACACCATATCAAGCAAGCCGGGGAAGCCCCCTCAGAACCAGAAAGAGCGGCGCATGAGGCTGAAATCTGGCCCAAAGGGCAGGCAGAGCCTCGGATGACTCTGCCAGGAAGGGACCACGCGTCCTGTCAGGAGGATGAGGGCTTTGCCCTGTGGTTTGGTGAGCCGGGGTGTAGTGCACCTAAGGCTCGCCCACTAAGCTGCCTCCCAGCAAATGCAGAACCACACCGTGACACAGAACCACACTCCCAGCCGCAGAAGGAAATTAAGACCCTGCGCTCACATTCCCTTCTGAGCTATGCCACCCTCCAGCTAGGGCTGCACATCACTCGGGGAGAGAGCAGACACAGCTGTGGGAGCTGTCTAGACTTGCTGTGATGAAGGACCCCACTGCCTTAATGTCAGGTGTGCTTTCTTATGTCAGTATTGTCTCCTAATTTTAACATGACTGAATTGATCTTTTTTTCCTTTCTTCTTCTCCTTCTTCTTCTTCACTTTTTTTTTTTTTTTTTTTTTTTGCCTTGCCTATGAAATGACACAAGTCCTCTGCTTTTCTGGTTTGCATTATATTACATTGTGTGGCTGTGGACAGAGTCAGCATTTTTTTTAAGTTTGTGTGTTTTCCATCTAATACCATGCAATAACTATCAACGCATAAATGTGTGTTTAGGCATTTTGGAAAACATTTTTTTAAATTAAAATGCCGTCTGTCAATAACAGGCATGCAGAATTGGAGATGAGGATTGTGTATTCAGAGGAAAACATCACTGTAGTTATTGTGCATACTCCATAGCCACCTGCCAAAGGAAAACATCTCTGCCATTAAAATAGCATTTTTATTTTGTGAAGACAGTAAAAGCAATGAGGCCAGTGTTGATGGATCACTTGCCAATTTTCAATTTTTAAATCAAAGCTGCTTTGGACTTAGTGTGTGTGAGCTCCAGAAATATCCATAATCACTCTATTTGCATTTTACATGCATTCAAAATAACTACTTTCTCCCTTTAAAAAAATGATTGAAGAAACATTTGCTCTCGAGTTGAAAAACATTACACCCCAGAGCAATCTGTTATAGCTGAAAGATGGTCTTCTTGATATAATGGCCCTTAATGAAAATTGTGAGGAATTTTCTGCTCTAAAAGCCTCGAGGAGATTGGGTGTGGAGGCACTCCTCACCCCCTTCAACTGCCCCCTCCCCCTAAGAACAACATCCATCCCAAGAGGCAATGATTGGGCTTGTTCTCCAGTCCTCAAAGCTTGCTCCTTAATTATTTTAGATATTCTGTCCTTATTTATTGTTTTGGGTGTTCTCCCTCTCTCCAAATTAAGAGGAAAGTCACTTGCACAAAATATACTGTTGAAAAAAATAGGACCATACGATTTTCCAACCTTAGGGACTGAACCACTTAAGACTCAAAAAGCTCAAAGCTTATAATCCTTTGTCATTATCAACATTTTTAAAGTTTGCATGTACACATACCAATTAAATGTCCATATTCTAGCTATTCAATCAGGATTTGATGAGTTATGGAATTTGAGGGGATGGTAAGCAAATATTGCTTGGGTTGTGTTGTCAGAGGCATCAGGTGAAGAATTGTTTCAATCTAAGGCATGCTTCTCAAGAAGTGCTTCATTTGTCCAAGCTAGAACTTTTATTCCTATACAATTTTATTGATCACATATAGTTGTTTAGATCAATCCTTGAGTAACTATGGAAACTTTGAGATCTCTTTTCACACTACTCCTTATGTTTAAAGGCCATGACAATGATTGGAGAATCAAAGATGAATGAAATGACCCTGCTTTCAAAGACTTCTGTCAGGAAAAGACTTCTGTCTGGAAAAGACTTCTGTCTAGACATAAAGCAAAGAAATGCCATACACCATAACACATATAAAATCTCATTTGTATCTGTACAAAAATAGCCCAGAGGAAGATGGCAGAGCAGAAGGATGTGCTCTTACTCCCTCTTGCGAGAGCACCAGGATCACAACTAGCTGCTGGACAATCATCGACAGGAGGACACTGGAACTGGCCACAAAACATATGCCACATCCAAGGACAAAGGAGAAGCCATAGTGAGATGGTAGGAGGGGTGCAATCACAGTAAAATCAAGTCCCATAACTGCTGGGTGGGTGACTCACAGACTGGAGAACACTTATACCACAGAAGTTCACCCACTGGAGTGAAGGTTCTGAGCGCCATGTCAGGCTTCCCAACCTGGGGGTCTGGCAATGGGAGGAGGAATTCCTAGAGAATCAGACTTTGAAGCCTACTTGGATTTGATTGCAAGACTTCGACAGAACTGGGGGAAACAGAGACTCCACTCTTGGAGGGCACACACAAAGTGGTGTGCACATCAGGACCCAGGGGAAGGAGCAGTGACCACAGGGGAGACTGAACCAGACCTACCTGCAAATGTTGGAGGGTCTCCTGCAGAGGCAGGGGGTGGCTGTGGCTCACCGTGGGGACAAGGACACTGACAGCAAAAGTTCTGGGAAATACTCCTTGGCGTGAGCCCTCGCAGAGTCCACCATTAGCCCCACCAAAGTGCCCAGGTAGGCTCCAGTGTTGGGATGCCTCAGGCCAAACAACCAACAGGGAGGGAACCCAGCCCCACCCATCAGCAGTCAAGTGGATTAAAGTTTTACTGAGCGCTGCCCACTAGAGCAATCAGCTCTACCCACCACCAGTCGCTCCCATCAGGAAACTTGCATAAGCCTCTTAGATAGCCTCATCCACCAGAGGGCAGACAGCAGAAGCAAGAAGAATTATAATCCCACAGCCTGTGTAACAAAAACCACATTCACAGAAAGATAGACAAGATGAAAAGGCAGAGGGTTATGTATCAGATGAAGGAACAAGACAAAACCCCAGAAAAACAACTAAATGAAGTGGAGATAAGAAACCTTCCAGAAAAAGAATTCAGAATAATGATAGTGAAGATGATCCAGGACCTTGGAAAAAGAATGGAGGCAAAGATCGAGAAGATGCAAGAAATGCTTAACAAAGACCTAGAAGAATTAAAGAACAAACAAACAGAGATGAACAATACAATAACTGAAATGAAAACTACACTAGAAGGAATCAATAGCAGAATAACTGAGGCAGAAGAACGGACAGGTGACCTGAAAGACAGAATAGTGGAATTCACTGCTGCAGAACAGAATAAAGAGAAAAGAATGAAAAGAAATGAAGACAGCCTAAGAAACCTCTGGGACAACATTAAATGCAACAACATTCGCATTATAGGGGTTCCTGAAGGAGAAGAGAGAGAGAAAGGACCAGAGAAAATATTTGAAGAGATTATAGTTGAAAATTTCCTTAACATGGGAAAGGAACTAGCCACCCAAGCCCAGAAAGCACAGAGAGTCCCACACAGGATAAACCCACGGAGAAACATGCTGAGACACATAGTAATCAAATTGGCAAAAAATTAAAGACAAAGAAAAATTATTAAAAGCACCAAGGGAAAAATGACAAATAACATACAAGGGAACTCCCATAAGGTTAACAGCTGATTTCTCAGCAGAAACTCTACAAGTCAGAAGGGAGTGGCATGATATACTTAAAGTGATGAAAGGGAAGAACCTACAACCAAGATTATTCTACCCGGCAAGGATCTCATTCAGATTCAATGGAGAAATCAAAAGCTTTACAGACAAGCAAAAGCTAAGAGAATTCAGCAGCACCAAACCAGCTTCACAACGAATGCTAAAGGAACTTCTCTAAGTGGGAAACACAAGAGAAGAAAAGGATCTACAAAAACAAACCCAAAACAATTAAGAAAATGGTAATAGGAACATACATATCAATAATTACCCTAAACGTGAATGGATTAAATGCTCCAAACAAAAGACACAGGCTTGCTGAATGGACACAAAAACAAGACCCATATATATGCTGTCTACAAGAGACACACTTCAGACCTAGGGACACATTCAGACTGAAAGTGAGGGGATGGAAAAAGATATTCCATGTAAACGGAAATCAAAAGAAAGCTGGAGTAGCAATACTCATATCAGATAAAATAGACTTTAAAATAAAGAATGTTACAAGAGACAAGGAAGGACACTACATAATGATCAGGGGATCAATCCAAGAAGAAGATATAACAATTATAAATATATATGCACTCAACATAGGAGCACCTCAATACATAAGGTAACTGCTAACAGCTATAAAAGAGGAAATCAACAGTAACACAATAATAGTGGGGGACTTTAACACCTCACTTACAGCAATGGACAGATCATCCAAAATGAAAATAAATAAGGAAACAGAAGCTCTAAATGACACAATAGACCAGATAGATTTAATTGATATCTATAGGACATTCCATCCAAAAACTGCAGATTACACTTTCTTCTCAAGTGCGCAAGGATAATTCTCCAGGATAGATCACATCTTGGGTCACAGATCAAGCCTCAGTAAATTTAAGAAAATTGAAATCATATCAAGCATCTTTTCTGACCACAACGCTATGAGATTAGAAATCAGTTATGGGGAAAAAAATGTAAAAAACACAAACACATGGAGGCGAAACAATACGTTACTAAATAACCAAGAGATCACTGAAGAAATCAAAGAGGAAATAAAAAAATACCTAGAGACAAATGACAATGAAAACATGACGATCCAAAACCTATGGGATGCAGCAAAAGCAGTTATAAGAGGGAAGTTTATAGCTATACAAGCTTACCTCAAGAAACAAGAAAAATCTTAAATAAACAATCTAACCTTACACCTAAAGGAACTAGAGAAAGAACAAAAAAACCCAAAAGTTAGCAGAAGGAAAGAAATCATAAATATCAGAGCAGAAATAAATGAAATAGAAACAAAGAAAACAATAGCAAAGATCAATAAACCTAAAAGCTGGTTCTTTGAGAAGATAAACAAAATTGATAAACCATTAGCCAGACACATCAAGCAAAAGAGGGAGAGGACTCAAATCAATAAAATTAGAAATGAAAAAGGAGACGTTACAACAGACACTGCAGAAATACAAAGCATCCTAAGGGACTACTACAGGCAATTCTATGCCAAAAAAATGGAAAACCTGGAAGAAATGGACAAATTCTTAGAAAGGTATAGCCTTCCAAGATGGAACCAGGAAGAAATAGAAAATATGAACAGATGAATCACAAGTAATGAAATTGAAACTGTTATTAAAAATCTTCCAACAAACAAAAGTCCAGGACCAGATGGCTTCACAGGTGAATTCTATCAAACATTTAGAGAAGAGCTAACACCCATCCTTTTCAAACTTTTCCAAAAAATTTCAGAGGAAGGAATACTCCCACACTCATTCTATGAGGTCACCATCACCCTGATACCAAAACCAGACAAAGATACTACAAAAAAAGAAAATTACAGACCAATATCACTGATGAATATAGATGCAAAAATCCTCAACAAAACACTAGCAAACAGAATCCAACAACACATTAAAAGGATCATACACCATGACCAATTGGGATTTATCCCAGGGATGCAAGAATTCTTCAATATATGCAAATCAATCAATGTGATACACCATGTTAACAAATTGAAGTATAAAAACCATATGATCGGGGCTTCCCTGGTGGCGCAAGTGGTTGAGAGTCCGCCTGCCGATGCAGGGGAAACGGGTTCGTGCCCCGGTCTGGGAGGATCCCGCATGCCGCGGAGCGGCTGGGCCCGTGAGCCATGGCTGCTGGGCCTGTGCGTCCGGAGCCTGTGCTCCGCAACGGGAGAGGCCACAGCAGGGAGAGGCCCACATACCGCAAAAAAAAAAAATAATAATAAATAAAAATAAAAATAAAAATAAAAATAAAAACCATATGATCATCTCAATGGATGCAGAAAAAGCTTTTGACAAAATTCAACACCCATTTATGATAAAAGCTCTCCAGAAAGTGGGCATAGAGGGAACCTACCTCAACATAATAAAGGCCATATATGACAAACCCACAGCAAACCTCATTCTAAATAGTGAAAAACTGAAAGCATTTCCACTAAGATCAGGAACAAGGCAAGGATGTCCACTCTTGCCACTATTATTCAACATAGTTTTGGAAGTCCTAGCCACAGCAATCAGAGAAGAAAAAGAAATAAAAGGAATCCAAATTGGAAAAGAAGAAGTAAAACTGTCCCTGTTTGCAGATAACATGATACTATACATAGAGAATCCTAAAAATGCCACCAGAAAACTACTAGAGCTAATCAATGAATTTGGTAAAGTAGCAGGATACAAAATTAATGCACAGAAATCTCTTGCATTCCTATACACAAATGATGAAAAATCTGAAAGAGAAATTAAGGAAACACTCCCATTTACCATTGCAACAAAAATAATAAAATACCTAGGAATAAAACTACCTAGGGAAACAAAAGACCTGTATGCAGAAAACTATAAGACACTGATGAAAGAAATTAAAGATGATACAAATAGATGGCGAGATATACCATGTTCTTGGATTGGAAGAATCAACATTGTGAAAATGACAATACCACCCAAAGCAATCTACAGATTCAATGCAATCCTTATCAAACTACCACTGGCATTTTTCAGAGAACTAGAACAAAAAATTGCACAATTTGTATGGAAACACAAAAGACCCCAAATAGAAAAAGCAATCTTGAGAAAGAAAAATGGAGCTGGAGGAATCAGACTCCCTGACTTCAGACTATACTACAAAGCTACAGTAATCAAGACAGTATGGTACTGGCACAAAAAGAGAAATATAGATCAATGGAACAGGATAGAAAGCCCAGAGATAAGCCCATGCATATATGATCACCTTATCTTTGATAAAGGAGGCAAGAATATACTGTGGAGAAAAGACAGCCTATTCAATAAGTGGTGCTGGAAAAACTGGACAGCTACATGTAAAAGAATGAAACTAGAACACTCCCTAACACCATACACAAAAATAAACTTAAAATGGATTAAAGACCTAAATGTAAGGCCAGACACTATCATTCTCTTAGAGGAAAACATAGGCAGAACACTCTATGACATAAATCACAGCAAGATCCTTTTTGACCCACCTCCTAGAGAAATGGAAATAAAAACAAAAATAAACAAATGGGACCTAATGAAACTTAAAAGCTTTTGAACAGCAAAGGAAACCATAAACAAGACGAAAAGACAACCCTCAGAATGGGAGAAAATATTTGCCAACGAATCAACGGACAAAGGATTAAGTTGCAAAATATATACACAGTTCATGCAGCTCAATATTAAAATAAACAAACAACCCAATCCAAAAATGGGCAGAAGATCTAAATAGACATTTCTCCAAAGAAGATATCCAGATGGCCAAGTGACAGATGAAAAGCTGCTCTACATCACTAATTATTAGAGAAATGCAAATCAAAACTACAATGAGGTACCACCTCACACCAGTTAGAATGGGCATCCTCAGAAAATCTACAAATGAGAAATGCTGGAGAGGGTGTGGAGAAAAGGGAACCCTCTTGCACTGTTGGTGGGAATGTAAATTGATACAGCCACTATGGAGAACAGTATGGAGGTTCCTTAAAAATCTAAAAATAGAATTACCATATGATCCAGCAATCCCACTACTGGGCATATGCCCAGAGAAAACCATAATTCGAAAAGACACATGCACCCCAGTGTTCATTGCAGCACTATTTACAATAGCCAGGTCATGGAAGCAACCTAAATGCCCATCAACAGATGAATGGATAAAGAAGTTGTGGTACATATATACAATGGAATATTACTCAGCCATCAAAAGGAATGAAATTGAGTCATTTGTTGAGACGTGGATGGATCTAGAGACTGTCATACAGAGTGAAGTAAATCAGAAAGAGAAAAACAAATATCGTATATTAATGAATATATGTGGAGCCTAGAAAAATTGTACAGATGAACTGGTCTGCAGGGCAGAAATTGAGTCACAGATGTAGAGAACAAACGTATGGACACCAAGCGGGGAAAGCGGCAGGGTGGTGGTGGTGGTGGTGGTATGAATTGGGAGATTGGGATTGACATGTATACACTGATGTGTATAAAATGGATGACTAATAAGAACCTGCTGTATAAAAATATATATATATTATTCAAGTCATCCAATGATGGAATGACCCAGTTGATTGTATGACTGATTTGACCAATAACAGAGTGATGTGAGTAACAACAACAACAATAACATAGCCCGGAGCATGGAGAGATTAATTTTTTTCTGAAGAAGTCAAGGAAGAGGTAAACCTAAGCAGAATCTTAAAATATGAATAGTAGCATGCTAGGGTCACAAGAGGAAGATGATTTGTACACAGGGAATCATAGTTAGAAGAGCATGGAAGAGTGAACCATGGATAACTTTGATCCTTAGCAAAGAGTCCCAATGCAGCATTTAAGGAATCGTGGTATATACAGATGCAGGTGTTAGAGGCAGTCTTAAATTTTTTTTTAACTATTCATCATTAGAAATGACAAATTTTTCAACTAATACTCAGACACTGCCTGCATGGTCTACTTTATCCCAGAGATAGGGAAGTGTCTGGGTCTATCATGTACCACTGCATTTGGCAGATTTCTGGAAAAACATTTGGTAACTCCCCTGGAGGCTCCATGAAGGCAGCCCAGAAATTGCAGTCAACAGAGTTGGGCCAGAACTGGCTCTGGCCAAAACACCCAGTTGGAAAGAGGAAAATTCAGTAAATCATTTAGTTGCTTGGTCTATATCACACTGCCCCCTACTATCTCCAAACCTATAAGAAACTCATACATACACACAAACACACCCAGAGATACACACAAACACACCCAGAGATGCACACAAACACATCAGTAGAATTTGAGGAGTATTTTCACAGAAATGACTGGACATTTGGCCGGTAAATGCCATGCTCATAGAAACTAAGATGATCTCACTAATGAAGGAACATACTCATCTCAAGAGCAAGCATTTGTTTCAGATATGTTCTGAAATGCCAGCATTTATTAGAGGAGGATGTGCTTCTGGATATTTCTCTCATTTCTGCCCTTGTTATCTCTGCTGTTGTCCCAGAGAGCTTAGCCTTTTGCAGTACAATTATTCTCTGAAAATAAGAATATGCATACCTGGCTCTGTCACAGGCACAGTGATGTGTTTTACATGTCTTATTTAATCCTCACTACAGCCTACAGGTTGATACTGGTATTACTCCAGTTTTCAGCTACAGAAACAGAAGCAGAGAAGGTAAATGACTTGCCCAAGGTCGCACAGCTAGCAAATGTATAGATACCATTCAACCTCTTAGCCAAGTGATCTTTACCATTTTCCATGGCTGATTCATTTGGATTTACAGATGAAGCAGGTTTCTTTGTACACACCACAACTCAATCATTTCAACATTTATTGCCAATTATTATTGTCATTTGACAACCTCAGAGTTCAAATCTGTAGTCATGTGGTCCCCTGCAAACCCAGGAAGACCTAAAATGATGAAATGGCACTTGTCTTCTCTGGTGACTTTACACTAAGATCCGGCTGAACTGCATGAATTGTCAAGGCTAAAACTAGGACTTGTATCTTAGCTAACACCGGCTTCTCTCTCTGCTGAAATATATTATAATTAGCTGCTCTTCCTGGGAGAGACTGTAAAACTGAATGCACTTAAACAAAAAGAGAGACACCAGATTTTATAGCCAACAAAAAGTGATTTGGACAGCCAACTAGATGGATGCGTATTCAGCACTGTCAGAGGAAAGGTAGACCTCCCTCATTTTTCAGTAATGTACTGAATGGCAACTATCATAGCTTTTTTACACATGCTTGGGACACGCTTGGGACTCTATTCTTGCTCACTGGTGCTCACAAAATGATTTTAGGACGTTTACAGGGTAGCCATTCTCTGGGTTTTGTTTCACATGGGTCAAGGACCAGAATAAGCAGGTGATTCGTGTGGTACAGTCTACATCCTTACTCAGCAAATAGTCCCGTGGAAAGATCCCCTGGTGCCAAGTGGAGTCTTGGATGCTCATCAAGGTTTCTGCTTGCTAGAGGTGTGGGATGTGGGAACAGCTGCTTCACTTCTCTTGGTCCAGGTTCTCCAGCTGTGAAATGACAGTGCATCATCCTCCCCTGTTTCCTTAGGAGAATATGATGAGACTCAGAAAGGGCTGAAAACAAATTGGCTGTTTGGCTAATGAAATGCTTATATTACCACTATTTGGAGAAATAAATTCATAAGTGGTTGCAGAAGAAATACTAGCCCTTAAGAAAAATTCTAAGAGAAGACCCAATTACTTAGTATAGTGACTCATCACGTTCCTGAAATTACATGTAGGGATTGTCACTGTCCCAAACGTGGACCACAAAAAAAAAAAAAAAAAAAAAAAAAAAAAGACTAAAGCAAAAAACACCATGGTCCACTCACAAAAAATTGAAAAGATTTATAAGTGCATTGGAGAAGAGCAAACCTTAATTGGAGAGAAAAAGTACTCAAGGCAGACGTGCAAAAGATGATCACGTGCAAAAGCAGCTTTGGGCAGAAGAAACAGGGGGAAAGGAAAGCTAACTGTTAGCCTCACGCTAGGACAGACCCGCCTGGAGGTGCTCTGGGTTTTATTGAACAGTGCACGGCTACTTTAATTTAGCAGTGTTTATTTTGAAATGTTTGCTACACCAGTGCTCTTTCCAATATACCACGTTTGCTGGTGTGTTTTTGGCTGTACCCAGAGGCCACCCACTGTGGGTGATGGATGTCCTGGTGTGGAAAAGCACGTTAGCCATTTGTTTGCACAGTGGATTGATTTCTTTGCACTTTCTTTGTCCCTCTTTTTTTTTTTTTTAAATGAGCTCACTGTCATCGGAAAGATTTTTCTTTTTTTTTTTTTAAATTAATTTATTTATTTTTGGCTGTGTTGAGGCTTCGTTTCTGTGCGAGGGCTTTCTCTAGTTGCGGCAAGCGGGGGCCACTCTTCATTGCGGTGAGCGGGCCTCTCACTGTGGCGGCCTCTCTTGCTGCGGAGCACAGGCTCCAGACGCGCAGGCTCAGTAGCTGTGGTGCACGGGCTTAGTTGCCCCGCAGCATGTGGGATCCTCCCAGGCCAGGGCTCGAACCCGTGTCCCCTGCACTGGCAGGCAGATTCCCAACCACTGCGCCACCAGGGAAGCCCCTCTTTGTCCCTCTTAATTGAAGTAGTAAGCATTACTGTACTCAAAACTTAAATAACCCCGGACATCAGAGTCTTATACATTAATAATTCGAAATATAACTCCTTTAGGATGGCTTTTCCTCAGAGCACATCCTTCAAGTGTCAGCAAGTTTAGAATAAGAATCAGATAAATGTTAAAGGCAACCTGATACTGGACATGAAACCAAACAAACTCTCACAAAACAAAAGCATCACAGCAAGCAGAAAAAAGAAAAGAGAATTTTGAAAACCATCTTCCCAAGGCACACTGAAATCCCCGTGCTCTGTTTTTCCAGGTTAACAAAAGTAGGTCTCTTCTAGGTGTTCTGAATAGGTTACTGACTAGCCATCTGTAGCAAGCCTGCTCCTGGATGTCATGCCCCTGTTAATGAAATCTGGACAAGCACTCGTAAATGGACCTGGTGAATGGTAGATGTCAGCCCTTGCGTGATGGGCAATCATCAATCATCCATTGTCAGTTATTTCTGTCCCAGTGAGTAAGCCTTTATTTAAAGCATAAAGTAAGAATGTTGCCAGATCACAGGAACAAGCCCTGAGCTGTTTGCAGGTGCTGCTATTCACAGCTGCCAATTAAACCCCTGACATTTCCATATTGGCCATGAGGCATAGCATATGCTTTTGACATACCAAATCTTTAAAAAAAATCATCAATCTCAAATTATCAATACATGTGTCTTTTTCTTTTCCCATGCTGGCAACATTAGGCTTTTAAAGATAGCTTATTTTAGAAATAGAGGAAGGAGAAACAGAAAAACTCGAGTGAAGGGAATTATTAATATGTGTACATAGCATTCTTTCTTGTATTTGGAAAGTGGCCAGCATTTCAGATGTGAAAAGTCTTTTCTGATGCCGAAATCTATGTGGCAGAGACTCCTTTCAGGATTTCAACTTTAAAAAATCTTTTTCCTACCTTTCTTTCTTAAATTTTTTCTTACTGTTTGATAACCAAATGCTATTGCTTGCCTCATGTAATCCAGTACTATTAAAAGGAGATATTAAAAATTTGATCATGCAACCACATTCCATGCCTTTCACTGAGATTCAAACATAAGTGTGCCTTGTGTTTGAAGAATTTCATGAAACTTGCCAGAGACATTTTATTTAGTCTCAAATGTAAGTCCATGAAAGGATGGATTCCTCTGCAGAGTTTACATGATGCCTTCACTTTCACATACTTCCAGATTGGAGGATAAAAACATCCAACCACTCTGGATGTGGATGTAGTCATCTATAAATACTATACATAGGCAGGAAAAAATATCCATGTCCAACTTTCAGGAATATTTTGACATTTTTAACTGATTTTCCAAATTCTCTAGATATGGGTAGCTCTTGATAAGAAATTAATCATGGTGACAATCATAGAAATTTTAACTGAATTATTCTTTCTGATCACTCTTTAGAAAATGAAGAGGTATTCTGTATGGGTTTACATTGTTTCACCAAGAATTAGATCAAAATCAGCTGTGATTGTAAGTATAAGTCTTTGTTTTCTATGTTGAACAACAGGCTTTGATCTGAGATGCCTTCCCTTTTCTCTTCCATCTCCTGTTCATCTGACTGAAGTAACTAAACAGTTACTTCCATGTTCTTTGAAATCCTGGTTCCCACTGATTTCAGGGAAATCTGTTGGGGAAGGCAAAGTTGACAAACCCAGGATCTCTTTCAAATAACCATAGCTGATGACTCTAGCAGGTCTTTCTATTTCTCTCTCTCTTCCGGTGATAATTTTACATTATCTTCTCACTTCCAAGAAGGGAAAAAGTTGCCATCCTCTTTGAGAGAAGCTCAGCCAATTTCCATTTTGAAAAGGAGAGAAAATTTGTTATTGCCATCTACATAATGAAGGACTTCAAAAAGAGCTATCTTTTAATAAAAAGATGTTTTTCCTCTGTAAAATTAATTTTTCAATAAAAGATGCCCTACACACGCATTGAATGGTGAAGGTCTTAACAAGAGTGGATATTTTAACATTATATCAAGAGTACATCATGTGTATCTGAAATGAAGAAAAGAAAATTCGATGGCTTACAGCCGCCTTGAGCCCTTGGGCTACGTCAACACTTATCATTTTACAAAACTGAGGATGCTGTGCTGTGGCGTCAGCTTTGGGCTGCTCAGTGGGGACGATGTATGTCCACAGGCTTTAAGACTGAAAGGGAAGGGCTGGCCTTGCTCAGTAATACTGCTCTAACTAGTACCATATGGGCCACTTATCTTCACTTGACACCAGGCCTTTCATGTGCTTTGGGTTGTAGTAATAATGATAATAATAGCAATGATGGCAATGATAATAATAATAATAATAATGGCAGCTACATGACAGAAGGCAGCTTTGAATAGTAGTTGAGAGCACAGATTCTATAGCTAGCCCGACTAGGCTTTAATCTTGGCTCTTTCACTTACTAGCAGTGTGACACTGGCCCTTTTGTGCTTCAGTTACTTCCACTGTAAAATGGGGATAGCAGCTACCTTATTGGTACAGTGAATGCTTAGAGCAGTACCTGGCATATACTGCAGAAAGTACCACCAAAGCATTACATACAATACATGAGCATTCCTAGAATGTATACACAGATTATCTCTATCGTTAGTCCCATTTTTCAGGTGAGGAAACTGAGGCTATATGAGGTTAAGTAATTTTCCCAAGGCTGCCAGCCAGAAGTTTGCCAAATTTTAACCTGGGTAGGTGTGACTTCAAGACCCATGCGCTTTCCATCTATCTCCCCATGTTTCCTGTCACAGGTATCATTTCACAACTACACACCAATAGTCCATAGAGAGAAAGCATGGGGTTGAAGGAAATAGAGACAGTATCAGAAATGTCAGAGAACACAAGAATTCCAGAGTGTCAGGCGACAGAAACCATCTAAGGACAGGGGGAGATCAACACTTTCCCCAGGTTGGAGGACCAATTAGTCACCAAACAGATGGCTCCTGAATGAATGAATTCATTCACTCAACAGCTATGTATGTCCCTCCTCTTTTGCACGAGGGCAGCAGCTTCATATGTAGCCACTTAATAAGCAAGGAGATTTGTTTTATGTCATGTTGTCAAAGAAAGAGACCCACGATAACCTTAGGAAAAGATATCAATGCAAAAAATGCCAGTATTTTTCTGGCAATTGAGTCCAGTTTGGTAAATTCTGGGGCTTCTCCTCTTTCCTGCCTCGATGTCTGAAGGCAGGGCAAGCTGGCCATAGAACAAGGCAAAGACTGGCTGTCCCAGGGCTGGGTCTCATCAGCACATTCATGTCTCTTGTGGTTGTCTTTATCTAACCTAACTGGTATTGTTTTTGGCACTCTTCCATAGTGATGTTATGTTTCAGATGTTTCCAAAACTGAAACACACAGGTCTTTCATTTCCTTTCTACCTACTAAGATTATTTCAGCTCTCCACATGCAAAGCAGAGAATTATGCAAGAAATTAATCATATCAGAGCAAAGTAGCTACTGAGAAATTGCCAAACACCATAAACATTGGTCAAAATGGAGTCCAACCATTTGCACAGAGAATAATTGAAGCTATGGATTCACTTGGGGTAACTAAGCAACTTTTCATTATGAATTATAAAGCTTTTCAAACATAAAATGATATCTGAGAGGAGTGCATTACCTAAAAGGTTTCGATAAGCAATGAGAGGAGCTTTAAAATATGCAGCCGGGATCAATCATTCCACGCTGTACAGCGTTACTTATACTTTGTGGCGTCACCTACATTCCTTGATAAAAAATGTCCCATAACATCTGAGCATTGCCATTATTTTCGTCAGCACCCAGACATAAGTGACAAAAATGTCAGTTGATGTTTTATTTACTAATATAAAACAGTTTCACGTGGAAGTAGACGTTCTACGACAATGGAGGTTTATGAAGTCCGTTTGCCAGCACCAAAAATGATTCACGTTATCCAAGAAAGATGTAAAGCCTGCTATTCGTGATGAATTTTAATTGGAATGTTACTCATCATGGGCATGGATTTCTTTCATTTGGAAGGCTGAAGGACAGTTGAGTCTCCCCGAAAACAAAGGTGGGTGGTTAAAACAGACCTTTTGACATGCAAAAGGCAGAGATACCTTGGAGTTATCCTGGTGTCACCTGCCTAGAGTCTGTCATACAGAGTGAAGTAAGTCAGAAAGAGAAAGACAAATAGCGTATGCTAACACATATATGTGGAATTTAAGAAAAAAAATGTCATGAAGAACCTAGGGGTAAGACAGGAATAAAGACATAGACCTACTAGAGAATGGACTTGAGGATATGGGGAGGGGGAAGGGTAAACTGTGACAAAGCGAGAGAGAGGCATGGACATATATACACTACCAAAGGTAAGGTAGATAGCTAGTGGGAAGCAGCCGCATAGCACAGGGAGATCAGCTCGGTGCTTTGTGACCACCTAGAGAGGTGGGATAGGCAGGGTGGGAGGGAGGGAGATGCAAGAGGGAAGAGATATGGAAACATATGTATAACTGATTCACTTTGTTAAAAAGCAGAAACTAACACACCATTGTAAAACAATTATACTCCAGTGAAGATGTAAAAAAAAAAAGTTAGAAAAAGAAAAAAAACAAAACAGAACAAATACTCAGATGTCTTTTACCTTCATCGTTTTGCATCAGTTACCTGAGAAAGCAATCCCAGCCTTCTGACTCAGAAGGAGAGCAGTTCTGCCTTTCTCTACCCTGTGAATGAAAAAAAAAAAATGAATGGGGGTGTCAATTGGGAAAATAAATTGATGGTAGGGAAGAGTTCCCTACTTGGAATTGGCTGTTGAGTTCTACCCAAGAGCCAGCAGGATAGGATATTAAGCAGCAGAGAAGAAAGATCATTGTCAATTATAGATTCTCTTCCTTTTGCCAGAAGAGGTCCTAAAATGTGGTCCATCAGTGTTGATTAATGCTAGGTTGTGGGGAAAGGGAACTAGTAATAGGTCAGGAAAACTGAAGTTAAAGACAGTGAGGTGACAGAAAAGGTTTTAAAATAAGGACGAGGAAAGGTTAGATATATGAAAACATAGTTTCAGGACCTCATGTCCTTTGAGAAAAGGAAATCACATACCAACCTTTATGTGATTTGGGAAATACTTCGGTTTAGTAAGATTTAAACTAATGCAGTGAACGTCGGTCTCTTGATTGTGGGGATAAACTACCTCTCTTGACTAGGATGAATAGGGTGGCTGTAGCCATCCCTTTTGGAACTCGATATGAAAACATGGATTTGCATCCTGGAATCTTGTCCAGCCTGCTTTGTAGAGGTGGTACAAAGAAGTTAGTGCTCTAAAGATATACAAATTAATTACTTCAGTTACCAAAATTGATTTTCCAGAATAGAGTGGAGTATATGGAAATGTATTTTCAAAGGTCACTTAAAATTTGTCCAAAAGACCCACTAGCCCTCAAATGTAACTCTCCCTTTCCTGCATCTTTGCCTACATAAGGTGTGTGGCTCAAACCACCCAACTGGAATCTGGTAAAACAACAGCCAAATTGCATCGCTCCCAATTTCCTCATAAGCTCACCTCATACAGTTCTTAGTACTAAACCAGGGTTTGCTCCTGTAAGTAAAAGGGTCAGGTCTATTCATGTTTGTTTGTTTGTCTGTTTGTTTTAATTCAACAGGCGTATTTCAATTGTGGATTTTTTTTTCAGCTGGGCTTCCATGTATGTTTTTATATATGTTGTATATGTTCTATAAACACATGGCTTATTCGCCATTCAAATATGATATACATTTACACAATTATCTACATATCTCTCACACAAATATACGAAAATACATGGGGACGTAGCTCCTAAAACCCTTTCAGATTGCTTGAATGATTTTCATTACATGTTTTCAACTTACTAATGACAAGCCTCACTTCATTCTACACTAGTCAGATTAACTTGACAGGACTGGAAACTTGTTCTTCCTGTTCACACTTATTCATCTCTTGGAAACGCCCTGTAGGGAAGTCGAAGCACCAGTAAGCAGTACTTACCAAATGCCTCAATGCTAAATATGCCCTTTTAGGCTGCCTTGGCACAATAGTGGGGCAGTGAGAAGATCTGACTTTAGGGCAGCCTAAGAAAAATGACATTTCCTAAAACATCATCTATTTAAACAGGTCTTGAAGAAGAAAACTATGTCCATTTTCCTCCAGAGTTTTGCAGTGGGCTTTGGGGGCTCCAGTTTACCGCTATTGTATCTGAAATCTTTGCTAAAGAAATGACAGAGGTATCAAATTTTGCAAGGTAAGCCCTCAGTCTGCAATTGCGCACATGGAGATAATTTCAGGTTTTTTAAGGACTGCAAATGTAACCTGAAACATATCAGATATTTTGTGAAGGCGTGGGTTGAAATGCAGAACTGATAAACCAGGAAGAAGGGCTTTTCTTTTTTGGTTAACTTTGAAAATTTCCTCAGGGAGCAAACTTCTGATAGGGGGCAAAGATTCTTACAAGGTTAGTACAGGTGGGTAATTAAAAAAATGAGTGAATTTATCTGCATACATTATTTAAATACCTAAAGCATTTCTCTGCTTTAATGATAAATTATGTTCAGTAAAATCTGTTGTCTGCCTTCAAGCTAACTAATGGATAGCTACTCAGCAACAGTCATCCTAGCTAAGGTGGAATAAATACCTCCAAGGAAGCTGCAGCTAATTTTTATGGTTTAAACTCGTAAAGATGCTTACATATATTTCTGCATTCTTGTCCTACACATGTGTATATGGATATGCACATACATGTGTGCTCATGCGTGTGTTAAAAACTTATTCCTTGACACCTCCCGGTCCACCCACCACGGCTCTATTCTCCTTGGTATGTTGTAAAAGAAAGATTCTTCCTGCAACTAATTAGTCCTTAAAGAGATCGGCTGATAGATCTCATTGTTAGCAATACATTTTTAATTGTTCATTTTACTCAAGCACCATTTGAACACAAGTCAATTTGCAATTTCATTAGAGAACAGAAAAGGCCTGGGGTCTATTCCTGTTTTTTTCTTTTAAAGAAAAGGATAAAAAGTGGGCAAAATTTCATAAGGAATGTGAATTAATTTTATGTATCAAGCAAGAATTAATGTGTCCTGTTATTTGAGCAGAAGTCTTCTGGCCAAGATGTGCATTTTGTCATCCCCTCCCCTCCAGAGAAACCTCTTTACAAGCTTTGTGGCCAAATACCCTAGCAACTAACAACGACGAGCTTTGAAGCGACATTCACAGACCATTTGCTTTGATGACATTTGGAGGTTTTTCTCCCCTCATTCCAATTCTATTGTAAGTAGAATACACATGCCATGCAGCCTTTGAAAACTAATCAATACAGTAAGAATCGTCAGGGTGCAGCTGACTAGTATCACGTCTTTAAACTATTTTTAGCTGACTTGTTGTACACGTTTTTAAGTTAAACCTTATGAAGGGAGTTGGGTGGATTATCCTTACCATATTCACGGGCACCCTAGTGCACCCCGCTCTTTCTTCCATATTTTAACATCAAAAGCTCATAATCTGTGTAAGTTAACCTTCCATAAAACTAAAATTATATGGTCATCATACATAATCTGATGATTGATTACAGCTGTCAAAAAGGTCACAAATTGTGAATGTTTACTACAGTTGCACCATGAAAATTATTATACACTTTTAAGGAATCCATCCAGAGAAAATAGCTTACATTCATAGGTTGCAGAACTGAAGCATATATGTTTTCTTTGTGACTTTTAGCTCTCTTAAAATCAATGTTAAAACACTTAGGTCTGATTTTTCATTTCAATGTCTTTGTGTAATGCTCCTCAACCATACCTCATCTAATTTAATAAGATGCAAGCTAAGGAAGTACTTAAGTTACTTATCAAGGGTTTCAGATGACACATTATTATTGTATTCGAAAGTCAATATTTGCTAATCATGTTAGTACAGGAACTGTTCCAGGCCCACAATTCTTAAATTGCAGAGATATTTAAGATTAATTAAACCTATCTCCCCTGGTTCTCTCTCTCCACCTCTGTGGAAGGAGTAAATCAATGACATCCTAAGCAAGTCCAGAGAGCCAGAGATCCAAGTCTGAAAGCCACTAACATCTTTAAGCCTCTGTTTGCATCAGTGCCCCAGAGTTGAGCTTTGCCACTTCTTCACAGTTTAAGGAATATTTGCATGTTTTGAGAGCAAAGTTCAATTTGCTTGACGTAATTAGAGAGGTCTGACCATTCTTGAACACATAACATGGACTCCAATATTTTTTAAGTCAGGAGAAGGCCGAAATAACATATGGCCTGACTTCTTTTTCCTTTTTATATGACAACTTGTGGATAAATTTGTGGCAAACAAAGTTGAAAGTCATGTGACCTTTCTCAGGCCGAGCATGATGAGAACAGGTGACTAGGTCCACATCCCTGAAGGGGTTACGCTTGTATGACGCGGTTCCAGTGAACCCCTGACCTCTCACTTATACCCTGGAGCGGAAGCAGCCAACTGTTCAAAGGCCAAGGTTACCTTTACTTTTAGACAGTAAACCCATTACATCAGAACCATTTCTTTTTCTTTCTTTTTTTTTAAAAATTTATTTTGGCCGCGCCTCGTGGCTTGCAGGATGTAATTCCCCGACCAGGGATCGAACCTGTGCCCCATGCAGTGGAATTGCAGAGTCCTAACCACTAGATCACCAAGGAATTCCCTAGGAAAGTCCATTTTATTTATTTACTTTTTTAATTGACTGCTTTTAAAAATGAATTTATTTATTTTATTTATTTTTGGCTATGTTGGGTCTTCGTTGTGGTGCGCAGGCTCCTCATTGCAGTGGCTTCTCTTGTTGTGGAGCACAGGCTCTAGGCACGTGGGCTTCAGTAGTTGTGGCTCGCAGGCTGAGTAGTTGTCGCTCGTGGGCTCTAGAGCGCAGGCTCAGTAGTTGTGGCGCACGGGCTTAGTTGCTCCATGGCATGTGGGATCTTCCTGGACCAGGGCTCGAACCCGTGTCCCCTGCACTGGCAGGCAGATTCTTAACCACTGCGCCACCAGGGAAGTCCCCAGAACCATTTCTAATCCAATGTTACATAAAGAGCCCAGGACTTGGCTGAGATTAGTGCTAAATAAACATATGAAGTCTTATTAACATGGATTGACTAGGAGAAAACTGGAAAACATAGTACTTCAGTGATGACTTACAGTAGCTGGTAGTTTAGCTCCCTCAGGGAGAAAGACTAATGCATTAACCCAACATGCCACCCAGGATATATTTACAGGTAGTTAGTAAAAACAGTAATGCTATGCAAACTGAATATCTGGAACATGAATCAATAGAGATCAGCTAATTAGGTTATAAATGCATCGATTTTATTTTGAATACATCCTCAAATAGAGTCTGCGAGTAAAGCATTCTGAAATGGGGCTCTTAAACAGAGAGGAGCGACAATCAGATTATTCTCTGCCACTCTCCAATCAATCCAGAAGTGTTAGGTAAAGTACTTTGATGCATATTCTATATAATCAGAGTGACATATCCTATTAATATTCCAATTACCGTTGAACTATTAGCAATGCCTGAGTCTGGTGTCTTAGGGCCTCATAGCAGTAATCCGGGAACCTCATGTCATCTTTTGTATTCATTCATTCAATTTAAAATGAGACGATTTTCCCTTTAAAGAATTTTTATTAAACATTATTTTATGCATGGATTTAACATCCTACTTGATTTAGGTGGACTCTCAGAATGAGTTGCTAACTCCTTTTGTTCTTTTCTTCACTGAAAGAGGTCAGCAGCTGTGATCTTATTTATAAATTTAAATGCCAAATTTTGGCACAATGAGTTATTATTAAAATAATAGTTATTTGTGTTCATAAAAAGTCTCTTTTCACACTGTAAAAACCAGGAGTCCAATAATTTAATAAACTAGTCTAGAGTAAGGATAGGCCAGAGTTGTCAACCCCATATTAGAACACATAAAATTGTGGACATGAAAGTGACTTTGGAAAAAACAATGTTTCCACTCTTCTGAATATTTTCTCAAGCTAAAATTTTCTTCTTTTTACTTTGAAACTCATGTAGGAATACACCAGTTATCATAAATTAAATACAGTTCCATAAGCTAAGTGCCAAACTACTGTTGGAAACATCAAACTTGCCATCATATTCATATATGTATAGTCAGACTTTTAGGTTTGCTTTATCTTAAATTGAATTCAGTTAGAAAGGTTTATGTGATGATATGGTATAGATACACTCTATCTTGAATCATGTAGCTATTACTGGCCATGAATATCATGAATTTAGTGTTCAGTGCTGGTGCCTTGGCCCAGCTTGGGAGAAGTGGAGATGGAAAAAGGCTGATGGATTTGAGAGATGTTTTGGGGGTCAAGTCTAAAAGTTTAATGAACTAAATTTGGGATATAAGTAAAATAGAGGAATCAAGGATACCAGACTTACGGCTTGAGAAATTGGATGGCTGTTTCCAAATATAGCACATAATGGGGAGGTACAGTTGAGTTTTTGGGGTGTTGGTGTAATAAAGTGTTCTCGTTGAACATGGTAAGTTTGAGATGCCCAAGTGGAGATGTCAAGGGTACAGTTGGATATTTAAATCCGAAGCTCAGAAGTAAGGTCTTGACTAAACATGTCAACTTGAGCATTGATGGCATTTAAAACTTTGGAAATGGGTGAGCTCACCCTAGGCACAAATGTAAAGAGAAAAGAGGGGCTAAACCCGAATCTTGCAGAATCAACATTTAGAAGATAGGCAGTAAGTGGCCTTCTGTGTAGGGGTCAGAGACCACATTCCAGAAGACTTGAGCAAATGATCCAAGATGACAGGTCAATTTCTTTCCTCATAATAAACTGTGCCAAACTGAGATATTTGTGAAGGATTGGGTTTTTGTTCTTGTTTTATTTTTCTTAAATTAAACTTTCAATATAAAAACCTAAGCAATTGATTTGAAAATGAGTACAATAAAAGGAAAGAAAAAAAAAAGAGTCCTAGGGACATGGTAACCACAGTCCTGAATGAGGACATTTGCAGTTGCCGTTCCTTTGGTCTGGGACCCTCCACCCTCAGAGAGCCACCTGGCTCACGCCCTCATTTTCTTCTGGTGTCTGTGCAAATGTCACCCATTCAGTGAGGACTTCATTGACCACCTTATCTAAAACATTAACACCGATCCCATCCTTATCACTATCTCTCCCTCTTCCTCTGCTTTATTTTTCTCCATAGAACTTATCACCATGTGACATATATGTCTACATATTCATTTGCTCATTTTCTGTCTCCTCTCACTAAAACCTAAGCCCTACAAGGGCAAGCATTTTGTCTGCTTTCACTGCTGTGACCACAACACACCCCAAAATGCTTGACACATAGTAGGTGTTCAATAGATTTTTAAAAAATAAATGAATAAAAGAATGAACCAGCAAAAGAGATAAAAGGGAGCAGCAAAAGAAGTAGGAAGAAAATATGGAGGTGTCTCAGAAGCTAAAAGAAAAAAGGTGTTTGAAAAAGGAGTACCTATGGTCAAACAAGGTGAATGCTGCTGAAGGGTCCAGGAAGTTAATGAAGCAACAAGTACATCAGATTTGGCATCGTGAGAGTAACTGCAGATGTTGAAGAGAGTGATTTCAGTGTAGTGGTGGGGGCAGAAGTCAGAATGGTTAGGGCTGAGGAGAGACTAGGAGGTAAGGAAGTGGAAATTAAGTAAGTAGGTAACTGAAGAGTTTTGCTTCAAAGGAACGTGCTGATATAAGGCAGTTAAGAAAGAGGACTATGAGATCAAGAGAGGGTGCATTAATACTTTTTGCTTTGGCTTTTTAAAGTGGCGTACGCATCATCCCCTGCCACAATAATGCTGCTCAACAAACAACCCTACAACCTTAGTGGCATTCGACAAAACACATGTTTTTGCTTCTCTGTCTGGATCGGTGAGGTAGGTGGCTTGGCTTCACGTCTGGATTTGGGATGGTTGTAGGCTGATCTAGGCTGGCCTCAGCTGGGATGACTCAAGTATGTTCCACGTGTCTCTCATCCACCAGCAGGTGACTCTAGACATGTTCTCATCGTGACAGCTGAGGCACAGAAATGGAAACAGGAAAGTCCTCTTGAATTCTATGTTCAAAACAGGCACACTGTCACTTTCTCTTCATTCTGTTGACTAAAGCAAGTCAAGAGGCCAGCTAGATTCAAAGGGGAGGTATTCCAGTTACTATTGCTATGAAACAAACTACCCCCAAACTTAGCTACATAAAATTACCATTTTATTATCCTTACAGTTTCTCTGGGTCAAGAGTTCAGAAAGGGCACAGTAGGGTTGGCTTGCCTCTGCCGCTTGATGTCTGGTGCCTCAGTTGGTAAGATACAAATGCCAGGGACTGAAATCATGTGAAGGCATCCTTACTTATGTTTGACAGTGATATTGGTTGTCAACTAGGACTGCAGCTGGAGCTGTTGGCTGGAATGCAGCACGTGGCTTCTCCATGTGGGCTAGGCTCTCTCACAGCATGACAGAATAATCCGATTTCTTCCATGGCAGTTATGAGATCTGAAGGCTGGTGTCCCAGTGTACAAGGCATAAGCTATGTCTCCTTTTATTACCTAGCCTCAGAAGTCATGCAGTGTCACTTCTGACATATTCAGTTGGTTACAAACCAATTCTCAAGCCTTCCCCAGATTCAAGGAGAGAGGAATTATACTCCACCACTTAACGGGAGAGTGGTAAATTCAGGAGATGGGTACAGGCACATTTATGAATGTGGGAGTGGGGAGAAGAGAGATACAGTAGTTTACTTTCTAATATCTCCTTGGTAAATATAAGCCTAGTTGTACGTCACTGGGTGTTGCTTGTCCCTGTCTACTCTTTCTACCTGAGAGTAGCCAACATAGACTAGAAGGCTCTTTACCCTCATAGAAAAGAAAAGGTACTTTTAACACGAGACTGGAGCCTCCAGGATAAAGAGTTTGTCCAAACTGACTCCACCTAGTTGGTTTTGCAGTTAAGTTCTTGAAAATTCTTGGGCATGGCTGCTGTGAAAATTTCTTTACATTTAAATGCTGTAACAAAGAAAATATAAATGCAAGCCTCAACAAGCATGTATTATAGGGGTTGGTTCTAGATATTTGACTCAGTGAGACCCATGGCCTTCTCCTGAGACATTTCTAGGGTGGCTTTGGTGTCCAGAAACTCCAGTATAATAATGTCTCACAGACCATGCTGACTGTAGATTAACTTAAAACATACCATTATTTCAACAAATCGCATTTTGGATATGCTAAAGCTAAGAAGCTAGGGAATAAATGACACTTTTAAAAGTAAATTTTGCCTCTTTTTATGGATTTTCTGAGCTAAAGCATTGAAAATAAGTCAACATCTGTTGCACATTTATACTATAAATTTATGTTCTCTAAAACCATATACAACTATATACAATACAATAAATATATACAATGAATTATATGTATATATATTATATATTGATATTCAATATATCTAAAAACAATTTGCTGATTTTTAGAAGAGAAAGTTTCAATTCTTTTGTGTTACATGTTGGTTATAAATTTAAAAATCTATGCTGAATTATTGACAAAATATACAATTTGAAGAAGATGGGATTTTTTTGTAAGTAGAGAGGAATATCTGTATAAATATCATCAAATAGGGCTTCCCTGGTGGCGCAGTGGTTGAGAGTCTGCCTGCCGATGCAGGGGACACGGGTTCGTTGCCCCGGTCCGGGAAGATCCCACATGACGCGGAGCGGCTAGGCCCATGAGCCATGGCCACTGAGCCTGCGCGTCCGGAGCCTGTGCTCTGCAGCGGGAGAGGCCACAACAGTGAGAGGCCCGCGTACAAAAAAAAAATCATCAAATATTATCAATATTTATAAAGTACTTTGTAGTTTAATTTTTTTTGAATGATTCTTGGTATAGCCCTCTTTGGTACGTAAGGCAGGCATTATTGTTTTATAGTTATTTTACAGATGTAAAAGCTGAGGATTACAATATTTAAATGACCTAGTTTCACAGAGTAAGAAAATGGTAGAGCTAGAATCTGAACCTTGTTTCTATTGTACCCCACTAAATGGATTATGTATGTTTATAAACATATGCCTAAATTTACATGTTTATATACACATATGCAATCATAGAGGTCAATTTTATGTAATCCGTAGTCACATATCTAATTGTGTATATGTCTATAGAAATAAATATGCTAGTAATTATTTAGATTTTAAGCAAAATCACTCATATTTTTAAGTTACAAATGTATACTTATACTTATTTTCCATCTTCCTATCAAACTTCCATTTGATACCTGAAAATATGTTTGCATCCAGTACACGCATTGATTAAAAAACTATTTAAAAGCTGATAGCTACTAAAGATGTCTTTAGATTTTTGAAAGCTGAGCAAATATAGAACTTCAGTGTTCAAACTTGGCATTTTACCCACTCTCTTTTTGGAGTTAAAGGGATTCAGCAGTTAAAATTCCATAAAAATTTATGAGGAAGAGCCAAGACAGAGAAAATAGAGTTTACACATAATCCACCCTTGACCTCAACAAAGCTTTTGATAAAATGCAACATGTAAGACTTTGTGCATAGACTTGAGGGCAAAGAATTTAGGGAAAAAACCAATGGCCAGGAGTTTACGATAAAGCATATGTGTGTGTAAGTGAAAAGGAGATGACAGATGTAGGAAAAGTAGAGAGGGTCTCCAGAATTAGTTACTTTCCAATACTGATCCAGCAGAAATAATTGGCAAAGAAGAAAGAAAGTCAAAAATACCAAACTATCAAACCTCAGGCCTAAATCCACAAAAGGCAAATACATATATATTTTAACTCTAAGACTGCTCTCTGAGGAGTAAAGTTAAAAAAGAAAGGAGTTCCAGTATTCATTAGTGTCTCAAACTCATAACAAAATCTTATGTACCTGTGACTCATTGTACCTCCAGGATTCTAAGAAGCTATTCTTTGTAAGACAAAGGACAAAGGAAGATTTAGTAACAGTCTTTTGGGGGAAAAACACCGCATTAAATGTACATGATAAATTGAGAACATATTCTAGTTGCAGAAATGTGAAAATGTGAGGGTGGGAAGTAATCTTAAAATCGAGGAAATAGGTAAATATTTGACTCGAACCACTTAGATTAAGAGAAAGATGTATTTAGTGAATAGCACTCAAATGATAACAGGGATTAACAAAGAGCGGAACTCTCAGTGAGGCACAATTAAACCAGCAGTTAAATAATCTAACGAACAAGTGCTTAAACAAGCAAACAATCACAGGCTGCCCGATCACCGCTCAATGCACAGAGCATGAGTCACAGAAATTATTTCAGCATCACTGAAGGGAAAAGCCATGTTGTGCTCAATTCTGGTTGACTTATTACAAATAAGGATATCAGAGAAAATAAGAAGTGTATGGCAGAAGGTAGATAAAGTTATTCAGTGATTCGAAGAAATTAATTATAGAAGAAAAGCACAAAAACTAGGTGTGTTGTGATGACCTCATTGAGGGAAGCAAGGATGACAGGCCTTGCAAGGGTGGATTCCCTGAAGGGATCTGCATTTATAACAACTAAAAAGGGAAGCATCAAATCCCCAAGAGAGCCCAGCAAGAGCAAAATTTAATTGATATCTCTCATCCATTCCCTGATATTAGTTAATACTGGAAAGAAAGGGTTCTGAGAAGTGATTAAGATGAATGCCAACAGTCCAAATAGGGACCTGATTAAGAATTCAGAGGAAGAAAAATAAACTCTTATGAAGGTACATCTTTTAAAATTGTTCTTTATCTGGACTTTTGATGACCCTGAATGAACAATTTACTTAGGGGAAAAAAATGCACACCTGTATTGTCTGGAACTGGCATGTGAATACAGGCTCTCAGTAGACTTTATTTCTAAGTTTTAACATCAGGCAAATTATTTTTCTTTGTTTATCCTTGGGATTAAAATATTACACGAAATGACAAGAACTAAGGAGTTTGTCATAGCTGCTGTTCAGACACCACATTTTAGCTGTTATACACCACACTTTATGACTCTCAGAATCAGCCCCAACATAACCTTTGAGATTAGACCTGTGTGAGATCCTTCAGGTACTTGCTCCCTCTCTGATTAAGTCGCTTGCGTCTGGATCACAGAGATTTCAGCTTTGAGTGAAGGAGAACAGAAGAGGAAAAAGTGCTCAAACTTTATAAATCCAGAATAAAAATGAACAATAGCTAAAGGAAACACTTTTTTTTTTAGTTCAACCAATCAACTTTATTATCATTACACGTGTTATATACTGAATGCACCAATTGTCACCTCCCCTCCCCCAGGCACAGAACTCTCCAAGTAGCAAACCTGTGCGTATGTGTGTGCTTAAATTTCAAACGAAGTTACTATCTATGTTAAAAATGACTCTAAAACTCCAGAAGGATAACACATGGCTTCATGTTAATTTTGATATGGTACTTTTTATTTCATCTACTCCATATCTCTGAATGCCTAAAGCTATTGGGTTAAATATGAATGCAGTCTAATTCTGAGCTATTTCAATGACAGAGGTTTCACTGTGACAGCTGGACTTCCAAGTTGAGCTGTAGCATATAATTCACACTATCCCTTTTTGTAATTTAGATGCAATATCTTTTTAATATTCATTAATTTGACTTAAATATTGATTTGATATCACTAATATGCACGACTCAAAATACTCTTTTTTTAAACATCTTTATTGGAGTATAATTGCTTTACAATGGTGTGTTACTTTCTGCTTTATAACAAAGTGAATCAGTTATACATATACATATGTTCCCATATCTCTTCCCTCTTGCGTCTCCCTCCCTCCCACCCTCCCTATCCCATCCCTCTAGGTGGTCACAAAGCACCGAGCTGATCTCCCTGTGTTATGCGGCTGCTTCCCACTAGCTATCTATTTTACATTTGGTAGTGTATATATGTCCATGCCACTCTCTCACTTTGTCACAGCTTACCATTCGCCCTCCTCATATCCTCAAGTCCCTGCTCTAGTAGGTGTCTTTATTCCTCTTTTACCCCTAGGTTCTTCATGACCCTTTTTTTTTCTTAGATTCCATATATATGTGTTAGCATACGGTATTTGTTTTTCTCATTCTGACTTACTTCACTCTGTATGACAGACTCTAGATCCATCCACCTCATGATAAATAACTCAATTTCATTTCTTTTTATGGCTAAGTAATATTCCATTGTATATATGTGCCATATCTTCTTTATCCCTTCATCTGTTGATGGACACTTAGGTTGCTTCCATGCCATGGCTATTGTAAATAGAGCTGCAATGAACATTTTGGTACATGACTCTTTTTGAATTATGGTTTTCTCAGGGTATATGCCCAGTAGTGGGATTGCTGGATTGTATGGTAGTTCTATTTGTAGTTTTGTTTTGTTTTTTTTTTACACGGGCCTCTCACTGTTGTGGCCTCTCCCGTTGCGGAGCACAGGCTCTGGACGCGCAGGCCCAGCAGCCATGGCTCACGGGCCCAGCCGCTCCACGGCATGTGGGATCTTCCTGGACCGGGGCACGAACCCGCATCCCCTGCATCGTCAGGCAGACTCTCAACCACTGTGCCATCAGGGAAGCCCTATTTGTAGTTTTTAAGGAACCTCCATACTGTTCTCCATAGTGGCTGTATCAATTTATATTCCCACCAACAGTGCAAGAGTGTTCCCTTTTCTCCACATCCTCTCCAGCATTTATTGTTTCTAGATTTTTTGATGATGGCCATTCGGACTGGTGTGAGATGATATCTCATTGTAGTTTTGATTTGCATTTCTCTAATGATTAATGATGTTGAGCATTCTTTCATGTGTTTGTTGACAATCTGTATATCTTCTTTGGAGAAATGTCTATTTATGTCTTCTGCCCATTTTTGGATTGGGTTTTTTTTTTTTTTGTTATTGAGCTGCATGAGCAGCTTGTAAATTTTGGAGATTAATCCTTTGTCAGCTGCTTCATTTGCAAATATTTTCTCCCATTCTGAGGGTTGTCTTTTGGTCTTGTTTATGGTTTCCTTTGCTGTGCAGAAGCTTTTAAGTTTCATTTGGTCCCATTTGTTTATTTTTGGGAAACACTCTTTTGATGTAAAAAGTTGATCAGGACATCTCTTCAGAATATTTCTACACTAGTCTTGGCATTCAAGAGGCAGACTTGGATTCTATTAAAAAGAGCCCTCGAGAAGCCTCAGAATTATCTAGAAAATAACAAATGAAACCTGAATGCCCTAAGCCATTCTGCAATGGCAGGTAAGGTTACCTTAACAGAAATGGCCAATATTCTTGGAGTTAGAAGGGCCTTTCTTAAACAATATTACACCCAGAAACTTTTATGATAGGGATGCATATTCTATTTCCTAAAAATGTTAAACTTTTGTATAACCAAAGGCAATATTAACAGAGAGAAAAATGACAAATTGCTAAAATACAGTTTAAACCTATACAGAAAGTTATTATCTTAATATAAAAGGCTACTATCTTAATATATAGAAGCTCTTGCAAATCAACAAGATTGATAATTGGGAGAGAAAATGAAAAAGTGATAGAGACAAAACAGATTTTCAAATATTAATCAAAGCAATGCAAAATGAAATAATAAAATAATATGTTTTGCCTCTCATAATAATCAACTGTTAGTAATCTGAACTGAGCAGGGTGTGAGGGAAATAGTGAACTCTCTTAAGTGAGATGAGATTTTAAATTGGAAAATTTCTAGGGACAATTTAATAAGATAAATTAAAATTTTAAATGTATACATTTTTTGCCTCAGCAATTTTATTCCTAGGAATATATTCCAATGAAATAACTGACCAAGTATACAAAGATTGTGTACATATGTAGGGATTTTATAATAATGAAATAATACAGAAAGAAAATAACCTTAATGTTTATCAGTGAAGTTTGGTTAAATAAAGTATGGAAGAGTTATAAAATGGAATACTGTAAAGGCTTCAAAAGCAAAAAGTGATTATTAGGTAGAGTTTTTTTCCAGAATGCAAGGATGGTTGAACACTAGGAAACAGAGTAATATAATTTCTTATATGAAATTATATATGAAAGATTTCATTATATATGAAAGATCATATGAGTATATCTATAAATCTTTGTTATAGACTGAATAATGTCTCCCCAAAGGAAATTCAGGCAATGTGACCATAGAGACCGATTAGAATGATGAAGCCAAAAGCCAAGGAATGCCACTAGCCACCAGAAGCTAGAAGAGACAAGGAATGGATCCTCCCCTAGAGATTTCACAGGAACATGAGCCTGTAGATATCTTTATTGTGGTTCTAGTGAAAATGCTTTTGGACTTCTGGCCTCCAGAACTGTACAGAATAAATTTCTGTTTTTTTAAATCACTAAGTTTCTGGTAATCTGTTACAGCAGGCACAGGAAACCAATATAGCTTTGGTACCAAGAATGGGATGCTGCTGTTAACACACACATAAAAATGTGGAAGTGGCTTTGGAATTGAGGAATGAGTAGAGGGTGGAAGAATTTTGAGATGTATGACAGAAAAAGCCTAGATTGCCTTAAATAAACTGTTGGTAGAAAAATGGGTATTACATATGCTGCTGGTGAGGGCTGAGAAGGAAGAGATGAGCATGATAGGGAAAACCTCTATTGTTTTAGAGAATCCATGTAGTGTCATAAAGAAATTGTTGGCAGAATTATGAATGTTAAAGTTGCTGCTGGTGAGGGCTCAGAAGGAAAGTGGAGGAAAGGGGATTCTTGCTATATAGTGGCAGGCAGGAAGTCTAGCTGAATTGTATTCTACAAGGTTGTATGAAAAAGAGAAGTTGCTTAGCTGAGATTTCCAAGCAAAATGTTGAAAGTTCAGCCTGGTTTCTTCTTGCTGTTTGCAGTAAAATGAGTGAAACGAGATAAATTGAGGGAAAATCTGTTAAGTAAAAGGGAACCAGGACTTGATGATTTTGGAAACTCTTAGCCTATCCAGACTGCAAAAACATCAGAATTAGGAGATTCACTGTTAGGAAAATGTGCTCTGGAAAGAAGGCCAAGGGTATAGCTGGAGAAGCTTTTGAGGAAGTGATTAGGTGTGTGTGACTCATGGATACCCTCAGCCATGTCACCAGAAGTGAGGATAGAGATGGGGTGATTCCAGAAAAGGTATTTGGAAGACTATTTTGTCTAATGGTGTGAATTTTGTAATATATATGGGAGACTCAAAAAGTTTTTGAAAGTGTTATACCAAAACTGACAGTTGTTGCACAGACACTGCCAGTTTAGACCAAAAGGGGCAAAGAAAGGATAAATAAAATTAAGTAAGGCTAATTGGACTTCCCAAATGCTACAAGGAAGAAACAGAATGATAAAACTACTGAGGTGCAAACATGTGCTACCCTTCAAGATAAAGGAAGAATGACTCAGAGGGCAGAGCCTTAGGTCTAAAGGGTGAAGCCATGGAAATGTATATAATTTTATATGCATTGATCTCATTCTATTTTTTTTTAGTCAACTTTATTTTGACATATGTATGTAATCTGTTGCTCCCGTCGCCTAATCCTTCCAGTGGGTACTCTTGCATATGTCCCTTGTGATGGCAGATTAGTCTGCTATGGTAGCACAAGGTAGGTTGTAATTCCTGACCTCCTTGTAGTCAGATGGACCATATACCTACTTCTGGCCAATGAATTGTATGAAGAGTGACATGTGTCACTTGTGGGCTAGAGCATTTAATTGCCCATTCAGGAATCCCCAAAACATGCTTTTTCCCTCTGGTATAGGGATGAGCAATGTTCAAAACAGGATGGCTTTATCAACATGGGTGTCAAAGAGACTAGGTGAGTAAAGAGATCTTTGCCAATGTGTGATGGACATACAGTAAGAACAAGAAATGAACTTGAACTGTTTCAACTACTGAGATTTTGGGATTCTATGTCTCACAGCTAAACTGAGCTTATCCTGATAGATATATCTTCTAAGACACTGTATGAGAATCCACCTGGGGTAGATACTCAGGAGCAGAATTGGCATGTATATATCTAACTTGACTAAGTACTTACATAGCTCTCCAGGATGGCTGCCCCAGTTTATACTCCCTATATGCCCCATCCCTGCCAACATTTGGCATTTTCCAGCTTCTAATTCTGGTGAGAGTAATTGGTATAAATGCATAATTCATTGTTTATTTATTTTTGTTTCCCTGATAAAAATTAATTTAAGTAATTATTATGCTCATAATAATTTTGGGGGAGATTTTATTGTCTATAAATTTTTTTGTTTATATCCCTTGTCCACAGTTACGCAGTTGTGTTTTTCTTGTTGATTTGTAGGAGTTCCTTTTATTTTATAAGCTAATAATCCCTTATCAGTTAGAAATTACAAGTGTCTTCTCATATTCTGCCATTTATCTACTTACTCTTTCCATGACGACCTTAATTGAAGAGAAATCCTTAATTCTGATGTAATCAGATGCATTGGTTTTCTGCCTCATCTTTCACACTTTAGAAATTCTGCTTAAGAAATCCTTTCCCACTATTAGGTTAAAAACATATTTTTATATACCCCATTCTAAAGGCTGGAATGCTAAAATGTTGAAATGTTAAATGTTTGAATGATGATTTCTGGTAGTCTTGTTTTTCTTTCCAATATTTATTGAGCACTCATTCTATGCCAGGTATGGTGCAAAGTGTTTATTTAATTTTTACAGCATTATTTTGTGGAAGATACCATTAGAAAGTCTATTTTACAGAGAAGCAAATTGAACCTCAGAGAGCCCATGTAAATTTCCCAAGGTCCGTATAGCTAATAAGCAACAGAACTTGGATTCCAACCAGGTGGTCTGACCTCAAAATGTCGTTGTTCATAGACACAAGGTAGTATGAGTTTGAGGTTCAATTGATTGACATCTATTTATTGAGTATCTTGTGTGTGTGTCACACACCAAGCAAGTCCTGCCCTTCCCTGGGAAAGGTAATCATTTGTTAGATGCATCTATGTGGTAAATTTATTTTAAATATTTTAATTATGTATATATATAATTATATACATATATATATGGAAATTGATTTCTTTTTTATTTATTCCATAAGCTTTTATTGAGCACTTACTTATGTCAGATGTTATGTTAGATGCTGGAATGTGATAATGAACAAGAAAGGGGAGGTCTCTGCACTGCTGGAGCTTACAGAAGGAGACAGGCTGTAAATTCCTAAGTATCACAAGGGTAACTGATTGTGTGCCTGCATCCAAAGAGAAGTACAGGGTTCTCTGGGAACAAATAAGAAGGGTATCTATCCTAGTGTAGGATCAGGGGAGTGGGTTGGGGAAGGAGTCTCTGAGGATCAAACATTTGAATTGAGACCTGGGAGATGAGTTGACCTCAGCCAAGCAAAAAGGCGAGACCAGAAAATGCCAGGTAGCAGGAATGGCATGGGTGCTAGGCAGGAAAGGTATGCATTTACCCAGCAAATCCCTGCACATCACAACGTTGTCTCCTTGAAGAGGAGATAAATAGAGAAAGCCTTGTGTTCCTATAGGATTTAACAAAAATCCCACAGTTCTTACCCAACATATCCCATTTTACTGATTAGCTTTATGAGGTCAATCTCTTAATGTAGAGGACTATAAAATATTCCTTTGTTCTAACACTAGTTTGTCATCATGGGATTATTTTAATTAAAGGGCTTGATTAAACCTTCATTGTTAAGTATTTAATTAAAGTATTTAATTCAAGCCAAATCAGAGAAATCAAGTTTCTCTGTTCTTCAAATATACAAACACACACATATTCACACACATTGATACATTCTCACACACATACACAGGCACTAACACACCCTCACTCATACATGTATTCACAGGCATACACTCACATACATTCACACCTTCCCATGCATATTCATATGCAATAGTGCACCCTTACACTCACACAATCACATAAACACACACATGTTCACACACATGCACTCTGACATGCACACATATTCACATCCTAAGCTTAGGGTGTAGTATATACACATGTTTCAACCCTAGAAGCACTACTTACTTATTTATTCAATATTTTAGCAAATACTTATTGATCATCTACTAAGTGCTAAGCCCTAGAGGTACAACAAAAAACAAGAGTCATCTCTGCCCTCATGGGGCTGACATTCTAGTGCAAGTTACAGAGACTCAGTAAGACAACAAAAAATGCAGACCATTATTCCAGGTTGTGATGAGTGCCATGGAGAAAAAAACCAGGTGATGAGTTAACAGTTACTGGAGGCGGCTACCTTGGGCTGGACTGATGGAGAAGGCTTTCCTATAAGGCAACACCTGAGCTGAGGTCTGAATGACAATGAGCCAGCCATTCAGAGAAAGGGAGAAGGAGCAGGGCAAGCTGAGAGAAGAGCAGTTGCTGGAGAAAGGGCTTGATGTCGACAAGGAACTGAAATGTGGTCATTGGCTGAACGTCAGAGAGTGAGTAGGACCGTGGAACAAGATGGAGCTGGGAAAAGAACCAGGGGCCAAATTCAGCCAGGCCCCATAGGCCACGATGCTAAGTTTGGGTTTATTATAAGAATGGAGAGAAGTAGCAGACAGTTTATAAGTGCCCCCACTAACAATAGGTTCTGTAGTTTTACAAGTCTACTCTGGTTACAGTTTGGGGAACGAACTGAAGAAGACAAGGGTAGAAGTGCGGGACCCGTGAGGAGGTGGATGGAGGTGACTTGGGCATGAGTGATGGTGGTGGCTTGGGCATGAGTGCTCACAGTGGAAGTGGGGACAAGAGCAGGGATTTAGGACTTACACTGAAAGTAAGAAAGCAGGACTTTGTCAAAGATTTGATGAGGCAGTGAGACAGGATTAGGATTAGGATGCCTCCCAGGTCTTGAGCTTGAGCACCTGAGAATACTGTGGTCGCTAGCGTTTACTTAATCACCGTCTGGGTCATAGTAATGGCTTGCATTTATTCAGTGCTTACTGTGGGCCAAGTATGTGAATTATACATATTATCTCATTTATTCTTTTCAACATCTCTAAGAGATGAGGAAAGTAAGGCTCAGTGAGGTTAACTTCCTCACTTCCAAGGACTTGTATGTAAGTGGTGGCATCAGAAATGAAATGCAAGGACACTGAACCCAGAGTCACCTCAGTGAGACATCAAAAAATCAAATTTTTGGAACCTATCACTCCACATTTGAGTTGTTAAGATCCTTATTACCAGTTTTTCTTTTGTCCTCAAGTTGCCTCAAATGGTGATCAATTCACTGCAATTTGTATCCTCATCCTAGACTTGGAAGAATAAGAGAAGTACTGACCATTCATTTGCCTTTTTTTGTGCTGGAAAAAGGTAGTGCAGGTGTGTTGGAATTATAAATGTAAATAACGTTTGAGGATTATGCTTGGATTTTATTTTGTCTCTGATCAATATAAATAAGAGATTTAGTCATATATAAATTATCTATATTAAATGAATAACTTCAGAGAGGAGTGCTCTGTGTGCAATTTTTCCCCCATGAGTAATTAGTGTTGGGAGCACGCTGTTAGCATGAATCATGCTTAATTGGATTGTTCCTTTCTGATACTTCTAGGGCTTTCCTCCTCCCATTCAGCAATACACACACCCTTGACTCATGACTCTCCTTTCTTCACACTTACTCCTAATGTCATCTGCTTCTGTGACTTCATTTCTCACCATCTGGCCATTCCTGACACCCTCTGTGCCCTTGACCTCTCTTAGAGCTCTGTGTGGCATTTCTTGTCCACTGGTTCTAGGCAGGAAAGAGAGGGTAGGAGGAGTGCAACTCTAGAAAGCAGAGTGGAGAGAGGTGATTGAGGATGCTGACGACCATGACAACTTCTAGCCATAAGGGGAAGCAAGCCAGATCCAAAGTCCTAGTTAAGATATTTAAGGAACATCTTGTGAGACAAATCAACACTCAGATTCTGATCACTGAACTGTTTGTAGATAGAGAGCATTCACTATTCTGTGCTCAGCTGAATATATGTAACTCACACACGATACATAGGGACCATAATTCCTATATCAACACACTAAATATAAGTCCAATCTCTTGTATATAAAGAGGACAAACATAACCTAACCAGAGACAGTTCTGAGAGGCCAGTGGAAGCCACAGAGGAATGCTTGGCTGGAGGGTTTATAGGACAAAATAGGGGGAAAAAATTCCTAACCCATTACGCACTGCTCAGAAGATTTCTAAACAAAATACAAGTTAGATTAGTGCCTAAAGGAAAGAATGAATGCACTATGTCCAACCTTCCCAACTCCCACCCCCTATACCATGATATGTCTCTTAGTGAATAAAACAGGCAGCAGAAACATAGGCAAGAATGCAGAGGGAATTAAAAACTGGGGAGAGGGAGGAGGTGAAAGATGCCAATCAATTAATCCTCCAGTCTTTCAAATCAGAGAAAACCTTGGCATTCAGTGATGATGAATCAATGCTGCTGACAGATACATCATGTTAAGATCCCAACAATCTAATTCTTCCATCAACAGAGAAGGCAGATAATTACCACATTATCAGAAGGCTTAAAAAATACAGGAAGGAATGCCACACAAGTGCTAGCTAGTGCAGCATTATCCAGCTCATCTTGTTAAAGACTCAGGACTATGTTCTAAACTGATCAGCAGTCCTGGAGAGGGTTGGAATGGGGCTGTGGGAGTGGGTTAAAATCTGGAGGGGCAATTCTTAGGAGAGAAATGTCTTTTGATTAGAAAAAAGAAAAAAATTGAAAGATCATTTCAGTTGTGGAAAATAGGTCTTGGGACGTGCGTGGCTGGTTGTGAGATAAGGGTAAATAAAGAGAGCATTGAATTGCTCTGCGTAATAAATAGGAAGAATTTTCAGTTTTTAAGGACAGGCATGAGAGAGGGACATCTCATCTCTGGACAGTACAGAGGTGAAAGGAGAAGGAGGAAAATAACGTTCAAGGAAAAGTCACAAAATGACTAGTTCTCAATAGCACAAATGGCCAAAGAACTTTTAAGAACATGAATGTCTAATATTAATCTCATCAATTGTACTATAACTCAGGGTAAGTACTCACTATATCAACAATAAAAGTCTATTATACATAACTATCTTCGAAAACTGCATTGTTTGGATTGTGCTTTGGAGAAGTTTTAAAAAGGGTTCTGATCTTTGTTGAGTCAACAAAAGAAAGAAAAGGGAAGTTCCTTAAGAATTCACAGATAAATGAGATCAAAATTCAGCAGAAGGGCTTCCCTGGTGGTGCAGTGGTTGAGAGTCCGCCTGCCGATGCAGGGGACACGGGTTCGTGCCCCGGTCCGGGAAGATCCCATATGTTGTGGAGCATCTAGGACTGTGAGCCATGGCCACTGGGCCTGTGCATCCGCAGCCTGTGCTCCGCGACAGGAGAGGCCACAACAGTGAGAGGCCCGCGTACCCCCAAAAAAAAAAAAAAAAAAAAAATTCAGCAGAAGCCAAAAATCTGAAGTAGATGTGATGGTTAGAAGCAAGTCCCAGGTGATCCTCAAAGATACACATTGGGGTACACACAAGATTTTCCACCACAGTGAGATGGACACTCAAATTATTTGAATTTAAATGTTAAAACCCTTATGGCTAGAAGACTGAGGCATACATTTGAGTTATACTGCATTTGTCAGAACATTGTTTAATCTGTTCCCCATTGTTTAGAATAGCTTGAAATGGAAAATTAAATACTCAACAATAGAAAAAGAAGAAAATAATAATGAATCTGCTAGATAGAAAATTATGCAGTCAATAAAATAATATTTATAAAGGATTTAAAATAAAATCATAAAAGATTTTGTTATGCTAAGGTAAAAATAAATGGTTCAAATTGTATATACAGTATGATTGGAACTCTAAATATTGCCTAAATTCCTAGGAATATATAGATGACTTGATTCTAAGAAAAATTTTAATATACTTCCACCAATTAATAGATCAATGGAGAAAATTGCATTCATTTCCATAGATAGCAAAAATACATCCATTCTTAATTTTTATAACATTAATATAATAATAGATGGATAATACCGTAACAAGATTTTCTATCTAAACCCAAAAGCCAGGATAGTGCTTAATGTTGGATAACTAGATACTTCCCTATTAAAGTGAGGAACAAATTAACATTGTTCAAGCCATACTAACTAACGAATGCAATAGGCTAGAGACCTAGAAAAAAATTGTAAATAATCTAGGTATACATCAATAGAGAACTGATTAAGTAAATGATACTTAATCATTTTTCCCTATAATATCAAGAGTCTTCTGCAGATAAGGGACTAATTCCATGTAGTTGAGATAAAAATGAAAAATAAGGTATAAAGCATTGAAAACATTGTATATAGCATGCTTCTATTTGTATAGGAATAAAAGGCAGTTTGTATATATGTAGGCTGTTTTGAAAGAAGGAGATGTGAAACAGATAATAAGAGAAAGACTAGGAATTTGGAGGTATGGACGGGAGGTCATATAAACCCTTTTTTACCGTTTGGATTTATGATTTGTATGTATTACTTTTCCAATTAAAAGAAACCAAGAATCAAAAGAAAAAAAGAAAATTTTCAGGTCAAAAAGTAATAGGAAACTTAACATCCAATAATAGAAAGTTGGTTAAATAAGCTATGGTAAAAGTATTTTATGGGATTTTATGCAGCTCTTAAAAATTATGTGTATAAAATTAAAGTACAAATGTATGCTGTATTGCTCAATGAATATTTGTTGAATGAATAAAACGATGAATTCCAAGTGGAGGGAAAAACAGGATAAAAATTGTGAATCCTGAATAATCATAATTATATAATACAATCCAAATATATATATATATATAAGAAAAACAATGTCAGAAGGAAAGAAAGAATAGAATAGTGATATCTTCTGCTTGTCATATTACAATGTACATTAAAAACAATTCCTTCTATTTTTCTGATTTTCAGAAATTTATGTAGTAAGTGTGCATTGTTTTAAAATGGAAAAAAAAAATTCTTTTAATTTAAGAGGCAAGATGTTGGGGCTTCCCTGGTGGCGCAGTGGTTGAGAGTCTGCCTGCTAATGCAGGGGACGCGGGTTCGAGCCCTGGTCTGGGAAGATCCCACATGCCGTGGAGCAACTAGACCCGTGAGCCACAACTACTGAGCCTGCACGTCTGGAGCCTGTGCTCCGCAACAAGAGAGGCCACGCTAGTGAGAGGCCCGTGCACCGCGATGAAGAGTGGCCCCCGCTCACCGCAACTAGAGAAATCCCTCGCACAGAAACGAAGACCCAACACAGCCAAAAATAAAAATAAATATATAAATTAATTAATTAAAGAAAAAAAGAAGCAAGCTGTTCTATCTGCTTTTCCAAAATAATGTGGAAAATAGCAAATAAATTACTCCCCAAGGGTGGTTCATGCAGACCCTGCAGTGTGGGCACAATTTCCTTAATGTTCACCCTAAACCCAACTGTTGATTTTGAGTTTTACTTGCAAAATAAACAGTGAGCCAAAAGTAAAACACTGATAAAATTGAACTTGATCTGATTTATTCTAAAAGCAGAGACTTCCCTAAGGCAAAACTCTTTAGGAAAACATTCCAACTGCTAAAAGAAGGTTGTCAGCCTGTACTTAAACCAGGTGAATTTTCATTCATAAAATTCTTTCCCTCTCCTGTCATAACATCATGAAAAAATTAAAAGTTGCTGCCCTTGAACTTTCAATTTATTATGCATATGCTTGTAGGAAATAAGTGGCTGTGTGAAAAATGTATAAGACACTCAATTAATGTTTGTTAATGTGATGACCTTTAGTAAATATATTTGACGTCAATTAGAATCAATATTGGAAAGCAAGTCTTAGTGAAGAAAAGGATTTTGTTGTCTCTCTAAAACATAGATGTTTTTAGATTAAAGGCCAGGTTACTGATCTATGGTATATAAATTTGTTGTTAGTTTCAGTGTTTACTAGTGATTGATGCATTTCACCTCCTACATCAAATCTATTCTACTCAAACCCTTTGCACAAAAACATTTTTTATGAGTGGTTCTCATCTTTCTTTATATAAAACATATATATTTTTCTTTTGCTAATTTACAAACAACAAAATATTTTCCCCTCTGCATTTGAATTATTATGTTTTTTAAAATATGTTTCCAAAATTTTGAGAGGAGAAATAAAACAAAAGCCCAATGGCTTCTTATTCGCTCTCACATCTAGTATTTAGTAAATCTTTCAATATCCTCAATAATTTTTGTCCCCCAACACACACCCAATAGGCAACATACCTGTGTCTCCAGCCAGAATATTTCAGCAGTACCATTTCAGTCCCACTTCATTCCTTTGCTCATTATGTTCTTCCCAATGCCTCATCTTCTATTCTTGGCCTGAACTGTTCTGTCTCAAGGTCTCTCACCAGGTGGCAGTCCAGGTGTCAGCAGATGCTGCAGTCATCTCAAGACTTGGCTGGTGTTAAAGAATCCACTTACAAACTCACTCACATGGCTGTTGTCTGTTAGCCAACACCTCCATTCCTTCCCACATAGACCTCTCCATAAGCTGCTTGCATGTCATCACTACTGGCTTCCTCCAAAGTTGTGAGGGTGAAAAAGGAGAATAATATGAAAGCCACAAGGATGTGAATACCAGGAGTGGGGATTATTGGGAGTCATCTTGGTGGCTGGCTATCCACTAGAGCTATCACACTTAGAAGCCCAGACTTGTTACTGAACCAGATTTGGATATGCTCATACTGGATTGTGGCGAAGGAAAGTGCAGAGTTAATTGTATGCACAAAACAAGGAGTCTGGGCTGTAAATGCTCAAAAGACCTGAACTCCCTGGTGGCTTTCAGGGAAAGGTTTTTTAAAGATAGGGTGATGGAAAGGGTTGCAGGATGCATGATCAGCTCACAGACATTCTTCTGATTGGTTGGTGGTGAGGTAATTGGGAATCAACATAATCAACCTTCTGGTTCCAACCAGAAGGTCTGGAGTCTACATGCTTATGGTCAGCATTCATTTAACTTCTTCTACCTGGTAGGGGTTTCAGTATCTGCAAAACAGCTCAAAGGATATGTCTCAGAATATTATCATAGGCCTTGAGGAGAAACTAAAGGTCCTTGGCTTTGTTTAATGGCTAAAGTGTTATTATTTTGTCTTATTTGATTGCTTTCTTTTGTTGCAGCCTTTTCTCACTTCTCTGATTAAATTTGTTCTTTGGAACTCAGGGAAGGCCTAGGAGGCTAAACTTTGCTACAAACAGGAGGCAGGCAGAGGACATGTGGGGGGGTGTGTTCTGGGAAGGTCCCATACGGTCCTGCTTGGTTACAGACTGAGTCTTAGCTTCTCCCAGAAGTTTTCTCTAATCACCACTCCTTTATGATTTCTTTCTTCTCAGAAAACCTTTAGAACAAATTCTCTACCATACTTGGCTCTTAATAATGTTCTTTTTGAAATTTTTTGTTTCATTTAAAGTAATTCTCCCAGTGCAATGAAGCTTTAAGGGCCATAACTAAGACTCAATATATTTTGTTTCATAATTCTTATCTCAATTTTAGCAGTATTGGGCTTAGTAAATATTGGAATGAGTCTAACTGAGGATAACTTAATGGTTCTGAACACTGGATGCTGATTAAAATTGCCTGAGGAGTTTTTAAAAATATTGATGCATAGATTATATCCTCAGATGGACACTGGTATTTATTTAAATGCTTCCCAGGTGATTCCAATGGGCAGTCAGTGGCTTAGGATACTTCCTGCCTTGGTCCATAGATTAAGAGGAGCCTATTTTGAATGACGTTTTTTTTGTTCATTATCCTATAATTCTGCCAAACAAAACATATTGCTATTATTTTTTTATTTTATTTTTTCATTTGCTATTATTAATTCAGTTCTCTTCATTAAAAGAATTGGGACACTGATTAAGTATTCAAAACCCCATTAGTCAATCTAGTTCTTTCAGAGATATAGTTTTTACTTCATCCTCAGTCAGAAGTAGAAATATGCATAATTACTTTTCCAAAATGTACAATTATTATGCCATCTAATAGAAAGATCAAATCACTAACTATAACTAATAAAAACTGCCCAAGAGTCATGAAAATCAACTGAAATGGCTACAACTGCAAGCTATAAAATTATATCCAATAGACAAAATTAAAACTGATAGTTTGAAGATCACTTTCAATACAGCTCTTTAGAATTTGTCAGGAGAGGAAATGTCTATTTCATTTGAAGTCCTTAAATCCCTTCCCCTCAGAAAAATTAAGGAAACACTCCCATTTACCATTGCAACAAAAAAGAATAAAATACCTAGGAATAAACCTGCCTAAGGAGGCAAAAGACTTGCACTCAGAAAACTGTAATACAATGATGAAACAAATTAAATATGATACAAACAGATGGAGATATATACCATGTTCTTGGGCTGGAAGAATCAATATTGTGAAAATGACTATACTACCCAAAGCAATCTACAGATTCGGTGAAATCCCTATCAAACTACCAATGGCATTTTTCACAGAATTAGAACAAAAAATTTTACAATTCATATGGAAACACAAAAGACCCCAAATAGCCAAAGCAATCTTGAGGAAAAAAAAAAATGGAGTTGGAGGAATCAGGCTCCCCAACTTCAAACTATACCAAAAAGCTACAGTAATCAAGACAGTATGGTACTGGCACAAAAACAGAAATATAGATCAATGGCACAGGATAGAATGCCCAGAGATAAACCCACACACATATGGTCACCTAATTTATGACAAAGGAGGCAAGAACATACAATGGAGAAAAGACAGCCTCTTCAATAAGTGGTGCTGGGAAAACTGGACACCTACACGTAAAAGAAGGAAATTAGAACACTCCCTAACACCATACACAAAAATAAACTCAAAATGGATTAAAGACCTAAATGTAAGACCAGATATTATAAAACTCTTAGAGGAAAACATAAGAAAAACATTGTTTGGGCTTCCCTGGTGGCGCAGTGGTTGAGAGTCCACCTGCCGATGCAGGGGACACGGGTTCGTGCTCCGGTCCAGGAAGATCCCACAAGCCGCGGAGCGGCTGGGCCCGTGAGCCATGGCCGCTGAGCCTGCGCGTCCGGAGCCTGTGCTCCACAACAGGAGAGGCCACGACAGTGAGAGGCCCGGATACTGTAAAAAAAAAAGAAAAAGAAAAACATTGTTTGACATAAACCACAGCAAGATCTTTTGTGACCCACCTCCTAGAGTAACAGAAATAAAAACAAAAATAAACTTAGTTAATTAAATGGGACTTAACTAAACTTAAAAATTTTGCACAGCAAAGGAAACCATAAACAAGATGAAAAGACAACCCTCAGAATGGGAGAAAATATTTGCAAATGAAACAACAGACAAAGGATTAATCTCAAAAATATACAAAGAGCTCATGGATGTCAATATCAGAAAAACAAACAATCCAATTAAAAAATGGGCAGAAGACCTAAATAGACATTTCTCCAAAGAAGACATACAGATGGCCAAGAGGCATATAAAAAGATGCTTAACATCACTAATCATTAGAGAAATGCAATGAGGTATCACCTCATGCCAGTCAGAATGGCCATTATCAAAAAATCTAGAAACAATAAATGCTGGAAAGGGTGTGGTGAAAAGGGAACCTCCTGCACTGTTGGTGGGAATGTAAATTGATACAACCACTGTGGAAAACAGTATAGAGGTTCCTTAAAAAACTAAAAATAGAGGTAATATATGACCCAGGAATCCCACTACTGGGCATATACCCTGAGAAAACCATAATTCAAAAAGAGTCATGCACCACAATGTTCATTGCAGCACTATTTACAATATCCAGGACATGGAACTAACCTAAATGTCCCTTGACAGATGAATGGTAAAGATGTGGCACATATATACAATGGAAAAAAATGGAGTTGGTGGAATCAGACTCCCCAACTTCAAACTATACCACAAAGCTACAGTAATCAAGACAGTATGGTACTGGCACAAAAACAGAAATAAAAAGAAATGAAACTGAGTTATTTGTAGTGAGGTGGATGGACCTAGAGTCTGTCATACAGAGTGAAGTCAGAAAGAGAAAAACAAATACCATACGCTAACGCATATATGCGGAATCTAAAAAAAAAAAAGGCACTGATGAACCTAGTTTTAGGGTAGGAATAAAGATGTAGACATAGAGAATGCACTTGAGGACACAGGGTTTGGGGGGAAGCTGGGGCAAAGTGAGAGTAGCATTGACATATATACACTACCAAATGTAAAGTAGTTAGCTAGTGGGAAGCAGCAGCATAGCGGAGGGAGATCAGCTCAGTGATTTACAATGACCTAGAGAGGTGGGATAGGGAGGATGGGAGGGAGGCTCAGGAGGGAAGGGATATGGGGACATATGTATGCATATGACTTATTCACTTTGGTGTACAACAGAAACTAACACAGTATTGTGAAGCAATTATACTCCAATAAAGATCTATTTAAAAAAATCTCTTTCCCTCTTTCACATTGTCCATGACATTTTAAAATTCCCTACCAGTTCTGCTTCCAAAGGTTCCCCACTATCCTCCCCCTTTGCCCAACCAGAGTTCACAATCCTGCAAAGGATGGAGTAAAAAAACCTTTCTGATATAAAAGAGTATTTCAAAGACATGTCTTCTGTGGTTTGAGAGGTCACAAGGAAAAGAGATTCTTTACTGCCTGGTTAGAAATATCAGCTGTTTTCCATTGCTTATTTCATGGTGTTAACCTTAGTTCTTCTGCCACTCTAATTCCTATCCCCTAAGAGTAAGTAGTGAGTTCATTTACCTCTGAAAAGTAAAACACTTCTGTGGTAGCAAAGGCTCTTCTGAAAAGGTTTAACTAATTCAAGTCAGTGGCTAAAGTTTAGGACAATGATTCTCAAAAGTGGTGCACATCCTTTACATTTTTTTTGTAAAGTAAAATGTAAAGGGACCTACACCAGACTTAATCAGCATCTTACAACAAAAAATGTGCACCAATGGGCCCTGAAAGAGGTCAAAACAGAACTAAGCCTGCTGAACATCTTGGCACCAAGGGTATTTCTAGAATTCTTCTGCATGTCCAGGATAAATGGATCAGATTAACAAATAAAAAGTTCATTACTGTTAAAAGTAAACTGAGGGAGGGTAAAATTAAAACATTTGAAGACAAAATAGAAATTCTGATTATCATTGGTATTCCTGATTAATAGATGAAATAACACAGAATTATAGAGGGCATAATAGTGCTAATAGCAGCCCAAAGCAGAACTGACCCAGAACCTTCTCCCCTGCCACTACATAAAAAAAGAAATCCAGAAAATCTCCTTCATGCTAAAAAGCTTAAAAGCCAAATTTCTACCCACTGGCTGAAAATGAACCAGATTTACAACATACATTTTTCATCCTAATCTTAATCCTCGTTTCATGTCAAACTGGGTCTCATTTTCTTCTTATGTTACGCCAGATTTTTTTGGTTGCAAGTTACAGAAAGCTTAATTTCTAAAAAGGGACTTTATATGTTTCCTTTAAAATCATAGTTTAGCAATTTCATTCCTTTTCTTCCCACGAAATTTTATAAAATAGAACAAAATGCACTAAATTGTTTATATAATGGTCCAAACATTGCCGCATAAAATAGCAATGCAGTCAAAATAAAACTGTAGCCTGAAAACAGGTCCAGAAAGCAGGTGCTTTAATTGTCCATTGTGCTGATGAATTGAAATCTGAGCCAATAGAGTTCTAGGAACATTGATGTAAAATACACGAAAGTACAGATTTTAAATCTGCACCCTCCAAAGAGGTCTTTCCAAAAAATAGCTGAAATATAACTGGCTACAATAACACAGCTACCATGTTACCTAAATTCGTTTATTATATATTTTAGGTCTAAACATCTGGCTGGTTAAGAAAACTAACATGAAACAATTGTGACTTAAATAGTGAGAAGTCAGAGATATAACTGAGAGTTTCTTAAACAGGCAAAAACAAACAGAAACTCAAATGCAGATGTGTTTGAAAACTGTATTTTCTGAAATATGCTTTAATAATCTCTGTAAATTGGAACAAGTCAATGGAGATAAGCTCTATGGTGTTGAATACAATGTCTCAAATGAATGGCATCAAAAATGAAGATGATGCTAAAGTTAGAATTTCCCCATTTTCTTCCTGGAAGTCACCCAAAGCAACGTGGAGGAAGAGATAATAATACAAACTTATTTTTTTCAAAACAAATACTAAAACAATAAACTAAAAAATAAGTGTAGGCTTCCCATAAGAGGGGAGGTCAGGCAAGGATGTATGCAAAAGGAACAAGGGAAATAACATTGTAGCTTCAGATCTCAGAGTCAGCAAAACACACTTCTTAAAAATAAGCGTCACTCAGTAAGTCAGAAAGATAAAAACAAATACCGTATGCTAACACATATATATGGAATCTAAAAAATATAATAAAATCGTCCTGAAGAACCTAGGGGCAGGACAGGAATAAAGACGCAGATGTAGAAAATGGACTTGAGGACATGGGGAGGGGGAAGGGTAAGCTGGGATGAAGTGAGAGAGTGGCATGGACATATATACACTACCAAATGTAAAATAGATAGCTAGTGGGAAGCAGCCGCATAGCACAGGGAGATCAGCTCAGTGCTTTGTGTCCACCTAGAGGGGTGGGATAGGGAGGGTTGGAGGGAGATGCAAGAGGGAGGGGATATGGGGATATATGTATACATATAGCTGATTCACTTTGTTATACAGCAAAAACTAACACACCATTGTAAAGCAATTTTACTCCAGTAAAAATGTTAAAAAAAAAAAATAAGGGTCACTCTCTGAGATGCAAAATCCAAATGCCTTGTGTGCAACAATGGAAACAGGATTCCATTGAATCCTGGAGGCAGGAACTGTGCTGGAGGCAGGAACTCCTCTGGACCTGGTTTACTTTTGAGAATCAGAAGGATGTCAACAAACAAGGAATCATAAAATTTAGCTATATTTGTAGAAGTCTTTCTCACAGAAAGAGTAGAGATTTGCCATTGTGAAAAACCTCCATAGTGGCTATCCTCATTGACTTGTGAAAATTAAGGACTAGACAAACTCATATACAAAATTCTGAGTCCTCAAGATAATAATTCCAGCTAAACTGGAATATTGGCATGAACCTTTCCATACACAAAACTCCTAAAAATAATTGATCCTGGAGTAACTCATCTGCTTTAAAGATAAGTAATGAGTAGTGAAAAAAGAAAGTATCACCAGAGTTACAGAAATATACTACAAGGGAAAAAAAAAGAAAACAAACAAGAGGAAACAATTCAGAATATCTTAAAAACAAAGCATATTAGGTATATGCTTTGTTTTTCTACTGTAGCAGATAAACTGGGACCAGTTTTTCAACAGAAATTTAAATAGCTCAATCAAGCAATACCCCTTATGAGGAAAGAGTGTAAAGATATATTTAAGAGCTTAAGGAAGAAATCATAAGACAATAGGAAGAGAGAAAATAAAAGTTCACAGATAAAGTGAAAGAAAAAAATAACAAAACCATCACAAAAATAAAGGCAAAATAGGAAGCACAATAAATAAAAGATTGCAGAAAACAATAAAGATAAATAGAAGACAGATATAAGAAAAGAAAAATAAAATTGAAATAAAGAGGTAAAATGGAATAGAGGCAGATTGACTCCAAATCTGCATACAGTTCTAAAAGGAAAAAAAGTGAAAAAGAACAAGTAATTAACAATATAGTTCAAGTCTATTTCTCTGAAATAAAATATTTGGATTCACATAGTGAAAGAACCACTCTTCAAAGCAGTATGTATTCAAAATAATAAATAAGACATATCTTAGCAAATTTACAGGATTTCAATGAAAAAGGAAAGAGTATTTGGGTAACCAGGAAAAAAGTTTACGTTACTTTTAAGGTATGGGGTGTGGGTGTGGGATCAAGCTGGTCTCAGTCTTTTCCATATAAAAATTCAATGCTACAGATTGCAGAGGAATTCTACAACATCATTAAGAAAAGAAAGTTGTGGGGGTGAAGGGGACTCTAAGAATTTTATACCTAGCCAAACTATGATTTAAAAAATAAACCAATGCATAAGAACACAGGAAATACTAAACCTCTGAGAACTTAGAAAATATTATTCCCATGGGTCCATCCTAAATAATCTACTAGACTAAGAAAAACTATAGAAAAAATGGCTGATGTTGAGCATTGATTCTATGAATGCTGAAGAATTTTAAAAGATGTAGGATTACAGGTACAAAAGATTATAAATGCTGCATGCCTTAGGAACGTAGATATAATAAAACTAATAAAAGGTGGAAAGGGCAGGAGTAAAGAAAGAGAGAAGTAATTTAAGTTTTCCAATTTCCTCCTCTTTAATAGTTGCAGATCAAGGCACATTGCTAAAAGCTAACAAATCATTAATATATGTATAGAGGTTAATAACATGAAAGATAATATAATCAACAAAAATTGAATGCTAGATGTGAAGGAATGGAGAAGAAAAAAAAGAAACTATAGTAAATTTATTATTGCTTATGATAACAACTTAGGTATATTTAAAGAAATGGGGAAATAGAGGATTAAGAAATGTTCTTATTATAAAGGTATTCATGAGAACAAAAATATAAATTTCCTAAAAATAAATAAATAAATAAATAAAATAAATAAAAATAAATTTCCTAATTAACAGAAAAAAATGAAAAAACATACACATGGGAGGGGAAAAGGCTACATCTGAAAGGTTTTAACAGGTATAAAAACAAAAAGAGAAACATAAAGTATGACAACTAAGACCAAATATATTTATCATCATAGTAAATATAAATAAGTTAACTCACCCATTAAGATAAAGTGAAACCCAGCTCTATACTGTGTAAAAAAAACACACCTGAAATAAAGGAAAATCGAAGGTTGGGCAAAAGTTTATCAAGCAAATACAAAGAAACAAAAAGCAAAATTCACAATTTTAATATCATGCAAGATGAAACTCAGGCTTCAAATCACTAAATGAGACAAAGTTTACTTTATAAAACCATATGGTAAAATACAAAAATAAAATATAGTAGTTATAAATTTGTATACCCAATAACTTGGGTACATTAGTCAAAAGACAGAAACCATTGAAAAGGAGTTCCACACCTGTTTAAGATATAGGAAGTCACAAGAGAATGTATTTCTCATCTTAAAACTGAGATATAGCTGGATAATGTAAAAAAATAAAAATAAAACAGAGACAGAAAAATATATTGTTTTCTGGAACCTATTAGAGAGCTGAGGTTACAAGGCAACCTAGGAACTGAATTTTAAAAAGTGACAAGCTCCTCCCTCCTACACTGTTGGTGGGAATGTAAGTTGGTGCAGCCATGGAAAACAGTATGGAGGTTCCTCAGAAAACTAAAAATAGAATTACCATATGATCCAGAAATCCCACTCCTGAGCATATATCCAGACAAAACTATAATTCCAAAAGATACATGTCCCCCTATGTTCATAGCAGCACTATTCACAATAGCCAAGACATGTAAACAACCTAAATGTCCATCAATAATGAATGGATAAAGAAGATATGGTACATATGTGCAATGAAATACTACTTAGCCATAAAAAGAACAAAATAATGCCATTTGCAGCAACATGGATGGACCTAGAGGTTATCATACTAAGTGGATTAGGTCAGAAAGACAAATGCCATACGATATCACTTATATGTGGAATCTAAAAGGTGACACAAATGAACCTATCTATGAAATAGAAACAGAACCACAGACATAGAGAACAGACTGGTGGTTGCCAAGAGGAAGTGGGTTGGGGAGGGATGGAGTGGGAAGTTGGGCTTAGCAGATGTAAGCTTTTATATGTAGAATGGATAAACAACAAGGTCCTACTGTATAGCATAGAGAACTATATTCAATATCCTATGATAAATCAGAATGGAAAAGAATATTAAAAAAAGAATGTATATACATGTATAACTGAATCACTTTGGCTGTACAGTAGAAATCGACACAACCTGTAAATCAACTGTACTTCAATTAAAAAATTGATACAATTTTTAAAAAAGTAACAAGTTCCTCTAAGGAGAGATAGAACACACAAACTGCTTCACCTTCGACAGAGAATGAGACGAGATGGCTTCCATAAAAGCAGGTAAGACAACATCTTGCGGATTGTGCACTATTTGTGTCATCTATTCTTTGTTTCTTTTTCTTTTTTCTTACTTGCCTTCTTTTGGATTAACCAAATATTTAAATAATGTTAATGTACCTCCACTATTGGATTCTTAGTTTTCCTTTTCTAATTTTTAGTTGTTACTCTAGATTTTGCAGTATGTATCTTTAACATCACATTTTACCTAAATAACTTGGTTTCACTTGTGTATATTGAAAAAACTTACAACAGTATACTTAGAGTTCCTCCCTTTGATACTTTATATAATTGTTGAATTATATTTTAATTCCACATATTTCATAATCGTCACAATACCTTGTTACTATTTCACTTGAGACAATTATCTTTTCATGAATTTTCCTAAAATTACCTGAAAAGAGATAGAAAATCTGAATGACCAATTACCATAGGATAAATAAAATAGTCATATAGCTATTCCTCCAAAAGTACCAGACTGTGAGGGTTTCAAAAATTAATTCTATCATAGATAATCCTATATTATTTAGATTATTCTAGAGTATAGTAAAAGAAGGAGTATTCTACATCCTTTTTATAATGTGGCCATGTCATTGATACCAATGTATAAAATAGATTTCACATACAAAAGAAAGAAAACCAATGTCTCTAAAAAAATCCCAAACAAAATATTAGCACATAGAATCCGTCAGCACATTCCAAGAACAGTACAAGAATATGACTGAGTGGGTTGGATTATTCTAGTACAGCAAGGATGGCTTAGTATGAGGAAGCCTAACAATATAAATATAAAATTGAAACCAGGAAAAGAAGAGAATACTCACATAGTCATTTTATTAATTAGGCAACAAGCTTACTTGCTGTAAAAACACTCCAAGTAACAGTAGCTTAAACAAAATAAAATTTTACTCCTCTCTACTGAAATAAATTGAGTGTAAACAGTGCAGAAACGATACAGTGGCACCCTAGTGTTGGGAAGCTTATGGACCCCAATTTTCTAACTAAAATTAGAAATTTTAATAAACAAAGAAAGGGAGAATAGATATTGGAGGATATCAAGTAGTGTCCACCATAGTCATCTCCATTAATGATGATAATAAAACATTTTTTAAAAACCCAGAAATCCTTGATTTTTTTTAAAAATGAGGTAATTAATAGGGTAAATATAATAAAAACTATTAGCAGGATATGTAGCTCATTCTAAAGCCCTGAGACATATTCAGCAAAAAACACAAGATAGGATACCCACAATGACCACAGTTATTTAACAGTTCTATTGTAGTTACTAGACATTACAAATACAAATACATAAATGAGAGAAATCAAATTTGTAAAGAAGGAAAAGAACTTATCAATTGTTTTGGTTATCTATTGATGTATACAACACACACCTAAAAATTATGGACTTAAAATATAAACATTTATCATCTCTCATGACTACATGGGTTGATTAGGCAGCTTTTTACTCTCTAGAGTAATTAAAAGTCTATTTTAAATCACTTAGTTAACAATCCTAATGTAAGATTCTAATATTAAATAATCTTTAATTATTTGGAGAAACATTTTCAGTATTGGGTAAACCTTATCTGTAGGTCTTTGGAGAATTTTGCTCACAAATTCCCTCTTTAACATGGTTGCCTAAAGAAGAACAATATTTAGTTTGTCCTCTTTACCTAATTGATGGATATGTTTCAAACCCATGATTTCTGTGGTTAAGCTTTTAGATTGACTTTTTCAACTTATTTCACAAAGTAGTATTATGACTCATGCATTTATAGTTCCAGACACAGTGCAGGAGTAGAAGCTTGATCAGGAGCCCAGCATCAGAGAAATGAAAATGTATATAGATGGATAACCAAGGTTGACATGGCAGGAAACATTTATATGTTCTATATGTAAACATTCATTGGGAAATTTGTGGGCACATTTAAATATTTTCTGTATATCATATGATACCATTTGAATTGATTATTTGTTGTTATTTTAAGCTTAACTCATCAATTTTAGAGCTTTTTCCAGACACATATTACTGTTCCTATGTTATATCCCATAACTTGCTTAAAGTATTTGGCTCTCTTTGATGTGGAATATACCCAACTTGGAATAAAAAATATGAGAGTTATGTGAGATTTCAATAGTACTTTCCTAAAGTAATCCACCCCTTTCATCAGCAGTATTCTGTCTTCTCTCAAATATAAATACTACATCCAACATTTTAAAAAAAGGCAAATGTGTTTGCAACATTATATAGTTGCCTAGTGTTGAAAGGAACTGTATTATTTCTTGCTGTCTCACAAAACAAAGGACAGTAAGTCTACAATAACAATAAACAACATTTTAGGGGGGTGGACAAGGGTCAACTCAAGAAAAAATTGTTACTTTTCTGTCTGCCCCACATTTCTCCTTTTTGGAAATTGCCCCTCTTGTATGTCACATGATTCTGGTAGGGTTGTCAATAAGGGGCCACTTCCCTACCCCAAGGTTTGCATGTGACCAAGCAGGGATAACCAGAGCTCATGTTCTGTGATTGAGATGGAAATTGTGTTGGGGGGGGTCTCCTCCTAGAGGTTGAGATGAAAAGGCATGTAAAAGTAGAAATGTTAGGATCCATTTTTCTTACTATGTAGAGAGAGCTTGGCTGAAGATGAAGTCAACAGACAGGAACACAGAGATAGAGATAGAGTGACAGACTGACCACAAGACATCATTTAAGCACTTGGATCAAGCTATACCTAAAGCATGAAAAGACTAAGAGAGTTTACATAATAGGGTAAAATGGTTAATTTCATTAGATTATTTTCAACTATTTTGGAAACAAACATACTTGTAGAATACAGCTATAAACCTAAAATTTGAAATACCACATATCAATAGTCCTTATACCGCTTTTTGTATGCCACATTCATTAAAATTAAATTTATGCACCTTATAAAAGCCTACTGTACTGTTTTCTTAGCATTACCATTCTTATAAAATGGCGTTTGTGCAGTTATTTGGATATTTTAAAATATTGTGCCCATATTTTACAAAATTGAGTGGAAAACTGAATAATAAATGTGTCAATCTTAATAGGTTTAGATAATTCTAAAGTTTGGAAACAAAATCTCTTTTAAAGTTGATTGTTAAATTTTTAGGACTTCAGCTTTCACATGTATTTCTTAGATGATTTATAGAAAAAAAAATTAAGGGACTAATCATAGGTGGTGTTAGCACAATGAATATAACCCAAACAAGATTCTATATAACAAATAAATTACAAAAAAGACACACAAAAAAACATTTCTAACAGTTACCATACCCTGCTACAACTATCTTGACACTAAAAGAACTTTTTATATACTCACTGAAAAAAGAAAAGAAGCCAAATTTGATCACATATTGGAGTAGTTGAGAGCAACAAAAATACAAACAAAAATCTCCACTGTGAGATAAATAAAAATCTACATATTGAAATGGACTGAATTTGTAAAAAGAGGGAATTTATATTACGTTGAGGTAAATCAGTGACTACTTTGCTCATAGCAAGAAATTGTAAAGTCAGCATAGATCTGAAAATGAGAGCATAACAAAATATTAATAAATTAAGCAATAATGAAATAAGTCATAATTTAATTTAAAATGTATTTTAAATGATTAGCAATGTCTATATAAACTATTTTTAGCTAAGTAAAAGACTGAAAATGTTGTTTTAAATTTTTAAAGTTTTTTTATATACATATTAATTAATATTATACAGGTACTTTATTCAACAAAAATAATCTGTTGGTAAAAGCCAATAATTCTATACAACAAAGCTTACAGGTTATTGGCACCTCAAATCATGGCAATAAATTATATGGAAATTTCTAACATAAAGCAGGTGTCAGTAACCAGTCTTTTTGTGGGAATTTACATTTAAACAAAAGCTAAATTAGGAAGTGATTATTTTAACAAAAATGATCTTTACAAAAAAATAATCCATACAATTCCTATAAATGACAGTCATCCATTATGTACTAGTAATATTATTTGATATTAATTTATATAATCTTTCCAGGAACCATGTATTATATGAAGTTATACAATTAAAACCTTCTAATTAAAATTTTGGTATTGAATTGAAGCATTATAATTTTCAAAATATATTAGAAATAGTAACATAAACATAAGGCCTCAAATGAACCTACTTCTTTTAGAATCATAGAACTTTAAGCATATCTTACATATCTAATATAAACTCTTTGTTTTCATAGTGAATAAACAGATGTCCACAGAAATTTATTTAGGCAATTAGGTAATGACAAGATTAGGAGCAGAACTTGGGTCTCCTAGCTGGTTTAGATGTTAAAATATGGATTTCTGTATCTAGATGTTTGGTGTTGTTTTGGGTCCTGTGAAATATGACACATTTATGCCCAGATTGAGAGCTTCTCATGAGCAAAATCTCTATACTATTGCTTTCTATTCAAAATAAATAAAATTGGCAGTTCTTCCTCTAATATAAAGAAAGCTTTTATCAAACAGATCCTCTCCTTGCCCCCCATTAGGTAACAACTAAAAACTCTGGACAAAATTAAAAGTTCAACCACCTACAGGTTCTAAAGAGTTGAGTTGACAAAAGCAGACAGATTTTAGAGGGAAACTAAGAATTGGAGGCAATAATCTTCAGAAGATGAATTTTCTCTATTTGAGACTTCACTCTGAGGTCAAACACAGTTATGGCACAGTGAAAAGTAGCTAAAATCCTGAGAAAATATCTGCCATTTTCCTGCAGAGAGGGACCAAGGGAAGGAGACAAGGTAAGCATAGTTGCCAGAAAGAGAATATCAGAAAGGAGGGAGCCAGATAGGGCAAATCTAAAATTCTGTGTATAAACTCTGCTCAAATCTCTGGCTGTCCCTAGAACCACACATGTGCTGAGCTGATTGAAAGGAGTGTAAATTGAGACAGACCTGAGCTGCAACCCACCACAGGCAAGGCAGAGGATGCTGTCTGAGTCTAACCAAACTAACTGCCTGCTAAAACAAAAATATCAAGACTATTCAGAGGAATATAACCAAATTCAGAGTCTCTGCAACATAACCAACATACTTTCTAGGATACAATCCAAAATTATTTGACATATGAAGAGCCAGGAAATGTATATTAATCTCCAGAGAAATGATAATCCACAGGGACCAATTGTAAGATGGTCAGTATGTTACCATAATCAAACAAGGATTTTAAAGTGGCTATTAAAACCATGCTCAATGGGGCTTCCCTGGTGGCACAGTGATTGAGAGTCCACCTGCCGATGCAGGGGACACGGGTTCGTGCCCCAGTCTGGGAAGATCCCACATGCCACGGAGTGGCTAGGCCCGTGAGCCAAGGCTGCTGAGCCTGTGCATCCGGAGCCTGTGCTCCACAACGGGAGAGGCCACAACACTGAGAGGCCCGCGTACTGCAAAAAAAACCAAAAAAAACCCCATGCCCAAATATATAAATGAAAATGTGTTTGCAGTGAATAAAATGATAGGAAAATTAGCAAAGAAACTATAAAAAAATGAAACAAATGGAAATTTTAGAACTAAAAAGTGCAATTTTAAAAAGTTATATGATGGATTAAATATCTACATGAAGATAACAGTAAAAATATTCAGTGAACTTGAAGTTAGATCAATAAAAAATATTCAATCTGAAGAAGAGAGAGGAAAAACGGTGGAAATAAAATATAAAGAGCCTCAAGTACTTGTAGTACAGTACCAAAAGGGTAATTGAAGTTCCAGAAGAAAAAGAGAGAAAGAGAATGAGGAAGAAAAAAATATAAAGAAGTAATGAGCGAAAACTTTCCAAATTTGCTGAAAGACAAAAATTTACTATCCAAGCACCTCAGTGAATCTGAAACAAGATAAATATGAGTAAAATCAAGCCTAGAGATATCATAGTCAAACTGCTGAAGATCAAAGTCAAAACACCCCAAATAAGAACACAAAGTTCTTAATGTTTGTTGATTTTAAAAATAAACAATGCTGAAAATATAATTGTGAAAACATTTTATTGTCTTGAGTTTTATTACATATTTATGAACAATTTTAGGTACTGATAGGAAACTTTATTGAAAAAAGTATGCCAATAGAATTGCTGTGAAAAACTGAGGAAAAAATTTTAGTCATGGGTTTACTAAAAGTAACAATTTTTTTTTTTTTTTTTTTTGCGGTACACAGGCCTCTCACTGTTGTGGCCTCTCCCATTGCGGAGCACAGGCTGCGGACACGCAGGCTCAGTGGCCATGGTTCACGGGCCCAGCCACTCCGCAGCATGTGGGATCTTCCCAGACCAGAGCACGAACCCATGTCCCCTGCATCGGCAAGTGGACTCTCAACCACTGCACCACCAGGCAAGCCCTAAAAGTAACATAATTTTTTAAAATATAAAATCAAGAGTAAAAGTAAATCCATAAAATATTATTTTAGATGGCATTTTGGAACATGGAAGTTATATTTCAGGCTTTTGAATATAGCCAAATTATTTATATTATTTATTGCATATTTTAATCAAATATATTTAAAAATAGACTCTTGAGCAGGTGAAGAGTTGAAATATTATAGATGTATAAGCAATTTTTTAATTTCTTAACTCTAAACAGAAAAGAGGTTCAGACCAACAGCATGATCTAGTACAAAATTAAGTAGGATGATATTGGGAAGGTCTGGGTTCTAGTACTGGTTCTAGCATTGAATATAACCTTGACTGAGTCACTTAACCTCATTTGAGTCTCAATTTTCCCATATATAAGATGCGGATGTCACATTTCCATTGTAAATAATAGAGTAGTGGTTAAGAGAGTGAACACTTGTGCCAGACTGGTTCGAATTCTGGCTCTCTCATGTGTAAGCTATGTGATCTTGAACTAGTTAACCACTTCATGTTTCCTTATGTTTATGTATTTCCTTATCTAAAGAGTGCAACAATATCTTCTTCACTGAATTAAATGAAATAATACATGTAAAATGCATATGCCAATGCCCAATTAGTGTTAGCAATTAGCTGTTTTAAAAAATGACCCTGCAATGTGAGGTACAAATGAAAGTACTAATTAAGTGAATAATAAATATAATTCCCTTTGTGTATATCAGAACTCTGAGGCAGGAAAATACTAAGGGTATGCCTAAGAAAACAGAATAAGTCAGTAATGGAAGCAGAAATAATAAAAAAAAAGATTTTGTTTCATGTATAGGTGACAATTCACAAAAATAAAATTTAAGACATTAAAAAATCAGTAAATATTTTATCTATTTACTTAATTTTGATTTTAAAAGACTTGGAAATAGTTAACTAACTAGTCGAGTGCTTCTACCTGAAATTTTTTTTTCTCTACAAACATCTTGTTATAAATAAAAGTAAGCTATACTGCCTCAGCGTTCCACCCCTCAAAAATGTATTTTTTTTCTATGCCACTGATAACACAAAAAGTGCAACGGCAGAACTAATTAAAAGATGTAATTATTAACATAAATCTTTTGTGTTTTTAAGTGCACTACCACACACTGTGGAAAAATATCATTGCCAATTGAAATTTAAAGCAGAGGATTAACAGCTTGGTGAATTATTTGAACAAGCTCATCAGTAAAGGATATATTCACAAGTGCTGAAACTGTCTAGAGAGCCTAGAACTATGGTTCTCTTTCTGAACAAACCATTGCCAACTACTAGAAATGACATTTCAACAGTTTTGGTAATAATTACTGCTTAGAGATGTGGAGTTTCTCTTCCCAGGAGTTTAAAGCACTAGTGGCCCCAGGGCTTAAATTTCCTTCTCTGTGTATTGGGATATAGAGACAATGATTTGCATGTCTCATATCTTAAAGCTGTAAAATGCATATTAAAATGCATATTTTTCTCTACATTGAATATACTTTACTCAAATACTTCACATATTTACTAGGTCCCTTATTTCCTTTCCCTGAATGTATTTTAAATACTGCTTAATGAAAACAAAAACAACTATAATACTAGGGAGTCAGGCAAGTAATTAGGTTTTTTTTTTTTTTTTTTTTTTTTTTTTTTGCGGTACACGGGCCTCTCACTGTTGTGGCCTCTCCCATTGCGGAGCACAGGCTCCGGACGCGCAGGCTCAGTGGCCATGGCTCATGGGACCAGCCACTCCACGGCATGTGGGATCTTCCCGGACTGGGGCACGAACCCGTGTCCCCTGCATCGGCAGGCAGACTCTCAACCACTGCGCCACCAGGGAAGCCCTAGGTGGTATTTTTAAGGGTAAATTTTATTTTTAAATATTCTTAAATGTCTTGTCAAATGAAAACAGCCTATTTTAAACCTCATTTTAATTATTCCTCCCTTAGAATTTTTTATTCCTTGCCTGTCTTTTGGGAGCTAAAATTACACTAAACCACAAAGAAATCTGAGGTAACTAAACAGTGTCAAGGAGTTTTGTCCATCTGTTTCACTCTGTCCGACAGAGAGTATTCCCAGACTTGGAGATGTAATAAATGGTCCAGGATATCTTTAGCACTTAAACAATGTTGTCTGTATTTGCATTTAGAATATAGTACTAACTTTTTCATACCAAAGAAGGAAAAGTTTTCTATTAAACATTTAAAATTTTCATCCTTTTAATATAATAGTCTAGTTGTATTGAAAAAAAGTAGAAGGCCTGTCCAACACCATAAACAAATCACAGCAAAAGAATGGATGAATATTAAAAGAATAATAATGGTGACTGTGGAAAATATGAAGTAGAAAGTAATTACTGTGGATGGAGCATGAGATCTGGAGTCAACCTGAACTGGTCTTAAAACTGAGTATAGCTCAGGAAGTAAAATTGAGTCCCTATTGTCTCATCTCTGACCTGGGAATAACGCCACCATGCAGTTGTGACAATTAAATGACATTAAACTTGCAAAGCACATAGCAAAAGTATCTGAAAAATAGTAATTACTTAAATGTTCCCCACTCCTGCCAGTGTACTAAGTCTGCCTTCTGTACCTAGTACATTAATATTTATGATTGATGCTAGTTCCACCTGGTGTGCTCCATCTGGAAGGACTTAACATTGCAAGAGGGTTCAGGGAAGTAAAATAGATGCAAAAATGTTAGAAAATGGAACTATGTATGGGTAAAACAATTATGGAGTAAGACTTCTTACTAGAGAAAGGATTAGAGGTAAGGATTTCTTCAATCATCAGGTAGTTACAAAGAGCATCTTCTTTGAAAGCTTCGTATTAGCTGTTAGGAACCTCCAGGATCTCTGAGCATTCCCTTTCTCTAAATGCAGATTGATGACAGTAGTGAGAAAACGAAATAATCCTTCACTCACCATCAATCAGTTTAGTCCAAATATAAGCTACCTTATCAAGTAAAGAGTTCTAGAGTTCTGCCACTCAGGCTCTCATTATGTGACAAAGAATCACAGTTCAGATAAGCTGTCAATAGACAAGAAAATTTCTCCTCATAAAGGAAGTTTGGATGGGTGCTATAAAGCAATAGACTCTGGGGCTGTACTCAAAAGAATGAACTGAGCACAATGTCTCTCATATTTGAAAACATGTAACATCAACAACAAAAAGAATAAAAACCATTAGATTTCATTACTGGTACTACCCAAGAGGAGAGGAAGAAAATAAGTACGTAGTTAGGATTTTGCATTTTGACTCATATTCCCATAGCTCATTTCTTAACTCTTCCTTTTTTTTGTTCTTAAGTGTTCCTTTCCATTGCTAGATTTTCATCAATATTTAGGAACTACTGCAACTATTTCAATACCTCTTAGACAGTAATGCAAAAACCCAAAACTGGCCTGAGATGTTAAAAAACATAAAAATTGACCTAGCAATTGCTGTTGCTGAAAACAATGTTTCTCAACCCCACAGTAGCCTCTCTAATGTGTTTGATATGTATCCTTTAATGTTCTTTTAAACATGTATTATGTGTATATATTTTTAATGTTTCCATAAAGTATAATATAATAGGTATTTGTCTACTCCCCCCACCTCCTAGAACCATTAATCCTTATTCATATTGCCGAATGGAATTCTGGTCTGTTGCTTCTAATTTTGGCATGGTATACTCTGTAGCAATGGTTCTCAAAATGTGGTCTTCAGATCCCATGGAGTCCTCAAGAGATTTTTTCAGAGGGTATGTGAAGTCAAAACTGTTTTCATAATAGTAGTAAGACATTATTTCCTTTTTCACTGTGTTTGTATTTACACTAGGGGTTTGAAAGCAAAGGTGAGTAAAACTAGTAGCACTGTAGTAAATATCAAAAGAGGAGCCACAAAATGTACTAGTATTCATTGTATTTGTCACTGCCATACACTTGCAGTTAAAGACAAAAGAAAAGGCATTTCACTTAATGCCTGCAACGAAGCAATAATTATCAATTTTATCAAATTTCAACTCTTGAGTGTATGCCTTTTTAACATTCTGGGAGACCAAATGGGAAGTATACAAGAAGGCTTGTGGCCGCATACCCGTGTGTAATGTTGCCTCAATCAGTGTAATGTTGCCTCAATCAGTGGTACAAGCTGGATGAGTTTATTTTTTACAAAGAATACCATTTTCACTTGGATGAATGACAAAGTATGGTTATTCAGATTTAGGTATTTAGCAGACACTGTCTCAAAAAAGAAAAAGGTAGCCTGTTACTTCAAGGAAAACAATGGACATTATTTTTGTTGTCAATGATAAAATTCAAGCTTTCAAACAAAATTTAGAATCTTGGAAAACTTGTATCAGTCACCATGAGTTTGACAGCTTTTTGACACATGGAAGACATTTCCTGAGATTAGTGGCAATAGTACAGAAAGGTGGTTGTATATGACATGTCAGCATTTTGATGATCAGCATAGCTCAGTGAGCCAGTGTTTTCCAAGTGACCATTGTGTGATGATATACTACACATGTATAAAAGATCTCTTTAAGGTACAATATAGACCAATTGATTTTAATATACCAGAGCATAGAAAATTAATTGATTTGGCTTCAGATTCTACATTGCAACTAATTTTATTTACTTATTTCCACTTTCTTATTGCAGTAAATTATACATAACTTAAAATCTATCATCTTAACCATTTTAAGTGGTAAGTTCAGTGGTATAAAATGCATTCGTAACGTTGTGCAGCCAATTAAGGATATGCAGATTATGACCTGAATGAAGAAGACACAAGCCGCCCACACAGGGTTGGCAGGTGGCTCACTCAGCATCCCAGCTCCCACTTTGGGGAAGTAAAAACCCCAGGGTCCTTTGACTGAAGGCTCAGTTTCAATACATTCACATAAAGGAAGTAAGGTCACAAGATTTATTACTTACAGATCCCAGAAAAAGGGCAGCAGGGTGCAAAGAGCCAGGGGAAGGGAAGTCCTCTGTCCCCGGTCACGAGTGAGCAGGAGATAAGAGAGCAGGGTAGCAAGCACCATTACTATAAGGTGGTGGGGGTGGAGGTCACTAACTTTTTGCTCTAAGCTCTAAGGATCAACTCTAAGTGGTTATTTTAAAAGGTGCCCAGGGGAAAGCAAACTGGGAACTTGTGGTAAGAATTCTAAGCTCAGGTCCTTATCTAAATATCCAGACTCTGGATGTGAGCAGAGTTGTCATACCGTGAAATGACCAGGCAACAACTCAAAACAGCTGTTTTCTCATCACAACTACCAGCCATCTCCAGAACTTTTATCATCTTGTAAAACTGCAACTCTAAACCCATTAAACAATAACTATCCATTCCTTCCTACTCCCAGTCCTTGGCAACCACCATTCTACTTTCTGTCTCTATTGTTTTGTTAAAAATGGAAATATAGTTGACGGACCATATTATGTTAGTTTCAGTTATCTTAGTTACATAATGATTTGACATTTGCATACATTATTATCACAATGATAAGTCTAGTAACCAGGTGTCCCCATACAAACTTACTACAATATTACTGACCATAGTCCTTATGCTGTGTATTACATCACCATGACTTATTTATTACATAACTGCAAGTTTGTACCTCCTAATCCCCTTCACCCACCCCCTCACCCTTCTTTCTTCTGGCAAACATCTGTTTGTTTTCTGTATTGTTTTCTGTATCTATGTGTCTGTTGTTGTTTGTTTTGGTTTTTATATTGGATGTGGAATCACACAAGTGAAAAGTTCAATATATTTTTCTCTTATTTTACTTAGCACAATATCCCACAGATCCATACATGTTGTCACAAATGGCAAGATTTCATTTTTTGTGGGCTGAGTAATATTCCATTGGGTGTGTGTGTGCATATATATATATATATATATATATATATGTATACACATATATACACATAGTGGAATATTTATATATATATATAAAATATTCTATATCTATAGAGATACCACATTGTCTTTACCCATTCATGCATTGATGGGCACTTAGGTTGCCCCCATATCTAGGCTATTGTAAAAAAAAATACTGCAGTGAACATTGGAGTGCCTATACCTTTTTGAATTCGTGTTTTCATTTTCTTCCAGTAAACACCCAGGAGTGAAATTGCCAAATTGTGTGGTAGTTCTATTTTTAATTTTGGGGGGAATCTCCATACTGTTTTCCATAGTGGCTACACCAATTTACATTCCCACCCATAGTGCATGAGGGTTCCTTCTCCTCCACATCCTTGCCAACATTTGTTATTTGTGGTCTTTTTTATGTCTGCCATTCTGAAAGGTGTGAGGTAATATCTCATTGTGGTTTTGATTTGCGCTTCTCTGATGATTAATGATGTTGAGCATCTTTTCATGTGTCCCTTGGCCATCTATACATCTTCTTTGGAAAAATGTCTATTCAGGTCCTCCACCTATTTTTAAAATCAGGTCCTTTGTTTTTTTTTGATGTTAAATGTATGAGTTCTTCATATATTTTGGATATTAGTCCCTTATCAGATATATCGTTTACAAATATCTTCTCTACTTCAGTAGGCTGACTTTTCATTATGTTGATAGTTTCCTTCACTGTGCAAAAGCTTTTTAGCTTGATGTAGTCCCATTTGTTTACTTTGGTTTTGTTTCCTTTGTTTGCAGAGACAAATAAAAAAAAATACTGCTAAGACTAATGTCAAAGGGTGTACTGCCTATGTTTTCTTTTAGGAGTTCTATTATTTCAGGCCTTACATTTAAGTCTTTAATCCATTTTGAGTTTATTTTTGTATATGGCGTGAGGAAGTAGTCCAGTTTGATTATTTTGCATGTAGCTGTCCAGTTTTCCCAATACCATTTATTAAAGACATTGTCTTTTCCTCATTGTCTATTCTTGCCTCCTTTGTTGTAGATTGACCATATAAGTGTGGGTTTATTTTGGGGTTCTCTGTTCTGTTCCAATGATCTTTGTGTCTGTTTCTGTGTCAGTATCATACTGTTTTGATTACTGTAGCTTCATAGTATAGTTTGCAATCAGGGCTGTCTCTATGATTTTAACTAATCTAAGTATTCACATAAACAGAATCATACAGTATTTGTCTTTTTGTGACTTGTTTCACTTAGCATAATGATCTTCAGGATCATTCATGTTGAAGCATATGTCAGAATTTCCTTCCTTTTTGAGTCTGGATAATACTCCATTGTATGTATATAGCACATTTTGCTTATCCATTCACCCACTGATGAACACCTGGGTTACTTCCATGTTTTAGCTATTGTGAATAATACTGCTATGAATATGAGTGTACAAATACAAATAATTTTATTTTTAATAAACAGCTTTGAAGTATAATTGGCATACAGTAAACTGCACATACTTAATCAGTTTAAACTTAATAATATTTAAACTTAAAATAATCAGTTTTGAAGTATAATACATATACAGTCATGACAAGGTCACCAAAATCAAATAGTAAAACATATTCATCATCCCCCAAAATTCTCTTTGTAATCTCTTCCATCCATTCTTCTCTGATCTTCTCATCCCCAAGTAATTACTATCTGCTTTCTGCCACAATACGGTAGTTTTCTTTTACTAGAGTTTCATATAAATCATAAAACTGTTTTCTAAATGGTTTTTATCAGTTTATGTTGCCATCAGCAGCATATGAATTCCAGTCTCTCCAGATGTTACCAATACTTGACATAGTCAGTGTTTTTAATTTTAATCATTCTGATATGTGTATGGTGGTATCTCACTAAAGTTTTAATTTTTATTTCCCTAATGACTATTGATGATGAAGATCTTTTCACGTGCTTATATGCCATCTGTATATCTTGATGAATTAGCTGTTCAAATCTTTGCTCTCCCCTCCCTTTTTTATTGAGTAGTTTTTTTTTAAGGTTGAGTTTTTAGAGTAATTTATATATTCTGGATACAAGTCCTTAATCAGTGTGATTTGCAAAGATTTTTCTCCTAGTTTATGGGTTGTCCTTTTTTTCTTTTTCTTTTTTGATGGTATTTTTTGAAGAACAAAATTTTTAAATTTTGATGTAAATTATCAATTTTTTCTTTGTCATGTGATTTTTGTGCCATATCTAAGAAACTATTACCTCAAAGTTTACTCCTATGTTTTCTTCTAAAAGTTTTATAGTTTTAGCTCTTACATTTAGGTCGGTGATCCATTCTGAGTAATTTTTCTATATGGTGTGAGGTAGTAGTCAAATTTAATTCTTTTGCATGTCAATATTCAGTTGTCCTAGCATCATTTGATTATTCTTTCCCCATTAAATAGTATTGGCCCCCTTGATGAAACTATTAAGTGTCTTTTGAAGAGCAGAAGTATCTTAATTTTGATAAATTCCTATTTATCAGTTTGTTCTTTTATGGATTGTTTTTGGTGTCATATCTAAAACAACTCTGGGTAATCCAAGGTCACACAGTTTCTTCTGTTTTCTTATAGGAGGTTTATAGTTCTAAGTTTTATATTTAGGTTTATGATACATTTCAACTAATTTTTGTATAGCATGAGGTATGAATTGAAAGTGGGGTTTTTTTGGCATATGTTCAATTGTTACAGCATAATTTATTGAAGATTATTCTTTCTCTACTGAGTTGCTTTTGTATCTTTATCAAAATTCAATTTTCCAGATAAGTGTGTCTACTTACAAACTATCTATTCTATTTTATTGGTCTATCTGTCTATCTTTAAGCCACTACCACACTGTCTTGATTCCTGTAACTTTATTTACAAATCTTGAAATCAGGTAATATGAGTGTTCCAATTTTATTCTTTTACAAGGTCGCTTTTGGCAATTCTAGGTCCTTTGCATTTCCATATGAATTTTAAAGTCAGTTTCTACAAAAAAACTGGCTGTTGATATTATGATTGGGATTGTATTGATATTATAATATTATGATTGGCATTAATCTATAGCTTACTTTGGGGAGAACTGTCTTCTGAATCATGAACATCGTATATCTCTTCATTTATTTAGGTCTTTAATTTCTTTTAGCCATTTTTGTAGTTTTCAGTGTACAGGTCTTTCATATCTTTTGTTAGATTTATCCCTAAGTACTTCCCATTTTTAAAAGCATTTATGAATAATACTTTTAACTTTCAATTTCATTTGTTGCTAGTATATAGAAATGTAATTTACTTTTGCATATTGATGTTATATCCTGTAACTTTGGTAAACATTATTTCTAGCAGCATTTTTTTCTGTAGATTACAGACTTTCTGAATAGATGATCATATTTTCTGCAAATAAAAAGTTATATATCTTCTTCTCAATGTTGGTGATTTTCATTTCTTTCTGTTGCCTTAATAAGAACCTCCAGTACAACACTGATTAGACATGGTAAAAGGAGACATTTCTTATTCCCAATCTTAGCAGAAAAACATTCAGATTTTCACCATTATCATGTTACTTGTACTTTTTTGTAGATGCCCTTAATCAGGTTGAGTAAATTTCCTTCCAATCTATTCATCATATTATTTTTCTTTTAGTTGTTAATATAGTGAATTTCATTGTTTGCTTTCAAATGCTGAACCAACCCTGCATTCTTGGGGTAAATGCCATTTGGTCACGATTCATCGTTCTTTTTACATAATGTTGGATTTGCTTTGCTAATATTTTGTTTAGAATTTTTGTAATTATGTTCATTAAATATATTGGTCTTTAGTTTTCTATTATTGTCTTCTTCAAGTTTTAATATTTGGACAATGCTCAACTCATAGAATGAGTTGGGAAACAGTCCATCCTCTTCAGTTCTCTGGAAGAGTTTGTGTAGAATTGGTATTACTTTTGTCCTGAATGTTTGGTAAAATATAGTAGTGAAGCCAACTGGCCTGGAGTTTTCTTAAAGAAAGAAACCTTTCTCTAAGGTTTTAAACTACAATATCAATTTAATAAATATAGAGCTGTTGGGTTATCTATTTCTTCTTAAATGAGCTTTGGTAATTTGTGACTTCTAAGGAATTTGTCCATTTCATCTATGCTGTCAAATCTATTGGCATAAAGTTGTTCATAATATTCCCTTATCATCCTTTTACTATCAGTAGAATCTGTAGTTACATCACCTCTCATTCCTGATATTGGTAATTTGTGTTCTCTCTTTTCTCTGATCAGTTTTACTAAAAATATATCAATTTTATTGATCTTCTCAAAGAACTGATTTATTTCATTTTTTCTAATCTTTTTTATATTTTATTGAATCTGCTTTGGTCTTTATTTCCTTTATTCTGCTTATTTTGGTTTTAACTTGCTTTTCTTTTTCTAGTCTCTTAGGCAGGAGGCTGAGGTCATTGATTTGAAACCTTTCTTGTTTTTTAACATGTTTAGCATCCCTAAGTACTTCTTTAGCAGCATATCATATTGTTTTCATTTTCATTCATTTCAAAATGTTTTATAATCCACCCCCCTTTTTTAAGTTATTGGGTGATTTAGAGACATGTTGTTTCCAAACATTTGAGGATTTTCTAGGGATCCTTTAGTAATTGACTTCTAATTTAATTCTATTAATATCAGAGATACCAATACTTTGACTAGAATACTTTTAAACCGAGACTTATATGGTCCAGAATCTGTCATATCCTGATACGTTGTCCATGTGTTCATGTGTATTCTACTGTTATTGGGTGTGGAGTGTTCCATAAACATTAATCAGGTCAACTTGGTTGATAGTTTTGCTTAAGTCTATTCTATTCTCGCCCATTTTTCTATTGATTCTATTAATTAATGAGGGGGTATTCAAATCTCAGACAGTAATTGTGGATTTATCCATTTCTCCTTGCAGTTCTATCAGTTTCTATTCTATGAGTTTTAAAGCTGTTACTAGGTCCATAAACATTTGGGATAGGTATGTCCTCTTGATTGATCACTTTATTATTATGACATGACCTTCATCACTGGTAATGTTCTTTGTTATAAAATTTACTTTGATATCAATATAGTTAGTCAATATTTCTTTTGACTAGTGTTAGCATAATAAAAATGTGCCATCTTTTTTACATTTAACCTATTTGTGTCTCTATATTTATTTAAATGTATTTCTTGTAGGGAGCATAGAGTCCTTTTTTTTTTTAATCCAATCTGACCATCTCTGCCTTTTAATTAGAGTGTTAAGGCAATTTACATTTTACGTGATTATTAATATGGTTAGATTTGTCATAATGCTATTACATTATGCATTGTTCCATGTCTTTTCTTCTTCTGCCTTTAGTTTTTTTTTTTTAACTATTCCATTTTAATCTTCTGTGTTGACTTCACTTTGTTATTTTAATAATTGCTTTAAGGTTTATAGTATACATCTTTAATTTATCACAGTTTACCTTCATGTGATATTATACCACTTCACGTACGGTGTAAGAACTATACCACAGTATATAGGCAGTTGATGCTTTGCACATAATGCAGGACCATAACAATGACTGTGAATATTGAAACCCATGGAAAGCAATCTTAATAATCAATGGGAAAATTTACCATTGTCTCATGACCTTCAAAACTGTTTATTAAAAAACTAAAAGCTCTCAGTGTTAGTTGTAAATGTCTACGAAATTTTTTTAAAAAGAAAAAAAATTTTAGTACACTATAATTAAAAGCATAGAAAATGTGTTTGTTTTCTTCCTCTCACATAGGTTATGAGGATTTTTTCTGTGCTTTGGTGAATTATCTTACTGCTTCTAAATTTGAATGATTAACTTCTGACATTTTAAAATTTGTACTTTTAATGTTATAAAATGGCCCTGAGAGTTCCCATAATACAAAGTTGGTTTTTTTTGTTTTTTTGCCAGCATCACTTCCTCAGGGACATCTTCATTCTTTTAATCATGTTAATTTCTTTTATGTTAGGCTTGCCTTCATTCTGTGTTTCTGGCTGCATATCTGGGAACTCCTGAAAGGTGGCAGTGCCAACATTCCCATGAACAGATATTTATTCTATAACTTAATTTACATTTGACTTGAATTTCACTTCCAATATTATTTTTTATTTGCTGCATTTTCATCTTTGTTGGTTAATTTCTTTCAATTACCCATTTTTGTAAAATGTCACGTAGGCTATCACTAGGACACAAGGAGGCAAAACAACTACAAGCGTTGCTGATCGCATATGAACTAAATCCCGTGTGTGGTGACAAATCACTAACAGACTTTGAAAGATAGGTCACGCATCATGATCCACATCTGTTATTTAAGTAGTGATATGTGGACTAAGTAAGCTAACTGTAAAGTTTGGACTTTTATGAAAGTATTCACAGCAAATATACTGTGTTCACAAAAATTTGAACTGTGTTGTTAGGGAATTGGTGTCATCTAACTGAACCCCATATGTCAAAAATGCAAAACTAGGGCTGCCTATTCTTTTTTTTTCTCCTGGCCTTTATACTATTGTCATATTTTAATTTTTACACATTAAAAAACCCTCAACACTGTTATTTTTAATTATCTTTTAAAGAGATTTAAATAAATTAAAAAAATTCTTATATATTAACCCATGTGTTTATCACTTCCAGTGTTCATCATTCCTTCATGTAAATCCACATTTTCATCTAATATCATTTTGTCTGCCTGAAAGACTTCAGTATTTCTTGTAGTGAATGCAGTGACGCATTCTTTCAGGCTTTTTATGTCTGAAAACTTAGTCTCATCTTTGCTTTTGAAAGACATTTTGCTAGTTATATAATTCTATATACACTTTAAAAAAATGTTAGTACTTTAAAGGTGTTTCTCCATTGTTCTCAGATTGTTTCTGATGAGAATTTTGATGTTATACTCATCTGTGGTCCTCTGCTCTTTTTCTTCCTTTAGCTGCTTTTATGATTTTACACTGGTTATGTAGTTTGGTATAGTTTTCTTCATATTTCTTGTGCTTGGGGTTCACTGAATTCTTAGATTTGTGGGTTAATAGTTTTCAAAAGGTTTGAAATTTTTTAGACCATGATTTACTCAAATATTTTTTATACTCTCCACGCCTCCCTACTGCAGGGATTTTAATCAACCATACACCAGGCTACTTGAAGTTGTTCCACAATTCACTCATGTTTTGTTTTTTCTTCCATTTCATTTTGGATAGTTCCTATTGATATGTCAAGTTCACTCATCTTTTCTTCTGCAGTGTCTAGTTTGCCATTCATCCCATCCAGTGTATTTTTCATCTCTAGAAATTTGATTTCGGTCTTTTTAATACCCTTCAAAGTTTCTAAACTTTTTGTACATAACAATTTTAACTTTTTAATATCCTTACCTGCTAATTCTAACATCTGTATAAAACCTAGGCTAGTTTCAACTGATTATTCTCCTTCTTATGGGTTGTGTTTTCTTGCTTCTTTGCATGCCTACTGATCTTTAATAGATGACAGCCATTGTGAATTTTATCTCATAGATGTTGGGCATTTTTGTATTTCTATAAAAGTACTGCTATAAATACTTTTGAGCTTTGTTCTGGGACAGTTATTACTTGAGAATAGTTAGATCCTTTTGAATCTTAGTTTTATGATTTGTTGGGGTGGAGCCAGAGCAGTGCAGTCTAGGGCTAATTATTCCCTACTACTGAGGCAAGTACTACCCAGTAAACAGTGGCTGCTGAGAATGGGCATTGTTACTAGACCCACATGAGCTAACCCTTTCAGATGGCTCTTTCTCCAGCCTGCTTCCTAACATACACATGCTGATGTGGACTGCGTTTAATTCTCAGAGGGACCATCTACAGATATCTGGAGCTCTGTGTTCTCTCTTCACTGGTTCTCTGCCCTGTGAACTCTAGCTATCTTGGTTTTCCTGGACTCTTAGCTCCACTTCCTCAGCTCAAGGAGTCTACTTGGCTCTTCTTCCATTCCGCTTCCTTGCCTCATGACCTGGAAGTTCCCTCAAATCAGTAAGCTGGGAAAATTGTAGGGCTCCATTTGTTTGTTTGCCAATTTTCCTCACTGTCTGAGGCCTACTGTCTTGAAGTCCACTTTTCCATGTAGTTTGTCTGTTTTTTATTTGGTTGTTTCAGCAGGAAGGAACATACAGTCCTTGTTTTCCATCATGGCTAGAAACAGAAATTACAGCTAAGTTTCTTATATTTAAACTACCACTTCTCAAGTTTTTGTGTAATATCCAAAGAGAATATCTACAATGACATGAAAAGATTATTTCAGTGCTTCTTTGTCCAACTACATATCTGTGTGATATGGGACTTTGTTCTTATACTTCAACCATAACAACATATTATAACAAATTAAATGTAGAATACCATTATTTTATATAGTGTGAATCTAACCAGAAACCTTAATTTTATTACCCGGATCAGAGTTTTACTAGAAGCTTGGAGTATGCCATTACATCTTGGCAATTAAGTTTTCCCCAGTAGATTTAAAACCAGAACACCCAGAAGTTACTAAAATAGTGAAGTAAAATGAAGACATTTAAAATAGCTATACATTTTATGAATTTCTCTATTCTTTTGTTTAATAGTTGCATGAAAAAAAAAAGTGACCTCTGTGTATTCATATAAACAATACCCACCCACCCACTCTCATACACATAAAGTACCGGAGTCATCTGTAATAGCAATAGAGATTGGAAAACAATTCTCCTGTGCTATAAAATTAATCTATAGAATTCTAGTGAGTTTTTTGGCACACATGCTTGAAATGCTACAATTCTTTCTGTGCATACAGATAATTTCCACAAACCACTTGTTTTTATGAATAGTTTCCATGAATGACAGTGGTTAAGATCATAATATCTGGAATAACACTGCTTGAGTGCAAACTCCAGCTCCAACATCTTTCTAATTGTATGACCTTGAGAAAGTCACTTAATGTGCTTACTTCAATTTCCCTATTTGTCAAATGGCGGTAAAAGTGTTATTTACATGGTCTTTAGTTAAATGTGAATTTCTTAAAACTATGCATGGTAAATAAAACATTTAGCAACTGTTATGTAAGTTTAGTAATTATAATTTCTTCTCAACCCTGTTGGCTTTAGCCAATGGACTTTAAAAGTACACACACAGAAATCTACCCCTAATGTACTCATTTATGAAGTCTAAGGGAAAGCATAAAGACGTAAGTTTGCTGTTTTGTTCTTGAGTCCCACAACTGATTCGGATCACTACACCCCAGCAAGAAATGAAAACCATGCTCATACATAAATTATGACTTATAAAAATCAGTGTTAAATTGCTTCTAGAAACATTTTCCAACCCTAAAGTTCAGGGAATCAGAGTCAAAATGCTTCAAGTCAGGCAAGGCAGACTCTCTGCCACCAGAATCTATTTAATTCGTCTGACATTTAACAAGTAACCACTGAATATCAGCACTGGATAGAGAGAGATGAGTAAGGTGCCTCTGATAACAGAGTGATAACAGGGTATAATGATTATACTTAGTGATAACAGAGTATAATGATATAAGCAGTGTTTCCCAAGGTGTGGTGCATGCATGCATACCACCGTCTGTAATAAGCAATCCAAGTTTTCCTGGGATCAGAATTGACTGTTTGCAGCAAGAAAGAGTAATGATAGGCTCTATTCTGTAGACTTTCCTGCAATAATGGCATTACTATCATCAGTTTATCTGCAGCCAACCTTTAGATGCATGAACAGCAGCAGAGCTTAAGATGGAATAGAACTGCGGGACCTACCAGCTGCTGTACCTTCCCTGTGTGAAAACAGATTCCCTAGAGATTGGAAAAAGCCAAGCTAGACACACTATCTAAGCAGTCCTCTGTGTTCAATAATGGGCTACTAAACCCCTACTGTTTCCAACAACAGCTAAAAAAGAGGAATCAGACAGGCAACCCGAGGAAACAAGATGGGAGAGTAGAAAAACGTGCTGTCACTCCCTCTTGTGAGAACACCAGAATCACAACTAGCTGCTGGAAAATCATCAACAGGAAGACACTGGAACTCGCCAAAAAAGATACCCGACATCCAAAGACAAAGGAGAAGCCACAATGAGACGGTAGGAGGGGTGCATTCAGAGTAAAATCAAATCCCATAACCACTGGGTGGGTGACTCACAGATTGGAGAAAACTTATATACCACATAAGTCCACCCACTGGAGTGAAGGTTCTGAAACCCACGTCAGGCTTCCCAACATGGGGGTAAGACAACGGGAGGAGGAATTCCTAGAGAATCAGACTTTGAAGCCTAGTGGGAATTGAGTGCAGGACTTTGACAGGACTGGGGGAAAAAGAGACTCCATTCTTGGAGGGCACACACAAAATCGTGTGCATATCAGGACCCAGGGGAAGGAGCAGTGACCACAGGGGAGACTGAACCAGACCTACCTGCTAGTGTTGGAGGGTCTCCTGCAGAGGCAGGGGGTGGCTGTGGCTCACCGTGGGGACAAGGACACTGACAGCAGAAGTTCTGGGAAGTACTCCTTGGCATTAGCCCTCCCAGAGCCTGTCATTAGCCCCAACAAAGAGCCCAGGTAGGCTCCAGTGTTGGGTTTCCTCAGGCAAAACAACCAACAGGGAGGGAATCCAGCCCTACCCATCAACAGTCAAGCTGATTATAAAGTTTTACTGAGCTCTGCCCAGGAGAGCAACAGTCAGCTCTACCCACCACCAGTCCCTCCCATCAGGAAACTTACACAAGCCTCTTAGATAGCCTCATCCACCAGAGGGCAGACAGCAGAAGCAAGAAGAATTACAATCCTGCAGCCTGTGTAACAGAAACCACATTCACAGAAAGATAGACAAGATGAAAAGGCAGAGGGCTATGTACCACATAAAGTAACAAGATAAAACCCCAGAAATACAACTAAATGAAGTGGAGATAGGCAACCTTCCAGAAAAAGAATTCAGAATAAAGATAGTGAAGATGATCCAGGACCTCGGAAAAAGAATGGTGGCAAAGATCGAGAAGATGCAAGAAATGTTTAACGAAGACATAGAAGAATTAAAGAACAAACAGAGATGAACAATACAATAATTAAAATGAAAACTACACTAGAAGGAATCAATAGCAGAATAACTGAGGCAGAAGAACGGATAAGTGACCTGCAAGACAGAATGGTGGAATTCACAGATGGGGAACAGAATAAAAAAAAAAGAATGAAAAGAAATGAAGACAGCCTAAGAGACTCTGGGACAACATTAAATGAAACAACATTCTCATTATAGGGGTTCCTGAAGGAGAAGAGAGAGAGAAAGGACCAGAGAAAATATTTGAAGATATTATGGTCAAAAATTTCCCTAACATGGGAAAGGAAATAGCCATCCAAGTCCAGAAAGCGCAGCGAGTTCCACACAGGATACACCCAAGGAGAAACACGCCGAGACACTAGTAATCAAATTGGCAAAAACTAAAAACAAAGAAAAATTACTGAAAGCAGCAAGGAAAAAACGAAAAATAACATGCAAGGGAACTCCCATAAGGTTAACTGATTGCTCACCAGAAACTCTACAAGCCAGAAAGGAGTGGCATGATATACTTAAAGTGATGAAAGGGAAGAACCTACAACCAAGATTATTCTACCCGGCAAGGATCTCATTCAGATTCAATGGAGAAATCAAAAGCTTTACAGACAAGCAAAAGCTAAGAGAATTCAGCAGCACCAAACCAGCTTCACAACGAATGCTAAAGGAACTTCTCTAAGTGGGAAACACAAGAGAAGAAAAGGATCTACAAAAACAAACCCAAAACAATTAAGAAAATGGTCATAAGAACATACATATCGATAATTACCTAAAACATGAATGGATTAAATGCTCCAACTAAAAGACACAAGCTTGCTGAATGGACACAAAAACAAGACCCATATATATGCTGTCTACACGAGATGCACTTCAGACCTAGGGACACATACAGACTGAAAGTGAGGGGATGGAAAAAGATATTCCATGCAAATGGAAATCAAAAGAAAGCTGGAGTAGCTAAACTCATATCAGATAAAATAGACTTTAAAATAAAGAATGTTACAAGAGACAAGGAAGGGCACTACATAATGATCAGGGGATCAATCCAAGAAGAAGATATAACAATTTTAAATATATATGCACCCAATATAGGAGCAGCTCAATACATAAGGTAACTGCTAACAGCTATAAAAGAGGAAATGGATAGTAAAACAATAATAGTGGGGGACTTTAACACCTCACTTACACCAATGGACAGATCATCCAAAATGAAAATAAATAAGGAAACAGAAGCTCTAAATGACACAATAGACCAGATACATTTAATTGATAGGACACTCCATCCAAAAACAGCAGATTACACTTTCTTCTCAAGTGCGCACAGATCATTCTCCAGGATAGATCACACCTTGGGTCACAAATTAAGCCTCAGTAAACTTAAGAAAATTGAAATCATATCAAGCATCTTTTCTGACCACAACGCTATGAGATTAGAAATGAATTACAGGGAAAAAAACGTAAAAAACAGAAACACATGGAGGCTAAACAATATGTTACTAAACAACCAAGAGATCACTAAAGAAATCAAAGAGGAAATCAAAAAATACCTAGACAAATGACAATGAAAACACGACAACCCAAAACCTATGGGATGCAGCAAAAGCAGTTCTAAGAGGGAAGTTTATAGTTTATATACAAGCCTACCTCAAGAAACAAGAAAAATCTCAAATAAACAATCTAACCTTACACCTAAAGGAACTAGAGAAAGAAGAACAAACAAAACCCAAAGTTAGCAGAAGGAAAGAAATCATAAATATCAGAGCAGAAATAAATGAAATAGAAACAAAGAAAACAATAGCAAAGATCAATAAAACTAAAAGCTGGTTCTTTGAGAAGATAAACAAAATTGATAAACCATTAGCAGGACTCATCAAAAAAAAGAGGGAGAGGACTCAAATCAATAAAATTAGAAATGAAAAAGGAGAAGTTACAAAAGACACCACAGAAATACAAAGCATCCTAAGAGACTACTACAAGCAACTCTATACCAATAAAATGGACAACCTGGAAGAAATGGACAAACTCTTAGAAAGGTATAACCTTCCAAGACTCAGACAGGAAGAAACAGAAAATATGAACAGACCAATCAAAAGTAAGGAAACTGAAACTGTGATTAAAAATCTTCCAAGAAAAAAAGTCCAGTAACAGCTGGCTTCACAGGTGTATTCTATCAAACATTTAGAGAAGAGCTAACACCCATCCTTCTCAAACTCTTCCAAAAAATTACAGAGGGAGGAACACTCCAAAACTCATTCTATGAGGCCACCATCACCCTGACACCAAAACCATACAAAGATACTACAAAAAAAGAAAATTACAGACCAATATCACTGATGAATATAGATGCAAAAATCCTCAACAAAACACTAGCAAACAGAATCCAACAACACATTAAAAGGATCATACACCATGATCAAGTGGGATTTATCCCAGGGATGCAAGGATTCTTCAATATACGCAAATCAATCAATGTGATACACCATATTAACAAATTGAAGAAGAGAAACCATATGATCATCTCAATAGATATAGAAAACGCTTCTGACAAAAGTCAACACCCGTTTATGATAAAAACTCTCCAGAAAGTGGGCACAGAGGGAACCTACCTCAACATAATAAAGGCCATATATGACAAACCCACAGCAAACATCATTCTCAATGGTGAAAAACTGAAAGCATTTCCTCTAAGATCAGGAATGAGACAAGGATGTCCACTCTCACCACTATTATTCAACATAGTTTTGGAAGGCCTAGCCACGGCAATCAGAGAAGAAAAAGAAATAAAAGGAATACAAATTGGAAAAGAAGAAGTAAAACTGTCACTGTTTGCAGATGACATGATACTATACATAAGAGAATCCTAAAAATGCCAGCAGAAAACTACTAGAGCTAATCAATGAATTTGGTAAAGTTGCAGAATACAAAATTAATGCACAGAACTTACTTGCATTCCTATACACTAATGATGAAATATCTGAAAGAGAAATTATGGAAACACTCCCATTTACCACTGCAACAAAAAGAACAAAATACCTAGGATAAACCTACCTAGGGAGACAAAAGACCTGTATGCAGAAAACTGTAAGACACTGATGAAAGAAATTAAAGATGATACCAACAGATGGAAAGATATACCATGTTCTTGGATTGGAAGAATCAATATTGTGAAAATGACTATACTACCCAAAGTAATCTACAGATTCAATGCAATCCCTATCAAATTACCAATCGCATTTTTTACAGAACTAGAACAAATCATCTTAAAATTTGTATGGAGACACAAAAGATCCCGAATAGCCAAAGCAGTCTTGAGGGAAAAAAACGGAGCTGGAGGAATCAGACTCCCTGACATCACACTATACTACAAAGCTACAGTAATCAAGACAATATGATACTGGCACAAAAACAGAAACACAGATCAATGGAACAAGATAGAAAACCCAGAGATAAACCCACACACCTATGGTCAACTAATCTATGACAAAGGAGGCAAAGATATACAATGGAAAAAAGACAGTCTCCTCAATAAGTGGTGCTGGGAAAACTGGACAGCTACATGTAAAAGAATGAAATTAGAACATTCCCTAACACCATATACAAAAATAAACTCAAAATGGATTCGAGACCTAAATGTAAGACTGGACACTATAAAACTCTTAGAGGAAAACATAGGAAGAACACTCTTTGACATAAATCACAGCAAGATCTTTTTTGATCCACCTCGTAGAGTAACGGAAATAAACAAATGGGACCTAATGAAACTTAAAAGCTTTTGCACAGCAAAGGAAACCATAAACAAGACGAAAGGACAACCCTCAGAATGGGAGAAAATATTTGCAAACGAATCAACGGACAAAGGATTAATCTCCAAAATATATAAACAGCTCATGCAGCTCAATATTAAAGAAACAAACAACCCAATCCAAAAATGGGCAGAAGACTTAAATAGACATTTCTCCAAAGAAGACATACAGATGGCCAAGAAGCACATGAAAAGCTGCTCAACATCACTAATAATTAGAGAAATGCAAATCAAAACTACAATGAGGTATCACCTCACACCAGTTAGAATGGGCATCATCAGAAAATCTACAAACAACAAATTGCTGGAGAGGGTGTGCACATTGGTGGCAATGTAAACTGATGCAGCCACTATGGAGAACAGTATGGAGATTCCTTAAAAAACTAAAAATAGAATTACCATATGATCCAGCAATCCCACTACTGGGCATATACCCAGAGAAAACCATAATTCAAAAAGACACATGCACCCCAATGTTCATTGCAGCACTATTTACAATAGCCAGGTCATGGAAGCAACCTAAATGCCCATCGACAGATGAATGGATAAAGAAGTTGTGGTACATATATACAATGGAATATTACTCAGCCAAAAAAAAGGAACGAAATTGAGTCATTTGTTGAGATGTGGATGGATCTAGAGACTGTCATACAGAGTGAAGTAAGTCAGAAAGAGAAAAATATCGTATATTAACGCATGTATGTGGAACCTAGAAAAATGGTACAGATGAACTGGTTTGCCGGACAGAAGTTGAGAGACAGAGTAGAGAACAAACGTATGGACACCAAGGAGGGAAAACCGCGGTGGGGTGGGGATGGTGGTGTGCTGAATTGGGCGATTGGGATTGATGTGTATAAAATTGATGACTAATAAGAACCTGCAGTATAAACAAACAAACAAACAAAAAAACCAACTAATACTAAACTTTCTTTTGGTTATTTGTATGGAATATGTTAATATAAATGTTTCAGACATTACATGAGATTTCTAAAAATCTTATATGTTCTGGTATAATGTTATAAGTCATAATTCTAGTTATTGCTTTAAAATGTATATCTCAGAAATAACTAAATTTCCTTGTCAACTGCATTATTATGAACTGTCATCAAATCTTTAACCGTGGTGATTTTTAAGTCTTTTGTCATTTACAGACAGTTCTGGGTGTACTCTGATGCTTTTGCAAAAATGTTCCTATAAAAGGGTTTCATCTTCAAGGAATTCATGGAAAAGACTCTGACAAGTACAGGTTTCTGGTAACTGACTACACTGCTAAACTGAATGAATAAGTATTTTCAGAACTCAAATGGAAAACTGATGAATTCATAAAAGTGCAAACAAAAGATCAAGGTGAAAAAAAATTAATTACATGGAACTGAGTGACCTGATGAGGATGATTATAATTTTTGTGACTTTCTGTTTGAATAAAAAAAAAAATCCCACAAGGACTCAGAGGCAAAAAATATACAAATCAATTTTCACTGCAAAGTATAGGAGCTGTTACAGTGGAGGATTACTGGACTGAATGTCAATATTATGACATAGTATGAGTGTGTTTAGTGTTTGGTAATTGCAATCATTGCTGCTTTTGTTGTGGACATCCATTTACAATGCTTGGTGTCAGTTTATTTATCTCTTATAAAAATAAAATACAGTGTGTGTGTGTGAAAATAAGAAAAAACAAAAAAACGGGCAACCCAACAGAAAAGGGTCTATACAAGCAACTCATAATTGAAGAAATTCAGATGGTATATAAACATATGAAAAAGGGCTCTACTTTACTAGTAGTAGGGAAATTGCCAATTAAAACCACAATAAGATGTTAGTACACACACAACAGATTGTCAAGCATTTTAAAGTGTGATGGAACTGTAAAAGGTGCACATTTATAGGAAACAGCTTGGCATTATCTAATGACATTAAGGATATGTACTCTCTATGACACAGAGGTGCAAATACATGTCTGTCTGAGCCATCCCTCAGGATAGGCTGGCTGCAGTTTAATCCATGCCAGTGCAGGGATTTCCCTAAATAGTTCAGTTGGTGTATATATCCTGAACCTCAGTAATCTGACCATTGAAAGCCCATTTTTAACATTCACAAGCTAATAACAAGCACTAATTTTGCAATTGAGAAGACATTTTAAATGTTCATTATACAAATTAGCAAAGCCTCAAGTGTTGATCAGAGATAATACAGATGAACAACCAGAGTAAGGCTTTTGCAAACAAATGCTAGCTCACTGTCCTTGCTGTGGGAATTCTCAATTAGAAGAACTTGTTGTCCTAGGTCAATTAAAATCAACCCACCGATGTTGGTCAAAAGGTACATACTTTCAGTTATGAATAAATTCTAAGAATCTAAAAAAAAAAAAAAAAAAGAAGAGGAATCAGGATAGAAAAGGAATCTGTGAAGAGCATGTTCAGGCTCAGATTTGCTGGGTCACTCTTCCACCCTCATCCCTAAGTACTATAAGTCAGCCTTTAAAGAGAAAAGGGGTCATTTTAAAGAAAACTGTTAAGTAAACAGTAGCATAGGCTGTATTGAGAATATGACAAAATTATGGAAGAGATTCAAACAAAGAACTTTTAGAAATATTACTAGAATACATATACAACTGAATAACATATAAGGCATTATAGAACCGTCCAACAAAAGATACAAGAAATAAGTACCACAATGATAAGAGAAAAGAAATCAATTCCAGTAAGGATGGTCAGGTACAATTGTCAAAGCAACTGAAATTTATTCGGCTGAGTCTTAATGATTGGACAGAATAGGCTAAAGGCATTCTAGAGAAATCAAGTGGTAGGCAGGGGGAGCTTAAGCAAAAGTAGAGATATCCAAAGAGTAGTAAGAACACAGTGAAGCCATTTTAGAAAAAGATAAAGATTCTCAGCTCTTCATTTTCTTACACAGAAAAACTATCTATATTTATTTAGATACTCTTTTATATATTCTTAGGCAAATAATAAACATTACCTAGAATATGTTACTCCACTATATATATGAAAATACAATTTTCAAAATTATGTATCTCTATAGAGCAATACCTTAAAATGCATTTAATTACTTTGATATTATCATAGCTCTAAGATGCCTGAATAGTGGTGAACACCCTCATAGGTGTTTCACATTTATAACTTTCATCAGGTCTCCTAAAGCCATTTGGGATAAATAAAGCATTCTTACCGTCCTTATGCCCTCAGCTAAGATTTTTACTTCTGGCTTCACAAATTCCAAACAAGCAAAAATGAAAAAGAGAGTAACAGAGAAGAACGAATTAGCAAAGTCAGTAAATTAATCAAGGGAAAATTACATAGTTATAGGAAAATTCAAAAAAGATTCTCATTTTTTATATCCTGGAATGGTTAATTCTTTAATATAAGAAACAATAAGCATTATTATCAGTCGCTTAATGTATTTTAGTTACTTTTTTAAGTTTTATACTATAAAATAATTAATGCGCCCACAAACAAGTTATTTTATGTACAAATTAATACTCTGAAGCAAATGGTACCATTTGCCTAGGTATCCACTAGAATGAAAGAAATCATTCTAATCCTAGCACAGCTCCAACTTGCCTTTTGACTTTTGGAATAACAGTATTCATTTCTCACCTATACAGTGAAGAAGCTGGACCAGATGATATCTAAAGTTTCTGACAGTTCTAAATGTTACTGATGGTACACTACTTATATAGCTAATCCACATTCTTCTTTCAAAACTAAACTTCTTAAATCAGCATTTTCCCTAAAAATGGTGGGAAGTCTCCAAAATGTATTACATTTTAGAAAATGTTAAATTCACATCTATTACAAACTAGGAATTGAAAATAGTAATTTTCTTATGAAGTCCTTTATTTCCTACCAATCATGTTCCTAAGAATATGGAAGTATTAATTAAAATTCAGAAATGTATAAAAACCTTAAGGAACAGTTATTGAAAAAAAGCTATAAAGAAATAGTCTCTATTAGTAAGTTGAAGCTTTGTATTAGGAAAAGACTTATTACAATAAAAGTTAAGTGGATTATCTATTTTTTGATGATCCTCTGCAATCACAGTATTTAAAAATAAAGCTACTTTCCTCTGTATGATTCTACTACATAATTGCTAACTTTCCTAGATTTCCAAAACTTACATGCAATTACTTTCACATACATCTCCAAGGAAAGGTTTCACTGACCACTGTAAACACTGATTTATTAAATAAAGTAGAAGTCCATGCTTTATAACTCAGCATTAAATTTCTCATAGAGAAATCAAGAAAAAATATTTCCTATCATAGATAGTTATCAACTGTCTTTGTTACCTCCCAAGTAACATTTCATTAAAGAAATCAAGTTAAGTGGGAGCTGTCTTTCTTTACAGATGATGCCTGTGCTTTGGCCATTCTTCGAACCAGCGCTTCTTGTCTTTTTCTCTGAATTTCTTCAGGAGAATACTTTCTATTTTTCTCTTCTTCCTCTAAAAATGAAACCAAATATAGATATTAGCTTTACAGACTATACAGTCGTTCTGAATGTTTTAATTTTTACTTTTTTATTACCCAGATTTGCTACATTCGTTTCCTTATTAAACTATACTTTACTAAATATAAGATTACAAGTACAGATAACAGTACAGTACAAGGCTCTAGGCCAAAATAAAATCAAGCACTGATCAATCTGTTTGATGCACTCTTTTCACAGTGAGATAAAATCCATTTGATTAAAACCTGTACATTTTGACTACCCAGCAAATAATTTTTGTGAACAATGACATCTAATTTATATAACCAATAAATGAATATATTTTAAAAACAAATTGGAATTTTAAATGTTATATAAATTGTAATGGAAAAGTAGTCAAAATATAATGGATTAAATTAGATACCAATACCTCAAAGAGTATATTTTTACTATAAGATATCCCATGTTAATATTCCTACTCCTACTTTTTTTCCTCTACAGAACTCCAAGATTTTCATTTCAGCTATCCAGGAAAAATATTTTGGAGTAATAGAGTAAAATCTATCATATCAATAAACATGTAACTCACTGTCAGATATTATATTTTTATTCGGAAGATATATTTTCTACAAACATTGGAAAACTATTTCAAGAAGCAGGATATCTGAATAAAATTTTCAATATGAATGTCTTTTTTTGTTGTTGTTGTTGTTGTTTTTGCGGTATGCGGGCCTCTCACTGTTGTGGCCTCTCCCGTTGCGGAGCACAAGCTCCGGACACGCAGGCTCAGCGGCCATGGCTCACAGGCCCAGCCACTCTGCGGCATGTGGGATCTTCCCAGACCGGGGCACGAACCCGTGTCCCCTGCATCAGCAGGCGGACTCTCAACTACTGCGCCACCAGGGAAGCCCCTGAATGTCTTTTAATATATAAAATATGAAGCATTCTGATATATTCTTATGCAACACACTTTAGTGTATACTTCAGATAAGCCTACTATAAAATAAACAATGTTTTAAATTAGATAAATGAAAATGAGAAAGTTCTATTTTAATAACACATCCAATTCTGCCTCTACCAAAATTCTGACTTCTAATAAAATTAATTCCACAGTTAAGTCACTCTGGGCTAAAGTATTAGATTATCTATGTAATGCTATAAAAATCAAACTTTAAAATTAGCAAACCTATTTTCTCATTTAAATAATGTTTTAAAATCAAGCCCATCATCCTAATACATATTTAAGTGACTGTGTATTGGTAAAACTGTTTATGTTGTAAAATCTACCTTTCAGAGAAGTAAATAAGAATTTGCAGCACTGTGAGCAGAGAAATATTATTTACACTGACGTCTAGACAGAGGTTCAGAATTTAGTTGTTATGACATTTCTCTTGTTAACTAAGGTAGATATTTACTCAAAATATACCATCTGTCTCCCCTTCCTTCCTCAGTATAATCAGAAATGAGAGAAGGTGTTCAGGGTAAGAGACGTATATCTCAAACTCCCTGGATGATTCTGTTGCCTTTTATTTTCTACATCAATTATCTCACAGACTGTAGCTATTTTTTCTTAGAGAATAATACTAAAATGTACTTTAAAATTAGCTTGACTAATTTATCTATTATTTTAGTCTGAAAGCTGAGAAACACAAGAAACTCAGAATACACACACACAATTTACATTCAGTTAACCATAAATTTGGAAGGAAAATAGGTTAATAATCCATGATGGCAGAAAAGAACATAGCTCCCTAAAACTGGCCTTACAGCTGGTTTTGTGATATTAATAAGGTCGCATTAGGCAAATCTGATTTCAAGAGAGTCATTCATTTCTCCCATCAGCACTTCCTTTAACACAATCTGCAATAAAAATACATAGCAAGGTCTCAAACTATTGTGAGGTACAAAGCAAGAGTGGCTCTTTTTAATCTTAATCCCAAAGCAGGGGTCAGGAAACTTTTTTCTTCTGTAAAAGGCCAGAAAGTATGTTAACCTTTAAGAGGCATGTGATTTCTTGTTGCAACTATTCAGTTCTGTCCTTGCAGCATGAAAACAGCAATGGACGATACATGTAAGTAAATGATATGGCTATGTTCAAATAAAACTTCGTTTATGGACAATGAAGTATGAATTCCATATAGTTTTCAAAAGTCATTAAGTATTATTCTTCTTTTGATTTTTTTCAACCACTTAAAATGTGAAAGTGGGACTTCCCTGGTGGTGCAGTGGTTAAGAATCCGCTTGGCAGTGCAACGAACACGGGTTTGATCCCTGGTCCGGGAAGATCTCACATGCTGTGGAGCAACTAAGCCCATGCGCCACAACTACTGAGCCTACGCTCTAGAGCCTGAGAGCCCCAACTACTGAGCCCACGTGCCGCAAGTACTGAAGTCCACGTGCCCTAGAGCCCGTGCGCCGCAACTACTGGGCCTGCGTCCTGCAACTACTGAAGTCCGCATGCCTAGAGCCCGTGCTCTACAATAACAGAAGCCAACCGCAATGAGAAGCCCGTGCACCGCAACTTAGAGTAGCCCCTGCTCACCACAACTAGAGAAAGCCCGCTCGCAGCAACGAAGAATCAATGTGGCCAAAAATAAATAAATAAATAAAATGTGAAACTCATCTTAGTATGCTGGCTGTACAAAAGCAGGCTATACAGGCTGGATTTGGACAGGCCACAGTTAGCCAAACCTAGCTTAAAGCAATGAGGTAGTTAGAAGGGTTTTGTTTCAAAGATATTTCCTGGAGAGCAGCTTGCTATACCAAAGTAAGAGGAAATAGAAACAACAGAAAATATCAACAATGTTAATATTAATTAGAATATTAGGCACTATCAATAAACTTAACAGAAAAATTGTAAAGTAAGCTGAAAGGCAGATTATCCATCCATAAAAAAAAAAATGCAGATAAGACAGGAGACAGGAGTTTTGGAAAAACTGAAATATTCCAGAGAGATTTAGTTTTTAATGGAATTACAACCATAAGTAAATAAATTTATGTTGGAACCATGCTTCAATTAATTACACTTATTTAAACATAAACTTAAATGTTTAAAACTACTATAGACAACAATTTTAAAGCTTCAAAACTTCTAGTTTGGGTGACAATGTAGAGAAGTATTCATTGTCAGTGCTGATAAGAATATAAATTGATGCAATTGGGGGGACGATTTGGAGATACCATCAAAATTTAAAACATTCTGAACCTTACATAAATTTTCAGTAATTAACATACAATCACACAAGTGTGTGTAAATTTATGTAGAAGACTATTCACTGGAGGACTGTACTGTTGTTTATAATGCAAAAAACTGCAATCAAACTAAACCTCCATCAACAGAGAAACCGTTAAATTATGGTACATCCATATAATGACATACTATGTAGTCACTCAAAGGACTAAAGCAAATCTATATGTACTAACAGGAAAAGATAGTTACAATGTATTAAGTGAAAGCAAAACCAAGTTGCCAGATGGTATATACTATATAATTTCCCTGAGGAATGGTTGGAGGAAAGGAGAAATAGAGGACTTACCTTTTTACTTCAAGTTAATCTATACTGTTTTCTTTATTTTTATAAAACTACATATTACTGTTACAATTTTTTTTTAAAGGGAAGGATCACTTAAATAGGAAAGTTGTAGCAATAATGCCAACAAAAGCATCATCTAAACAGAAAATAATCATGTTAAAAGATACTAAAAACTCCCTTACCATAGAAGAATTGATCTACGTAATAGGTAAGAATCCTAATGTTTAGCCCCAAGTGAGGGAGACTGATTAAGGAAATCTATAATTACAAGCTAGCATAGTAAATGCTGTAACGGAAGTTAGCACTGGGTATCGGAGAAACCCAGAGAAAGCGAACCTTAATCACTCTGCATGGTTAGAAACGCACTGGGTTTTAAAGGATAAACAGAAAAGAGACAGCAGATTTGGCGTATGCATGTGGGGGCACTAGGTTTCTGGTGAAGAGCCCTGGGCATTAAGAAGCACATGTAGTTATGCCAGAAATATTCCCTTTTAAAAACTACTACAGTATCAGTGAATGACAGACTTTTCACATTATATTGCATGATGTTCATTCAAATATTTATTAAACATCTAACTGGCAGCTGCTGTGGTAGGCCTAGGTATTCACTGATGAGACAGTTATCAATATTTGATTGCAAACTGTGATAAAAGAAATTAAGGAAATAAGAGAGATGACTGAAAATAACAAGGAAAGCATTTATAGACTGTTGAAGGAAGGCATCTGTGAGACAGTAATATCCATACTGAAACTGAGACCTAAGGATAAAAAAGCACCAACTAGACTTCCCTGGTGGCGCAGCGGTTAAGAATCCACCTGCCAATGCAGGGGACACGGGTTCAAGCCCTGATCTGGGAAGATCCCACATGCCACGGAGCAACTAAGCCCACGCACCACAACTACTGAGCCTGCACTCTAGAGCCTGCAAGCCACAACTACTGAGCCCACACACCACAACTACTGAAGCTCACGTGCCTAGAGCCCATGCCCTGTAACAAGAGAAGCCACCACAATGAGAAGCCCATGCTCCGCAACAAAAAGTAGCCCCTGCTCGCCGCAACTGGAGAAAGACCACGTGCAACAGTGAAGACCCGACACAGCCACAAATAAATAAATAAATTTATTTTTTCAAAAAAAAGCACCAGTCAAAGGAGGAGTGGCGGTCACATGCTGGGAAGCAGTGTTAGCTGGGACTAGCAGTCAAAGCTCCTGAACTAGAAAAGAACCTATTCTGTTTGAGGAACTGAAGTACAGCTGGTGTAGCTGAAGCCTAATAGGTAAGGCAAAAAAAGAGGACAGGAAGGTTAAGGAGAGATAATCCATGGCCTTGTAGATCACAGGGTAAAGTCTGGGTTTATTTGAAATATGACGGACAGTGGCTGAAGGTTGTCTTTAAGCATACAAATGCCATATTTGCTTTTTATTTTTTCTCTTGTTTTAAAAGATGATTCTGCTGTTTGGAGACTAGAATTGACAGGGAACAGGTAAAAGAACTGCAGTAGTCCAGTCAGGAAACATTGGCTTGGATAAGGGTGGTAGCAGGAGACAGTGAGAAAAATGGACAGTTTTCAGATATATTTTTTGAGGTAGAAACAATGGAACCTGATAGAAAGGAGAACTGGGGAAAAGAAGAACTGGAAAGAATCAAAGATCACAGGATGTACTGAGTAAGTAAATAACAACTCTAACCATCATAACTAACAGTTTTATATCAGATGGTATTCTAGCAAAGGCATTTAACTAGAATGCTCTAAATCTTCAAATATTGTTCACCTCAATATTCTGCTAAACATAGGAGTAAGATTATTCAAATTTTAAAACAATGAGATATTTAGTGAACACAAGGAATCTTCACACAGTAATACATGAATCTGTAAGTAAAATTTTCCAGGAAATAATTCAGAAAACATTCAACACATAGTTATCGAGGGCCTACTATACACTAGTCACTGTATTAAATGTTGGCAAAGAATTCGATGCAGTCTTTTAAAAACATAAATCACCCAGTGTTTGTATATTCCAGCATCATTATTTTTAAGAATCACTTTAAGACGTCTAGTTAAACACCATGGTTTTTAACTTGTATGTTATGCAAATTCAATAAAACAAATAACTAGTTTGGTTACTTTTCAAAGAAAATTATTACATACCTTTTGAAGTTTGTTTCAAAGATTCAGAAAAATTCACCAAAGACTGCTGTTGAACAGCCTTCCCACATAATGGGTTGACAGTTTTATTTTTTTGCAAACCCTGTGTGATTTTGGTACCAGAAATACTTCCTGTTATACAATTGTTATTAAACTGAGAAAGAATTTGAGAATTTTTCATCTTTGTAAACATGTACTTAGAAAATCTCACTGCTCTGTTAAAGTCACTCTGAGCTTCATCTGTTACGGTGCTACGCGATAGATGTGGAGTACTCAATTTCTTCTTATTAGCAGCAATTTCTGTACTCATACGATCTGAACTCACATTCAAACTTGAACTTCCTGTAAGAACCGATTTGGAACTATTCACTTGTTTTGGAACATCAGTGTTATTCCAAGAGACATGCAGATTATTGATCTGACAATTTGAGTTCTTAGAATATATAGTCAAATTTGTCGTGGCACCTAAAAATCCCGGAGAATTTCCACAAACTTCCCTTTTATCCATCTTCATTGATTTATTTATTTGTAAGCTATCTGTCAATGAAGATGTTTGCACTGAAACGCTGTTCAGATTCAAATGCTTTGATTGCACCAAATGACTTCCTTGTTTAGGTGTAGTAAACACATTTTTGGCTCCATGTTTAGAACTATTATTGATCCCAAGTACACTTTCTGATGTCTTGCTGTCCACTCTAATGTCTTGTTCCTGAGTTAGTCTTTCAATATCATCACACGCTTGGTATAATAAATCATCATCTACATCATCTGCTTCCCAGGTATTCTCTAAGTGATGACAGGCTTTAACAATTTCATTGGTAAATGATGTATCATTCCAATCATCAAAGAAAGAACCAAGCTTTGATGCATTAGTCTGATTTGGGTTACAAACACTGGTTTTATTGCCCAAAGTTGCAGAGCCTAAAGGCTCGACATTAGTAGGTGCCTTCAAAGACTCATTAAAAATGGACTTATTTTTTTGTTCATTGGAACATCCTGGGCTCAAAGTAGACTTTTTTTCAGGAGCATTTACATTAGAAGTAAATTTAATATGAGTATCTTCATTTACTTTTGCCAGATTAGATGCAACTGCACAGTCCTGAATTTTGTCTTGAACAACAATTGTATTAAAAGATTTCTCCAATTTCATTTTACTTCCAGTGGATGATAATTTATTTGGTTTATCATTCAGCTTTGGTGAAAATCTGTATTTTGCAGCATCTGTTAATTCACTGTTCCATGTCTTTGAAGGAAGATCTTGTAAAATTTTTGAATCTCTTAACCTGGTATCTAGACTTGTATTCATTCCTGACTTACTTTTACCATTTTTACTGTTAAAGGTACAAATTTCCTTTTGATCAGTAATCTGGGCCGTTTCAGGGGCAGGGAAAAGTTCAGACATTTCAATATTTTGCATAACAAAAGGTTCATTACTTAGTAAGTTTTCCCAATCATCCTCAAAATCACTGGTAGTAAATGAATCACTGTGCTTATTAAAAGCTCCTGGTTCCTTAGTACAGGAAGTCACATATGATTTTGTCATTCCAGGATTATCTACTTGACGAGAAAGTGATCCTTGGGTTTTATTTGGTAGTTTTTCAGTGACCAGAGTTTCATTAGTAATGATGTTCTCCTCTTTCAAAGTGTTTTTCTTTCCAAAGGTAGTATCACCGGTGTTCAAGAAAGCATGTGACAGATCTTGGCTTAACTGTCCACTACATTTCTGAGTAGAACCATCAAAAATGGCGATAAAGGCTGCTTCAGCATTTTGGTCAAATGGCTTCTGACTGCTATTTTGATCATTTACCACAAATATCCTGTTTTCTTTCATTGGCTTCTTTATCATAGCATTATCTATTTCAGGAACTATATCATGTAGTAACTGCATCTGTACATTATCTCTGTAATTATTTAAAGTCTCTGCTTCTGAAATCATCTGGATAAGATCATGACTTCTCTTGTTTTCCTCCTGAATCACATCTAGCTCTTCCATATTTTTATCAAATTGCTTAGCCAATTTCATAAGTTCCTCCTCCTGATTTTGTGATTTTAACCTATTAAACAAATATTTGAAAAATTACAACTAAGTAAAGTTCTAAGAGTCATAAATATTCAGCTGTTATTTAACATATTTGAATGTTAAAACTCAAAAGTTTTAACACATACTGATATTATAATTATTTTAAGTCAAAATTTTACATGTCAAAATTAAGGAAAATAACTTATAACCATTTTGACATATTCACAAAACCCAATCAGAATATTAAAAATATTTACTTCACTGAATGTTAGAAAAACTGCAAAGTTTGAACTTACTTTGTGCAGCTGAGTTTTGCTCTTGATTTTCCTTTTGCTACACTAGGAGTGCAAGGAATAGCAGTTGCACCAATCCACACGCCCAGCATGGAGTCTGTTGTTGGTTTCTCATCCTTTGGCAGAAGGGGAAAAAAAAGAGGTGTAAAAGTACCAAAACCAACCAAACAAAAATCCACTTTAATTATGCTGAATTATTTTCTTAAAGCAATAATTTCTGGTAAGGTGATAGCTACTAAACAAACTCCAAAACAATGAGAAGATGGAGGACAGCACTAACAAGCTGCAAGAAGTGATCTATTTATGTTTCTGGGAATGAAAACACTCAGAATTGGGAATTCCTTATTTTCAAAAAAATTTTGTTTTTAAGAATTTAATTAATTAGGAAATGCATATTCAATAGTAAAAGCACATGCTTTTATCAAAAGAAAACTGAACAACTTATTTCAGTTGTCATAAGGTATTCATAAAATAAACATTAGTATCAGAAATAAACCATGTAGCAGGAATCATCAGTATTATGAATAAAGAGAGATACATATGGAGTTTGTTTTGTATCACCTGATTCTCCAAATTTTCCCTATCCCCATTATAACACTTATCTAAAGTTGGGACAATCCATGTTGACCTTAATTGACAACACTTAGGTAGAATTAAGACAACTTAGAATTAAATCAGGACCAAGTTAGAGATAAGTGCAAGGTTAGAACTGATGCTATGAATGAGGGATAAGAACAAAAAGTAAGTAGAGAAAGCAGGTAAAGAAGTTTAACCAGTATTAAGGCTAGAAAAAAGCCATTTTAGTCCTGGATCTTTTTGCTATACCCTTCAGTCACTTGATCATGCATAAAATTAGAGAATAAATTTGTGTATTAGTTACAAACCAAACCAATAAATGAAACAAGTTAATCATTTTCTACTCTATTTTTATAGTACCTAGAATGAGCATAAACAAGCATCTATCACACAAATTAAAATAATCTTATTACTAGATGATAGATTACTTGAAGGCAAGGACTATTGCTGATAGTTCAGCATCTAGCAAAATGCTGAGCATAAAGATGTCAGTTCATGTTTATTCACTAGAAAGTTAGGTGAAAAGATACCTACAACTTGGTATTTCAAAATCCTCAATCAACAAGCAGTTTTCTTAGATGTCCAGTTGAACCTAGTAGATTTTAGCTTTGCAAAATACCCAAGAAAAGCAATAATTTTGATTTTAGACGCAATACATATTTTCCCTTTTGTTTCAACAATCTTGAATTAAGGGAAAAATAACATTCTTAATGATTTCATTATGGATTTTTTGGGGTCCATTTACCAAGTAATTTTAAATTCATTCCATTTTTAGAATATAAAAGTATGATAACTTTATACATCTAGTTATATATATACATTGGTCCTGTGTTTTTTTATAGTATTTTAATAGTATTTGTAAATGTAGTATTTTTTAAATTTCCTCATCAATAATTACATAATTACAATAATTATAATCCAGGTGCTGTAAAAGGTATCTAAGCACATATCTTATCTTAGAGTATACTGTGCAGAGTTGTAAAAATGATGGAAAAATATACACCATCTTCAAAAAACAACATTGTACAAAAAGTATCCCTGAAGAAAGCAAAATGACTGACCAATTAAAAGTGCAAATTAAAAAAAATGTCATCTCTGGAACTATTAAGGTGACTTAAATAATTATTTGAGGAGGATAACTCACCTAAAAATAAACAACATGACTATGTCATTCTGAGAAAATGACAAGTTCTTAAAATGACCTTGATATTACCAAAGATTTACAGGCTTTAAAAGTGCTCAGTTGAAAATGGTAATATTTAAAAGCAACTAATTTCACTGTACTTTTTCTTATATACAAGTTACCACTTGCATACTGTTGCCATTTCTTTATGTGAGCTATTATTTCCAGCCCACTTAGGTAAAGAGTCCAATAATTTACTCAATTATCTTTTTATCACTATTGAGGCTGGCCAGCCCAAACACATTTTATTATGTTTCTTTCATGTGAAACCCACAATTAATAAAGATCTATTGTTAACTTATGAAGCAAGCAGTATATGGTATAAAGGCTATTTAACTAATGAACTGTATGTAAAATGCATTTCTATGACATGCCAAACATGGAATATAGAGCTAGTAGCAACAGAGTTGTTTTGACTGTGTTAGTTGTAATTCTGGATGTTTTATAGTTGCTAAGAAAAACTTTATTTCCTGTCTCCTCCACTTGGATGATGGTGATCCTTGCAACCACAGTTTGGGCCAGTGTCATCTATTGTTTATGGTCAACATATAGTCATTATCAAAGGGCATTTCAAGGAAAAATACTAAACTTCCTATGGAGAAGATACTAAGCAAAAATTGGGTGTTTTCTGGATTTAAATGTTGCTAAATAAGAAAAAGATAAAGGAAAGAGGTCCAGAACAGAGGCTGACCTAAACTTATACTTCTCTTACACTCAAGCATTACAAGAGCTGAAATAAAGGAGAAATTTTTGAATACAGTTCCGTTATAGCAAATAATTTAACTATCATAATTAACCTTAACCTAGCATTTGTAGTGTTCTGTAGTTTACACTGAATTTTTATCCAATTCAGTAATCATAATAATCCAAGAAAGAGAGCAATACAAGTAATAATTCTATTTTAATGGCTGAATGAACTAAAGTTCTGAGAGTTTAAGGGGCTTGCTTAGGGTCATGCAGCATAGGAGGCAGACTGAGAACTAACTCCAAATCCAATGTTTTTTCCATTTTTATGTTTCTTGATGATATTATAAGCCAACAAGTATTAAGAAAAGCAGTTTCAATGAGGAAAAGGTGTGCTATAGACAGGAAAAAGAAATACCCATCACCAAAAACTTAGAGAAGTTTAAACTTTTATTGTCTGATTCTACTCTTTTAGTAACTTGAAAAATGATACCATATATTGTTAAATAACATTAAAAACAAAATAAACACAAAGCTCTAGTAAAAATCATCATTCTAAAAAAGTATATACATGTGCTTAGGAAAATATATATTACCAATTTTAAATTATGGTCCTTTTTTCAAAACATGAATTTCAGTGGTAGAAAAGGTAAAAATCTTTGCTGCTCTGTTTTTAAAAAAGAGAATTGAATAAGACGACATATTTTTCACATAAATGAACTATAAAGAAAAACTTAGTGGCATATTTTCACTGTTTTAAAATAAACTATAAAATACTGATATTTACCTGAGGAGCAATGCGATTAACAATATGTGAGATTTCATCACTATCTGTAGTGTAAATCTGCTTTTTTCTTCCTTTACCTAAAGAAACAAAGACATTTCTATAAATTAAAAACAAAAAACTAATTTTTAAAAATAGTGGTCACATCTTAGAATACAATTTTAATTAGCATGGCTTAGATCACTACGCATTCTGACATTACACGCGTATCACAGCAACATGATCACTTAATATTCTCGAAAAACATTTGCTGTACAAAAGTTCCTGATGTGGATACCCGACTGAAATTCTACAGTTAAATCCTAATCATTAATCAAATATTCACCCAGATAAAAATGTTTTAACAAATTACCTAATTGTTTCGTCATTGGAGAATTCTGATCCCAAAAGATATCATTCTGTCCATCTGGATCATTAGGAGAACTGAAGGCAGATGACAATAAATCCATTTGCAGCATTCTCTTTGGTGTTTCATACATTTCTACATAAAATAAGATAAAAATAACAATTGTTGCATTTTAAAGCATTACTTTACTTCATAATACCCCAATGTTAAATACCAGCTTAGACTAAATTTTTTTTATAGTCCAATTATAAATTTCTTTCCCAGAGATTATATTACTTTAGCCACAACTGAAATGTTTCACATAAAATCCCTGTAGTACTTCATAAGTTTGACATTGTAAATAGCAAGTATTTTAAGACAATCTAGTAGCTCTATAAATGTACAATACTGTATAATCTAGTCATTCCATTCATTACCCCTGGAACTAGGAGGTTTGGGGAAACACCTGTAATTTACAGATACATTTCAAAAATCAAAAGCATTTCAACAGAAGCTTCAGAAAAAGTCTATGTTTAGCTTCCTTTTGCCAACTCTATCCAACTTACACTAATTACTTCAAAAAGCTTTAGTGAGCCATTTCTTGGTTTTGTCTAGTATCACTTTGTTTTTGTTTATTCTGCAATTGCTTTGTCAAACTAAAAACAAGGTAATAAAAGCTGTGTTTTAAGAACATACTCTAGGAAAGAGCTCTCATATGAGTTTCAATTCCTACCAGGATTTATTAGGAAAAATTGAACACCAAAAAGTGATCAGAATGAAATACTCAGGGGCCCTTGGTTTCCTACCATGAGGAACATTATACAAAGGAACTTCCGGTTTATTCATAACGAGTTGAGACATCACCAAGGCTTTGAGGATACAGATAGCTATATATTCCACACGGCCCCTTCTCTAAGTCAGATCAGGGCAAAAAGTTTAAGGGGAAATAATTCCCGTAGGAATAAGCAGAAGGCACAAGATAATATTTCTCCTCGCTCTGCCACTATTGATGCCTGGAGGAGCAGCCTACAAATTAGCCTTCCTCCCTCCAACAGGTAAACCCCACAATCTATTCCTGTGGCAGGGGCGACAAGTGGGTTGTCACGCCTAACGGGGCAGCGCTCACACTCGGGGATGAAAGCCCTGGGGGAGTGGTGTCGCGTTAATTTTGGACTCACGAGGGAGAAGCCCAGGGAAAGAAAACACAACTTCAGACTCCACTCCCACCCGCACCCGGGGTTTCCCGGTCACGAGCTGGCCTCTGAAGCTGCGGCGCCGAAGCCCAGGGAGGCCCCGCTGCCCACGTCTCACCCTCGGGGTTACTTTTACTGCACGAAGCGGCTACTGGAGGCTGCTCTTGCTGCGGCAGGGGCCGGGGAGGCCTCTCTCCAGCCCCACAGGGCCCTGAACCGCGGGCCGACCTCAGCCGCCTCTTCCCCGTTTCGACCACCGAGCTGCATTCCTCAGTCGCCGCCGCTTTGCGCGGCGTGTTCTTCAGGCCAGGGCTGTCCCCATATTTTCTTCGCCGACTCATTGCGTAGGACGCCCTCCACCAGCCGCTTCTCCTTTCACATTTTGCAACGGGAGGAGTAGAGCGACGGAACCACGGAACTACAAGGGGGAACCCGCGCCAACGGCCGCCGCCATTTTGGCCGGTGGGACGTTCGTAAGAGGCGGATTCTGATTGGCTGCGTCCAGACGAGGGGCGGGGCGGCCAGGGTGCAAGCGGCGCGCTTCGGCAGCCCGCATAGCGAACCTGCTCTACTCTGCTCGGATTCGTCAGGATAGGAACTGGTAGTAAGGGACAGCCGTCTGGCCACCATAGCTGAGAATGAGAGCATGCGACGTGGAAAGAATCCACTGGCATCTTTGTATTGAGCTTACTCGGATTCAGGTTCTTGTGGGGTTTAATATTTAGAAGAAGAGGAAATACAAGGTATAGATTAAGAAGAAAGGCATGGAGGATATGTGCATAGAAAATCAAAACATGTAGGAAAAGTTATTAACTTCATAAATTAACAGAGTTGCTGATATGAAGTCAATATTCGAAGATCAATCATGCTTCAATAGATTAATAATAAATTGACTTTTTTAAAAAATATGATTTATAGTAGCATACAAGGTATCAATTAACTAGGAATAGATTTAACCAGATTGCAACATCCCTACAGAGAGAATTATGAAATATTTTTGAAAGAAATTGAACACCTAATAAATGGAGAATTATACTATGTTCATAGGTTGCAAGACTAAATATTGTTATGATGTTCTTCCCAAATTTATCTATAGATTCAATGCAAATCCATTCAAAATGGCAGTAGGTGTGTGTATCTATGTGTGTAATATGGCAAGTTTATTTTAAAATGAACATGGAAATGCAAAAGGCTAAAAATATCCAAGGAACTCTTGAAGATCTCCTGAAAAACAATAAAGTTGGATCTCTACCAGTTTGTTAAGACAGTGTGGCAATGGTGAAAGGCTAGACAAATAGATGAAAGAAACAGAATAAATGGCTCAGATACAGATGTCTACATAAATGTACAGTTGATTAAAACAAAGATGACCCTCCTGAGCAGTGTGAAAAGGACTTTTTGATAATAAATATTGCTTAGTCAATTTGATATACACATGGAAAAAGAAACTTGATCTCTGCCTCAAAACATATCCTCAAATCAAATGCAAATTGATTATATATTGAATTGTAAAAGATAAAATAATATTCTATAAGATGATATAAATTGTCTTCATTACAGAAAATGAATTTTAAATGGAACAAAAAGTCACCAACTATAAAGAAAATAATTATAAATGTGACTACATTAAATTCATAACTTAAGAACTTCTGTCTGTCCAAAAACATTAAGGAGAATGAAAGGCAAGGCACAAATTGGAAGAAGATATTTACAATATGCAAAAGTAAGGGCCCATATATAAAATATATGAAGAACAGATATAAATCACTAAGGAAATGATTCACCACTGTTAAGAAAAATGGGTCAGGGGCTTCCCTGGTGGCACAGTGGTTGAGAGTCCGCCTGCCGATGCAGGGGACACGGGTTCGTGCTCCGGTCTGGGAAGATCCCACATGCCGCTGAGCGGCTGGGCCCGTGAGCCATGGCCGCTGAGCCTGCGCGTCCGGAGCCTGTGCTCTGCAACAGAAGAGGCCACAACAGTGAGAGGCCCGTGTACCGCAAAAAAAAAAAAAAAAAAAGAAAGAAAAATGGGTCAGATATAATACTTCAGCAGTCTCTGCAAAAGAAAATCAAAGTGATCAACAAACTTGTGAAAAGTTTGTTTGCTCAACCTCATTTGTAATGAGGAAGATGAAAATTAAAACCACAATATGATACTCTTTTACACCCATCAGAATAGCTAGAATTAAAAAGACTGACAGGGCTTCCCTGGTGGCGCAGTGGTTGGGAGTCTGCCTGCCGATGCAGGGGATACGGGTTCGTGCCCCGGTCTGGGAGGATCCCACATGCCGCGGAGCGGCTGGGCCCGTGAGCCATGGCCGCTGAGCCTGCGCGTCCGGAGCCTGTGCTCCGCAACGGGAGAGGCCACAACAGTGAGAGGCCCGCATACCACAAAAAAAAAAAAAAAAAAAAAAAAAAAAGACTGACAATAAGGGTATCAAGTAAGTAAAACAGTGATGAAACCACAGCCACAGCTAACCCAGAGCCAGAGGCCCCAATCAATGGGAACTGTCAGGGAACTGCTGGTGAGGGTATGACTTGGTCCAACAATTTGGAAAACGTGTTTTGACTTAGCAGTTCCACTCCTAGGACTATAACCAATGGAAATTCATGGACTTGTGCATCAAGATACATTTTATAAAAATGCTTTTAGCAGGTAAATTCAAAATTGCCCTAAACTGGAAGCCAACCCAATACCCTTCAGCAGTAGAGTGGGTAAATATATTGAGCTATATTTGCTCAACAAAATGCTACATAGTAATGAAAATGAAAAACTACAGCTCCTTTCAACAACAAGGAAAAAAATCTCATAAACATAAACTTGAGCAAAAGAAGCCAGACTACCTACTCCTTCCTCTGCAAGAATAGTATATAACTCCATTTACATAAATTCCAATAGGCAAAATTAAACTATATTGTATAGGGATGTAAGCTTAAGTGATAAAATTATAAAGAACAATCAAGAAAGTGATTACCATAAAAGTCAGGATAATTGTTACTTTGGGGAAGCGAGAAGAGGCAATAATTAGAAGCCAAGAGGGAGGGGGAGTATCTGATGTGTTGGCTTTGTTCATTGTCGTGTTTTAGTTGCTGGTTTTGTGATAATTTATTGAGCTGAACATGTCATTTTGTTTACTTTCCTGTATACATGTTATATTTATCAATAAAAATGTTTTAAAATTTTAATGTAAGGAAAAATCTTTGTTTCTACTGAAGAACTGATTTATATTCCTTTTTTGTAATTTACTCTGTTTTTATTCTTTAGTTTGGCTGACAGGAATCCTAGACCTAAATCTGAGGTTCTAGCGATTATGTAAAACATCGTGATAAAATAATTATTTTCTTTTTCCTCAGCACTTGACTTTCTACTAATATTTCTCTTGCTATTGTTGCAGGAGAAGAGGGAGGGAGAGAAGGTCATGTCCCAGGTCTCAAGCAAGGTCCTGGGATGGGCCACCAGCTGAGGGCCCTTTGCGCAGGAAAACGTTCAAGAGCCAAAGTAAAATGAAAGCAAGTTTATTTAGAGAGATACACATTCCATAGGCAGAATGCAGACCATTTCAGAAAGTGAGAGTGCCCCAAGGTATGGAGGTGGTTAGTTTTTATGGGCTAGGTAATTTCACAGGCTAATGAATGGGAGGAATATTCTAACTATTTTGGGGAAGGAACAGGGATTTCCAGGAATTGGGCCACAACCCACTTTTTGGCCTTTTATGGTCGGCCTCAGAACTGTCATGGCACCTGTCATGGTGCTGGAGGGTGTGTCCTTTAGCTAATGTATTACAATGAGGTTCAAGGTCTACTGTAAGTTAAATCTTCTGCCACCTTGGGCCTAGTTGGGTCTAACCAGTTTTTATAGTATCCTATGTCATTCTTTTAATGGTTGTGCCCTATCCCCTTCCTTCCTGTCTTCCTTCCTGTCTGTTTTTAATCTACATATTTTAAAACCATTATTTGGTTTTATACATTTATAACTGGATATGACTGCTTGGGAGGTCACATCTCTTAAAATTCAAATTAACTTCTTGAGCCTCTAATTGTCTAAATTAATAGGAATACTGTAATTTTTCTCTGGGATCTCTCCTACCTCTCAACTGACCATGAATTCCAGAAGCAGAATAAAAAAACTCAAATGTATACTACAACACTTTCTTAAATAAATGGCATCATAGCTATCTAAGACTGAATTTATCCTAAAAACATCTAACCCACACTTAGAAAATAGTTAAAGTGTTTGAAGAATTTAATAATGCTTATAGGAGTAATAACCATGTAATAATCCTTTAAAGCATATTAATATTGCAAATAAAATAGCAATGAATAATTTCCCCTAACTGTCCAAGTTCTGTAGTGCCCAGGTAACCCTTGTAGAAAGGAACAACTTGAGCTCAAAAAACAGACATGTGTTGTTATCTTAGCACCCCCAGGATGGCTGTAATCTGTAATCATTATGTGGTAGGAAACTATCATAAGTTTTAGTTTTAAAGTTACTTAATTCACACAATCTGTTACAGTTCTAAACATAGTTCAAATTAAATGTGCTTCCTGAATATAACTCCTGAAATGAATACAGTACACTTAACTTCTGGATAAAATGTTTTAATAAACAAAAGATAAGTCTTGTAGTCATCTGAATGCAATATGATTCAAAATGCCAAAATAACGTTTCTAGGCATTTGAATAACATGTACATATAAGTAAGTTTTAGTACAACTAAAAACTTTTTAATAAACCAGAGTTAAACTCTGACTTGTTTTACCTGCAGAAATTATCCATAAGTTTAACAGTGATTATTAAGCAAAAATTTGAGACATTGGGAGCCTTTCTAAGGAGATTTTTTGTGGAGTGATTGCCCTGTCATTTATATTATAATGATATTATCTTCTGGATCAATGGCCAATTGTAAGAGGTCTTTGTTTCAAGAAAAAAATAATTAAAATCATAATGTCCTATTATGTAGCACACTTTGTGTACAGAGCTCTACCCCAGCTCCAAATCTATCAGGATACAATTGACAGAATCTGAATAGGCAACAAAATGACTAGAGAATTTTTTTAATAGTGTTGTTACTGTGTTTCTTAAATATACCCCAGAATGCACTTGGGTAAGTACTGGGCCCATTTTTCCTCAGCCCTGACCTACTGGCAATTTTTGAAAATTAATTAACTAACTAGTTAATTTTTTCATTGAAGTATAGTTGATTTACAATCTGTTAGTTTCAGTTTTTAGATTATTTTCCATTATAGGTTATCACAAGATGTTGAATATAATTCCCTGTGCTATACAGTAGTTCCTTGCTGCTGGCAATTGTAATTAAAATCACCTACCATGTCTATCCCTCTTCTGGGGGAGCTACTCCATGGAGAGCCTCTGCTGCCCAGGTGATCCCTGATTGGACTAGAGATGGGCTCTTGACTTTGGGAGCCAATCCATAGGTTGACTCTCCACCTCTGACTGTTACAAAAAGATACACTGAGACAATCATATTTCCTCTTAGACGTTTGAAGTAAGAATTTGCTAGAGGGCCCTGCGCAAAAACATGGGGGGGTGGGGCAGAAACTCTGAGGAAACCTCCTAATAGTGGAACCAAGAGCAGCAGCAACAGGATCATTGGGATGAATATTTATAGATTTCAGATACTGGAAACTGAACAACCATTCAGCTCCAGGGTCCCTAAGACCAGGTGCTATTGTAATTCCAATCATTTCCTTTTCTTTTTCAATGAGAGCCCTTACAGTAAACTTCCTTTCCTTGAGCTAGCTAATGCCAGTAAGTCTGTATTCCTTATAAGCACAAAAGCTGAACTAAAACAAAGCTTTGGCTTAAGGGTTATGATCTAATTGTTTCTCAATTTTTATTAGAAGCCACAAATTGGGAACAGAGAAATACCCACTGCAGAATGCTTTTATTTTATTTTATTTTATTTATTTATTTATTTTGCGGTAAGCAGGCCTCTCACTGTTGTGGCCTCTCCCATTGAGGAGCACAGGCTCCGGACACGCAGGCTCAGCGGCCATGGCTCACGGGCCTAGCTGCTCCGCGGCATGTGGGATTTTCCTGGACCGGGGCACGAGCCCGTATCCCCTGCATCAGCAGGCGGATTCTCAACCACTGCGCCACCAGGGAAGTACCCAGAATGCTCTTATTTTAATTGCTGTTTGCAAAGCATGATACCAAAACCATTCTTAAGGACAAGAAGGTTGTTTGGTAAAATCATGCTTAATTATAAATGATTTGAGCAGTGTTTTTTAAAAATAATAAGTTAAAGGAATATTATTTCAAAAAGTTCAAAATTGAATGTAACAGAATCCCACTGAAAGATAGAGTTGGGAGCTGAAATATTTTAGTGATTCATTTGAACCTGAGACAAATTATAGTGGGCACCAGCTGTTGTTTAAAATCATTTTTAAAAAACTTTTCTTGGCTCACTATTTTATAAGTACCTAAAAGTTTAGAAACTATGGACCGTATTTGTTTGTCTTTCCAGCCCGCACTCCAGAATAACCTGTTTTATGTTTCCTCAATTTCCTCACCTCTCAACCTGCCAGTACATTTTCTTTGCTGGCCTCAAACTTTGGACCAGTCATGCCACTAGCTTTCTTAGCTCCTACCCCTGAGTTGTTGAGTTTGTTGGAGAGGTTCCCAACTGCGCCACCATGAACCTGTGGTCACCAGGAGCTTTCAATGTCACATGATAAAGTGACAAATCTCATTGATTAGGAGAATGCATGCTTCCCCACTCCAAAATAGAGATTCCAAATTTCTACCACTTTCTATGAAAGAATAGATACCATGAGAGAAATGAAGGGTTTAATTACTAACAATGGGCTTATGATAAATCTTACATAAAATTTTACAATGGAATAAATAAGATTTACAACGTTCTAGCAATCACTCTACAGTACTCAACATACTTCCTGAAATCTTCACCACAATCAAGATAATAAACATAACCATCACCCCCCAAAATTTCCTGTGCTCCTTTGTATTACTTTTGTTTGTAATATATGTTTATATAATTTACCTGTGATTAATGGTTGTGTTTAACAATCAGCTCACAAAATTTCTAAAAATTTAATAGCTAGGATGAGTTGGCTATAGCATACCACTGATTTTCTTATGTCTCATGCTCTTTTCTCCAGTTTAAGTAACCGCATTTCCTTCAGCATTTCCTCATCTTACCTATTTTTCAAACCTTTCATCAATTTTAAGCCTCCCAATTCAGTGATTGCACTCAGAATTGGACTCAGAGAGTCCTACACTATATATAGGTTACAGGTTTAAAAATGAAGCCAAGCTGTAAATGTAACAGGAAAAGAAAGCCTGGGGCAACTTACTAAGGCTGAGAAATTAGAAAGTTGCCGGGAAACGGAGCTTCACTGGAGGAAGGGACCCGTTCTAACTGAGTGACAATCGGGAGTTCAGTCTGGGGATGTTAGGAGAAAGTAGAGCAAGTTACTCAAATCCTGGAATGGGGCATATATTTTGCACACCGTGGTTTCCGCAGGCACCACTTAGCAGTGCCACTAACTGAATTCAACCCCACTGATCATTTCAGGCACCAGCCCCCATTGGGCCTGTATCTACCCAAGAATAATGTCTGTGGGTGTCATGGAGGTAATTTAAAAAGATATTTTTCTCTATTGCTTTAAGGGAAACCTTGGGGGAAAAAAGCCGAACAGCCCCAAAATGTCTTATTCAAAGTTAATAACTTTCTTTTCCCTGGCTGTAATGGAATTCAGTCATCATCCACGTGTCTGCGGCTATGACCACCAGGAAGATGGCCTGATTTTAAAGACTGCCCTTGACTCTTCTTCAAGCAGCAGGGTTCACATCATTCACTCTGCCACCATAATTTTAAAACACTCCTAAACTGTATCTGAGACTATTACAAATTTCTTTATTTCATGGTAAAAATAAAGTCTTCTTAATATTTTTACTACTGTTAATAGTGTTTAAGTTAGCCTAGCCAAATGCATGCTTAGGGGTGCTTGAAGTGTCCTACATGCAAATGTTTCTTTTTGTGAATGGTTATTTATACAGAATCTTCTGGTCAGAGCCGAAAATGGCTTTTGATTGTTTAGGAATGAAATTACAGCATTGAAAACATATTAAAGTTATAAATAACATTTTAGATCAGTTTGAATGTAAAAGGATAGACAAGAAGGTAGTTAAATTGCAAAGTCTATATTACAAAACTAACTCTACTCATGTCGATTCAGTTCCCAGTGTAAGAAATTTTTCCTTTCAACAGGGGTTTTCCTGTGTTTCAGACTGCTGGAAAAAATGATTGGTATATTTCATATGAATGTGGCTTTGGTCTAGTATCAATAATCTGGGTAACAGTGTTGGGGAAAAGTGGGCCCTGGAGGTTGTCATCTCATTGGCAAGAAACATATGGAAAACACAGGTACATTTATTCTGCTGTTGAACTATTTTCTTAAGCCTGTTACCATGGCTTCTAAGTGCAGCAACAGGCAGGCCCATTTACCTGCTACCTTTGGCATTTCCAAACCCTCACTGTCCTTTAAATGCTCATTATTTAAAATGTAGTGTGTGGAAGAGCAACCGAGGTATCACCAGGGAGCTTGTTAGAAATGCAGAATCTGTCCCAGACCTGCTGAATCAGAATCTGCATGGTTACAAGATCCCCAGGTCATTCATGATCACAAGAAAGTTTGAGAGGTGATTATCTGCACCTAGCAATTTCCCTAGTAATTTTGGTCCACAACGATTAATGTCTCTTCTCTGAATTCCCACCTTACCTTCAGTTTATTCTATATAATTTCTGTTTCTCACTAATTATTGGACATATGCAAATCTCGTTTCCCTGACAAAATTGTGACCTTCTAGACCAGGGGAAATTCTGTAAAAGGTCACATGGTAAATATTTTACGCTTTGCAGGCCGTATACTATCTTAGTTGTATATTCTTTTGGGACTTGTTTACTCTTTGAAAACCATTCTAGGTAGAGAGCCCAGCAAAAACAAGCCCCAGGCTGTATTTGGTCCATGGGCAGCAGCTTGCCCACCCCTGTTCTAGATGGCAGAGCCCGAATTGTATCCTGGGCTCTTGGTACAGTGCTAACTCTTATGGAGTTTTGCAATCAGTCTCTATTATTCAGCAATTTGTTAAAGTTATTTCATATTCCCGTCTGCCTCATGTTCTAAAACATTTTGAGGTAAGGTTTAGGAAAAGTTATGAAAAATTATCCTAATATCAATAAAAAGATATATTTCATACTTTAGAAAGAAGCCATTAATAAGAATAGGAGATTTCAAATAAACTTTTTTATTTGAAAAACCTACTTTTTCTTTTCTTATTAATGTCAAGGCATAAAAAGTAAACCATGAGTCCTCACTTGGCAAAAGAATATAATCATAATCTATAATTTTTCATTAAGACCATACTGGTAAAGAAATGTTGTCATTTATTCCAGCCCAATACAAGTAGCTATCAATAGCAGAAAAGAATAAATGTAATATGCCATGGTAGTTAGTTTAAATATTTTTATGGCAATATCTATTCTGTAACTTGACCACAGGATTATTCTTTAGTCTCTAAGTGTTAGATTTCAACTTAATATCACTATGAACCATCCCTTGTGTTTAAGGTATAATCCATAGGGATTAATTCCTTGATTGCATTAATATTTAAGAATTAAACCTGTATTAGCAAGAGAGGAATGAGAAAACATTCCAGGAAAAGCAGCAACATCACACATATACTACACACATGCGCGTGCACACGCATGCTTACTTGTGTTACTGCTCCAGGCAATGTCGGGAGAGATGGTTTTTCTGTTTAGGCTGATGTTTTCTGGATTTCTTTTTGACACTTATAAGAAAACCAGTAATAAGTTTATTTTAAGACCAGAAAACCAGATGTTTTCCTGGTGGTAAAGGCCAAAAAATATTACTGTTATATAGCCCATAGATTGTTTCTTTCATTCAAATCAAAAGAATTAGCCTGTGTTTGAAGATCTTAATTTAATTAAGACTACACAGAACATATTTAAAGTTGTGAAAACATTTGCTATTAATATGATAAATAATTTTTCTTAATATAATGTTCATCTACAGAGAAAGAGATTGTATAATTTTCAAGATTTAAAAGTGGATTATTTGTGTTGATATCTTTTTAAGCTTAGGGTTCACTTGATACAATCACAAGAAGAAAGCCTTCTATTTACACATGCTTTAAGAATAGTTAACAGCTAATCTACAAATAATCAATTAAGACACCTTTATTTTTGTCTAGTTCTCCACAATATATATTTTTAATGTTTCCATGGAAAGTTTTCCAAATTTTACTTTATCTTTTCTCTTCTCTGGAGTTATATTTCATAATCTAAGAATACCACTGTAAAATGAGCATGGTTGGGCTTCCCTGGTGGCGCAGTGGTTGAGAGTCCGCCTACCAATGCAGGGGACGCGGGTTCGTGCCCCGGTCCAGGAGGATCTCACATGCCGTGGAGCGGCTGGGTCTGTGAGCCATGGGAGCTGAGCCTGTGCGTCCGGAGCCTGTGCTCCGCAACGCGAGAGGCCACAACAGTGAGAGGCCCACTTACCGCAAAAAAAAAAAAAAAATGAGCATGGTTGACGTCACATCTCAGAAGCATTAGATAATCTTGATCTTTTTGAGGGGCTTCCTCTTTTACAGGTATCCCCTGGGTTTTGTAGAAGGGAAAACTTGTGCTTTTCCAGTGAGACATGGAGAAAGTTGCTCGTGACTGTCAGGACTAGATCTCCACAGGATGTAAGGGGGGGTGGGGGGATCACTCATTCAAGTTGAGGAAGTAGTAGTAGGATGATGTAGTAGTAGGTATTGGATTCAGTGAAGGTAAGCTCAGACGTCAAAGGTCATACCCACACATTCTAATTACTACTGAAATTATGTTTGGAAAATTTCGTTCTTCCCCTTTACCCATGCACATGAAAGTGTAGAGTCCCTGGAGAGGTGGCTGTGCAGATTTGATCTAGTAAGGTGGAGAAGAACAGATTAGAGGCTGATTTTGTGTTGCTGCCATCTTGGACCCACTGCAGTCAGGGCAGAGACACAACTTGCCTCTGTTTCTGCTTACACACAGAATATGTCCTTCTAAATGTATTGGGACCGTTTAATTTAACACGCAAACTAGGACACCTCTCATAGTGAAAAGGGATACTATGAACAATTTCAGCTGAAAACAGGAGTATACTAAGGATATTTGGTTAATGGATTAATGACGAATGTTGAAGAATGAATGGACACCATCCACGTTTTTATTAATGGGTCTCAAAAGCCCTGCATCTCCAGACTGAGAAGGAGGTGGTTTAGCAAAGCATTGGCTTTGGAGGTACCCAGCAGTTTCACATCCTAGTTTATCTCTTGCTCTACGGGTGATCCTGGGCAAATTCCCTAATTGCTCTTTCAGTTTTCTGTCTGTAAGTGGGAATAATACTTACCACCCAAGGTCATTTTAAGAACTATAAAAATGATGTATGTATAACATTTAGCATGGTGTTTAGCACAGAACAAGGACTCTCTAAATAATTATTATTCTTTGTTATTGTCCCTACTTGACCAGAATCTAAACCTATGTGTAAGAATAACAGTACAGCCACAGTCAAAGTAGAAAGGAGTCTTTTTGGCTTCTTACTCCACACATCCATTGGGCTTCCAAGACAACCCAGCCTGAATTTCAATGACCCTTCAGTAACCTCCTGCCATGGACCCCCTTCACGAGCACTGTCCTCTTGCAAATGTGTAGACTGAATATGAGGGCTAGGGCCTGAGCTTCTCAAATGAGCCTACTGCTTGAATAGATTAGGGCTTATGCAGCCAGTGATCCAAATTTCCAATACGTTTCCCTGATGCTCTGCAGTATTTGTCTTCTTCTTGGAAGAACACATTAGCAAGATGGAAGATATTCAGGCTACTTATGAATGTATATATTCCACAGTCCCCTTTATTAATATAAAAATGACGAAAAGCACGTTTCTGGGGGAAACACAGGGGAGTTAGGGCCCTGAAATGTTGAAAACAACATTTCAGGAATTTTGAAAGCCATTATTAAAAATTAATTTATGTAAACATCTACTAAATTATATTAAAAACAAAGTAAATAAATATTCAGAACTCACCATCGGTAATTATTTAGCTATAATCTATGCTTTTGAGCTTATCTGTACCCATTGTGTCTATACGGTGGAAACACCATGGTCATTACTGTCATTACTCCTCTCTTTTCAACTCCACATTCAGTGATGCTACCTCAGCAGCATGAAGTCAGCCATGATGGGAAAACTCACCCCATAGAAACTGATAAAACACTACAGATCAAGGCTTGATTTACTGTTTGTTGATTGTCTAGATCTTAGAAAGTGATGGAGAAAAACACAGATTACACTACAAAGAATGTTTTGACAATAACAAGTAAGGTGTGAATAGCACAAAAAATTGAGGGAATATTCTCCCAGAATTCAAAGAAAATTCTCTGATTGAGTAAATAAGTCACTCAGATCATTGAGAAACTATTGAACTTCCTACATAGATCTTCAGTGTTCTATTTTCTCATTAACTTAAAGGAATATATCAACCATCATTCATGTTGGAACTACCTTCTTGCTCCTCAATCAAAGCCTTAGGCTGGCTATGAATACAAGAGTTTAACAAAAATCTACAAAAGCATTCTGTGAGATTTAATTAACTATATTGAATTCATGATAAAGGGTATTGTATATTTTATTATTATTTGGAAATTAGGTGATATAAAGTATCCTTCATATCAGTAGTAATTTATAATCAATTTGTGTGTGTGTGCCTTCTGGCTGTATCTGTATCAATTTTTCTTCTTTTTTCAGAGGGAGCTAGTTGTTAACCATTTACCGGAACACCACTTGCATGGAAAGTTCAGGGCTTGGCCACTGTTGTACTGTTAGTCCATGAAAATGCCAAATCAGTAGGGATTAAAGCCAGAGAAGTGAAGCTTGAAGACTGAAAGACAAGAGAGTAGAGTGACTTAAACAGGAGGCAGACACTTGAAAAGGGACAGAGAACAAGGCAGGATGGGAAACTCGACAGCCAGAGAGAATGAGATAAGGGATGAGATTGTTTCTGATTTCACTGAGAAAAGGAGACCCCAGACTACTCATTGTTCTGGATACATTCCTAAAGGTACCAAGCTACACAGTGGAGGAGGAGCCTGTGAGTTTAGGAGCTTTGGTGAGGTCAAGAGTAAAATTTGGTTAGGTAAGGTTCCAACTCGAGGAAATCGGGGAGAAAAAATTGCCATTTCAGGGTGTAATTTTTTAAGTACAGTAATTATTAAAAACATAGCAAATCTCTTATTCCATTCTGCAATTTTATGTAATATGTCTTGGAGACCCATTCTTAGCAATTAGGCCCTTCAGTCCTAACACGCTATCTATTCTCAAGCCTGTTGTTCACATTCATGACATACAATGTTTCATGCATATATTTTTCTGATTTTAAAGGCAATTCATGTTCATTGTAGAAAATTTGGAAGTTATAGAAAAATTAAAAATTTAGTTAATGTCATAATTCAGAGATAACTACTGTTAATATTGGACTATTTCCTTTTGGATATAGGGGTATGTATGTGTAATATATATACTGATATAAATACATATACTCACATATATGAAAAGTATATATTAGCATATATGGATTTCTTTCATTTGATACTGCATTATATTATGGGCCTTTTCATTTATTCTTAAAATTTTTACTTGTTTATGTTATTGTTTGTATAGAAAGAATGGCAGTCCTTTGTTGTAGTTTCTAAAAAAATTTATGTGTGTCAGTTGCCTTTTAAAGATGACTGTGGGGCTTCCCTGGTGGCGCAGTGGTTGAGAGTCCGCCTGCCGATGCAGGGGACGCGGGTTCGTGCCCCGGTCCGGGAAGATCCCACATGCCGCAGAGCGGCTGGGCCCGTGAGCCATGGCCGCTGAGCCTGCGCGTCCAGAGCCTGTGCTCCGTAACGGGAGAGGCCACAGCGGTGAGGCCCGCGTACCGCAAAAAAAAAAAAAAAAAAAAAGATGACTGTGTTTGTGTTACTGAACTTAGGTCCCACTGCTTTCTGCTCAAAAATAAATGAGAGAGAGAGAGAAATGTTGGTAGAAAGGAAAGTTGCTTTTCATCAGAATGCCAGCGATCTGGGGAGATAGTGGACTCAGGGTCCCCAAAAACCATCTCTGAAGATTCTGCTCAGCCATGAAAGCTTTTAAAGGGAAAAAGGGAAGTAATCTCAGTTAATCATTGAAATAGGGGGGTCAGAGTTGTCACCATCTGCCATTGTGTGCAGGCTTGTGGACTTCTGATTTTTCTTTAGATGTTATCTTGTTCACACAGTTTGTTCAGGAGATTACTGAAGGGGAAGCTAGGGAAGAGATCTGGTCATCTGTTAATTACTTACTCTTCATTTCTACTACTTTGATCTATGGAAAGAACCAATACATTAGGCAAGGTATTGTGTGATTGGAAGATTTGAAAGGTGTGCTTGGGGCAGAGAAGAGTAGAGCATGGGGGTGCCTGATTTAAGGTTAGTGTCTAGACAAAAGGGCCTCCTGCAGAGAGCTCCTTCCTGCCAAAAGCTGTGTATGAATGTGTGTTCTTGCTTTAAAATTTATTCTAAAAGTTTAGATAGTTAAATTTATTGATCTTTTTATTCAGACTTGCTTTCTTTCCTTTATGCTTATAATATCTTTCCACAACTCAAAGACAGAAAGAACCACAAAAATTACCTTTCACGTATATATATATATATATATAATGTGTATATACACATATCTGCATATGTATATAATCTTGAATCCATGTGAAATTCAATTTTCTGTATAAAGTAAATATCTAACTTATTTTTTTTTTTTCCTGAGAGACTAGTGAATTTTTTCAGAATGTTCATCAGCAGAATATATTTTTAGGTAGAATTGAATTTGACTTTTGGAGAGCCCTGAAGGATAGTGGCTTAAATCCCCTGGAGGGCTTATTAAAACCTAGATTGTTGGGCTTCTCCTCTAGAGTTTTTGATTCAGTAGGTCTGGGGTAGTGTCCAAGAATTTGGATTTCTAGCAAGTTCACAGATGATACTGATGCTGCTGGTCTAGGAACCACACTCAGAATGACTGATTTAAAGGAGTAAAGGTTTGATGAATATTGATGGATAAGCAACTGAAGGCCTGTCTAGAGCTAAGCCACCCAGGTCTGGCACCTTAGTTGTGTAATACCTTGGGAACTCAGGCTCCTTGAATTTTTTTCTCCTCAGTCCTTAGATTGGGGCTTCATATTCCTGTGACTGTTCCACGTTCCCTGGGAGGAGGAGGAATAGGCTCCACCTATATCTCCCCTCCACTACTCCCTCTTCACCCCCTTCCCTCAAGCTTCACCTAGGGATTTCTGTTTACAGGTTACCAGCTAGAACTGTGTCACGTGGCCACCCTTACCTGTAATAGCAATTTGGACTTGTAGATTTTTTTTGACTAGCTACATTTTTATCCTGAACGAAACTGGATATGGCAGTCATTTGTGTGTTTCTTGTCATTTCAGTGGCCATGTTTCTAGTGTTTCATCATTAAGAAGTTGTTGACTTATCATATTCGAGAGATATCTTACTTTCCTTCCTCACTTATAAGATGCTATCAGGCATAGGCTCTTTATGTGATAATGTTTTCCTTATTTGGTACATCAATGTAGCTGAACTCATTGCATGAGCACATGGCCTAATACTAAATTGTCATTGCATTTATGGTTGATTATTCTCTAATAGGCTATTAAATTTGATTGCATATATTTTATTTAGATTTGTCCATCATTTCTCATTAACTAAATTGGTGTGTTGTTGACTTCAGCATTATATTTAACAAGTTTTTATATCAGGGTTATTGTAGCTGAAAAAACCTTATAGAGTTTACACTGTGTCCCTGGGAATCTACTAAGTTGTGGTTTATAAGAATTATCCAATTTAAATTTCACAGACATTTTATGAAGTTTGTACTGTTACTGTTCTCATTCTATAGGAACCTGGGTTTGAGAGGGTCATCAAATGTCACCTATCTAGGAAATTCTAAGCCTCTTATTCCCCAGACTAATTCTTAATTTATTTGGTACACAGGGAATCCTTCCATATTTTGTTATGTTGTAGAATAATTTACATGTGTGGGAATTATTAATTTCTTAGAAGATTAAAATAATTTATCCATAAAGTAAACTGAGATTTCCATTATCTGAGTCTATAGTCTTTGGGGGAAATGATTTAATGATAACTTAAAATTTTCCTTAAAGCTTAGATTTTCAATTTCTTCCTTGTCATCGAGATTCTTAATTTTATTTATTTATTTACTTTAAAAAATATATTTATTTGTTTATTTGGCTGCATTGGGTCTTAGTTGCGGTGGCATGCAGGATCTTCATTGCGGCATGCGGGATCTTTAGTTGCAGCATGTGAACTCTTAGTTGCGGCATGTGGGATCTAGTTTCCCAACCAGGGATTGAACCCAGGCCCCCTGCATTGGAAGTGCAGAGTCTTAACCACTGGACCACCGGGGAAGTCCCAAGATTGTTAATTTTATTTTTGTAGAATTGAACACAATTACACAGATGAAAATTATCTCGATATTCGACATAATCTCTTTTTATTAGATTTATTAAAGAATTATAATTGCATTAGGTTTTTCTCAGAGAAGTAGACCATGGCTTTATCTATCTTGTTTTTCCTGTTTTCTAATTTACTATCTTAACAGAGCCATCATTACTTTCTACCCTCTATTTTCCTTAGAATATTATTGTAGTTGTTCCTTTTCTAATATCTTAAGGTAAATGATTAGTACATTTTCTCTATTTATTTTACTAATTGAAAAAATTAATGCAAACTTTTGATTCTACCTATTTTTAAATATAGATTTTTGTTGAATGCCTTACCTTTTTCTACGCTATTTCATTTTGCATTTGACTTTATTTTTAGCCAGTTGTTATTGGGGAGAAATTATTTTAATTCCCAAAGGATTAGAAATATTTGTCTGATTTTTTACTATTAATTTTTAGTGGGGTTCTTTTGTTATTCTTTATTTTATTTCATTATGATCAAAGAAAGTGGCCAGTAGAATATCCATTTTTTTGAAGTTTACTGAGATATTCTTTATTTCTAGAAAATGAAGTAATTATATTTTTCAGACACTTTAAAGAAAGTATTGTATGTTTGTCATAGATCAAAATATATGTCATATAACCTATCTTTCTTAATTAATTTTTCATCATTAAATTTATTTGATGTTTTATAAACTTATAATAATGGTTTATAAAGGTCTCAACTAAAGTCATATTTCTGTCCATGTCTTCTATTTTTATCAATATGAACTTTTAATATTTTTATAAACTGACACATAATTCCTAATTCTTATATATCTTTTATATCTTATAAATGCATCCTCTTTATCCCATATATGCTTTTCTTTTTCTTTCTGGGTATTTCCTTGTCAGTATTAATATCACTGCTTCTGCTTTTTTTAACATTTTTTGGAAATATTGTTGACCATCTCATTCCCTTAAAACTCTTAAAATTTTTGTTTTAGATATTTTTCTTAGAAGCAACAGTTGGATTTTTATAAAACTAAATCTAAGCATTTTTTTCTTTTTCTTTTTATTAAAAATTTACTTATTTTTGGCTGTGTTTGGTCTTTGTTGCTGCATACAGGCTTTCTCTAGCTGCAGCAAGTGAGGGCTACTCTTTGTTGCATTGTACGGGCTTCTCATTGTGGTGGCTTCTCTTGTTGTGCAGCACGGGCTCTAGGCACACAGGCTTCATTAGTTGTGGCATGCAGGCTCAGTAGTTGTGGCTCGTGGGCTTAGTTGCTCTGTGGCATGTGGGATCTTCCCAGACCAGGGATCAAACCTGTGTCACCTGCATTGGCAGGAGGATTCTTAACCACTGTGCCACCAGGGAAGTCCCAGCATTTTCTTTTTCTTAATAAGGATTTTTAAATCAATATCCATTAATTGTTATAATTCATCTTTTTTTATCTACTTTTGAAATTTTTATATTTTTCTAAGGTTATGCTTCTTGTTCTTTTTCTTATTATCTGGATGAACTATGTACTTTTTCATTCATATTTGCTCCAGAGATTTGGAAGATACAATCCTGTTTTCAGTTCCATTTAGGGGTTATAGTTTAGTTAAAAATATGGAAATCTATCAATCTGTAATTATTCATTCAGCAAACTTTTTTTTGAGTGAGTTTTGTAACTTGGGCATTATTCCATACCAAGGAATACCATAGTTGGCAAATAATAAATACATAAATAAAAATAGTACTGTCTCTGCCTTCTTGAATTTTATGTATTTACCAAAGAATTACACAACAGTGTTATAAGCGTCAGGGTTTGACCAGAGAGACAGAACCAGTAGAAGATATATATTAAGAAGTTCCTTGCAAGGAGTTGGCTTACTTGATTGTGTGGGCTAGTTAGGCGAGTCTGAAATTTGTAGGGCAGGCTATCAGAAAGGACAGGCTGGACAGTCTCAGGCATGGGCTGAAGCTGCTATCCACACACAGAAATTTCTTCTTCTTTAGGGAAACCTCAGCTTTGCTTTTCAGGCCTTTCAGCTCCGTGAATCAGGTCCACCCAGATCATCTAGGATAATCTTCCTACTTCAAGTCAACTGATTATGAACTTGAATCACATCTACAAAATATATCCACAATAGCACTGACATTGAATAACTGGAGACTATAGCTAAGTTGGCCCATCAAAAGGACCATTAAAAATGTAAAGTTACAATCATGGCAAGTATTATGAAGAAGAGGTACATAGTATTAAAAGAGTGAATAAGATGGAAAAAGTTGACTCACACATGGAGGCCAAGTAGGCCTTGGCCCCTTCATTGTCTATCTTGTTGCGTAGTCCAAGACTTTGTAAACATTTGGGTGTTATGGGCCCTGTTGACTTTGCAGGTTGGTTAAGACTTCATATTTGAACATGCTGACTACTGTCTTAAAGGGAACGGTTTACCTCATTTATATGGACCCAAATTATCTTTGAAGTGAGCCAGGCCAAAATAAATCTCCCTTTAGATGGTTCTGAGAGTGTTCTTTGCTTTAAAATGTAAACAAAGGCAAACAGATACTCCATTATTAACAACAAAAATGTGTCCAGCCTTCAAAAAGGCATTTTAAGACTTTTCTGTGAAATCTAATGAACTTTTGTGTAATTAAGAACTTAATAGTATACCTTCAGTTCTTGACAAAACCTCTTGTAAAGGTAGTAAATTTATCCCTGGCATTGATAAAATGATTTTCATTGCAGAAGACAATCTTCATATAGGAGGTAGACAGCACCTTGGTGCCAATGTAGTTCAGCGGAGCACATAATGAGCCTCAGTACTGTGTATACAGCTTCCATCTTCACCGTAGAAGTAAAAATAAATGTGTGGTTAATCATTGCAGGAACTCCATCTGCACCTTAGGTACCCAGATGGTCCATCCAATTGAAGTTTTGTTCAGCAAATAAACTTTTTTTACCATTTCAAAGCTGCTGGTAGCTGTTAGAGTTTTCAAAAGATGTTCATAAACTAGGAATTTTTCTTGAGTGACATTAGTGTGGATATTCTGGATAAAAACCAGGAGATGGCTGCCGAGACATTTCAGGTTCAAATTACATCCTGAATATAAAGAGAATAACTGTCAATTCATCTCTGTTCTGCTTTGAAATGTTAGAAGCAATTCTGAAGCATTCTCCAGCAATTCTGGAGTGGATAAAATTATTTGCCAAAGGCACTGCCTCATCTTTTTCCCCTTCTCCAAGTCCCATGATTTTCAGGGCACATGGCTCTACTTATGGCCTCCATAGCTATGAGAATCTTCTTTTCCTTTGTCTGGATTTGAGTTAGACAAATTTGGAGAATGCTGCTGACAAGCATGATGTGTTTCAACTAATCTAAGTCTTGGTAAAGTTCTACTCTTGGTGTCTTGAACTTCCTTTTTAGGCAAATATGTATGCTGATGTGTTGTTATGATGGACTGCTGTAAATTTTTGCTTCAATCTTATAATTCTCACGTTTCTCTAATGAGAATGTATGTGTTTCCTTAGGTACTCTGTGCTTTGGTCTTGAAACCACTCAAGGCTGGAATCAGCAATTTTTTAAATATATATATACAGAAGAATGCAACTCTAATTTTGAAAATCACTGACAAAGAGAGACTTTATTTCTGGGTCTTTTTCTTCTCTCTCCTCACTCTATTTTCATTAACAGTTAGGCTATTTATTTCAAATTGCATTGCCCACTTAGCAAAACAGCAACAAAAATTCCACCCAGACAAACAACAGTCTGAGGAAGTCATAGCTTAGAGCAGAGTGACTACAAAAGATGGCATGTTGAGGATTGCCATCACCATTCTTTCTGAAAGAGCATTATTTTTAACAGGAAAAAAAAAAAAAAGCTCTACTGGACATTGTGCTCCACCAAAACAAGAGAATAAACCAACAAAGAGAAAGTCTTAAGATTCAGAAGCAATCTAAATCAGGAGATGAGTATAGGGAATTCCTAAGATAATTAAAAAGTGATATTAATGGTGCAATTAATTTTTTCTATAGATAAAAGTAGAATGGAAATTCTCAGAATGGAAGACTCCCAAAATAAAACATTGAAAGAGACAGATTTCTTTCTGGTGAAAAATTATTCCAACTATTGGCAATGTATGGACAATTAGCAATACATATAAGGAAAAACTAAAGAAATGAAAACAGAGAGGTATCTGGGATGCCAGGTGGCCTGGGCAGGAATTTCCAGTTATGGCAAAATAATAAGGTTGGTAAATCCTATCTTCCCCAAAATAAGTATAAAACTTACAAATTTTTTTTTCAAAAAAAAAAATTCAGGGCTCTGGGAATCAAACAAAGGCAAACAATAAATTGAGAAGTATAATATTTATTAGTAAAAAATAATTGCTGAATTTCAGGTAAGAGCAGTAGAAGTCTGTGCTATCCTTTCCTGGAGCTATTCCCATCCAGTTCTTCAGCTTATTTGGCATGATATTTGTACAGAATGAGGCTAGCTATAAAAACAGAAGGGACTGCTAAAGGGGCTGACTTGATTTGGAGGGGAGGGCAAAAAAACTCACACAAAGTAGTATTGCCAGTAATAGTAGTAACCTTGATAGGAAGAGAATGATGTAGGCCACAACACTGCAATGTAAGCCTGAGGTTGTAATCCTGGTTGGAGTGAATGGCAGACCTATAATCTAACCAGAAATTTAGCAGGTGGATTCCAAAAAATTAGACAGCTCTAGAAGAGCTAGCGAATGTCCTCAGACATCACTGGCTGACTCTGAGGCCATGTGCTTATACAGAGAAGACCTGAAAGTGAATGACAGAGTGTAATGTTAAGATCAAAGTTTCCAACTGCGTGAAAGGTGGATTTGCTTCTAACCCAAAAACAGGTCACTGAGCAGGGTGTGAGCCTGACTGACTCAAGGTGTTTGAGTGAAACATCAGGCCAATCATTGGCTGACCACTAAGCTATACATACTATGTTGACCCCTGATCCAGTTTGACCAAGATGAAGAGAGATGACACAAATTAAAAGAATTGTAAGGAAATACTATCAACATTATTATGTCAAAAAGTTAGAAACTTAGATGAAGCAGAAAATTTCCTAGAAAGACACAAACTACTGAAACAAACTTAAGAAGCTGTAGAAAATCTAAACAGAACAACAGGTAAAGAAATTGAATTAGTAATGAAAAAGCCACAAAGAAAAGCCCAGGCCCAGATATCTTCTCTGGTGAAATGTGTTAAACATTTAAATAAGAAATAATACCAACACTTCACAAATTCTGCCAGAAAATAGATATTCAGAAAGTAGAGGAAAAGGGGATACTTCCCAATGCTATGAGGCTAGTTTTATCCTTATACCAAAGCCACATAAAGATATCTCAGGAAAAGAAAACTACAGATCAATATCTAACTTGAATATAGATGAAAATATAAGGTTATTTCTGTGATAAATAAATCCCAGTTAGTCTTGGTATCCCTTTTTTATATGTTGTTGGATTTTATTTGCTAGATTTTTGAGAAATTTTCATCTATATTCAACAAATTGGGAATAGCAGGGAACATTCTCAATGTGAAAAAGGACATGTACAAAAACCTTTGGCTAAAATTATACTAAATTGTGAAAGACTTAGTGCTTTGTCTCTAAGATTAGGGCAAAGGCAAAGATATCCACTCTCACCTGTTCTATTCAACATTGTGCTGCAGGCTCTAGCCAGTACAATAAGACAAGACAAAGAAATTAAAAGCATATAGAAAAGCAAAAGGAAGAAGTAAAACTGCCTTTTTTGAAGACAACATGATCCTGAATGTAGAAACTCCTAAGGAATATTAAAATAAAATATTAGGACTAGTAAATGAGTTCAAGGTCACAGGATACAAGATAAATATGCAAAGATGAATTTTTTTTTATATTCTGGCAATGAAGAATTGTAACATGAAATTTCATTCCTGATAGCATCAAAAAGAATAAAACATTTAGAATAAATGCAACAAAAGAAAAAGTCTTATTCACAGAAATTCACAAGGTGCTGCTGACAGAAATGAAAATTGAAATGAATGCTGAAAGAAATGAAAATTGAGAGACATTTTATGTTCTAGACTGAATGACTCAATATGGTTAAGATGGCAATTCTTAGATTCAAGAAAATCTTTATCAAAATCCCATGAGGCTTTATTTATTTATTAATTTTGTAGAAATTGACAAGGTGCTTCTAAAATTATATGGAAACACAAAGAACTAACCAATGAAATTTTGAAAAGGAAGACTAAATTTGGAGGAGTTGGAATACCTGATTATGAAACTCACTATAAATCTATGGTAATCAAGACAATGGAGTATTTGGGTAAGGATAAACATATGGATCAACAAAATAGAATGAGAGTTCAGAAATAAACCCTTACATTTATAATTAATTGACTTTCAGCAAAGGTTCCAAAGCAGTTTAACGAAGGAAAGGAGATTCTTTGCAACAAATGATGCTTGGAGAAGTAGTTACCCACGTTTAAAAAAATGATCTTAGACCCTTATCTCACAGCATACATATAAGTTAACTCTAAATAGTTGATACACGTAAATGTAGGAACTAAAACTCTAAAACATCTAGAAGAAAACACTGTAGGAAATCTTAGTGACTTTGAGTTAGGCAAAGATCTCTTAGGTATGCTATCAAGAGAAAAAAAGTAATACAGTAGACTTAAGGACATTTGATTTTGTATTAGTATTCCATACTGTGTAACAAATTACTGCAACATTAGTGGCTTAAAACATATACTTATTAGTCCACAACTTCTCTAAGTCAGAAATCAGGACATAGTTCAGTTGGGTCTTTTGCTTAGGGTCTTACAAGACTGTGATCAAGGTGTCAGCCAAGGCTGAGGTTGCATCTGAGAGTCAACTAGGGAAGGTCTCTTTCCCAGCTTGGAGGGCTGTTGACAGTATCCAGTACCTGAGGACTAAAGGATTCATGGAATATTGCTCCTTCAAAGCCAGGAAGGAGAGAGAGAATGAGAGAGAGAGAGAGAGAGAGAGAGAGAGAGAGAGATGGGGGGGGGGCTCTAGCAGGAGAAAGAAAGGTCTGGCAAAATAGGTGCTATACTCTTCAATTGTGTACATGGAACCACCTTTGCCATATCTCATCGGTGAGAAGCAAGTCACAGGTCCCACCATATTCAAAGGGAGGGATTCAACCAAAGCACCAATAACAGGAGGCAGGGGTTATGAGGGCCATTTTAAGTCTGTCTACCACACTCTTCCAAAGACAACAATAAGAAAATTTAAAAAGACAAGCCACCCACTTGGAGAAGATATTTGCAAAAATTTGCAAATCACATCTCAGGGGTTGGCAAACTATGGTCTGCAGCGTGTTTTGGTAAGACCCATGAACTAAGAATGGTTTTTATATTTTTAAAGGGTTGTTTAAAAAAGAAGAATATGCAAAAGCAATCCTATATGACATACAAAACATAAAATATTTACTATCTTTCCATGTACAAAAAAAGTTTGTGAATCTCTGCTAACAGACTTGAATCCAGAATATATAAGCACTTTTACAACTCATTAATAAGACTAAAAAGGGCTTCCCTGGTGGCGCAGTGGTTGGGGGTCCACCTGCCGATGCAGGGGACGTGGGTTCGTGCCCCGGTCCGGGAGGATCCCACGTGCTGCGGAGCGGCTGGGCCCGTGGGCCATGGCCGCTGGGCCTGCGTGTCTGGAGCCTGTGCTCCGCAGCGGGAGAGGCCACAGCGGTGAGAGGCCCATGTACCGCAAAAAAAAAATAAGACTAAAAAGCCATTTAAAAGTGGATGTTTTAGGCAACACCTCCTCCCCACAATATCCATGCTCTAATCCCTGAAATTTGTGAATATGTTATAGTACTTGGTATAAGGGATTTTGCTGATGTAATTAAGGTTACAGACTATAATACAGGGATATTATGCTCAATTACCTGGTTGGTCCCAATCTAATCATACTAGCCCATAAAAGTTGCATCAAAAAGATGAGCTGGGGAGCTTCAAGATGGCAGAAGAGTAAGAAGTGGAGATCACCTTCTTCCCCACAAATACATTAGGAATACACCTACATGTGGAACAACTCCTACAGAACACTTACTGAACGTTGGTGGAAGACCTCAGACCTCTCAAAAGGCAAGAAACTCCCCACGTACCTGGGTAGGGCAAAACAAAAAAGAAAAAACAGAGACAAAAGAATAGGGATGGGACCTGCACCTCGGGGAGGGAGCTGTGAAGGAGGAAAGGTTTCCACACACTAGGAAGCTCCTTCGTGGGCGGAAACAGCGGGTGGTGGAGGGGGGATGCTTCGGGGCCACGGAAGAGAGAGTAGCAACAGGGGTGCAGAGGGCAAAGCGGAGAGATTCCTGCACAGAGGATCAGTGCCAACCAGCACTCACCAGCCCGAGAGGCTTCTCTGCTCACCGGCTGGGGTCGGCCGGGGCTGGGAGCTAAGGCTTGGGCTTCGGAGGTCGGATCCCAGGGAGAGGACTGGGGGTGGCTGCGTGAACACAGCCTGAAGGGGGTAGTGTGCCACAGCTAGCCAAGAGGAGGTCTGTGAAAATGTCTGGAGCTGCCGAAGAGGCAAGGGATTTTTTCTTGCCTCTGTTTCCTGGTGTGCGAGGAGAGGGGATTAAGAGCGCTGCTTAAAGGAGCTCCAGAGACGGGAGTGAGCCGCGGCTATCAGCGCAGACCCCAGAGATGGGCATGAGATGCTAAGGCTGCTGCTGCCAGCACCAAGAAGCGTGTGTGGAAGCACAGGTCACTCTCCACACCTCCCTGCCCCGGGGAGCCTGTGCAGCCCGCCACTGCCAGGGTCCCGTGATCCAGGGACAACTTCCCCGGGAGAACACACGACGTGCCTCAGGCTGGTGCAATGTCATGCTGGCCTCTGCTGCTGCAGGCTCCCTCCGCATTCCGTACCCCTCCCTCTCCCCGGCCTGAGTGAGCCAGAGCCCCTGAATCAGCTGCTCCTTTAACCCCAACCTGTCTGAGTGAAAAACAGACACCCTCAGGTGACCTAAATGCAGAGGCAGGTCCAAATCCAAAGCTGAACCCTGAGAGCTGTGCGAAAGAAGAAGAGAAAGGGAAATCTCTCCCAGCAGCCTCAGGAGCAGCGGATTAAATCTCCACAATCAACTTGATGTACCTGCATCTGTGGAATGCCTGAATAGACAACAAATCACCGCAAAATTGAGGCGGTTGACTTTGGGAGCAAAGATATATATATTTTTTTCCCTTTTTCTCTTTTTGTGAGTGTGTATGTGTATGCTTCTGTGTGTGATTTTGTCTGTATAGCTTTGCTTTTACAATTTGTCCTAAGGTTCTATCTGTCCATTTTTTTTGTTTGTTTTGCTTTGGTTTTTAGTATAGTTTTTAGCACTTGTTATCATTGGTGGATTTGTTTTTTGGTTTGGTTGCTCTCTTCTTTCTTTCTTTCATTATTTTTTTTTATTACTTAAATTTTTTTTTTGGTATGTGGGCCTCTCACTGTTGTGGCCTCTCCCATTGTGGAGCACAGGCTCCGGACGCGCAGGCTCAACAGCCATGGTTCACGGGCCCAGCCGCTCCGCGGCATGTGGGATCTTCCCAGACTGGGGCACAAACCCGTGTCCCCTGCAGCGGCAGGCAGACTCTCAACCACTGCGCCACAGGGAAGCCCCCCCAATTTTTTTTAATAATTATTTTTTAGTTTTTATTTTAATAACTTTATTTTCTTTTACTTTATTTTATCTTCTTTCTTTCTTTCTTTCTTTCTTTCTTTCTTTTTTCTCTTTTATTCTGAGCCATGTGGATGACAGGCTCTTGGTGCTCCAGCCAGGTGTCAGGGCTGTCCTCTGAAGTGGGAGAGCCAAGTTCAGGACACTGGTCCACAAGAGACCTCTCAGCTCCACATAATATCAAAGGGCACAAATCTCTCAGAGATCTCGATCTCAACGCCAAGACCCAGCTCCACTCAATGACCAGCAAGTTACAGCACTGGACACCCTATGCCAAACAACTAGCAAGACAGGGACACAAACCCACCCATAAGCAGAGAGGCTGCATATAATCATAATAAGGCCACATATACCCCAAAACACACCACCAGACGTGGACCTGCCCATCAGAAAGACAACATCTAGCCTCATCCACCAGAACACAGTCACTAGTCCCCTCCACCAGGAAGCCTACAAAACCCACTGAAGCAACCTTAGCCACTGGGAACAGTCACCAAAAACAATGGGAACTACGAACCTGCAGCCTGAAAAAAGGAGTCCCGAAACACAGTAAGATAAGCAAAATGAGAAGACAGAGAAACACACAGCAGATGAAGGAGCATGGCAAAAACCCACCAGACCTAACAAATGAAGAGGAAATAGGCAGTCTACCTGAAAAAGAATTCAGATTTATGAGAGTAAAGATGATCCAAAATCTTGGAAATGGAATGGAGAAAATACAAGAAACGTTTAACAAGGACATAGAAGAACTAAAGAGCAAACAAACCGTGAAGAACAAAACAATAAATGAAATTAAAAATTCTCTAGAAGGGATCAATAGCAGAATAACTGAGGCAGAAGAACGGATATTTTGTCTGGAAGATAAAATAGTGGAAATGACTACTGCAGAGCAGAATAAAGAAAAAAGAATGAAAATAATTGAGGACAGTCTCAGAGACCTCTGGGACAACATTAAACGCACCAACATTCGAATTATAGGGGTCCCAGAAGAAGAAGAGATAAAGAAAGAGACTGAGAAAATATTTGAAGAGATTATAGGTGAAGACCCCCCTAATATAGGAAACGAAATAGTTAATCAAGTCCAGGAAGCACAGAGAGTCCCATACAGGATAAATCCAAGGAGAAACATGCCAAGACACATATTAATCAAACTATCAAAAATTAAATACAAAGAAAAAATATTAGAAGCAGCAAGGGAAAAAAAACAAATAACACACAAGGGAATCCCCATAAGGTTAATAGCTGATCTTTCAGCAGAAACTCTGTAAGCCAGAAGGGAGTGGCAGGACATATTTAGAGTGATGAAGGAGAAAAACCTACAACCAAGATTACTCTACCTGGCAAGGATTTCATTCAGATTTGATGGAGAAATTAAAACCTTTACAGAAAAGCAAAAGCTAAGATAATTCAGCACCACCAAACCAGCTTTACAACAAATGCGAAAGGAACTTCTCTAGGCAGGAAACACAAGAGAAGGTAAAGACATACAATAACAAACCAAAAACAATTAAGAAAATGTGAATAGGAACTTGCATAATGATAATTACCTTAATTGTAGATGGATTAAATGCTCCAACCAAAAGACATAGACTGGCTGAATGAATACAAAAAGAATACCCATATATATGCTGTCTACAAGAGACCCACTTCAGACCTAGGGAAACATACAGAATGTAAGTAAGGGGATGGAAAAACATATTCCATGCAAATGGAAATCAAAAGAAAGCTGGAGTAGCAATTCTAATATCACACAAAATAGACTTTAAAACAAAGACTGTTACAAGAGACAATGATGGACACTGAATAATGATCAAAGGATGAATCCAAGAAGAATATATAACAATTGTAAATATGTATGCACCCATGATAGGAGCACCTCAATACATAAGGCAAACACTAACAGCCATAAAAGGGGAAATCGACAGTAACACAATCATAGTAGGGGATTTTAACATCACACATTCACCAATGGACTGATCATCCAAAATGAAAATAAATAAGGAAACACAAGCTTTAAATGATACATTAAACAAGATGGACTTAACTGATATTTATAGGACATTCCATCCCAAAACAACAGAATACACATTCTTCTCAAGTGCTCATGGAAAGTTCTCCAGGGTAGATCATATCTTGGGTCACAAATCAAGCCTTGGTAAATTTAAGAAAATTGAAATCATATCAAGTATCTTTTCTGACCACAACGCTATAAGACTCGATATCAATTACAGGAAAAAATCTATAAAAAATACAAACACATGGAGGTTAAACAATACACTACTTAAAAACCAAGAGATCACTGAAGAAATCAAGGAGGAAATCAAAAGACTCCTAGAAACAAATGACAATGAAAAGACGATAACCCAAAACCTATGGGATGTAGCAAAAGCAGTTCTAAGAGGGAAGTTTATGGCAATAAAATCCTACCTTAAGAAACAAGAAACATCTCAAATAAACAACCTAACCTTACACCTAAAGCAATTAGAGAAAGAAGAACAAAAATACCTCAAAGTTAGCAGAAGGAAAGAAATCGTAAAGATCAGAGCAGAAATAAATGAAAAAGAAATGAAGGAAACGATATCAAAGATTAATCAAACTAAAAGCTGGTTGTTTGAGAAGATAAACAAAATTGATAAGCCATTAGCCAGACTCATCAAGAAAAAAAGGGAGAAGACTCAAACCAATAGAATTAGAAATGAAAAAGGAGAATTAACAACTGACACTGCAGAAATACAAAAGATCATGAGAGATTACTACAAGCGACTATATGTCAATAAATGAACAACCTGGAAGAAATGGACAAATTCTTAGAAATGCACAAACTTCCAAGCCTGAACCAGGAAGCAATAGAAAATATGAACAGACCAATCACAAGCTCTGAAATTGAAACTGATATTAAAAATCTTCCAACAAAGAAAAGCCCAAGACAAGATGGCTTCACAGGTGACTTCGATCAAACATTTATAGAAGAGCTGACACCTATCCTTCTGAAACTCTTCCAAAATATAGCAAAGGGGGGAACACTCCCAAACTCATTCTATGAGGCCACCATCAACCTGATACCACAACCAGACAAAGATGTCACAAAGAAGGAAAAGTACAGGCCAATATCACTGATGTACATAGATGAAAAGTCCTCAACAAAATATTAACAAACAGAATCCAACAGCACATTAAAAGGATCATACACCATGATCAAGTGGGGTTTATTCCAGGAATGCAAGGATTCTTCAATATATGCAAATCAATCAACGTGATACACCATATTAAGAAACTGAAGGAAGAAAACCATATGGTCATCTCAATAGATGCAGAGAAAGCTTTCGACAAAATTCGACACCCATTTATCATAAAAACCCTTCAGAAAGTAGGCAAAGAGGGAACTTTCCTCAACATAATAAAGGCCATATATGACAAACCCACAGCCAACATCATCCTCAGTGGTGAAAAACTGAAACCACTTCCACTAAGATCAGGAACAAGACAAGTTTGTCCACTCTCACCACTATTATTCAAGATAGTTTTGGAAGTTTTAGTCACAGCAATCAGAGGAGAAAAAGAAATAAAAGGAATCCAAATCAGAAAAGAAGAAGTAAAACTGTCACTGTTTGCAGATGACATGATACTATACATAGAGAATCCTAAGGGTGCTACCAGAAAACTACTAGAGCTAATCAATGAATTTGGTAAAGTAGCAGGATACAAAATTAATGCACAGAAATCTCTTGCATTCCTATACACTAATGATGAAAAATCTGAAAGTGAAATTAAGAAAACACTCCCATTTACCACTGCAACAAAAAGAATAAAATATCTAGGAATAAACTTACCTAAGGAGACAAAAGAACTGTATGCAGAAAATTAAAAGACACTGATGAAAGAAATTAAAGACGATAAAAATAGATGGATAGATATACCATGTTCTTGGATTGGAAGAATCAACATTGTGAAAATGACTCTACTACCCAAAGCAATCTACAGATTCAGTGCAATCCCTTTCAATCTACCACTGGCATTTTTCACAGAACTAGAACAAAAAATTTCACAATTTGTATGGAAACACAAATGACCCCGAATAGCCAAAGCAATCTTGAGAAAGAAAAATGGAGCTGGAAGAATCAGGCTCCCTGTCTTCAGACTCTACTACAAAGCTACAGTAATCTAGACAGTACGGTACTGGCACAAAAAGAGAAATATAGATCAATGGAACAGGATAGAAAGCCCAGAGATAAACCCACGCACATATGGTCACCTTATCTTTGATAAAGGAGGCAAGAATATGCAGTGGAGAAAAGACAGCCTCTTCAATAAGTGGTGCTTGGAAAACTGGACAGCTACATGTTAAAGAATGAAACTAGAACACTCCCTAACACCATACACAAAAATAAACTCAAAATGGATTAAAGACATAAATGTAAGGCCAGAGACTGTCAAACTCTTAGAGGAAAACATAGGCAGAACACTCTGTGACATAAATCACAGCAAGATCCTTTTTGACCCACCTCCTAGAGAAATGGAAATAAAAGCAAGAGTAAACAAATGGGATGTAATGAAACTTAAAAGCTTTTGCACAGCAAAGGAAACCATAAACACGACGAAAAGACAACCCTCAGAATGTGAGAAAATTTTTGCAAATGAAGCAACTGATAAAGGATTAATCTCCAAAATTCACAAGCAGTTCATGCAGCTCAATGTCAAAAAACCAAACAACCCAATCCAAAAATGGGTAGAAACCCCAAATAGACATTTCTCCAAAGAAGATATACAGATTGCCAACAAACATGTGAAAGAATGCTCAACATCATTAATCATTAGAGAAATGCAAATGAAAAGTACAATGAGATATCATCTCACACCAGTCAGACTGGGTATCATCAAAAAATGTATAAACAGTAAATGTTGGAAAGGGTGTGGAGAAAAGGGAACTCTTTTGCACTGTTGGTGGTAATGTAAATTGGTACAGCCACTATGGAGAACAGTATGGAGGTTCCTTAAAAAACTAGAAATACAACTACCATACGACCCAGCAATCCCACTACTGGGCATATACCCTGAGAAAACCATAATTCAAAAAGAGTCATGTACCACAATGTTCATTGGAGCTCTGTTTACAATAGCCAGGACATGGAATAAACCTAAGTGTCCATCGACAGATGAATGGATAAAGAAGATATGGCACATATATACAATGGAATATTACTCAGCCATAAAAAGAAACAAAATTGAGTTATTTGTAGTGACGTGGATGGACCTAGAATCTGTCATACAAAGTGAAGTAAGTCAGAAAGAGAAAAACAAATACTGTATGCTAACACATATATATGGAATCTAAAAAAAAAAAAGGTCATGAAGAACCTAGGGCCAAGACCAAGACGGGAATAAAGTCACAGACCTACTAGAGAATGGGGTTGAGCATAGGGGGAGGGGGATGTACCCTGTGACAAAGTGAAAGAGTGGCATGGACATATATATACTACCAAACATAAAATAGCTAGCTAGTGGAAAGCAGTCGCATAGCACAGGGAGATCAGCTCGGTGCTTTGTGACCACCTAGAGAGGTGGGATAGGGAGGTGGGAGGGAGGGAGACACAAGATGGAAGAGATATGGGGACACATGTATATGTATAACTGATTCACTTTGTTATAAAGCAGAAACTAACACACCACTGTAAAGCAATTATACTCCAATAAATATGTTAAAAAAAACTGACAAAAATTCAGGCACTGAAATTGTTTAGCGAATAAAAGTTTATACATTTGGTATATTCTAAAAAAAAAATGATGAGCTAGAAAGAAAAGATAAAGGCAGAGAGATTTGAAGTGTGAGGGGAAAGGAACTCCTTGTTGCTGGCAGGGGCCACAGAGAAAGAATAAAAGGAATTCAGGTAGCATTTAGAAGAAAAGACTGGTCTGTGGATGACAGCTAGCAAGGAAACAGAGACCTTGGTCTTACAACCACTAAGAACTGAACTTGGCCAGCAAGGTGAGTGAACTTGAAAGAGGATTCTTTCCTAGAGCATGCAGTAAGGGACACATCCTGTTTTCCTGTTGATAATTTAATTACAGCCTTGTGAGACCCTAAGCAGAAGACCCAGTTGAACCCGAATGGACTTCTCAGTTACAGAGACTGTGAGATAATAAATGTAGTATTTTCAGCAGCCACATTTGCAGTAATTTATTATGGCAGCAATAAAAAACTAATACAGTAGGCAACAGATTTGCATAGACATTTCATCAAAAAGATCATGAGCTCAGGAAAAGAGGCTCAAAATAATGAGTCATTAGAGAAATATGAATTAAAATGAGATACTGCTATACACCCACTAAAATGGCTTTAAACAAAAAGACTGATAATTTCGAGTGTAGGTGAGTACATGGAGTAACTGGAACTCTCATACGTTGCTTGTGTGAATGTAAAATGAGACAGTTACTTTGGAAAACAGATTGGCAGTTTCGTAAAACATTAAATATAACCTTACTATATAATTCAGAAATCCATGCGTAGGGAAATGAAAACACAAGTCATAAAAGGCTTGCACGCATATGTTAACAGCAGCATTATTTATAGTAGCCAAAAAATGGAAACAATCCAAATATCCATCAGCTGGTGAGTGGATTAACAAAGTGTTGTATATGCATAAAATAGAATACTATTCATCAATAAAAAGGAACGAACTACAGATACAGGCTACAACATAATGAATCTCAAAATATTACGCTAAGTGAAAGAAGCCAGATACAAAAGACTACATGTTGCATGATTTCATTTATATGAAGTTTCCAAAAAAGGCAAATTTATAGAGACAGAAAACAGATGAGTGGATGCCTGGGGCTGGGAGTGGGAGCACGGGCTGACTGTAAACAGACACGAAAGAGTTTTCTGGGGTGATGGAAATGTTCCAAAGCTAGATTGTGGTGATAGTTGCACAACCCTATAAATTTACTAAAATTCATTGAGTTGAACATTGAATTGTAATGATGGATGCATATTATGGTGTGTAAATTGTACCTCAATAAAAAAAATATGGTGATAATTCACTTCAGAAAAATATAAGAAAGGAAATATATTCATTGTACAGTGCTCAGCTGTGAGTAATATTTACATAGACATAACTGGATATCTATTTAATCTAAAAAATGAATACAACTACATTGGAATCATGGAGCAGGAGAAGCAGAGAGGATGGGAATATAAGAGAATAAAATGCCCCACTACCATAATAAGAAAGTAATTAGATTATGACCCAAATTGATGTATCTAAACACAGCAAAATATGCATATTATTTAAGCATAGAAAGTTAGGTAAATGCCAACAAGAAACAGCTGAAAGAGTCAAAGTGAAATCACCAAGTAGGGAGGAGGAAAAAGTGGATAAGGGAACTGATACTTTTTTTTGTTATTGGTATAAACCTTTTAGTACAATTTGACTTTTTAAAACCTGTACATTTATTTATTGATGAACACAAGGCAATATTTAAACCAAACACATAAGCTTTCTTATTTTTTTCCTCCTTTCTATTTTATTTTTCCTCCTCTTTCTGGGAGATTTCTCCTAAATTTAACTTCCTAATAAATCTATTTAGTTTTAAAAAAAATCATACTCTCATATTTTAAATTTCATGACCTTTCTTTTGTTCCTTGAAAGTTTCTTTTTATAGTGTGTTACTAACTGCTCTTCTCTCTCTAGGATTATTGAATTGTTCTCAAGCTTTCTTTTCCCTATAGAAGGTTTCCTCCAAGTGCTTTATTTCCGTTTGCTTGATCTCAATTATTCCTATTGTAAGGTTTCCTCAACTGTCTGGGAATCTTCTTAGCCCACTTATGTTGAAGAGTATAAGACTAAGATACATCCACAGAGAATAAATTGCTGGTCTTCCGTCTGGTGATTGGGGAGAATTTGCCCAGCTTCTTAAGCTGCTCTTCACCAAGTTTCATTATATTAACACCCCATTTCTGGAAGTACTTAGCCCTTCTAATACCTGTGCCTTTGGAGGAGTCTATGTATACATTCAGGCTTTCCTCAATTGACAGATTTGGATTCATCTTCTTCCAGTCTTTTCTCTTTTTTTAACATCTTTATTGGAGAATAATTGCTTTACAATGGGGTGTTAGTTTCTCCTTTACAACAAAGTGAATCAGTTATACATATACATATGTTCCCATATCTCTTCCCTCTTGCGTCTCCCTCCCTCCCACCCTCCCTATCCCACCCCTCTAGGTGGTTACAAACCACCTAGCTGATCTCCCTGTGCTATGCGGCTGCTTCCCACTAGCTATCTATTTTACGTTTGGTAGTGTATATATGTCCATGCCACTCTTTCACTTTGTCACAGGGTACTTCCCCCTCCCCATATCCTCAAGTCCATGCTCTAGTAGGTCTGTGTCTTTATTCCCGTCTTACCCCTAGGTTCTTCATGACCTTTTAATTTTTTTTCTTAGATTCCATATATATGTGTGTTAGCATATGGTATTTGTTTTTCTCTTTCTGACATATTTCACTCTGTATGACCAACTCTAGGTCCATCCACCTCACTACAAAGAACTCACTTTCGTTTCTTTTTATGGCTGAGTAATATTCCATTGTATATATGTGCCACATCTTTTTTTTTTTTTTTTCGGTACACAGGCCTCTCACTGTTGTGGCCTCTCCCGTTGTGGAGCACAGGCTCCCGACGCGCAGGCTCAGCGGCCATGGCTCTCGGGCCCAGCCGCTCCACGGCATGTGGGATTTTCCCAGACCAGGGCACGAACCCATGTCCCCTGCATTGGCAGGCGGACTCTCAACCACTGCACCACCAGGGAAACCCGAGAATTTTTAATTTCATTTATTGTGTTGTTCATCACTGTTTGCTCTTTAGTTCTTCTAGGTCCTTGTTAAACGTTTTTTGTATTTTCTCCATTCTATTTCCAAGATTTTGGATCATCTTTACTATCATTATTCTGAATTCTTTTTCAGGTGGACTGACTATTTCCTCTTCATTTGTTAGGTCTGGTGGGTTTTTACGATGCTCCTTCATCTGCTGTGTGTTTCTCTGTCTTCTCATTTTGCTTAACTTACTGTGTTTGGGGACTCCTTTTCGCAGGCTGCAGGTTCGTAGTTCCCGTTGTTTTTGGTGTCTGTCCCCAGTGGCTAAGGTTGCTTCAGTGTATTTTGTAGGCTTCCTAGTGGAGGGGACTAGTGACTGTGTTCTGGTGGATGAGGCTGGATGTTGTCTTTCTGGTGGGCAGGTCCACGTCTGGTGGTGTGTTTTGGGGTATATGTGGGCTTATTATGATTTTATGTAGCCTCTGTTCTAATGGGTGGCTTTGTGTTCCTGTCTTGCTAGTTGTTTGGCATAGGGTGTCCAGTGCTGTAACTTGCTGGTCGTTGAGTGGAGTTGGGTCTTGTTGTTGAGATGGAGATCTCTGGGAGATTTTTGCCATTTGATATTACGTGGAGCTGGGAGGTCTCTTGTGGACCAATGTCCTGAACTGGGCTCTCCGACCTCAGAGGCACAGCCCTGACACCTGGCTGGAGCACCAAGAGCCTGTCATCCACACGGCTCAGAATAAAAGGAAAAAAAAAAAAAGAAAGAAAGGAGAAGATAAATAAAATACAATAAAAATTTATTAAAATATAAAAAATTAGTATTAAAAATTTTTAAGTAATAAAAAAAGAAGGAAAGAAAGAAAGAAGAGAGCAACCAAACCAAAAAACAAATCCACCAATGATAACAAGTGCTAAAGACTACACTAAAATAAAAAAACAAAAATCAAAAAATGGACAGACAGAACCCTATGACAAATGGTAAAAGCAAAGTTATACACACAAAATCACACACAGAAGCATACACATACACACTCACAAAGAGAGAAAAAGGGAAAATATACATATATATTGTTGCTCCCAAAGTTCACCTCCTCAATTTGGGATGATTCGTTGTCTATTCAGGCATTACACGGATGCAGGGTACATCAGGTTGATTGTGGAGATTGAATCTGCTGCTCTTGAGGCTGCTGGGAGAGATTTCCCTTTCTCTTCTTTGTTCGCACAGCTCCTGGGATTCAGCTTTGGATTTGGCCCCGCCTCTGTGTGTAGGTCGCCTGAGGGCGTCTGTTCTTCGCTCAGACAGGACGGGGTTAAAGGAGCAGCTGATTCGGGGGCAGTGGCTCACTCAGGGTGGGGATAGGGAGGGTACGGATGCGGGGTGAGCCTGTGGCGGCAGAGGCCGGCGTGACGTTGCACCAGCCTGAGGCGCCCGTGCGTTCTCCCGGGGAAGTTGTCCCTGGGTCACGGGACCCTGGCAGTGGCGGGCTGCACAGGCTCCCCGGGATGGGGGTGGGGGGGAAGGTGTGGAGAGTGACCTGTGCTTGCACACACGCTTCTTGGTGGTGGCAGCAGTGGCCTTAGTGTCTCATGCCCGTCTCTGGGGTCCACGCTGATAGCCGCGGCTCGCGCCCGTCTCTGGGGCTCCTTTAAGCGGCGCTCTTAAACCCCTCTCCTCACGCACCAGGAAACAAAGAGGCAAGAAAAAGTCTCTCGCCTCTTCGGCAGCTCCAGACTTTTTCCCCGGACTCCCTCCCGGCTAGCTGTGGTGCACTAGCCCCCTTCAGGCTGTGTTCACGCCGCCAACCCCAGTCCTCTCCCTGCATCCGATCTCCGAAGCCCGAGCCTCAGCTCCCAGCCCCCGCCCGCCCCGGCGGGTGAGCAGACAAGCCTCTTGGGCTGGTAAGTGCTGGCCGGCACCGGTTCTCTGTGTGGGAATCTCTGTGCTTTACCCTCTGCACCCCTGTTGCTGCACTCTCCTCCACGGCTCTGAAGCTCCCCCGCTCCGCCGGCCGCAGTTTCTGCCTGCGAAGGGCCTTCCTAGTGTGTGGAAACCTTTCCTCCTTCACAGCTCCCTCCCACCGGTGCAGGTCCCGTCCCTATTCTTTGTCTCTGTTTTTTCTTTTGCCCTACCCAGGTACGTGGTAAGTTTCTTGCCTTTTGGGAGGTCTGAGGTCTTCTGCCTGCGTTCAGTAGGTGTTCTGTAGGAGCAGTTCCACGTGTAGATGTATTTCTGACGTATTTGTGCGGAGGAAGGTGATCTCCGCGTCTTTCTTTTCCGCCATCTTGAAACTCCTCCTTGTCTTCTAAGTTAGTTATCACTCCTCCATCTGCTTTCCCTTTTCTAAATGTTGTGGAAGTTGTATCCTCTCCAGTTCTATCCCTACTTGGGATTTCCAAATAGGAGGGGAAAGGGGGGAGGGACCAATTAGGGGTAGGGAATTAACAGATACAAATTATGTATTAATATAGAAGAGATAAGCAGCAATGTTATACTGTAATAGCACAGGGAATTATACCCATTATCTTGTAATAACCTATAAAAATTGATATATCTGCAAAAATACTGAATCACTATGCTGTACATCTGAAACTAACACAAATTTGTAAATCAACTATACTTCAATTTAAATAAAGCAAAATTCCTTTACTGATATTTTAATGGAAGGGAGAAAAATGAGAGGCATATATTGGATCTGCCACTTTTACCTACATAAGTCACATAGATATTTGCCTGCCAAAATTTTTAATGTTGCATAAACAAAGAAACAACTACATTTTCAGTTTATAAGTAAAATTGCTAAGTGATGTTTGGAACAGACATCCTTACCCTAGACCAGATCATGCCAACTCCTAAAGAAGTCATGAGGTGTGGAGAGGTTAAGTCTGAGGATGAGGGAGGTTTGGGGTGAGCTGGGCTTGGTACACATGTTGAAGATAAAAACGGGTGTTAGGTGTTGTCCAGAAGAAAACTGCATGGAACCGAGAATCATATGTCTACTCTATCACAGGCTTTCTTCAGAACTATTCTAAGCAAAGTGTATGCTCATTCTCTGAGAAATCACTTGTATCCTGCATGATATGCATATCAAATTCTCTCATTTTTTGCTCTTAAAATAACTATAGTCACACTCATTTAATTTTAAATAATCTGTATATACATTTGTCAGCTTAGTGGTAGTTCATATTTTTCCATTGGAAAATGTAAAGGAACTCTCTGCTTTTGATGGCTTTCTTGATTTTGATTCCCAGTGCAGAGTTTGAGCCATTCGGGAATGCATTTCTTAGTTTATCGGTACAGTTGATATAAATAGGGAAATGTCCCTCAAGTGGAAAGTATCTTCTTTTGTCTTCAGTCAATGGTGTTATCAGTTTGTTTCTTTTCACATACAGTTTTAATTTTGATTTAGTATTTATTATAAAATGGTTATAAGAGCAGGGGTATTTATGTTACGTTATGTAGTCCTATTCTCAGCTTCAGATTATGCAGGATATTCTCAAGTATTTTTTTTCATCAGTTCTTTTAGTATTCAATATTATACATACATTTAATTGGAAACTTTAAGCTCTTGTATAATAATGATTTAGGGGCTATTGACATCCTTAGAGGCTAACTCAGTGGTAACCCTTAAAAATTATCACTGTTGGGCTTCCCTGGTGGCACAGTGGTTGAGAGTCCGCCTGCCGATGCAGGGGACGCAGGTTCGTGCCCTGGTCCGGGAGGATCCCACATGCTACGGAGCGGCTGGGCCCGTGAGCCATGGCCGCTGAGCCTGCGCGTCCGGAGCCTGTGCTCCGCCACGGGAGAGGCCACAGCAGTGAGAGGCCCGCGTACCGCAAAAAAAAAAAAAAAAAAAAATTATCACTGTTAGTTCTAAAAGTAATATATTCTTGTAAGAAATTCATGTCATATCAAAAATGAAAAAGTAGAAGGTGAAAGTCTCTTTTAACTGGAATGGTTGAGTTATGTCTACTAAGCATCTTACTTGCTAAAATAATAATATGCAAGGAAGAAAAAAAATTTACATTCTGACAGACTACTTTAGATGTTAAAACAGCCAGGACAGTAGTCTCATTGGTGATGATATTGGGATCAACAAATCTGCCTTAAATTGCCCCATCCTGTTGCATCCTGAGAAGAAGGGTATCTGAATGCAAATGGTAAAAGAGCACATTTGGCAAGTGGTGAAGGAGGGGAAAGATGTTGCTGGATTAGAAGATAATTCCTTTGGGGAAGAGAGGTGGGTTTCTGGTAAATGCAACTGGAAACCTACCTTTGAGTTAGGTGTGGTCAGCGATATGAGTTGAAGCCTTTTCTATCTTCTAGGTACCTTTCCTTAATGTTATGATTCATAGATTAGAATTTGACCAATTCAGGAATGCATTTCTTAATTCATCCTTGCTGTTTACAGAGATAATGAAAATTCCTCTTAAGTCTAGTATATGTTCTTTTGCCTTCAGTCAGTGTAATTGCCAGTTTTATCTTTTTATGGATTTTCATAAGTAATTAGAAGTCTGGAAAAGGTGAATTAGACACTACTAGTCTTATTGCTGTGATAACAAAGAAGTCCGTAAATATTTTATAAAGCCTTGTCATGCAGGTTAAGACCAGAATTTAAATGGAAACTTGTAGGATATTTATACAGACAGGAGATTCAAACATACCACACTTGTTTTATTTCTGCTTTTCCTTATATTCTTGTTTTATTTCTTCTCTCTCTTACATTCTATAGATCCATATGGTAATTCATTATGGCATAGAAAACATGGTGCTATAGTTTCCAAAGCAAGGCTATATAGGACTCTGTTCTACTTCTGTTTGGTTAGGATAAGATGGTTCAAAGGAGATAGTACTGGACTTGAATTCAGAAGACATGAATTTGAGTCCTGGTCTGTCAGTTACTAGTTGTGTGAAACTAGAGTAAATTACTACTTAACTTCTCTGAGCTTCAGTTTCCTCATCTGCAAAATGTGATTAGCAATACCTACCTCGTGGGGTTGTTGTAAGACTTAAAGAGATACTATTTGAGAAAGTGCAACATCAACTGTGTAATGGTAAACAAAGACAAGTGTGTTCCTTGCCCCTGTGGAGCTGGCTGTCAAGAGGGATAGCCAGTAATCAGATAATCAGTATCACTAACAAATATAAAATTGCCCCTGTGACAGGTGCTGAGAAGGAGAAACTCTTTTTCATAGCCCACATTCCATCTTCTAAAAATATCCTATTGTCTCTGCCTTCAAAATCACTTTGTGGTTCTGATAGGCATAAGTTTCAGTTACCATGATTTAGTTTAATAATAACAGTTCACCAACAACATGGTTCAAATTTCAGTTACCACAGTATATTAACTATGAATAATTACATAAAGTACCAACTAGTTCTTCAGTTTATAAATCCCTATCTAAATAACAAATATATATCCTAATCAATGGTCAATTATGTTGCTTCTTTTAACGCCTGCCAGTGATTGGTCACTGTGCATCTGTTATTTGGTTCAGGCACAGACAGCAAAGTGTGTAATTATGTTGGCCTCCTTGTCTTTTAGCAGTAAACCCACAGGACCTTGTTCAAAAATAGATAATAAAAAGAATAAATTGACCCACAAAGGTGAAAATGCAGTAAAGTGAAAAAATGACAAGGCTGGAAGTGAAATTCATTTTGAACGTAAGTGGAATTATAGAAGACATACGTGTCCATAGGAATGTTGGCACAGCCATACTTCAAGAGACTCTGGATTTGTAGCCAGAGAATCTTAGTTACGGTAGACTTCTCAACATAAGTGAAGAAAATGGTTGTGACGAAAAGGATGAAGATGCCCTAGAGGACATAATGCAACAAATAACTTCACATTAAAGGAATTCTCAGAGGTATTCCAAGACTATGAAAGTGCACAGGATAAAATGCTGCAAGCTGACCCAGACTTAGAAAGGAGTATAACAATTCACCAGGCATAGGAAATATGCTTACTCATTATACGACAAGAATTAAAAAGCAAGTTCTGTTTAAATTACTCTTGATAAGTGTTTTACACAGAAATAAAATACTAAATTTCAATGTAAAACATGTTTTACTTGCTTTTTAATTATAGTGTCCTAAATAAATAATAGTTTATCATTAAAAATTTTTTCTATGTTTATAACTGACAGTGGAGAGTTTTTAATGTTTTGAGAAAAATTTCTAAAGTTTGCTGGGATAATTGTAATTTTTCCTTTTGATTACTAAGATGCATGGTTTCACTTTGCATAGACATATTTACAGTTCTGCAGTTTATTCAAAGCAAGGACTGTTTGGATATAAAATCATTCAACCCCTACCATTGCAGCCACTCTGATCTGAACCACCATCCTCTCTTGCTAGATTATGGCTATAATCCCTTAACTGTTTTTTGGGGTTTTTTTTTTGCTTTTTTGCTTTTGGCTTTGTTCTCCTGCAGATTATTCTCAATACAAAACTCAGAGAGAGCCCGAAAAACATGAGACAAATAGTGTATGCTTCTGCTAATTGTTTCCCATCTCACTCAGAGTAGAAGACACAGTGCTTACTTATATAAGACCTCATGAGATCTAAGTCCCAGGTACTTTTCTGGCCTCATTTTCTATTCTCTCCCTCGTTTGTCTCTGTTCCAGCCAAAGAGGCTGCTTATCAACCACCAGGTAAGCTCCTGACTCAGAGGCTTTGCACTCTCTATTCCCTCTCTGGCATGCTCTTTCTTTGGATATGGACCTGGCTTATTCTTTTATTTCCTTCAGGGCTTTATTCAAAAGATCTTCTCCATGATATCTTCCCAGGGAACCCTATCTAAAATTCCACTCCCTCACTGAACATTTCTCATCTCGCTTTCCTTCTTTCTAAATAAATAAATAAAGAAAATATATAGTGTTACTGATGCTAAAGTAGAAACATAATTTTACTTTAGCTAGTATCTGTAACACTATATATTTTACTTTTTTATCTTGTTTATTTTTTGTTACCCTCACTACAATGTAAGCACAAAGAAGTTGGGGGTTTTGTTCTCTACCTTATATTTCCAGTGCCCACAACAGTGTCTGACACACAGTAAGTGGTTTCTAAGTGTCTGTTAACTTAATATTGACTACATGATTGAAAGCCTACAGCTTTTTAACATTTTTCAGATATAAAATTGTTTCTGCATCATAAAGGAATTACTTTATGCTATTTGACAAATAAATGTATAGTTTCTTGCCTGAATATTAAGTTTTACCGGAAGATAAAAACAACTAAATATAGCTTTGCTTTCAATATCAAGTATATAATCATTTACTTCACTTTTAATCTTCTGTTTGTGTATGTGATGCCAGTTCTACCCGAATCCATCCAGTTACAAATCTGGTATTATAATTTGAACTAATTCTATTCTTCCATCACTGATTTCAATGCCTCAGTTCATCAGATGGTTCAGGCTCTATATTAAAGTGTGTCATATTCTGTACTGAGAGTGTCTTTAACAATATAAAATGGTGGATGAACCTGGAGGGCATTATGTTTGGTGAAATAAGTCAGACAGAGAAAGACATATACTGTATGTTATCACTTATATGTGGAATCTGAAAAATTCAACAAATGAATGAATATAACAAAACAGTAACAGACTCACAGACATAGAGAACAAACTAGTGGTTACCAGTGGGGAGAGGAAGGGGGAGGAGCAAGAGAGGAGTAGGGGATTAAGAGGTACAAACTACTGTGTATAATATAAATAAGCTACAAGGATATACTATACAGCACAGGGAATACAGCCAATATTTTATAATAACTTTAAATGGAGTATAATCTATAAAATATTGAATTACTATGTTGTTGTATACCTAAAACTCATATAATATTGTAAATCAACTATATTTTAATAAAAAGTCAGTCAATCAATAAACAATATAAAATGGTGATGAATTTTTAGTGGACTGAAAATATGTCTGTTTTTGGTAGGGTACAGAATATTTAATAAATACTTGGTCATAAACAAGTAAGTCTCCATCATCTACTCTTGCCTCAACCTGGTATTTTCAGTAATCATTTCTATAGCTCTAATTTTTTGGCCGAGGAGAGGTATTCAATTTCTAGGAACGTATTCCTTGAAATTTTATATGTTATACATTAACATTTACTTTGAAATAATTTCAAACTTACAGGAAAGTAAAAATAGTACAAAGAATTCCCATATATCCATCACCCAGATTCCCTAAATGTTAACATTTTACCCTTGTTTTATCATTCTTCCATCCTATATGTATATGTATACACACAAATATTATTTTTCCCAAACCATTTGAAAGGAAGTTGCAGACATATGCCCCTTTAGACCTAAATATTTCTGTGTATTTCCCCAAACAAGGACATATTCTTAAATAACCTCAGTATAATGATAAAAACCAGGAAATTTACTTCTAGACACAGCATTTCTAAAACTGTACATGTTGCTAACTGCTACCATCCTGACCAGTATTATAGCTATAATTTAGTCTGCTTTCAAAGGCAGACTATGTCACTGTTGCCTTTTGTTCTTATTTTACAAATTTTGCTTCAAACGATGAAGCTTCTTGCATCCTGACAATAGTTATATCACACTGTTTCTTCCTTGTGAATTTAAAGCAGTAGATCAAAAGTTACTCTGAGACCTCCCAGATATAACACATCTATCTCAGTTTTTAGGGTTACTATTTTTGGTCTGGTAAAGTTAGAGAAGTCCTTTGGGGTTCAAAGATTTGTGATGCGTGGTTTTGAATGTTCACAGAGCCATTAGTTCCCACAAATTATGATGAGTTTTTGTTATTATGATGTCATGGTACTGTCCCCCTCAAGCACTATATCACATCAGCTTTTATTGGTGTAGTGAACCCGTGATGGATTCTTTTTCTGTTCTCTTTTGGTTTGCTCCTCCTATCCTACTGGGTACTGAAAAACTGTCCTCAAGGTCTTTGTAAGTAGGGCTTAGTTGGGACATTTGCTTATCATAACCTCAAATCACGTTTGCTGGTCAGTTGTCTATTATTTTCTTTTCTTTACCCGCTCTTCCTTCTGTTAGGATCTATGGGTGATAACATCTTTCTTGTCTCTCGACCAAGATTCTTGCATTATCCCCTGTGGTTCTTTTATACCCCATTCACACTTATGTAATCAATTCCTTTCCCAATAAGCCCTCATCAAATTAAAACTATTTTTAATTTGAGTGTGCTGTTTGTTTCTTGATAGAATCTTGACTTATACAATGTCTTTATTGTTTACAAGCCAGTTTTCATTGGGTTTTCTGTTTCCTCCAGCCAAAATGATAAAAAGAGTTATGTGTGTTTGCATGTGTCTGTGTGAGTTTGTGTCTGCATACACTCTCATAGACAGAAACCACATTTGTGAACATATATGTTTTGCATAGTGGCTGATTATAATATAGTTAAGTTACACACTTCCCTCTTTGGAAACATTGAGGTCCTCTCAAACCTTTAAATTTTCACTATTATAAATAATGTTGTGTAGAATATCTTATGTATAGGCTTTGGTGATAAATTCCCAAAAACATAACTATTGAGTTATGTTTACATTTTATAAATATATTATATTTGATGTTACAAAATTGCTTTTGAAAAGAATTAAAACAACCTAGCTGTGTGTGAAAGTACCCATTTTGCTGCATCTTAACAAGCATTATGTATTTTTGTTTTTTCACTTTTTGCTAATGTATCAGAAGAAAAACATCTTGTTTGTACATTTTTACTGTTTTATGAATGGAGCCTAATTTATTTGTGTAGTTCAGAAATTCTCTTAATTCTCTATTTCATGCCTTGCCAAAAATCATGTAACTAAAGAAAATTAAACGAGAATTTAAAAAAAACCCTAGATTCTGGAATTTTAATCAACTAGGAAGGAATTCTTGACCCATAGATGCTATTTATACAGTATTATCATTTGGAGGCTATTTCCTCAATGTTATATTACTGTAATCAGATGCCCAAATTTCTATCAACTGACTTAGCAGTCAGAGATCAAGCACCAGTATAGTTTTCTGTAATACAAAGAGAGTTTCTTTCTTCTGGGAAAGTGTGACTGATCCTGGTGAGGAGTGGTATGAAGGGGTGTTTGTTTGGGCTGCTGGTTTATGGCACTGAGAGCCATGGAGTTATTCAAGGGCTATCATTCATCAGTGTGCTAAAGGAAATGTCTAGTTGTATTTCACCAGCCAATGCAATTGGGAGGGAGATGATTTGTTCAAAGAAATCATAGTTTAAAAACTAAATGAAAAAGGGGAACAATCCACAGAATAATATTCTTAACTCTCCATTGATTAAAAAAAAGAGAAATAAAGTAGCTCTTGATAGCAATTTTCAGTTTTACCTTCAATGAGTCACACTGTTCCTTTCCTTGGAGTTTCTGCAACTGTTTTGACTATTATCACAATTTAAGAAATTTTCTCCCTCCTCTATTTAACTCTTTGACCAGACTTACGGATCCATTCCTTTTTATATTTTTGTTTCTTACTTTATTTCTATCCTTTCCTCTGCCATGGTCCCTGACATTGAAATTGCTTTTCTTTTTCAAACTAGCTTTTTCTTTTTGCCCAATTCTTGGCTTATATTCTCTTTTACTAGGAATCTCTTAGAAGCTTTAAGAATATTCTTTTGCAGAGATTATGTACATCTTTGAGTTAGTATGAAAGGGCAAAGGAAAGTAAAATATTGAGGAACAGTTTTGTTTGGTGAGGGCTTTGCTTTGCCCAGTTGTTTAGTGAGTGCTGGGCTGATACCCCAGTTTGCGCAATGAGTAGGAAAACATCACGTGACCCACATCAGTCTTGAAGTCTAGTCTGTGTTGGGCTTAGCATCTCCCAGCACCCCCAGACTTATGAGATCACCTGCAATCTCAGTCTATGCAGGACTAGGAACCACTTTGTCCCAGGGATTTCACTTGGACCCCTGGGACCAACTAATTGCTGCAAACCACTCTTTTCAGTTGGCCTTAGCTGTGCCCTAAATGCCGGCTTCTTGGGTCATCTGCTATTTCTAGTCCTCTCCCTAGACTCTGCGTGTTCTCTCTGCCCATCCTTCTGTTATTGCTTCTTCCCAGCACGGTGCACTCTGTGTACTCACTGAAACCCCTGCTCCATAGTAAGCAAGCTTTCCCCTTAGTCTTCAACTCACCATAGACTCCCTTACCTCTGAAATAAAATCAGATCTCCCTCAAATGTGCTGTTGCTTCCACTAGCACTCCTCACATGATCAGGGGAACAGCAGGGCGAAAAGTGGAATGAATCTAACTCCTATGCCTACTCATTCTTACCTTACTGTAACAAATAGTCCTGTTTTAAGCCTTACTCTCTTCAGATGCTAACCATCTACCCTACTGGTCGTTGTCATTAACTGAACCTCTGGTCCATATATCCACCTTCATCAACAATACTGACCCCGGCTCAGTCATTTTTTCCCCCTAAGTCTCACAACTACTTTTGGTCTTTCGGGTCTACTATGGAGTCCCTTTGAACCATCGGGAGATATGACCATTTAGGCCAAAATGCACTGACTTTTTTAAAAGCAGTGAAATAAAATTTTCAACATACTAAAAATGGTAGTCTATATAAATTTTTTTACAAATATTCAGGCCCTGTAGGAGAATGAGCCACTCCACTCCTTTGAATTGAGAAGTGGCCAAGAAACTTTCTCTGGCCAATGAGACATGAATAGACCAATCATGTGTTAATTCCATTCAAAAGCTTTAAAAACCAATGAGTGGCTCACAACATTTTTCCTGCTTCTGTGGTTGCAGAGATATGATGGAAATGGGCAATAGACTATGGTTTTAAGCTGCTGATATTTTCTGGTTGTTGATTCTCTCAGCACAATTTAGCATGTACTGATGGATGTATTAAGAAACACAGATTACCCTGCTCCCCAGCCCAGCGCCCCTCAAACAACACATTTTATCTGTCTGGTCCTTTATTTTTTCTCCAAGATGGTCTAAGCTGGTGAGTTTGTGTTTGTGTGTATGTTTCCCAATTTTTGAACATCCAAGCACATTTAAGTTCTTCAAGATAAAGGAGCATACAAAGAGAGAGTTTTCCTTTTGTAGCTACGGTTTTCTATTACCTGCCTCAAATGGGAACCTTATTGAAACAAAAAAAATAACAATAATGCCATCCCATTATACCTTTTTTCAATTGGCCTTAGCTCTGCCCTAAATGCCAGCCTCTTGGGTCATCTGCTATTTCTAGTCCTCTCCCAAGAGGACTTGTTTTTATGTCAGGGACTGAGAAGGAGGTTTCCTCTAACGAAATATTAAACCATTTCTGGAATGGTCAGAGTCTTCTCATACTTGGTTTGGAAATGAAAGTGCCAGCTCCAAGCTTCAGAAACAATCCTGATAACACTGATCAATTCCATATCTTCCTAAGAAAATGAAGAAGTATCCACTATCCAAAAGAGCTCCTTGGCCTGTAAACCATCATTTAAGAGTCTTTCTGAGTAAGGGGTAATGTTTGGAATATAACATAGATTCTGACCTCTTCTTTAGTTTCCATTTCTTGTTTTTATGGTCCCAGAACTAGAAGGACATTCTTCTTATTTTTTCTGTTTGGTTAACCCTCTTGAACATCACATCCTCTTTATTCTTGAGATATTATTCACTCTCTCTCTCAGGGGTGTATTGTTGGCTGCTCCCACTGCCTCCTGAGAAGAGATGATGTATTTCTTCCCAGCTTCAGTGACTTCAGCCATGGTGGCTGCTTTACAGAGGGAATAAAGCACACTAGCTTTTTATGTTTAAAATTTCATACCCATATATATAATCATATGGATAATTTTCATACAGAATTTTCACCTAAACCTCCTTAACCTCTCCAGTTCCAGCCATCTTCTTGCATTCCATTTCTGCCGTTCACTCCCAAGATCATATTCTCTTTGACATAATTTGGAACTAATTTGTCTCTGAAATATTAGACCTAAATCCCCTACCCTGAGTTCAAACTACAATATTCTCAACTCATTTCTCTATTCCTCTCATCATACCAATATTTCAAAGCTCTAATACACTTATTCCGCCACTTCCTCAAATAAATATACCAGCTCTTTTCTGTCTGTGCTTCTTTTTCTGACCCCACAATCCAACACAACAATTAATTTTTCCTTGCCTCTTAAACCTTTAGCTCCCATGTGGGTTAATCAATCCCTGTAACTTGTGGGCTGCAGGCTGTTGAACACAGCTGGAGAAGTTCAAGTAACCACGGAGAAGCAGCACTGTATATTCCTATTTTCTGACCCATTTTCCTTAAAGGGTCATGTAGTAAATATTTTAGACTTTTGGGGCCACAGACCATTTTCTTTTATGTTATTGTTTTCTTTTTTTCCATGATACTTTACAAATGTAAAATTCTTAGCTTGGGAGTTTATAAAAACAGGCCAATAACTGGAATTAAGAGCTAACCCCCACTCTTACCTCAGATTGACCCATGGCAGTGCTTAGCAGTTCTTTTTTTTTTTTTTTTGTGGTACGCGGGCCTCTCACTGTTGTGGCCTCTCCCGTTGCGGAGCACAGGCTCCGGATGCGCAGGCTCAGCAGCCATGGCTCACGGGCCCAGCCGCTCCGCGGCATATGGGATCCTCCCAGACCGGGGCACGAACCCGTATCCCCTGCATCGGCAGGCGGACTCTCAACCACTGCGCCACCAGGGAGGCCCGCTTAGCAGTTCTTGTCAAGAAACTCCATCTGCTCCCATTCTCCACAACAGCTTCTCTTAACTCTGACTTGAAAGGTCCCTACACAACCTCCCCTCTGTTTCAGCTCCCTAGCAGAACTTACCATGCTGTTCATGACCTGGCTTCTGCCTGTTTTTCTCATCACCTCCTCACACACCTCTATGGCTACTATCATTTCAAAGTAATCCAGACCCTTCCCACTCCTGAAGACCACCATGGATCCTCAAGTTTCAAATATCACTGTTACTGAACTCAGATTCAGCTGCTCGTCACTCAAGAATCCAATTCTGAGAGACAAGTGTTGGGTAAAGGAAAGATAGCTTTATTGAGGAAGCTGGCAATCCTGTTGTGAAGGTGGACTCATGTCCCAAAGAACAAACTCCCTTTTGCTGATCAGGGGGCAAGAGATTTTCAGGGGTGCACAGGCTGGGGAGGGTGCTACATGCAGAACAGCTCAGTTAGCTCTGACAGTCATCTTGAAATCAGTCATTCAGTGATCTGAGTAGCATCATCTTGATTGTTTTAAGTACAGTTAATCTTCCAGGGCTAGTTTGTTCCCATTTCCTTAAGGCCAGTTCTTGAAATTGTGGCAGCTTATGTCATGGCTACAGTCTGGTCATCATGTAGCTAACTTCTACTGGTGGGGGGTTTCAGTATCTGCAAAACACCTCAAAGGATATGGCTCAGAATATTATCTATAGCCCTAAAGGAGAAACTAAAGGTCCTTGATTTTGCTTAATGGGTAAGCTATCATTATTTTTTCTTGTTTGATTGTTTCCCTTTTTTTCTGCATTTTCTCATTTTTCTGATTAAATTTATTCTTTGGCTAAAGTTTTTCTACAGACAAGAGGCAGGAGGAAGACATGGGGAGGTCTGTCCTGGGAAGGCCCCATAGAGTCCTGCTCCTTTACACCATGATGGCATAGAATGTTTCCCCACAGAAATATAGCAAAGTATAACCAAAAATATAAATAACTCCACAAATTCCTATTGAGGAATACTGCATGAGACACAACCATTGGCACACTCACTGGCAAAGAGAGGTTCTCAAGCCTCCCAGCCATTCAGATACAGTCACCTCTCAGCAACGTTTCAGACTATTCCATGTCATGTTTGTGGCTGTTTGGAAGAGGCAAACTGTGAAGACTGGCTCCTGAGTGCCAGAGAATTTCTGTATTAACAGTTCTGGAAAAGATCTTTAGACTTTGCATATGAGGTTCTCCCTGCCTAAAGACTCTTCACCTATCCTCACTACCTTTCCTTATATGGGTTGGCTTGACTTCTGGGATTAATGGATCAAAGCATACAAACATTCAAACATTTTGATGTATATCCTTGAATTATTTGTCAGAAGTTTGTATTGACTTAAATTCCCACTAACAGTGTGCAAAAATGTTCTTCCTGCCTAATGAAGGATACATTTTTAATATTGTATTTCAAAGTAATGTTAACCAAATTTTCAGAAGAATGTTTAAACTATATAATTGCATACAAGTCCAACATCAATGCTTTATTCTGTGAATGTTTGATACACTATAATTACAGTCCTAATCACTCCCATAATTCTTTACCCTGGCTTATTCTATGGAGTTATTTCAGCTCTTTTGAAAAGATCATCCTGGGGTGCTTGTAAAATTTGTTTTACTAGCCATGAGCGGCACCTGAATCTGTAGGTATTTATAAGTGATTGCTTCTTGCAGGTGTTCATCCTAGTGCAAATGAGTTTGGTCCTGAACAGATTTAAGCAGGCATTTGACAGCTTGGATGGCTGGCACATTGTCATCTTCATAACACACCTAAAATGCAGAGTGCCAAAAATCACAAACAGGTTGGGCGTAGTTAAAGATTTGAGACCTTGTCCACCTTAGTTAATCTTGTAAATCATAGCCGCAGAAATATGCCAACTTTAATTAAAATTACAGCCCATAAAGTAAAATATGATTATCTCATCTGCAGATATATATTTTTATTTTAACCTTACACATTTGTGTGAAAATGCATTTTTTTAAGACTCATGTGTAGTGTGGGATTGACAGCTGATGGGACTGGGTGACAAAGAGTCTTTTTAGTATACCAGTCAGAATTTTTTCTCTGAACATTTTGAATTTTTGCTCTACGGCTGTAAAACTTGGGGAATTTTTATTGATGAAGAAGAAAATCCATTTTTGTTATATCATATATTGATGATAGACAGGAAAGGACAGCGAAGGGACTCTGAGAGTGCCAGTGATTCCTATCACGTAAAACATTCTTTCCTGGAGGTGCTGGGGTTTAACAAAGAAGGACTTTGGATCATAGTGTGTGTGTGTGTGTGTGTGTGTGCATATGTGTGTGTGTGTTTTAGTTAATATTCACAAGTTAGTAATATAAAAAAAAAAAGGACAAGGGCTTCAAAAGGTATGAGGCTCAATCTTTTTTTTTTGCAGTACGCAGGCCTCTCACTGTTGTGGCCTCTCCCGTTGCAGAGCACAGGCTCCGGACGCGCAGGCTCAGCGGCCATGGCTCACAGGCCCAGCTGCTCCGTGGCATGTGGGATCTTCCTGGACCAGGGCACGAGCCCGTGTCCCCTGCATCGGCAGGCAGACTCTCAACCACTGCACCACCAGGGAAGCCCTCAATCTTTTTTTTAAAATTTGGTTTTCAAAAATTTCTACATAGTTGCAAAATATTTACTAGATCTTTTAATTCCCGGCACAATAAGTCATCAACATATATGAGTACCTATTTTTAATTTCTTCTTAAATTTTTTCTGCAAAGAGGGAGTGTAGGACTCCTGATCAGTTAAAGAACTGAGCAGGGAAACGACATATGCAAAATAAAAAGAGAAAAAGTTGGGGAAGGAGAATCAGAGAGTTTGCTTTTCTGGGACTCAAGGATGAAAAGTGTTGGCAAGATGGAGCAGGGAAGAAGAATGGAGTGGAGAAGAGGATGCCTAATGCCATTACATTACCTAATTGAACAATTGGACCTGGGCTGGGGTCCTAGCCTGGCCTGAGACTCCTTGTCTTGGCCAGGGAGGTTCTTTTCCCAGTCGGATTTGCACAATCAATAATGAAACTGATGCTGAGACTGGAACATCACAAGCTTTATTCAATGGCCAAAGAATGGAGAAGCGGGAACCCTTGTTTGCAAACCAACTTCTCAACCCAATTTGGTCAGAGACATCAAATATATAGGAGGGTCTAGGTGAAAGGGAGGGATTTGGAAAGAGTGGGAGGAATGAATATTCATGAGTTATCCGAGAACAGGGGTGTGGTTTGTACCTGGAACTGACACAACTCTCCTTTTCAGTCTTTCTATGGGCTTTTCTGGTTGTTGTCATGGCAATCATCCACTGTCATGGTGCTGATGGATGTGTCATTTAGCATGCTAATGTATTACAATGAGCATATAATGAAGCTCAATGTCTACTGGAAGTCAAATCTTCCACCATCTTGGGCCAAGTTGGTTCTAACCAGTTCTTGTTTTTTTTCCCTTTACAGCTTCTTCCTGAAACTTAGGTAAGAGTAATTGATTTCTATTCTAGTGAGGGTCTGGGGTATGATTCTGGGGCAACAGCCTTGGTAACATTAATAAGTTAATTACTGATGGTTCTGGCATTAATATCTGGAGGAACGTACTTATTTTAAAACCATGAATATAAGAGCTGCAAGAGACCGTGGTGAGTTTTTCATTCCCTCATTCATTTTTCTAGACAAGGAAATTGAAATCTACAGACTTGTCCAAGACCTCACAATGAGGCAGGGTTAAAGCAGAGTCCAGGAGGCAGATTTTTTTGTTTTTACTTCTGCAATCTCTCTTTGATGATTCAGAAAATATGTTCACTTGGTAGTTTGAATTCCAGAACATATGTGATTGATGTTTAGAACATATGGAACATATGTGATTGATGTTTCTTTTAAACATATGTGATTGATATTTCTTTTTTTTAAAAAAAGCTATAATTTACACATTCAAATGACTTTTATCACTTCATAGAATCATGTTAAGAAATTTTACATTAATTCCAAAACTGATTTTTGAGCTGGGTAGCCTTGGACAAATTTCTCAATCTTTCTAAACTTTCATTTTCTCATCTGTAAAATGAAGATAATATTGACCCTGCAAGATTGTTATAAGGTTTAGAAAGAATATATAAGCACTTCAGGTAATCAAGAAATAGTGACGTGATAAAAACAAACACACCACAGCTAATATTTATTTATATATACTACTGTTTAGTACTTCATGTGAAATACCTCATTTGATCACTTTTTGACTATTTTTATGAAGACTGCCATTTAAAAAAATATGTAAGTATTGCTCAGAGTATATTCTAGTTTACCTTTTGGAATTTTTATATTTGAGTAATCTGAAGAGCCAGATCTCTGGACACCTCCCTTCTGCATGACCCTCATATAGTCAGAGCTGGGTCACCATAGGCCATGCCTCTAATCAGGATACTTTGTATTGTTTTATGTGGAGGTATATTAGATTCCCATTGCTCCCATAAATTACCAAAAATTAGTGGTTTAAAATAAATAAACAAATTTATTATCTTCCAGTTTGGGAGGTCAAAAGTCCTACACAGGTCTAACTGCTCTAAAATCAAAGGGTTTGCAGGGCTGTGTTCCCTCTGGAGGCTCTAGGGGAGAATCTGTTCCCATGCTTTTTCCAGCTTCTAGAGGCTGCCTGTGTTCCCTGGCTCATGGCCCCATTCCTCCATCTTCAAAGCCAACAATTTTAAGCCAAATCTGTCTCATGCTGCTGTTCTGTATCTCTGGTTCTCCCTCCTCTGCCTCCCTTTTCCAATTATAAGGACCCCTGAGATTACATTTAGCCTATCTATACAATCCAGAATGATTTTAGGTTCAGCAAACAACCTTAATTCAACCTGCAACCTTAATTTCCCTTTGCTATGTGACATAAAGTAGACACAGGTCCTGGGGACTGGGATGTGGACGTCTTTGTGGGAGCCATTATTCTACTTACCACAGGAGGCTGCATAAAGGGAAGTAGAAGCTGCTAGCTGGGAGTTGAATACTCTGACTTTACTGTATCTATGTTCTCCGTGGGGAAGAATTTGATAACACTGACATACCTTTCGCCAGCCTTGTTTTGTCATCAGTGCTGCCTTGTAAGGATGAGATTTCTTTTTTGCCAGTAAAATAGTTTTTTGTTTTCTTTTTATTGTAGAATTCAAGGGCAGCAACTTCTTTAAGGTATGTTAGTATTATAATCCCCAGTATTTCTCAACAACTTGCCCTTGATGAGAGAGTGTGGTAGGCAAAGGCATTCTTGGGAGGAAGGTATGGGGAATGAGCATGGACCATGCTTTTGCTGCATGCACCCCGATCCCAACTGCTGTGGCTAGGAGCACAGTGGGGGAGGCAGACAAACTTGGGTTTGAATCCCAGCTTCACTTGTTAGCTAAGTGACCTTGGGCGAGGTGTTTAAATTTTATAAGCTGTAATGTGCTCATATGCAAAGTAAAGTATTACCAGTAAGCCTGTGCTCATACAGGCTTATTGATATTAGATGGAATAATGCACGCCAAGTGTTTAACATAGTAACTGACTCATAATGCGGACTCTGTTAACATGAGTGGCTGTTGTTATTTTCACCTCTCTGAAGTTCAGTTCCCTTACCTGCAAAAAAGGGTTGGACCAGATGCTTTCTACAATCCATCCAGTTCTAAACAGTCCATGATTCTAGATATGGTTCTCTCTGTATGAAAGGACTGAAGAAATTAACTTTGTTTTGTTTTTGGAGAATGAGGTGTGTAAATTTTAACTAGGGGTTAATTATCTCTAATCTAGAGGTGATACATGTATTTAGGATTTTTTTATTTTATTTTATTTTTGAGATGGACCTGATAAGGTATATATTTCAAAGATGTTATCCTTTTTATTTTAGGATTCAAACTTAATAGCATGTTTGGCCTTAGTATTCTGTTTGATTAAAAAAAATTCTACTATTTCTGTAGTTATATCCTTTTTCCCCACTTTATTATTTATTTACCTTTGCTTTTTGTCTTTATCATTTTGACTAGTGATTTGTCTAATTAGATTTTGTTTTCAAACCAGCGTTTGCTTTTATTGATTCTCTTTATATTTGTTGTTGTTGTTAAACATATTAATATCTGCTTTTATTTTTATTATTTTATTTCTTGTAATTTGTATTTCTTCTTGTTACTCTCCTTCTAATTTCTTGAGTTGAATAGTTTAGTTATTGATTTTCACTCTTTTTCTAAAAAAAGTATATACAGTTAAGAGTATAAATTTTCTTCTGAGTATTGCTTTTGCTGTATCCCACAACTTTTGATATGTAAAATTGTCACTAATGTTTAATTGTAAATCTTATAAAATATATACATAAATAAAATCAAGTATTTATAAAATAAATTATAAAATATATAAATATATATATTTTAAATATTTTGAAACCACCATTAGAATTAGAATCCATGAATTATTTAGCTTGTGTTTTCTTATTTCCAAATATATAAGGTCATATTTTTGTCTTTGACTACTAGTCTCATTGAATTTATCCAGAGACTGTGGTATGAATGATAGAGATTCTCTGATATTTGTTGAGATCTGCTTTGTTTTCTAGCAGATGGTCAAATTTTGTAAATCTTCTATATGGGCTTGAGAAAAGTGTTTATTCTTTAATTGGTACATACAGTCTTATATGCAAAATCTGATACAACACATATAGATATTTTGTCTTTGATTTATCCATTAATAAGGAAAGGTTATTAAAATCTCTCACTGTTATTATGGCATTATCAATTTATTCTTGCCTTTCTATTGATTTTTACTTTATATATCTTGAGGCTATTTTGTTAGGTCCATACAAGTTTGTAATTTTTACATCTTCTTGGTAAATTGTTAATGTTTTCAATATATAATGACCTTCTGTATTTATTTCAAAACACATTTTGGACTTAGTTGCATTTTGCCTGCTGTTAATATAATGACTAAAGTTTTGGTTTTTGGGGGGAGGATGGGGCAGGTATCTTTTTTCCCTTTACTTTCAACTTTACTGTTTCTTTGTATTTTGAGTGTTTCTGTTTTAAACCTAGGTGAATTTCTTTGTTTATTCAGTCTTTGGTTTTATAATCAATTTGTTCTTACCGTCACTGAAAATCTTTTTCTTAATTGAGATATAATTTATGTATAACATTGTATTAGTTTCAGGTGTATGAAATAGTGATTTACTATTTGTATATATTACAAAATGGTCACCACAATAAGTCTAGTTGACATCACCATTCACCATTTACCACACATTGTTACATATTTTATTTTCCTGGGATGAGAACTTTTAAAGTTTATTCTCTTAGCAACTTTCAAATATACAATACAGTATTATTAACTATAGTTATCATACTATACATTACATCTCAAGGATTTATTTATTTTGTAACTGAAGTTTGGACCGTTTGACTTCCTTCACCCAGTCCCCCCACCACCATTCCCCAGCAACCACTGATCTGTTGTCTATATCTATGAGTTTGTTTTGTTTTGTTTTGTTTTAGATTCCACCACAGGATAGATAATGTGGTATTTGTCTTTCTCTGTCTGACTTATTTCACTTAGCATAATGCCCTCAATGTCCATCCATGTTGTCATAAATGACAAGATTTCCTTCTTTTTTATAGCTAAATAATATTCCATTGTAAATGAATAATTGAAGAATACACTTCTTTTATATTTGCTTTTATAAATGGCATTTGGGGATTTATTTCTTCCACATTATTTTATACTTCTCATGATTTTCTCTTTAGGGCCTTAAGGGTTAGATTAGAGCTTAGGTATGGAAATTATGGACATAGATGTGATCATAGAAGCCAATGGAGTGGATTGACAGGAATCAGAGAAAAAAAGCTGAGAAATGAGAGCAGTATTTAGAAGAAGGTTTAACAAGCACGTGGAAAGAGATTCACAAAGATAGAGAGAAGTTCTGACCAGAGCAACAGGAAGAGGATCTGGAAAGGCAATGTCTCAGGGTCCAGTGTCTGAAAAATTTTCCAGTAAGAATGCAAGGTCAGTGATATCAGATGCTACAGGTTCTATGAAAGGCAATTAAATTTGGTGGTTAGAAGACTGTTGAAGACTTTAAAAGACTTGTTTCAATGGAGTAGTAAGAACAGAAATTTTGTGGGCAAAGAAAAAGTGTGATATAGAATATAATTTTAGAGTAAAAGATTTATAAGGATAGGGACAAATTCGGCATGGGAGAAGATACCCGTCAAGATGTAGGAGCAATGATGCAATAGACCAGAGGTAACTGATGAATCAAAGTCTTCAAGATAATAAAAATCTCTGCATTTTCTCTTGCTGTAGGTTTCTTTTCAAGAGTCCACTTAGAGAGTGCACCGATTACATGCCTAATTATGAGTTGGAAGAAATGCAATATAAATGACGAGGGTGTCTCAATAGGCAGCACTGTTGAATCCATTAATTTGGGTACCATTGATCAAGCACTGTGAAGTTAATCCTGCAGTGTGGGTTAGATCAGAGCATACATTAATAAACGCACTTGCGCTTGACCTATAAAATGAATGATCAACATGTCCCACTGGGCTGTGAAACCAGTGAGCTCTCTGAAGAATCATCACTATCACTAAGCCATTTTAAAGGGCTGGCTTTAGATTTTCATTAGGAGAAATATCTCTGAATGCCTTTCCTAATGAAAACCAAGTGCCTAATTTCTACTAAAACAGACTCAGGGCAATTATTAAAGTTTTTGCTCTCAAAGTGAAAATAAAGAATTTTACTTTACCTACAACTTTTGTTTCCTTTCCTTTGGGAAGTGACTGCAATTACCAATTTATTTAGCAAATATTTATTGAACAATGGTAAGAGTGCAACACTCATCCTAAATGACACGAGCTTATCAAATCATTTAGGCAGAGCTATTTACGTTTTATTGAGAAAAATAATACTTAACTAGGATGTACTTCCTCTAGTCTTCTTAAGTAAAGCACTGTTTTAAGGTAAGAATAGTCATCCACACTGCTGAGAGCTTTAACTGCTTAGGCAAAGCTCTATTCGTCTCCTCCCCTCCTAGAACTCTAAAAATTGGATATTGAGAAAAACATCATGTTAAAAGGTGGCTGCCCTTTAAGGTAACTAATTTCAAACAAGAGGACTTCTTTTTGTAAAGAAAATCCTTTTTTAGGCTCTTTGGTTACGAAAAGTGAGTGACACCCCAAACTAATCTAGATTGGGGAAAGTGCTTTACATAATGAAGCAGAGAGAATTTGGCAATTGTCTCCTGGTTACTCAAGAAGTTGTTTTAGGGTTTGAGCAGTATTCAGAGATGAGGAGGGATGGAATTAAAGGGTCTTTTAGTAGGAAGATAACATGGCCCAAGTTTAGGACTTAAGGGGGAAAGAGGGTTGGCAGAATGGCTGAATATTTTTATGATATAAAAGATTTCACTTGAAGGTGGTTTTTGATCTGCGATATAATCTAATTTCCTTTTATAATCCTCAACAAAAGCCAGTTTTACACAACAGCTCTTATTTAATGATGCTTTTGGTAAAGAAGGAAGAAGAGCTCTGTTGGTTTGTACCCCACAGGCCTGCAAGGCCTTTGCTTGTCCAGCTTCAAGACCGAGAAAGAGTCCAGAGTCAGCAACAAAGACATCAGTGGTTTAATGGGTGGGATATCTTACACATCTGAAGCAAGGTCCTGGAGGGACACCCCACTATGTGTGGTAGATGCTAGAGCAGGACATCGTGGCAGTCTTTGCTGCTGCAGGCAGGGGGAGATTACCAGTTATAGGGGGAATTGACATCAGGTTGGCTCATCAGTTACCAGGGAAACCAGCAGAGGGGCACGCCACTCACCACCCCTTTGACAAACATAGCAGAGATGTTCTAATCTAAAGCTAGACCAATCATTAGCTGGGACCTGGGGCAAGTATGTAGGAAGGTCAGTCAAGTGAGTAGGGTATAGGTAAATCAGGCACTGGTTGAGCAGGGGATGTACAGAGAGCAAGAGAACAGCCATCTTTGATGGTCTGACCATACATACTCTCTCCTGTGCTTGTGATGAGTGGGGGTGGGGGAAGATTTCACCTGGAAGTGAGATGGCAAAGGGTGACTTCGATTTCAGAAGGACTTGAATAGAGGAAGCCCTTGGGGAACCTGTGGAAGTACTGTGGAGGAGCTAGTCTCCTCACAGAAAGCAAAATGGTGACAGAGTGATTTTATTTATAAAAACATGGTTTCTGATTGCTGAATGCCAGAGAACTTATACCTGAAACACTGATAGCAATGTCACCTGGTCAAGAGAATCTATTCACTGCAGGAAGCCCAGGAAAAAAAAAGACCTTGAAACTTCTAGGATTTGAGTTGGAAATAACAGACTTTTCAAAAAGGGAAATGAACACATTGCATTCTAACAGAAATGTCATTCCAATATTAACATTTTCCTGTCTAATTGGCACTTCTTTTTCAAGCCATATTCAACTGTAGGAAAACTAATTAGGTCAAGTCATATTCTATGCAGTAAGAATAGTTGCATTCTTTTGAGAACTTTAGTGACTTGTGGCCAAAAGATCAGACTATATCTTAGCATTTGCTTTGCATTCTCAATAGCTTTCAACAAAGGGTTCTATGCAGAATGTAACCTCAGTTATTGGGGTTACCATTGGCTGAACATATTAGTAATGGCTTCCAATGCAAATTATTTTTATTTTGTACTTTTTTTGGGTATGTCATGTTATAATAAGCCATGTAACTCTACAAGAGAAAGCTTGTAGATGTCATGGTGTATCAGAGAAAGCTTGAGAGGAGGATAACAGAATAGCAAGGAGGTTAATAGCACAGACTCTGGAGCCAAACTGGGTGGGTTAATATCCTGGCTCTGTCTTTCACTTTCTGTGACTCAGGATAAATGAATCATCCTTCCTGAGCCTCAGTATCTTTACTATAAAATAAGAGGATTAAATAAGTTACCTATTTAGAAGAGTGCCTGACATATGACAAGTGCTTAATAAATGCTAGCTTCCATAGGAGGGGATTCTTGATGCCATACAAAGAAGTCATCTATCCACTTAACATCTATGGCATGCCTAGCATGTGCCAGGATCTGTTAGTCTATGGAGATATAAAAAGGAAACACTACCACTTTCCTCTAAGACTTCAAGAACCTAAGGCTGAGAATACTCACCCTTCTTTTCTGTGGCTTTCTAACCGATGAGAAATAGCCAGGAGAAGATGAACTAGCATCCATACTTTTTACTTGGAAGCCCATTCTTCCAAAGAGCAGGGACCCTGGTAGAGAAAGATGGGAATGGAGCATCTCAAAGTCCACCTATCAATCCCTTGTAGACTTTGCTGCAGAGGGAACCCTTCCTTCTCCTCAGGGAGGAAGACCCTGCCAAGGGGGGCTTGCTTCATGCAGACAGGAAGTAGATAAGGAAATAGATTCCATGTCCCCTGGTGAACAAACAGGCCTGAGAGAGCATGGAATGGCATCGTTCCCAGTTTCAATCAAAATAACTCCACCCAGTTGTGAGTGGGACTTGGCTTAATTTCACCATCATATAAATGATTCCTCTTCCAGTCTCACTAACGTGCATATGTGTGCAGTTTTAAATGTTCAAGAGAATGGATTTTGTATTAAAGCCATCTTCATTCATGTTTATTAATGGCGAGGCTGTAGAAATAGGACTGGTGTTTGTTTCATTTATTTAGCACTTGTGACAAGATGGCTCTGGGCCTGGCCAGTGTGAGGGCATTACTTTATTGATTAAATAATGTGATGAAAGGAAAGGGTGCTTATGTGTTGAGAGATTATTGCCAGAGACACTTGGCCAACAAAGTGCTGAAAGGAGAGCTGTGTGACACTTTCACTCTGAGTATGTAATTAGCAGTGAGCTGGAACCGAAATGCAGTATCCTGGGGAAGTTCCAGTCAATACTGCCATCCAAAGAAGTCATCTAGGTTTGCAGTTTGGAAGGCATAAAGAATCATACATTTTTGTTTCCCAATTTAGCTCATTGCTTTTACTCTCAAATAGTAAAAATAAACATTTGATACCACAATGATTTAAAATAATATATTTGAAATGGTGAAAAATGCCTAATTTTATAGAAAAGGGCCATAATTCTAATCTCAGGAGTCATACATAAAAAAGTAAAAGAAAAATCAAGCAGTGAATTTATTACATTACTTTACTGCAGCTCTAAAGAAAGTCTACAGTTCTCAGAAATGTTACAGGGTCTATGTGAAGTGGATGTGTTTGTTCATGCATTTATGGGAGAGCCTAATGTGACATTGTTCTTTGGCCTGTGGAATAATTTGAAGCATAGATATTTTGCCAAGAAAGATGGGGATTTTTAGAACCCAAGGCATCAGTAGATCTACTCCGAGTGATGGCATCAGGATTTACTCTCTGCCTCATGCACAGAGTCTAATGGAAGGGAGTGCATGGGGCATTTGTGGCTTCATTTGACAACTTGAGCTCCTTTATTCCACCATGTTTAATCCACCAATACTTCAGAGTATTGCTTCTAGCTTTCTGTTCTTCATTCTTTATCTTGGTTTGCTTGTCTGCCTGAATTCTCTCTCTCTCTCTCTCTCTCTCACACACACACACACACACTTTCTCTCCCTTAGTAAGAGTAAATAGTTAAAGTAAGGACTCTGGAGGCTGTCTTCCTGGCTTCAAGTCCTGATTCTGTGACTCACTAGCTAGATGACCTTGGGAAATTACTTGACATTTCTGTGCCTCAGTTCTCTCATTTGTAAAATAATGATAATAGAGGTATCCATCACATAGGGTTGTTATAAGGATAAAATGTTTCAAATATTTAAAATACTTAGGTCATTCTTGACACATAATAAATGCTATCATACTTTGTATGTTTTTGTAATAAATACACTGGTTTTGTTCCTATGGGCTCAAAGACATTCATTGGCTCCCTAAGACCTTAAAAATGATATAAGGGATTAAAGGTGCTCTCTTATTCAGCTACAACCTATCTTTTAAAGCTTTATCACAATATGCTCCAACCAATCCATATTCTAACCATTTGGGTCTATTCACCACAATCTGAATTTGCCATATACTTTCCTACTTCTCCAAACTATTCACTAAGCCAGAAGTGGCCTCATTTCTTCTTGTTTTCTGCCACTCAAAAGCTAAACACCAATGTTTTGATCACTTATCTTAAGAAACTGAAAACTATAAGTACACTAAAAGTTTCCTTTGTAGACCACTCGCATTCCATATGGTTGTGGGAAGCTGCATAATGGCTCCCCTCCCCAAAATGTCAACATCCTAATCCCTGGAATCAGTGAATATTACTTTATATGGCAAAGATTTTGCAGATGAGATTAATTTAAGGAACTTGAGATATTTCAGATTATTTACGTGGGCCCAAATGCAATCACAACTATACTTCAATAAAAATTAAATAAAACAAGTGTTATGATAAAGTGAGACAAAGGGAGACTTCTCACAGACAGAAGAGGAGAAGGCAATGTGACCGTGGAAGTAGAGATTGGAGTGATGCAGCCACACGTCAAGGAAACAAGCAGTGCCAGTAGTGGGAAGAGGCAAGGAACAGGTTCTCCTCTAATCTCCAGAGGGAGTGTGGTCCTGCCTATGCCTTGATTTTAGCCCTGTAAGACTGATTTTGGATTTTTGGCTTCCAGATCTATAAGAGAGTACATCTCTGTTAAGTCACCAACTTTGTGCTAATTTGTTACAGCAGCTATAGGAAATGAAGATGATGTTATTGTGGTCTAGTATTTTATTTCCAACATTTTTTTTCATTTATTTTTATACTTACATAGAGTAAAATTCACTGTTTTTGGTGTATAGTTCTATGAATTTTGACAAATGTATAGACTCATGTAATCACTACCACAATCAACATATAGAACTTTTGAGAAAGATAAAAAAGCTGAAGGCACCATACTGCTTGATTTAAAACTATATTGCAAAGCTATAGTAGTCAAACCAGTATGGTATTGGCATAAAAACAGACACATATTTCAATGGAACAGAATAGAGAGCATAGAAATAAACCCATGCGTATATGGTTAATTAGGTTATGGCAAAGGAGCAAAAAATATACACTGGGGAAAAGATACTCTCTTTAAAACGGTGCTGGGAAAACAGTATATTCTCACGCAAAAGAATGAAACTGGGCCCCTATCTTACACCATACACAAAAATCAACTCAAAATGTATTAAAGATTTGAACATAAAACCTGAAATCATAAAACTCCTATAAGAAAACATGTGGGGTAAGTTGTGGGATAAAGAAAAAAATGTTATTTTGGCCAGATCAAATTCTATTTTTTTCCTCAGATTCAATCTCTCTGCACTTTTTTGCCTGTTCTGTGTCCTTAGGAGACTAACCCATATGATTGAATCATGTAGGCTCCCTGGCCCTCTGCCTTCCGTTGGGGTTAGGTTAATGGGAGGCACCAGTAGGATAATGAAAAACAAAAAAAGAAATAGGTTAGAGCAGAGCCTGTCAGACTTTAATATGCATACAAATTACCTGGGAATCTTTCTGAAATGCAAATTCTGATTCACTAGGTCTGAGGTGGAGTCTATAATTCTGCATTCCTACCAAACTGGGTGATTTCTACTGATGCTATGAAGACCACTCTCTCTGTAAGTGGCAGGGTTTAGGGTATTTTTTCTTACTCTCTCTTTCCAGGTCCCTCCATTCTGGCACTGGCTGCATCCACCCCTCTTTGACAGTGGTTCTCTACTTTGGTTATATATTAGAATTACCTATGAGGTTTTTGAAAACCTAATGCCCTGGCTACATCCAGATACATTAAATCACAACCTCTGGGCATGGGACCCAGGTGTCAGTAATTCTTAAAACTCCAATGTGCATCCACAGTTGGGAACAATGGATGGTCTTTGCCTAGATCCTCTTCCATGGCTACAACTCTTCAAAGGTTATGATAACCTTATTTCCCCCACTACTTGCCCCTTCAGGTCTAGAGGCCCCTTCAGGTCTAGAAGCCCCTTCAGGCTTCTAGTTGTTGCTAGTTACTGAGTGTTTCAGCATCACTCAGAGTTCCCTAATTGCCCACACCTCCATAAATATTCCCTTTAATGAATTATCTTTAAATTCCCAGCTCTTTCCTGCTAAGACTATAGTTGATATATCAAGATAAGAGATTTGATTTTTATTTTGTAGGTAATTGGGAAACCAATGTAATCTTAGGAATAGTGAGTGTCAAGTTCAGAATTAATAGTTATTGCTTCCAAATGAAACTTTTCATTTTGTATACTTTAAATTTACAAGTACGGAACTTAGCATAAGGTGCCAAGCTCAAACATTTTTATACATAACAGTACTGCTAAAAGTATGACTTAAGCTAACACCAAATTTTTGAAATTAGATTAAAAGAGTAATAGAAAAGTTTGTTAGAAAACAAACTTATGGTTACCAAAGGGGAAAGGTGGGGGAGGGAGAGATAAATTAGGAGTTTGGGATTAACATATACACACTACTATACATAAAATAATAAACAAGGACTTACTGTATAGCACAGGGAACTCTACTCAATATTCTGTTATGACCTATATGGGAAGAGAATCTGAAAAATAATAGATAAATGTATATGTATGACTGAATCACTTTGCTGTACACCTAAAACTAACACAACATTGTGAATCAACTCTGCTCCAATATGAAATAATTTTTTTTAAAAAATAAATAAATGATTTTTTTCTGTGAAAAAAGGAGTAACATAACATTAGTTCAGTTTCTAATTACTATTGTTCTTTAGCTCTGATATAGCCATAACTTAATCTGTAGATTAGATTGATTTTTTCCTCATTAGGATTTTCTTGAACATGTGCCTCTGCTTAAAAGCTGACCCCAGTAACCATACTATTGGTCTCTTGTTTTTCCTCAGCAGGCATTGGCAGTTCCATCATTTTGTGACCCACTTATAGTATCATCACTTGAAAAAGTGAGTCTGAGTTTATTCTTTTCTTCTTAAGTACTACCCATTTCCTTAGAATTCACATTTCACGAACTCCCTGGATATTCTTACTAAATTGCCATTTTAAGAGGCTCTCCATTTCATTTTCTCAACTCCCTGCCAATAATCCTGTCTTTAATCCTAGCAAAGGACTTTCCCTACAAAAGACCCCTAAGCTATCATCATCCCTAGGAGAAAATTATTCTCTAATCTTCCCTTCAATTTCTTCTTGTAAACATTGAGCCTCTGACACTCTACCCAGAGAGTACTAAGTCTTTTGTCTCTTCTTCCATATGAATGGGCTTTTGCAATCAGACTTGAGTATAATCTTGAACTCAAGTGAACAAATGATTCCTCCCTGCTGTTGTATCACAACTCTGTAGTGGATAAAAAAAAAGGCTTATAATTTGTTTTCACTGCTGAAAACAGGGTAAGAGTTTGTTGCTACTAATCCTACTTCGGGGCACTGCCCTATTTTTAAGATAGATATAAAAAAATCAATCGGAGTAAGTGGTTTTTGAATGAAGCAAAGTGCTTTGTAGCCCCAGCTGGAGATTAAGATGCCCTCACCCAGCCTGTTTGGGAATATTCTCTTCCTCACTGTGACTTCTTCCTTCTTTTTCATAAGACAGGAAAGAAGAGGATCAGTTAGAAATTTGGCTAAAACATGATGGCAAATAGTCGTGTTGGCAAGTAACTTCTCTTTCGTGTAATAGAACACTTTGGTTTGAAAAAAATTCAGGAAATATTTCACTGGAGCCTTCCAGAAAAAAAGAAATATGTAAAAGACGCTCTTGCCCATGCTGTTTCGGAACCAATTATTCCTAAAGTATCTGCTTGCTGCTATATAGATACAGTCTCAGAGACTGAAAAATTTAAACCATTGAAGTGCACTGTGTAAGAAGATGAGCTTCTTAGGCTTTAGTGGCCTTTTACATTTATGAATTTTTTGTATGCTAATTCAAATGCTAATAAAAAGATATGAGAACTGATCTGAATGTCTTTATTCTTATACTCATAAACCAAATTCTGCACATTAGCTCAGAAATAATGAACTTTTAACCAATTATAAACACCTCTATTGTAATTATTTAGACTGAAGAACTTCTATGGATTGCACCCAGGCATGCAGTTATTGAAATGAATGTTTTGGTAAGGTTTTTTTTGTTTTTTTCCTATAGTGTCTTCCTTTTTTTTTCTTTTTAAAAAATTAGGAAAGTTTTAGGTGTTTTGGGATACTTTTGTAGCTATTCTGGGGCAACAGGTGAATTGATTAGTTACAAGGTAATGGATCATGTGGTTTGCTAGTTTGTCCTTTAGATTCTATGGTGCAGGTTCAGATTTCTAAGAGAATAGTGAAAATATACTCGCACTAACCACCCCTCCTAAAGGAAGGCTACAAAGGCAGCACAAATCCCAAGCGACCATCCATACACATCCATTGGCTTCAGAATGATGTTTGCTCTCTTAATTATATTTTGCTAAAGACCAATAGTAAAGGCAATTTGCCAAGGAAAGACTAAGGAACTCTTTCAGAATAAAGGAGAAGACACCTGGATGCAGTGCATGATCTATGATTTTTTTTTTGGTCATAAAAACATTATTGGGATACTTAGTAAAATCTGAATCAAATCTATAAATTAGATAATAGTATTGTATTAATGTTAATTTTCTGATTTTGATAATTGCATATAATTTTGTGGGAGGACGTCCTTCTTTATTATGTATACACCTATGGTATTTAGGGCTCAAGGAGGATCACATATGTCACTTATTCTCAAAAGATTCAGAAAACACATTTGTATGCATACACACACATCACATATATGTACACATGAGGCATATACATATGTGTGTGTACCTGGACATGTGTCTGTATGCACTCACAACAGAGATAAAGCAAATGTGGTAAAACACTAACATTTGGGGAATGTGGATGAACATTATACAAGAATTCTTTGAGCCAATCTTGCAGTTCTTTACTGTGAGTCTGAAATTATGTCAAAATAAAAAGTTAAGGGGCTTCCCTGGTGGCGCAGTGGTTGAGAGTCCGCCTGCCGATGCAGGGGACACGGGTTCGTGCCCCGGTCTGGGAGGATCCCACATGCCGCGGAGCGGCTTGGCCCATGAGCCATGGCCATTGAGCCTGCGTGTCCGGAGCCTGTGCTCCGCAACGGGAGAGGCCACAACAGTGAGAGGCCCACATACCGCAAAAAAAAAAAAAAAAAAAAAAAAAAAAAAAAAAAAAAAAAAAAGTTAAAAGAATAAAAAACAATTTGTCTGTTTTTGACAGGGGAACAGGTTGCCCAGAAGCACAAAGATAGCAAGAAAAACCCAACCTAAACATAGGAAACTGCAGGTCCTATTAAAACTTAGTAAAACATTATTAGTCTATATATTTTCACAGGAATGGTTTTTAAAACCACAACCAACTCTGTCTGACTTATTTCACTTAGCGTAATACCCTCCAAGTCCATCCATGTTGCTGCAAATGGCAAAATTTCATTCTTTTCTATGGCTGAGTAGTATTCCATTGTGTGTGTATGTGTGTGTGTGTATATATGTGCCACATAATCTTTAACCATTCATCTGCTGATGGACACTTGGGTTGCTTCCATATCTTGGCTATTATAAATAGTGCTGCTATGAATATTGGGGTGCATGTATCTTTTCGAATTAGTGTTTTTGTTTTTTTTGGTTACATACCCAGGAGTGGAATTGCTGGATCATATGGTAGTTCTATTTTTAGTTTTTTTGGGCAACCTCCATATTGTCTTCCATAGTGACTGCACCAATTTACATTCCCACCAACAGTATACAAGGGCACCCTTTTCTCCACATCTTTGCCAACATTTGTTATTTGTGTTCTTTTTGATGATAGCCATTCTGAAAGGTGTGAGGTGACATCTCACTGTGGTTTTGATTTACGTTTCCCTGATGCTTAGCAATGTTGAACATCTTTTCATGTGCTTGTTTTCCATCTGCATTTTTCCTTGGAAAAATGTCTATTCAGTTCTTCTGCCCATGGTATCACTTATACGTGGAATCTAAAAAATACAACAAACTAGTGAATATAACAAAAAAAGAAGCAGACTCACAGATATAGAGAACAAATTAGTGGTTACCAGTGGGGAGAGGGAAGGGGAGAGGGGCAGTATAAAGGTGGGGGTAAAGAGGTACAAAGTATTATGTATAAAATAATCTGCACGGATATATTGTACAACACAGAGAATATAGCCAATATTTTATAATACCTATAAATGAAGTATAACCTTTAAAAAAAAACTAAATTTTCACTTAGGAAATTTGTTAAATAATTAGAACAGAACCAACCAGAAAGTAGTAACATTTTACCTTGTAGTTGTTGGCAAATGCCAACTTGCCCTCGTTGTACTAAATAGGAGGGTATTCATTTATTTTCATGAGCACTAATACTTTTCAGATGTTTGTTTTATTAGCCTATCTAGTTTTCTTCTTCCTGGTAGTGAAAACATCAGGTTCTGTTAATTTAAGAGCAAACAGAAATATATACTGGATTCTTTATAAATATGTTTCCTTGTTCTTAAATTTGCTAATTTTTATGAAACATTAAATATGTTAGATAATGGGGAATGGTTCTACTTTATATTTTGCCAAATCTTTCTTTCTAAACATTTTTTATCATTACATCAGAATTACTTACTCAGTATATATTTTTCACAAGATGCCACCTTCCTTGTCCATAGACCCATGTGGTTCAGGGCAGGCAACCTCACCTCTACTTCCAGAGAGTAGAGCTTTCCTAATCCCATCATGGTGGTCCCATTTCCCTTGCCAGAGACTGGTTTAGGAATCCACATGGAGCTTATTTTTAGCTTTAGCACTAAAGAAAAGTGCTGATTAGCATATAAGGAGCATTTAATTCACTCCTAAGAAAGAGACCTTTCATTTCATCACTGTGGAGTCTGGATATGACACCTGGAACTGTGCAGCTATGTAAAGGCAAATCTGGTGAGGGATGGGAGGGTGGGAAGATGGGAAGACTCTGCATCCTCATTGGCAGTGATGAGCAGCTGAACCAAGCAGCCCTGGAAATGGAATTGCCCTTGGACTTTCAGATATTGCAGACCCTTATGACAGAGACGCTGTGTTACTTAAAGGCAAATACATTCTAATCAATTAGCATATAGTCTGGAAGTTTTCTGCAAATTTTTTTAAATTCCATGATTTATTATTAAAAAGCCAATTAAAAAAAGAAAAACAAACAAGCAAAAGGCCAATCATTCATCAAGCCAACCAGATGATATAGGCTTTTATATTTCATCTAAACAAGCCATAGAAATGAAGATTCCTTGAGTCATAGTTACAATCTCATTCATCTTCTGAGATATATAATAACATTTTAGAAAGACAAATTTGTGATAAAGAAAATAAAGGAATTCTGGCTATAAAGTGGAAGTAATAGTATTTACTTCATAAAAGTGATAGAATTAAATGAGTTGCCATCTTTAAAGCTCATGGAGCAATGGTTGGCAGGTAGTGAATTTACACTGATTATTAACCACAGCAATGCTAATAATAATAATTCCTTTTTATGGATTTTCTTGCCAAAAAAACTTACCATCTCAATTTTGAATTGTTTTTATACTAAGTAATAGACTCTTTGAGAAGCAAATGAACACTACCAACAAATTAGACTTCATAAGAGTTTTAGGGGATAAATATTATAACTCTCAGCTTTTAGATGAAAAACTTGAAAACTTCAATCATATTGATGGAACTTTCTATACATTACCTGCAAGTACATGTTTGGTCACCATACTCATACCAATTCAAACATTTCAAAATTAAAATTTTTGAAGGACAGCATGGTGTAGTGCAGCATTTATCACATAGTAGCTCATGCAACACTACTAGTTGGTGAGACCAATTGAGTGGAGTTGCCACAGAATTTTCAAGAATTGAACTATAATAGAACAGGATGAATAAAATCAGAGTAAATTGTGTGTATAAAGGTAAATATTGTTTCATGAAACTTTGTTTCAGTAATGTATGTGTGTATCGGGTTATGTTACAAAATGTATTTCTCACTGAGTTTTGGTCATTGGTACAATTGAAAAACATAGGCAAGACAAGCTTGGCTTCAAATACCTAACTCATTGTTATATGGAAAAGAGCATGGAACTATGCCTATGACATAATAGGCACTCAAAACAATGCCCCTTCTTTCCTGCCTCTCTCCACAGGCTCCCTCCTCCCTTTCCCCAGTGGGCTTGAACTTATGAAACTGACATTAGCAAACAAAGTGTCTTCAGATGAACAGATATGACTGTTTTCTGTATTGTACATTTACCCAAGCTAGACACACTAGGAGCACATTGGGTGATCTGGGTCCTGAAGCAAGGAAAATCTGTTTTATTTAAACTACCACAAATAGTGTCTCCTGTGTTCTTCACAGTTAAGAAATCACTCGGCTCTTATTCTTAAAATAACAGGTATTTGGTTAGAACTATTGACTGTTTTCAGTTTGGTTACCTCAGCACAATGATGCGCCATCCATTAGAAACGGGAGTGAGGACAGTGGGCCACCCTGGTGTGCTGAACAGTTGGACTGACGCAGCGCTCAGATGCCACTGGGCCACGTGCGCCAAGGCCACTCTTGGGTCCACAGCCCCCTCCCGTCAGAGGTGAGTGAGAGAATCATGTATTATCACACAGTGACCATCCCTTGTCCCACAGAGAGCCCACATCACCACAGGAAGACATCCTTTGTCTTCCCTCATGGTTTTGTTTGCTATTACTCACCTTAACTCCTTATTTACTGTGTGGGATGTTCCCGTGAATCCCAGGGAGAAGGAAATAAGACACTATTATTTGGTTTCACGGACACAATATTGAGCAAAAACAGAGACTGATTCTCCTCCCTTCCCCTTCTTTTCTTTTTCTCTTCCTCCTACTTCTCTTTTCTTTTCTTCTTCTTTAATAAAACATCAATTTTTGTGCCAGAACTTAGTGAAACTGCTGAGTTAGTCAAGGCAGTAAATCAAACTGGTCCCTTTTACCTCTTGGAAATATGAAAGGATCCTTCTGCCACAGAGCTGGCACCCATGGCGGGATCAAGTGCTACTGTTAACGGGAAGGCAGGAAAGTACATTATCACTTCAGGGCTGTCATTACCAGAGGGTTTCACTGTGAACTATAGCATTCAGGGAAAGCAGGCAGGAGGGCAAAGGAGGCGGGGGGCCGGGACAGATGGTGAAGGAGGGAGGAGAAAAAAAGCAAGTCTTTTTTTTTAAGAGGCTGACAAGAATGGTGGTGATATTGGGTTGAAGAATTCATTTTGAATGTAGAACCTAGTACTGCTTTCATTTAAAAGGTGATTAAGATAGCCACTTCCTTCCATTATCCTGTGGGTACATATTTGGCAAAGCACAGGCTCAGACACACCCCATGGCTTAAGTTAATCAATTCACGTGCATCTTAAACCTGTCAAGACAAGATCTCCTATTTAGTTATAAACCTAAGGATGTATATTTTGTGCCAGTGAAATCCTAAAGAGATCAATTCATTTTATTTTTTCTTGCTGCTTGTAGAAGAAACCCATTTTAAGACTTTTTTTCCCTCTTTAGTATACATTTTTAAATTTGTTTAGGTAAATAACATCTAATAACCTAAACTACATCAACAAAATGGCTAAAGATATGAGTGTGCTTTAGACTTTTTAACTTAATTCACAACACAGTTGTCAAGTGCTGGATCTAAGTAGTGCTATCAGCATCTTCTAAGGGGAGAATTTTGCTGTAGGCAGAGGAGAAAAGTTCAGTATCTTGGGGTTTGCATTCTTCACTTCTTTCTATCCAGGTTGCTTAGCACAGACACTGAGCTGTTAACTGAGAGGAGTTATAATCATTTTTATCTGTTTCTTTGAAGTCTGTTTTATGTCTGGATTCTGTTGGACAGCATATTGAATAAGCAGATCCCTAATGAGTTCAAAGTCAGCTAGTTAGTTCCTGGATGTGTAGCAGGCCCTTGTTAATCTGGTTATGTGTCACAGGTTACTCATTTTCCCTGTTCTTACCCTCTACCCTACTTACACTTAGGTTTCTAATTTTATCAGAAAGGCAGAACATTCCACCTTTTAGCAACAGAGAAATCATTATTGTTATTTCTTAAAGCCAACAGTGGTAAGAGTAATTCTAAGTAAAGTATTATAGAAAAAGCGAACAGTATGGAATAGGTATTCCCCTGTTCCTTACAGGACCATCTGTTTTCCAAACAAAAAAAATCTAGTGCTTCTCTGAGTTATTTTTTAAAGGGCTTAAGCAATCATTCAGATAATCAGGCTTCATTGCTGTGAAATTTCATCAAAGTGTACTCAATCCTTGAACTCATATCTGGGCCCATTTTGCCAATCAGATAAAACTTCCTAGGCTTTTTCCTAGAGGCATGAGGGTTCACTTGATCTTATTGCATTGCAAAAGATTTTGTGCTACAAACCATTTTTCATAAATGCTATTTGTTGTGTTAGGAGAACTCCAGACAGGCTCCTTCTTAGAATAGGTTTGGGGAGGGGGGAACGGCTTGCTCTGCTTTGTCACTTGGGATGAAATGAAAATTCTTAGAAATTTTTATAAGTTAGTTGTGGACCAAATGAAGAGGCAAAAAATGATACAGGGAAAATTGGCATTAGCATCTTAGTAAGTAAAAGTGTTATTTCTCATGAACAGACCAACAGTTGTTTAAAAAAAAAAAAAGGAAAAAGAAAATAACCCCAAGGAACTCCGTGATTTGGAAGCACTGAATTAATTTGTCTTAAGATTATTGCTTGCTTTTTTACTTTTCTCTTTTTTCTTTCTTTGTTTTGGCCTAGAGGTTGAAGCCAACTGACTCCTTTCTTTTGCATTTGTAAAGGTCAGACACCCAATGTACACCACACCAGCACAAACAGCCTTTGCATCAAAAAAGCACTAGGTGGTGCCCATTTTCTTTGCCGGCGAAAGTGCTGGATTTCCCCAAGGGAGTCACCCCAGGGAAGTTCATCAGCCCCCATCCCCATCTAGTGCCTTCCTCTCCTCTAACAGATGACCAGGAACATGGTGTCACATTCTGTCATTTTCCTAAAGCATCCTGGGGCTTGCCTGTTTTAGGACACAGCTTTGGTTTGGGGAGACAGTGTTTTTAAGTGTGAAGGTAGGAGTGGAGGGTTGGTGGTAGCAAAAAGCTTGGAATATTCCCTTGGAAAATGAAAGATAAGAGAAATGAATAAAGGCTGCAACCCTGCCATCTGTGTCTCTAAGGAGTCATGGTATAATATCTTTGCCAAGGTTTTCCTCCCGCCAGATCATCTGGACAATGCAGTCTATGTGTTAGTTTATTTATTTTTTTCCATTTTTGACCCATAATCAAGCTATAAAAATAATAAAAGGAAACAAAGGTGAGTCTTAAATTTCAATTTGCCTTCTCATGAAAATAATTCTTAGTCAAATGAAGTCTGGCCGAACTGGAGATTTTGCATGCCCGTGTTCATCCCCGTATCTACTGTTTGAAGAGGTGGCTTTAGACCCCTGGGTTTATTCCTTAAAAATAAAAATCTTATTAGGCACTCTTAACAGATTGTTGTTTTGCGTGCAAGAAAAGCAAATAACTGGCTAAGAAGATGTTTACTTTTATCCAGGCGATATGGTCAGAAGATTTGTTTAAGAATTTAGAGGCATTTAGAAAGTTCTTGTTCTGCTAACAACAATTGGGCATGATCCTACTCTCACCACAAAATGAAAAGAAGAAATCTGCCGATTTTTTTCTGGCAGAAATAAATAAAATTATTATCTATGACCAATTCTCTGAAATTTGGTCTAATGGGGTTTTTTGTTCAAATACATTTATTTAGTCTTAAAGAAGGCAAGAAAATAGTTTTTGAATGTCAAAAAGGAGACTCTTGTAGGAAAATCTGAATTCTGTGTCCCATTTGGTGAACCATACTCCAAAATAAAGGGAAAATAAAGACCGTTAGTAGTTTTAAAAAGTTAAACTGAGAAAAAAGCTTTATTATGAAACTACGAGAATGATTTCTGTGCTAGCTGCCCAGTCATATGTCATGACATGTGGCAGGTTGACTGCTCATTAATTCTATTTATATCAGTATGATAATCCACCCCATTGAGTACACATGTGTTAAAATATTCATAAATTATGTTATTGTGAACAAATATACATTAAGTGCCAAAAGAAGACCATTATTTAAATACAAAACTAGTCAACAAGCATAGCCTTTTTACTATCTGTCCAGTACATTATGTTTCATCAAATTCACATTAATTGCCTCTCCTTCCAGTGTCTCGTAGGGGATGTTTATCTTTTGTTTTAAAACTGTGCAAAAGAAATAGATTTCACTGAAAGAAACAGACTCGGAAAACAAAAGATGTTATGTTATCTCAGACCAATAATAACATCGACTGGAAAAAAACATCCAAAGAGAAATGCACTTCTGGCCTCCAAAATTGTTAAAAATATGTCATTTGAACCCTAATACAGACTTGAACCGAATTTGAGGTTGTTTCATGAAATCACAGTCCAACATAAATAAATCAGATAATTTCTTGATAAAAGTTGCAAATAACAATGTTAAGATCATGCATATTTTGACAATAAATGCATAAAGAATGGTTAAGAAAATCTAGAACTTTGGGAATTGAAACCCATAATTAAAGTATACTGCAGCACACTGTGTTTTAGGACTTACTTCTTCCAAATGAAACAATCCTGAACCACTCTATTTTGAGTGATTTCAGGAAGTTGAAAAAGTTGAAGTGATTATTCTTTTTACAAGCTGCCTGTGCAGTTACAGACCACAGTTGAAAAGTTTGAATTCCTTGTCAAATCTAAAGTGGTTTTAGTTAAAATATATTGCCTAACTAACCCAATTCATCATATTCTGAATTAATGCCATGAAAACATCTGGTTTATTAATTATTAGGACCACACTTCAGGAATAACTAAAATCAGGGTCACTTTAGAAAGTGAACTGTGTGTAATACTGTCTAGGAAACTGTTACACATTTTTGAACTTTAATTATACTTAAAGGGACACCTTTTTTTTTCCTTTTCTGGAGAGAAATGACAAATGATGAGTAAAATGAAGTAGGAAATTCTGATTTCATTTCATTGTTATGGTATGCTTCATTTAAAGAGAGCAGGGAAGGCCACAACAATGAAAACAAAATACTTTTCTCATGTTGCCAGTACTTTACTAAAAGAGGGAAGCCATCACCCTTGGCTTATATGTTAAATTCAGGTAAGAATTTCATTTCTTTTTTTTTAAATTTCAGCTTTATTAAAGTATACTTGACAAATAAAATTGTAAGATATTTAAAGTGCACATCATGGAGATTTGATATATGTATATATGGTGAAAGGATTCCCCCATCCAGTTAATTAACACATCTATCACCTCACATATTTGTCTTTGTGTGTGTGTGTCTGTGTCTGTGTCTGTTTGTAAGAACATTTAAGTTCTACTCGCTTAGCAAATTTGAGTTAAACATGTAGTATTATCAACTATGGTCACCATGTTTTACATTAGATCCATGGACTGTATTCATCTTATAGCAGAAAGTTTGTAACCTTTTACCAATCTCTCCCTATTTCCTGCATCCCCCCACTGCCCCCAGACCCTGGCAACCAGTTTTCAACTCTCTGTTTCTATGAGTTTGACTTTTTAAAATATTCCACATAGAGGTCAGTTTTTCTATGTAGGGTTACCTCACAGAATATTTTACTTTCCACTGGCCCTTGGAAGAAAAATTTCTGTACTTGTACATCATTTAAGGTAAAGGAATCTATCTTAAGGAAATAATTCAAAATGTAGAAAAAGCCATATGCATAAAAGTTGTCTTTATAATGTTATTTATGATAACAAACATTGGAAGGTGTTTTCATATCTAACAATGGAAGTGTGGTTAGACAAATGATAACATTCATTTGATAAAATATTATGCAATCAGTAAAAGTTTTGGGCATATAGTAGTACGGGAAATGTGTAATAAAATATTAAGTGAAAAAAGTCAGGATAGAAGATTATGGTATAATACGATTATAATGATTTTCAGACGTGCAAATAATAAAACACTAAAAGAGGATGCACAATAATTGTATCATGTTAAGGAGTGAAACTGATTTTTTGCCCTCTTTTCAAAATTCCGCTATGCTCTCTTACTAAGGATAATTTAAAATGCATTTTAAAATTTCAAAGAAATTGTTTAAAAGAAATCAATAGTCAATTTACATTTTTTTTCTTGAGATGCCATAAATAATCACCACAGATTTTTGAGGAGAAAAATTAGACAACTCCCACTTCCAAAAATGCAAACTTTGAAACTCGTATCCAGTGTGTGGTTTTTAGCAGTCAAACCTAATTTGCTTTTTACTGAATCAGAGTGCACATATATTTTGGTAGATGAGAATTCCCTCTTTTATTATTATTTTTTATTTCCCTGCTCATTAAATTCAGCCCCAGACCACAGCATTTTCATCTATCAGTTCTCAAAAACCCTGAGCAGCCATTTCAGAAAAAAACAAAACAAAATAACACATATCCCAACACTACACAACTCTCTCATGAAGCTCTCTGCAAAGTTCAGGATGTACTTTCGTGTGAATCTTGGCCTCTGTACAGCACTGCTGCACAATCATTTTCATCTGAGATTTGAACATATTGGAAGAACTAGAGCCTTCCTTTCTTTTATCCTGTCATTTCCCCCCCTGGAAGTGACGGGCATATGGCAGGCACCCTCCCTGGATTCTCAAACAACAGGAGGGACCTGATTTCAATTCCTACATCCTGTCATCAGTGACTCTCGGGATATTTTGTTCTTGCAAGGCTAAAGATGTGATTCGAATTTGCCATACGGATAGAGCTTAATGCGATGCCATTTTTACCACTGGAGCCCTCAATCAGTTAATTAAACATGATCTAAATCACCGCGTGTATTTGTAAAGTAAGATTAATATGGCAAAGTCAAAATAAATGAGGAGTCCTCCCCGTCCTAGGAGTGTGAATCACTGATACGAAGATTACACTTTTGGGAACTCGATACTTTGGAGCAGGCTTTGTTGGTTTAATCCCTCAGACTGCTTTGTGCAACTTGAAACCCAGAGCTGTCATCTTTAGCCAAAATTTCAGCCATAACTTCCTCAGCTTTCACCCCATTATTGAAATCAGCGTTCACAATACTTAACAAAGATCAAACCTTTCAGCGGACCACAGGGCAGCCTCTTACCACCTGGGACACCAGAAACATGTTTAATAAATATTTCATTTTGTTTGAACATGAAGGCTTTCCTCGGTTCCCCATTTTTTTCCTTCCTGGGGAGCTAAGGGCTACCCCCAAGCTGCACATTCCATCACTGTGGCCAGTTAGGTTTATAGCCTTAATAAAAGGATTTTCCCCTTTCACGTGCTAGGGAGCCTTGTTAAACCAGAGCAATTATAGAAACACAAGATAGGTGCTCTCCAAAGATCAAAGCTCACCTAAAGACAGCTCTGTAGGAATTTGGAGCTCTCTTTGAAAAGTGCTCAGTTTACAAAGTATAGAGGTATTAAACCCCAGGAATTAAAAAAAAAAAAGCCTACTTTCAAATACTGTTAAAAGTCTGACAGTAGTTAATATGGGATCTCCTTCAACCACTCCTTGTGTATCATTCCTAATATCGATTCACGGTGTATCTACAATAGCTCCAAAGGAACTGTTATGCTCAGAAGACATACGCATATGATGGATCCTTAATACCAAATATGTTACTAAACTCTGTAGGTACATTTTAATCTCAATATCCTAACTCAGCGGGAAGGGTGAGAAAATGGCCTGTAAATTTCTTTAGGGTGAAAAAATGCAGTGTGCCTGGCTTTTGCTCTTTGAGGCTCACTTTGTGGGATCCCTAGAAGCTGTACCAGGTGACAACAGCACCTGTGCTTTGAAGCAAAAGCACAACTCACCCAACAGCAAATGGGTGTTGATGTATCCAGCCTTAGGCATTGTAATGTTTCCTCTACCTCTCTAGATTGTATCAGTCTCCCTGAAAACACACACACACGCCCCCCACACACACAACACACACATCATGCTAGTTAGATTCCATTTCAGATTAACATCGATAAACCCTGAGTGGTTTAAACTCTACTCTGTGGCTATGGGGGCTTTCAGGTGACAAAGGGTTTGAGGATTGCCTTCTCCAGTCGGCTGTGTGTAAACCAAATGACTTCTTTTGTGTGCAGAGACACACAAAACAGAGCAGTGTAAATGGGCTCAACCTGGGATTTTGAGTTCTGTGCTTCAGTTTCAGAAAATGAGTTATTTAAAAGGCAGCAATTTGAGGACACAGGGGCGGGGGAGGGGGGAGCTGGGGGGAATTGAGAGTAGCATCGAGATATATACACTACCGAATGCAAAATAGCTAGTGGAAAGCAGCCACATAGCACAGGGAGATCAGCTCGGTGCTTTGCCATGACCTAGAGACGTGGGATAAGGAGGGTGGGAGGGAGGCTCAAGAAGGAGGGGATATGGGGATATATGTATGCATATGACTGATTCACTTTGTTGTACAACAGAAAGTAGCAAGTATTGTGAAGCAATTATACTCCAATAAAGATCTAAAAAAAAAAAAAAAACTAGTGAGTTGGGAATATTTGTTTAAAAAAAAAAAAAGGCAGCTTTTGCCAGGAACATTTTGATATTGATTTAGAGGACACCATTTGGGGGGTTTGGTGTCCAGTAGTCTTAGCTTTGAAAAATGCATAGATCAATACAAATCCCTCATTTTATATCAGCATTTCCATTTTGAAGAAAACATTTTAATGATAAAAATAAGACTGCTTGTATGTTCTAGGCTCTAGGCTAAGCAGGTCACACTGAACATCTTATTTAGTCTTCATGACAACCCTATGAGGTGGGTTCTATTATATATTTATTTTATAGACGAGGAGACCAAGGCACAGAGATGTTGTGTAATTTGCCAAAATCACACAGCTTGTAAGAGGCAAGGTTGTGATTCTAATCTGGGCTACATAACTCCAGAAGCCAAGCTTTTATAGCCTCTGCCTATCTGATTTGAAGTGTATTGTGTGTTGCGATCTAAAGTTTCTATTTTATAGTTTCTTTTTATTTAGCAGTAACTTTTAGGATTTGAAATTAAAGTTAAAACATAATTTTTTTTCCCCTGATTAACTTTCTGCTTTTAATTTTGGTGTTAAGTGAATAACGTACCTTTAAGCTTTTTGTTTCTTGTACTTTGTTTTCAGAAATGCCAAACACCAAAAATAAATTGAGAGAGTTTCATGAGAGTAAACAACTTTTTTTGCCTTGGAATCACCATTTTATAATTCATCTAATAAAATGTCATTAATAATAACATTCAATAATCTTGTTTGTCTTCCCTTTAAATACAGCTTTTCCTTAGACTATAGCAAGATTCTGGTATTTTATCTAATGGTGAAGGAGATTGTTTCAGATTTGGAAGTATTCTGTTGCAATGTTAGTCAGATAGGTCTGAATTAGAATCTTAGATTCACCAGTATATGGTTCTGTAACCTTGAGTAACTAGTTAAGTACTCAGGGTCAGCAGATTATCATTGGTAAAATGAGAAAAAGTAATGCCAATCATATATTGCTGCTATCAGAACTAAAACGAATAACATTTATATAACGCTTAGCAGAGGGTGTGACCTAAAGAAATATTACCCTCTTGTCTGCTCCTTTTGATTGCATTTATAATAGACTTGATTGAAAATGTCCCCCATTCTCCCTTAGAAAGGCTTTGAAAGTCCTGCTTTCAGAATCTGGCACTTTATCAGATAATAATTCTGAGGTCCTGATCAAGCTCGAGTGTTTGTATCACAGGAAGCCCTTTAACCACTCCTGCTGGGCCCCAAACTCTGAACAAGGATAAACTTACCCTTGTCAGAGCTTTGCGTGATCATTGGATATCAAGGGGACACTTGAAATAAGGTACAGTTTCAGTTTTTAGATTATGAATACTGTGGATTTTAAGAATTTTCTTGCTGTCTTTTGTGGATTGTCAGATCTCATTTGAACAAATATCTCAACCTGCTCCTTGGCAACCACATATGTCATCCTACCCTTTGAGACCTTGTCACCCACTGCTCCATGACAGGCCACTTCCTCCTGAGGCTACGGGGACCTGGCCTGCGTGTTCAAATAGCCTCTAGCTTCTTGCTGGTATGCAATAAATATTAATAATTATTCAATCAATCAATATGACACCTTTCATAAGCACTAAATTTTTCACAGTATAAAAACACAGCTGACATTTTATCGAAATTTAAGACTTTTCGAGGGGTCATATTTATCTTTGATCTGAGTATATGTCTATAGAAACATATATGCATGCCAATATCCTCTTAAAAGGGACTGTTAATATCAAAAAATGTTTATTCTGTCTCTCGATATATCCAGGGTCTTTGTTTTCTTCACTTTTCATAATCTTTCTTTGTCTGCGTGTAATGTTCTCATTGTCTTTAGAGGCATTCAACATGCAGCTTGCCTGTAAGATCAGGCCTCTTTGAAGATGTCATTTTAGTGAACTATGGAAAGTTGTCTGTCACTGAGTACTGCCTCAAGATAATTCTGCTATGACCTCTTACCCAAAGGTTTGTCTGCTTCTCCCAGGGTCCGCCTACATAAAAACACTTGGTATTTAGTCAGAACATTTGCTTTCCTTCTGAGGTTGCAAAGAAAAATACATGGCACCCAGTTAAATTAGAGTTTCTTCAGATAAACCGTGAATAATTTTTAGGATAAGTATGTCTTGTGCAATATTTGGGCCATACTTATACTACAAGATTATTTATGGTTTATCAAAATTCAATTTAATTGGACTTCCTGTATTTCATCTGGCAACTCTATTTCTTCCACCTCATTAGTGAATAAAGTAAACTCAGCACGCCTTCCATCAACTCTTATGGGACTCAATCCTATGCCATTTGGTGGTGGTGGAAGGGGGGTTTGCTTTTGCATAAACCCTGGGAGAGCTTTGAGCCAGAGATTGAGAACTAAGTCAGAAGAGATGGTTCTGATAATCTGGAAGGGCTAAGGATATTAGGCTATGAAGCCACAGCTTGTAATTAAATTTTCTGATTTGCTCTACTCATTTTGTGTAAAGGCAAAAGTGAAAATGACTTCATTAAAATAGTATAGGAAAGCAGACTACCTTTGGATATGTTATTCATTTATTCATTATTTATTCTTTCATTCACTTGACAAATATTTATTGAAGGCCTACTATGTGTCGGAAACTGCGTGAGAGTTATAAGAATATTTCTATATTTATATTATACTTATGTTCAGGTCCAAGGGTACTGTGTGTACCTGGATTTTAATGGCGATCATTTTGAATAGCAATGGCTGTAGATGCCTAAATCATGCTTCTTACTGTCTAATCAAACATCAATAATAGACATGAAGAGTACTCGTGATAACTAATGATGCATATTTTATTGGAAGTCTTTTCATTTCACCTTTAAAGGTAGCTGTATAGTTAGAAGATTATGTTATATCAATACCTCTATTTTTATATCTATAGCTACATCTTTGAAAAGAAACTGTTTTCCCATAGCACTGAGTTAAATTATGATTCATGCTATATTTTTAGAATCAGAAGGTCAAAATATTGTTCAGGTATATTGCTTCATCTTTCAGACATCAAAATGACTCTTATCAATTGTCCTCCTTAATTTTTAAGTCATTTTTACCCATTTTGAGGTTATGGGGAATTTTACATGTATTTGATTGGATTCAGTCAAATAGGCTGTGCAGCTTTTACTATGCCTTGTAATTTTTTTCATTACAATAAAAAGCCTTTTAAATCACTGCTACTTAGAATTATATTGAAAATACTTGTGATACTTTTACATACAGTGAGTTTAATGCCAGAGTGTGAAAGCAAATTGATTGTAGGCAATTCTGTGCTTGAGCACCCCAGAGTAAAAAGAATTACACTAGTAACCCTGGGGACCTCCTGTTCTCAGAAAGGCTCTGGGTACTCACACATCCACTGGCAGGTGAAAAAAGAAGGGATTGCTTCATTCTGATCTGAAATTTTATAAACACATTTTAATTCAGGGAAATAATTTTCGAGGGGGAAAAAAGCACCTCAAGAGACACATATGTTTAATGTTTTTAATTTAGTAAAATGAGCTGCAAGGAAAGTGTGACATCTTTGCAATAAGCATTCGAACATCTTTTAACGGTGACTTAAAGGCAGACAACTTGCCATCTGGAGGGTGTGTTGGGTGTGGAGGGTCTTAGATGTATCAGCAGAGAAAACCCTCAAGGACTTTTTACCTTTGACATGCTGGTCGGAGTGAGAAGTATTTGGGGCTTTGTGTGTGTGTGTGTGTGCGGTACACGGGCCTCTCACTGCTGTGGCCCCTCCCATTGCGGAGCACAGGCTCCGGACGCGCAGGCTCAGCAGCCATGGCTCACGGGCCTAGCCGCTCTGCGGCACGTGGGATCTTCCCGGACCGGGGCACGAACCCGTGTCCCCTGCATCGGTAGGCGGACTCTCAACCACTGCGCCACCAGGGAAGCCCAGAGAAGTATTTGGGGCTTTTAACCAGAGTCTCTGAAGACGCAGACCTCAATCAGCTTGAGGAGCAACTGACGTGTTTTAGGAGTGAATTTAGATCGTCATGCAAGCATTAGAGAGAATGAGTTAGTTAATATTTGGTGAAGGGGCCCTTGGTTGAGATTATGATCCCTGATGAGTCGTTCTTGATTCTTCTTTCTTGAATCTTCAAGGTGAAAGACACCAAGGAGTTCTTGGCTTTTCAGTGAAAGCAAAACCCAGATGTGTCAGGTTTGATTTTAGCAGGCAGCCTAGCTGCATATACTTATTTCTTTCCCTTCCCAAGCTGAGCTGGGGCAGATATTAAGGGAGGGGGTGAAGTTGGGAAATAAAGAGATAGATGCGTCTGTCGATATGGGCTATTCATACCTGGAGGGGCCAAAAGGGAAAATATAAACAGACTAGTGGGCCTGGCGATGATATGGTTCTAAATGCAAATGAGGCCTTTTATAGAAAAACACATTTCTACATGGCCTTGAACAACTTCTAGAAGATACCTCATGGGACCAAAGCCTCTTACCACCAGTTCCCTTGAAAAGAGTGGCTCATCCAACACCTTCCCTCTGGGCTCTCATGCTTGTCCAGGCACAGCTCCACCATGTGTGCCATCCACATCAGGTGACAGTGATGGACTTCTCTTTGGAGAGGCCATCCATGCAGACGGGTATAAGAGGGAGACCCCAGAACCCGCTGATTACCTTCGAATTCCAGCTCTGTCATTAATTAGCTGTGCAACTTTAGGCAAATTATAGAACCTCTCTATGCCTCTACTTCTTCATCTGTAAGATGGGAAGGATAAAGTCCTTGGTTATGACCACCATATGCATCTTCTCTAGTAGGCTGTGAGACTTCATGCTGAGACTGCTTGTTATTTTTGCAGTCTTAGGCAGTTAGAAAATGAAAGTATATGAATGTAGAGAGACAATGAGAGCATTTTTCACCTGTGTGTTTATTGGAATAATTGTCCCTGACCACGGTGAGGACCTGGCCAACAACAAATACACAAAATCATTTAAGTCCTTTTAGTAAAGTATCATGTAGAAATAGTCTTCAGAGGTGGATTCTGAGGGATCACCTGGCCCAATGTTTTCCTTTTATAGACAACTGTAGCCCAGCAAAGTGAGTCCTGTAGCGAAGTATTGGTAGCGCCAGGACTAACTTTCACATCCCTTGTCATCCTGTGCCATGCGCATTCCGTGACACCATGCTAACTTTCAGTCTTTATTACAAAACAGATTCAATCCAGCCATTATTAGGAGGCCCTTCTTACGATCTTCCATCTGAAAAATATCCCCTCTGTTAAGTCTCCTGAACCATTCTCTAGATTATTCATCTGTGTATCCTGAAAACTGTCTGCCAAAATGGTAGGGTTCATTTGCCAGCACCAGTCCCCCTCCAAGAGAAAATGCCAATCATCATACCACTGGTTAGTTACAACAGGCCTTGCCGGCCTTTCTCAAAGAGGATTGTTAAAATGTGTTGCTCATGGACCACACCTCACATGTTTATCATCCATCATTCTCAACATCAACGCTATTCTTCCACCTGTCAGGGATAGTCACTTGACCTCAAACACACCTTGTTACTTCTACCATGATAGCTTTGTTCATGTTGCGTCTCTTACCTGGAATGGCCTTTCTGCTCCTACCCATCCATTTTACCAGGTCCTGCTCAGTTTTACCTCTCCCACAGAGCCTTTATTAAAATCCCAGCTCACAGCTAGTTAGTCGAAGCAGGTAAGGGTTAATGTTACACTCTGTTTTGATAAATATCCATGGTATCTCAGCATCCTTTTATGAATATTGCTGAAGCTAGCCCTCTTGTCTTTTAGGCCAGAGCTGAGTATGTTTCTACATGCAGTCTGACCATCTGCACTGTGGACTAATGCAACATCTTGTTGTCTGGTCTTCCTGAGAATGCATTATATAGATTGCAGGTCATTTAGAATGCAGCTGCCGGGGTCGTGACTCACACAGAGATTAATCATTACGCCTGGGTTAGCTTCATTACTTTGACTACCCATTACATCTTACTGAGATTATAAAATGTTGCTTTTAACTTACAAGGCCTATACCAGCATCCACTTATCTCTGAGACATGCATTTATACTGTTTTCTTTGGTATTATCAGGTCACTGAAAATTGCTAGTATTTCCCATAAGCTTTGACTTCAAAAATTAAGTCATGCTGAAGCTGGCTGACACCAGATTGAGTAACATGTCTAGAAAAGAAAGTATATCATGTGTTTTATTATAAATAATATAAAATTTTACCGCACACATCTAAAGGGGTGGGATGAAAATTTTAATAAAGGAACCAAGATTTTTCTCAAATGTTCCTTTAAACTAGTAACATCTTCACAAGAAAATGAAAGATTATCTTGTAATTGGAGAGGTACTAATTAAAATACTGCCAAACTGGTGCAAGCCATCTGTATTTTCTGTGGCATTATTCCATTCCCTTCATCATGTGATTCAGCTCAACCCTGAAAAAAGAAAAAGGTTCTAAAGAAAAATATTGCTACTGCTCCCAGTACACAGTGAGCGTAAATGGAAAAATTAAGAAAGAAGATATTTACTAACAAAAATTGCTGTATAAATTCAGCTAATAGAAATGAACAAGAATTGCAAATAGAGATGGACTCGGTCAATTTCCCCAAATCTATATTCATGTAAGGTCTTCCCAGGAGCAAAAAGGAAAAAAGGCAAAAGTAAAAAAATTAGGGATGGACGATTGTGGAAGCAACATAGCTCAGCACACTTCTCCAATTGTATTCCCTGATGATTGTATTTTAAGGAACTTAAAATTAAATCTTAAAATATATGTGTGGACCTGAAGGGGAAATGGAAAATTATAGATATTGTGAATGCTTATATTTAAGAGCAAAAGTTGTATATTAGGATTTCAATCCTTGCATGAAATTTTGAATATGTTATTTTCTTAGTGAGAACTTAAACTTACTTGTGGTTCTTGGTACAGTTAGTGAGGATGAACTTGTTACTGATTCATCTCAAAAATTTGATGAGGTCTCATAAAACATGACTGACAAGTAAATATAGAATTACCAATAATAATAAAAATATAGAACAAATTGATTCTATGCCATGTATTGTTTTAAGCACTTTACATACAGTAACTTTTTTAATGCTCACCATACTTCTGCGAGGTTGGTATTATTGTTATCTTCATTTTACAGATGAAGAATCTGAGGCCAAGAGTTCAAGAAACTTGACCAGTCACATAGCTAGTAAGTGCTGGCACCAGGATTCAAACTCAGCTGGTCTGGCTCCTGAATTCATGTTTATAACTGTTATGCTGTACTACATCTTGGAGTTAATGAGCATCTTTTGGTTGCATCAAAAATTATCCAAGATGTATATTATCGAAGTAGCAATTTGAAGGCAAGCAGAACAGGAGACAATGAATTTGTTGATTTATTATTATTGATTAGGATCCAGGGTTCAAATGTATTTTATGGAAAAACAAGGTCTATCTTTTAGTCTAGATGAATTTGTGATAGTAGGTAAATGTTAGGTGACTTAATTTGATGGAGAATGGAGGGCTTTCTGAGGAAGGAGTCTGGTACAACATCTAGAAGATAGTTTGAAGACATTCCTGCAATCTCTCCTGTATACCCCCTACTCCTAGATCTAAACGATGTGTCAAAGAACAGAATAATTATTTGAACTAGAACACAGGCAACATTAGAGAGCATTTGTTCATGTGGATAAAGTTTAAGTCTTGACTATTTCAAACCAGCAGAACTTGCAGTTGTTAACCAAAGATCAGCCACCATAAAAGAAGTAACGACATAGAAAGAAAAAAAAGCATGCAAATTCTTATCCTAGTTCTGGAATTAATGTGTCCCATGTATTCAATAATATCAGACCTTCTTTATTGTTTCTTGGAAACATAGACAAGAACTGTATGCACCAGTGCCTTAAAATCTACAGAAGAATCACTCACTGTTTCTTTTTTTCTGAAGTCTTTATTGAACTTGTTACAACATTGCTTCTGTTTTATGTTTTGGTTTTTTGGCCACGAGGCATGTGGGATCTTAGCTCCTGGACCAGGGATCAAACCCACATCCCTTGCACTGGGAGGCGAAGTCTTAACCACTGGACCGCCAGGAAAGTCCAATCATTCACTGTTTTTGATTGTTATTAGGAAAACCAACACATTTATCTAGCAGTGAGAAGAGTTCTCCTGTGTTGTTCTTTTCTGTACCGTTGGATTGTAATTTCCTTTGACTGGGGACATTTCCTTTTTAATTTTTTCACCTTGTCTTGAATAGAGCTTTTCATGCAGGAGAACTTTAATTTGTGTTAACATGCTAAATGTAAAAAACTGGGGTTTGGTCCAGTTTACCAAACAGATATGGGTGCTTCTTATGTAACAGGAGCTGTGCTAGTTGTGGGGACACGAATGACTTAGCTGTGAGCCCCACCCTTGAGGGGTGTAGTCTTGTTGAATTTGCTGTGAAGCATTTACCTATCAGAATCATTGGTTTAGGGGCTGCCAATCATTTCACAGATTTCCTCTCCAGTGTCCTATGCCTGCTGGAATTAGCTTGTTTTTCTCACTCTTAGCCACTAAATCCTGTGAACTGGTGAAAACTTATCTGCCATTCATCATTTGGGGACTTGGCAAGTGCCATTTTGAAAAACAAACAAACAAACAAAAACCCCTGCAAATCAAAAAACCCCACATTCTTAAAAAACACAAAACAAAGCAATAAAACATCACAACACCTTAGAATAATTTTTGATATCAATTTATAAAAATTGATATGAAAATGAACTCTTGGTATTAATTTTTCTTTCCAAAGAAGGGGGAAGACCTTAGTAAAGCAAGCTACAACACTGCTGACATACTGGCTGAAGAATTTGTATTGTTTTGCCAAATGGAAACAGAGCTTAGAGCTCTCATTCTTCCTTTCTATATTCCTGGTTTATATCCTAAATGGAACACATTTGGTCTAATAAGCAATTTAAGCATTTTAATTTGCTGTTATGTTCTGTAATGTCTCTATCCTATTTTTTTAAATAAAAATAGCTACATGAAATTTGACTTGAATATTTTTTCCATGACAGGATTTCTAATTATTCACATCACTCTACAGGAGGAAATAATGCATTAATAACACAGTTATATGAAAGTCATAATACAAGTCAGTAAATGTGCTGGGGCACAGTTCTTCATGGTCTAACCCAGAGGTTGACAAACTAGTGCCAAATATGGCCTGTTGCCTGCTTTTGTAAATAAAGTTTTATTGAAACATAGCTACAAACATTCACTTACATACTGTCTAGGTCTACTTTTGTACAACTATGACAGAGTTGAGTAGATACAAAAGTGAACATATAGCCCACAAAGGCTAAAAGATTTACTATCTGGCCATTTATAGAAAAAATTTGCCAACCTCTGGTATAAACTATCCTCTACATAGACTTGTTCTGGGCAAAAAAAAAAAAAAAAAAAAAAAAAGCAAGTTTAAAATTATAGTTAGCAGGCTTTTAATCAATTTTTGAATAACTTGCATAAATTAAAAGGGAAGTTAAGACTTTTCTTTTAACGGATTTACTGATTTCAGTGATGCAGACACTAAGATCATATTCAGGTTTGTGCAATAGACACAAGTTGAACACTTTTAACTTGTAAGTAATAGACTGAGATATATGGGACTAAAAAGATGACTAAAAACAGCCCTAAAATTTGCTCATAATCTGATAGTAGCAACTATCACAGGTCTAATGCAATTAGCTGTATTTGAAGAATGAAAAAAAATATTGAGAGGGAGAGGAAATGTTGGAAGTATTTTATTAACTACATGTTAGAAATCTGAAGGATTCTGCCAGCAGAGTTGAGGAGACAAGTCATGTCAAATAGAAAGAAGAGTGTGCAAATACATGGAAACAGGGTATGAATAAGATGTTCAGGGTATGAGAAACCATATTTTAGAAAGAAGAGTTAATTTTGATGGAATGTATTTATTCTGAATTTAAAAAAAATCATTGTAGGAACTAATGTTTTCACAGTGGGTTTACAAGTGATATAAGACATGGTACTCTCCATGGTGAAGCTTAAATTTGAATTATAGGTTCAAAACTAAAGCCCATAGCAATTTAAAAACAAAAAGAAGTGTAAGCTTGTATATTGAAAACTATGAAACATTGTTGAAAGAAATTAAAGAGGACCTGAGTAAATGGGAAGGCATCCATGTATATGGATTATAAGACTTATTAATAACATAGCCATACTCCCCAAATTGATCTACAGATTCAATTCCTATCAAAATCCCAGTTGGCTTTTTTGAAGAAATTGATGGACTGATCTTAAAATTCATATGGAAATATAAGAAACTCAGGATAGCCAAAAAGATATTGAAAAATACAGAGTTGGAGGACTCACACTTGCAATTGAAAAACTTAGTGCAAAGCTTACAATAATAAAGACTGTGTGGTATAAGAATGAACATATAGATCAATCAAACATATAGATCCAAGGATGACAAGACAATTTAATGTGAGAAAAATAGTCTTTTTAACAAATGGTACTGGGACAACTGTATCCACAAGCAAAAAAATGAAGCTGGACCCCAACCTCACACCATATATAATAATTAGTTCAAAATAAATCGAGACCTAAATGTAACAGTGAAAACTATAAAACTCTTAGAAAAATATAGGTATAAATATTTGTGACCCTGGATTAGGCCATTGTTTCTTAGACAAAACACTAAAAGCATAAGCAACCAAAGAAAAAATGGATAAAGTGCACTTCTCAAATTAAAAGCTTTTCAAAGTACACTATCAAGAAATTGAAAATACAACCCACAGAATGGGAGAAAATATTTGTAAATCATATATCTGATAAGGGTTTAGTATACTGAATACATAAAGAACCCTTACAGATGAACAATAAAAAAATTTAAGCCAATTTAAAAATGGGCAAAGGATTTGAATAAACATTTATCCCAGGTGTTATGCAAATGTCCAAATAAGTATATTGAAAGATGCTCAACAGGATTAGTCATTAAGGAAATGAAAATCAAAACCACAATGAAATACTACTTCATACCCACTAAAACAGCTTTAAGAAAAAAGACATGAATATGTGTTGGCAGTATGTGAAGAAATTGGAACCTTCATACATTGCTGGTGGGAATGTAAAATGGTGCAACCTCTTTGGAAAACAGTTTTGGTAGTTCCTGAGAAGCTTAAACATGGAGTTACCATATAATCCATCAATTCCACCCCTAGGTAAATGCCATAAGTAATTGAAATATGTTCATACAAAATCTTGTACGTGAACGTTCATAGCAGCGTTATTCATATTAGACAAAAAGTGGAAACAACCCACTGATGAATGGATAAACAAAATATGTTATTTCTATACAATGGACTATTATTCAGCCATAAAAAAGGAATGAAGTACTGATTCATATTATAACAAAGATGAACCTTGAAACCATTCTGCAAAGTAAAGGAAGGCAGACACAAGAGGGGACCATTCCTTTCATATGAAATGTCCCGAATAGGCAAATCCCTAGAAGCAGAAACTAGTTAAGTGGTTTTCAGGGGCTAGAAGGAGGGAGGAATGGGGAGTGACTGCTAATAGGTATGAAGTTTCTTTTTGGAATGATGGAAATGTTCTGGAATTAAATAGTGATGATGGTTGCACAACTTTGTGAATATAGTAAAAAGCACTAAATAGCACACTTTAAAAGGATGAATTATTTGGATCTCAAAAAAAGCAAAACAAACAAGAAAATGAAAGCCTATGAAGCAATTAGCTAACTGTGTGACTGTGAGTCAATGGGAAATGGGAGTTAAGACAAGAGAAAACTCCTATGTGCTAAAGGGGCTGGAAGGCTGAGAAGGATGGATAAGATAGTCTTGACTGTGGTATGTTGGAAACAATGGAAAATCAGTTTGGAAATGAAGTTGTGTTACATTATTTGGAGAACTTAGGAGTCAATTAGAAAAATGTTATAAAGGGTTGCAAATAGAGAGATAGGGAATCATTGTAGGTTCAAGAGGTTGAAAGTAGAAGAAGAAAGAAAAGCTACAAAAGAGTCAGAGATAAACATGTAGAATTAAAATGTAAAAGTGACAAAAATCCTTTAACTGGACAAGGCCAATTTAAATAATCAAATATATTCTACAATTATATATATATATATATATATATATATATATATATATATATATATATATACACAAAAAAAAAAAAACCCTTGTAATATATGTGACTCATATAATAATGTTGGCTGCACTAAATTCAGGCACATCCTGATAATTAATTCTTTTGTTCGAATTAGAAACATAAATTCTACTCTTCTAGCTATTCAAAAACTATTCGAAAAATTTAAAAAATTACAGATGTTGAAGCTCACTGCAAAAAAGTGTATAGTTTTAAAAAGCTTAAAAGTTATGCATATTTGTAATTATAAATGTATAGAAATAATCTTGGAACATTAGTCTAAATCCTTAACGAATGAGATAGGGGTGATCCTGGGAGATAGGAGACAACAGGTTTATGAGGAACTTTAATTTTTACTTTCTTTGTTTTCAGTAATGGTTGTACTTTTACAACCCAAATGCATTTATCTACTGCTTATATGGTTAAAAAATTAAAAATACAAATAAAATTTGTACTGGACTGTAACATAGGTCTTTAATTTACCAGGAAAAATGATCATTCTTTTCTATAACCTAGATCTCCCATACTTCTAATAACAATTAAGAGTCATATACATTTCTGATGTCAAATCATTAAGTGTATGTAGCCAAAGTCATCTTTGTAAAGTAGTACTTTGGCCAATAGGCATCTTTAGATGACTGTTTCTCTGTAGATCTTCAGTCTCTAATATGGTATCTAAATATCCCCAATGGTCATGATGATGATGATGATGATGACAGTGATGATGATAGCTAACAATGACTAAACTCTAACTGTATCCCAGATGCTTGTTTAGGTGCTTTATAGGTAGTAACTCATTAAGTTCTCACAACCACCCTATCAGGTATGCACTACTATTATTCCCATATTATAAATGAGGAAACTGAAGCACTGAGAGCTTAAGTAATTTACCAAGCCCGCATGTCCCTAAAGAGGTAGATCTGGGATTCATGTGGTCTCACAATTCCAGAGTACAAGTCTCACTATGATGCTCTCCTGGCTCAAACCTACCTTTCCAGCCTCATCTTTCACTCACCTCCAGTCTTTCTATCTCCCAGACACACACTGTGACTCAGCCACTTGGTGCTCTTCAGCATTTGCCAATATTCACCGTATTTCTGAGGAATATGGGCTTTTGTACAATCCTGGGACACACAGCTTGGAGATTCCCAGAACAGAGTGGACCTGCAGCTGTGTCTCTGTCCATGTCATTTCCTTTAATTTCCACATCGTTTCAAGGCTCAGCTCAAATGCTGTTTCTTCCATGTAGCCTTTCCTTGCCGTTCTCAGCCTGAATTTCTTCCTCCTGCTCTGCTCCCAAAGCCCCTCTTTGTCACTTGTTTTATATCATATACACCACATTCTGTCTCTTATAAGCTTCATGGCTATTCATGTCTTTCTCCATTAGATGCTAAGGTCTCTGAAGGCAGGGGTCAAAGCCTGTTCATCCTTTACAATGTATTGCCTTAGTAACATCTTTTTGAATTATTTAGGTTTGCAAAATTGTCAAAAAGCATACTTAATACTTAAATCATTAGAGTCAGACAGTTCATTTAAAAGCTTTCTGAGCAGAGTTTTATATGTATGTATATAAGAGCTTAGAAGTTCCGTTTTAGCTAATACATGTATTCAAAAGTTAGCAAAATTGAGTTTCGTGTGTGTTACATGTTTGAATAATAATAGTAATAATAATAAAGCTCATAATAATAGTTGTAATAGGTGACATTTATGTAGCACTTATGATGTGCCAGTACTTTATTTTGTTTGATATTCAAACACATGTTTGAGGTTGGCACGATTAAATCTCCTTTTTATAGGAAAACCTCAGGCTTGCATAGGTTAGAATATGTTGTCCAGGCTCACAGGGGTAGTCAGAGTCCAAGTCAGGACCTGAAGTCCAGTCAGTCTGATTCCAGAGCCCCAGCTCCTTGTTACTAATGTTGATTTTCAATTCAGCAATGCAATGAAGCATTAGGAAGGCAGCACTTTGTAGTGGGATTAATGTGGGGTTGGATCTTGGATAACAAGGTTTCAGTCCTGGAAGTCCTGTTGGATTGTCCTTCAACATCTTCAGGTCTTATTTGTCCAATGTGCTGAGGGTGGGAGTAGTGGATCACTAAATACTCAAGGTTTCCTCCAGTTTTAGTCAATGATTCTCAGAAGAAGCAAAGCCTCTTTGACGTTCACCAAGCGTTACATATGGCATGTGTCAAGAGCTGTGAAAATTTTATTTAATCCACTGTGTTTATTTTCTTCAACATAAAGGTGAAATATTTTTACATTTTCCCAATGCATTTCTCAGTAATAACATAGCCAGTAAAAATATTTTTGTTCGTGTAGAGCAGTGCTATTATATCTTAGCCAAAGAAAAAGCACACTATTATATACTGGTGGAAAGAAAAAAAGCCTCATTTGTTATCAAGAAGGAGCAGAAATATAGCAATTATTATACTGCCCTTTCCCTAATTTGACTTAAATTAGTGACTTTAAGTTATCAGAGGTTATGAAATATACAGTATGTGCACATAGGAGACAAAAATATTGCTTGCTAGTACCTACGTTTATGACATTAATCTATCTCTCAATGATCTAATATAAAATAAACCATTTGAAAGCAATTTCATTGAAATACTTTCAGAAATGTTGAAATGAAAATATTAATCTTTTGGAAGTGTCTTGTTGGATGGGTTTTCTTTATCCCAGGAAGATGGGTTAGGGAAGGCTGAGAATAAAGAACGGCCAAGGAGATGCAAAACCAAGAGGTAAAAATATCAGCCACACACCAAGAGTGCTGTTTCCATCTTCCCTTCCTCCTTTCTTCCCTTCCTCTCTTTCTCCCTGTCTTCCTCCTTTCTTCCTTATGTCCCATCTTCTACAAATATCATGGCGATCCTATGCTAAACTAGATATTGTGCCAGATACATACAGAAGGGAAACAAAGACACAATCCCATGGAGCCTGGGTACCAGGGATTTTCCATAGGGGTGGGTCAGATTCCTTGGAGGAGGTCCGAGTGTGATGTTAGGCTGAAGGGTCATACTTAGTCCACTCATGTGTACTCACCTATTTGACAGGTCCTTTTTAATTTTCTCCCCCTTTTGTGCAGTGCCATTCCTGCATATTACCATATTTTCTTATTCAGTGTACTTTCTCCTTAACAATAAATAAATAAATAAACTAATTTTAGTCTTTTAAGAGAATTGAAATACTATAAATGTATGTAATTAAAGCCACTCTAAAAAAATATAATTGGGGCCTGGAGTTGGATGCATTTTTCGCTTTCTGATATACAGGTGTATTTCACAGTTCCCTAGTTCCTTCACAATAGTAGCAGAGGACAGTTCTACCTCAAATATGATGAAAACTCTTCAATGACTTATCACTTCACTTAAAACAAAATCCCGTTTGCTCTCTAAGGTCCAGGGTGATCTGGCTTTTCTCTACCTCTGCTTTATCTTGTCTCCTTTCTGTACCTTGAGTATACCATGGTCTTTTCCAATTCACCTTCTCAAACCTCAGTGTTGATTTTCTGTTCTGCCATTCTATTACCATCTTTATCTTGTTTGTTTGTCTACTTATTTTTCGTCTGCCTTCTCCACAAAATGTGAGCTTCATGAGGAACTTTATCTCTCTTGTCTGCTATTACATCCACAGGGCCTTGCATAAGTGCCTGGGACATATTTACTGAATACGGGAGTGAATGAACAAATGAACGGGCATGCTTGTTTGAAACATAGAAAAAACAGAAAGTCTTGTCTTTCAGAGGATGGATAACATGTTAAGTATATGAATTTGAGAAGACATATCTTGGGTTCAAATCCCAGCTTTATCAGTTACAAATGTGTGACCTTGGGGAAAATTACTTAATCTCTCTGTGTCTCACTTTCTAGAGAATGGAGGTTATACTGGTACCTACCTCAAGGTTTGTTGTGATTATTAAACAAAACAATACATGTAAAGTACTTTGATCAGTAAACGCTAAAGGATGGTCAGGAAGTCTCAATATTCAAGAATTTGAGAAATGCTATCAACCACTAGGATTCTAATGCCAATGAAAGTTTGGAGGTAGGGTGTCCCATTACTCTTTGCTTGATCTAGTGTGCGTGTGAACCTGAGAGCTAGCAGTCACAGGTGGAGCTGGGAGAACCACATGGTGGCCCAGCACATACTAAATTTTCATGACCCTCTTTTAGTTATACTGACAGAAAGGATGGAAGGCCATTCACACACAGGTGCAGTATGGAGCTGGCTGTCACTGACAGTATTTCACTAACAGTTCAGGGGAAAACAACAGTGAGATAAGTCAGCTAATATCTGCCCAACTGCCAGCCTCCACGGCATCAGGGCTTTCTAGGGAGAAATGACAAAACATTGACATTTTTTAGACTCTACACTGGAATTTGACTCTGAATCAAAGTTTGTAACAGACTGAGAGTGATTCATCAGTTCATCTTTACAGATAGATGAGCAGTCCCTTGTTTCCTTGGAAACTCGCACCTGAGCATATGTGGCTCAGAATGCACATGCTCATGTTTTACATCAAGCAGATACAAGATGAGTTTCTCACGAGAGATTCAATATGTTGTCTTAAACAAAAAAACCAAGACTAGGAGAGAATTGCCATATTAAAATCAGATACTACACATGTGGTTGGCTCTCACAATAATTCCAAGTAAGAGAGAAAAGCACTCTTATAATCGGGCCCTTTTGGGGTTAGCAATTTCCTTCATTTGCATCATTTATTATTTTGAATTGAAAAGTTGAATATACTTCTTCAAATATCCCTTTGAATATATTTAGAATGTCTGATGTTTACACCACTTACTCTTTGGGGATCTTCACGAGCTAAAATCAAGCACTAAGTCCCTATTTCTGCATAGTAGCATGTAAAGAACTAGACAGATTAATCCTTGTCCTGGCATATTGATGACATACATGAGGTAATGTTACCCTTTTTAAAGGAAGTCTTAAATATATGATGATCTTTCATTGCTGAGATGCTCCCAGTGCTGCCTCCAGCTTGGGATCTCAGAATGCTCTGGAACTTGACATTTGCCCATAGCACATTTAAATTAGCCATATTCATCAAGAAAAAAAGGTAGAAGGCTCAAACTAATAGAATTAGAAATGAAAAAGGAGAAGTAACAACTGACACTGCAGAAATACAAAGGATCATGAGAGATTACTACAAGCAACTATATGCCAATAAAATGGACAACCTGGAAGAAATGGACAAATTCTGAGAAAAGCACAACCTTCCGAGACTGAACCAGGAAGCAATAGAAAATATAAACAGACCAATCACAAGCACTGAAATTGAGACTGTGATTAAAAATCTTCCAACAAACAAAAACCCAGGACCAGATGGCTTCACAGGCGAATTCTATCAAACATTTAGAGAAGAGCTAACACCCATCCTTCTCAAACTCTTCCAAAATATAACAGAGGGAAGAACACTCCCAAACTCATTCTATAAGGCCACCATCACCGTGATACTAAAACCAGACAAAGATGTCACAAAGAAAGAAAACTACAGGCCAATATCACTGATGAACATAGATGCAAAAATCCTCAACAAAATACTAGCAAACAGAATCCAACAGCACGTTAAAAGGATCATACACCATGATCAAGTGGGGTTTATCCCAGGAATGCAAGGATTCTTCAATATACACAAATCAATCAATGTGATAATCCACATTAACAAATTGAAGGAGAAAAACCATATGATAATCTCAATAGATGCAGAGACAGCTTTTGACAAAATTCAACACCCATTTATGATAAAAACCCTACAGAAAGTAGGCAGAGAGAGAACTTACCTCAACATAATAAAGGCCATATATTACAAAAACACAGCCAACATCATTCTCAATGGTGAAAAAGTGAAACCATTTCCTCTAAGATCAGGAAAAAGACAAGGCTGTCCACTCTCACAACTATTATTCAACATAGTTTTGGAAGTTTTAGTCACAGCAGTCAGAGAAGAAAAAGAAATAAAAGAAATCCAAATCAGAAAAGAAGTAAAGCTGTCACTGTTTTCAGATGACATGATACTATACACAGAGAATCCTAAAGATGCTACCAGAAAACTACTAGAGCTAATTAATGAATTTAGTAAATTAGCAGGATACAAAATTAATGCACAGAAATCTCTTGCATTCCTATATACTAATGATGGAAAATCTGAAAGAGAAATTAAGGAAACACTCCCATTTACCATTTCAACAAAAAGAATAAAACACCTAGGAATAAACCTACCTAGGGAGGCAAAAAACCTGTATGCAGAGAACTATAAGACACTGATGAAAGAAATTAAAGATGATGCAAACAGATGGAGAGGTATACCATGTTCTTGGATTGGACGAATCAACATTGTGAAATGGCTATACTACCCAAAGCAATCTACAAATTCAATGCAATCCCTATCAAACTACCACTGGCATTTTTCACAGAACTAGAACAAAAAATTGCACAGTTTGTATGGACACACAAAAGATCCAAATAGCCAAAGCAATCTTGAGAAAGAAAAACGGAGCTGGAGGAATCAGGCTCCTGGACTTCAGACTATACTACAAAGCTACAGTAATCAAGACAGTATGGTACTGGAACAAAAACAGAAATATAGATCAATGGAACAAGATAGAAAGCTCAGAGATAAACCTACACACATATGGTCACCTTATTTTTGATAAAGGAGGCAAGAATATACAATGGAGAAAAGACAGTCTCTTCAATAAGTGGTGCTGGGAAAACTGGACAGCTACATGTAAAAGAGTGAAATTAGAACACTCCCTAACACCATACACAAAAATAAGCTCAAAATGGATTAAAGACCTAAATGTAAGGCCAGACACTATCAAACTCTTAGAGGAAAACATAGGCAGAACAATCTATGACATAAATCACAGCAAGATCCTTTCCGACCCACCTCCTAGAGAAATGGAAATAAAAACATAAATATATAAATGGGACGTAATGAAACTTCAAAGCTTTTGCACAGCAAAGGAAACCATAAACAAGACGAAAAGAAAACTCTCAGAATGAAAGAAAATTTTTGCAAATGAAGCAACTGACAAAGGATTAATCTCCAAAATTTACAAGCAGGTCATGCAGCTCAATATCAAAAAAACAAACAACCCAATCCAAAAATAGGCAGAAGACCTAAATAGACATTTCTCCAAAGAAGACGTACAGATTGCCAACAAACACATGAAAGGATGCTCAACATCACTAATCATTAGAGAAGTGCAAATCAAAACTACAATGAGGTATCACCTCACACCAGTCAGACTGGCCATCATCAAAAAATCTACAAAGAATAAATGCTGGAGAGGGTGTGAAGAAAAGGGATCCCTCTTGCACTGTTGGTGGGAATGTAAATTGATACAGCCACTATGGAGAACAGTATGGAGGTTCCTTAAAACACTAAAAATAGAACTACCATATGACCCAGCAATACCACTACTGGGTATATACCCTGAGAAAACCATAATTCAAAAAGAGTTATGTACCACAATGTTCATTGGAGCTCTGTTTACAATAGCCAGGTAATGGAAGCAACCTAAGTGTTCATCTACAGAAGAATGGATAAAGAAGATGTGGCACATATATACAATGGAATATTACTCAGCCATAAAAAGAAACGAAATTGAGTTATTTGTAGTAGTTGGATGGACCTAGAGTCTGTCATACAGAGTGAAGTAAGTCAGAAAGAGAAAAACAAACACCGTATGCAAACACATATAAATGGAATCTAAGAAAAAAAAAAAGGTTCTGAAGAACCTTGGGGCAGGACAGGAATAAAGACACAGATATAGAGAATGAACTTGAGGACACTGGGAGGGGGAAGGGTTAGCTGGGCCAAAGTGAGAGAGTGGCATAGACATATACACACTACCAAATGTAAAATAGATAGCTCGTGGGAAGCAGCTGCATCTCACAGGGAGAACAGTTAGGTGCATTGTGACCACCTAGGGAGGAGAGACTCAAGAGGAGAGGAGATATCGGGATATATGTATATGTATAGCTGATTCACTTTGTTATAAAGCAGAAAGTAACACACCATTGTAAAGCAATTATACTCCAATAAAGATGTTAAAATAAATAAATAAATAAATAAATAAATAAGAATAAAATGCCTGCTACTTTCTCCTACTACTAACAGTTCCTTTTGTGTCAGGCACCATGCTGGACTCTCTATATACTTCCTTTCAAGTTCTCATGTTTTGTAAATGAGGAAATGGATGCTCTAAGAAGTTAATTTGCCTGAGGTCACACCATTTTTAAGTGGTGAGATCAGAAGTAGAACACAGGTCTATCTGAATTCAAAACCTGGGCTTGTTACTATAAACCTACTTTATCTACTATGATATAGCAGAGTAGAAGGATGTAGTGCTTTGTTTAATCAGTTTTCTGGTTAATAAAATGTTACAGATATATGATTCATAATTTACTCACAGTTCAAATATTAGAATAGGGCAAGTAAGTAGCAAGGAAATAGGGATCAATTCAGGGTGGGGGAAAAGAACTAATTTTACAAGAGTAAGAGTCAGAGCCACCACAAAATAATATGGGTGTCATGTGAAGTCATATGCCCCCTTTCTTGTAATTGGAGACTAGAGACCATATGTAAAGCATGGAGCTGAAGAGGCTTCTGCTTTTTCGTGAAAGATGATCTTGAAACTCCCTAACAGTTTTGAGACTATGAATCTGGACAACAGAGACCCAGAGTGAGTAAGAGTTAATCTTTGCTGATTCAGAAGGTACTTCAAGGCTTTTCAGTGTTTCATGGACACCACTGTGACCATCTATCATGAGTCCTGAGATGAGAGGAAATATTGGATTTCTGGCTAAAAAAAATCATGTCAAATAAGCCTTTTTATTTTTAATTTTTTTAAGCTATTGCCAGGACCTAAAGTTCCTTCTAGATCAGAAGTCTGAACACTTTCTTTTAAAGGGCCAGTTAGTAAATATTTAAATATTTAAGCTTTATGGACCATATGGTCTCTGTCCCAACTACTTGACTCTGTCTTTATAGGGTGAAAGTGGTCATAGAAAATATGTAATGAACATGCCGAGAATAGTTTTATTCATAAAACCAGTTGGTGACCTAGATTTGTAATTTTCCAACCCCTGCCCTAGATTAAACACACCAAAATTGTTCTCCATATTTTCTTATCTAGTGGCTAGACAAAAATCCAGATCCCAAAACCTAATCACAATGGTTTAAGATCACCTAAGCATCTTTTTCTCTTGATTTACATCAGAGATAATGCAATCAAAGATAACACAATGTCAGTTGGTTTCTTAGCAAATTAGAGCCAACAGAATAAGTGTATTTGGAAATATCTCCAACATTAAAAAGAAATACTTGGTAAAAAGAAAAAAGGTCTCAGAACAGCCTTTGGGAAATTAACTAGGGTCATCAATTACACTAAGGTAATCTCTAAGGACTTACTTGACACATAGCCAATGCTCAATATTATGACTGTGGCCAAAAATTATTTGTGAAAGTAACTATAAATGAATTTAGAGGAAATTGTAATTTTTCCCTTTAGTTATTTAAGTGGTAAGAAGCCCATCAAAATAATGACCAATGTTACAATCTGCTTTTGTTCCATGGAAATGATGTTTAAATAATACACTCCCTGAGCACCACTACATAATTACCCAGGCACTATAGTGACAGATAGTTTAGAAATATTGAAGTAGCTATTGATAAAGCACATGGAAAATGTGAATATTCTTCAAGTTTCTGACAGCAGAGGTAGACACTAGACTCCTTGGTTTAGATGGAGAGCTCATAACTTTCTTTCAATTGTTTGACGCTTTCTCTGGATTCTGCTCATTTAGGGTCCATTGAGCACGCATTCGAAACAGTTGGGGTATTTCTGTGGGGCATGATTCTTCCCCTGGATCTAGAATATTGTAAACCACTCTCTTTTTTCTTTTTGAAGAAAGAAAGCCTGCCATTGACTCACTTGTGATTTAAAAATACCTAATATATGAAGAAGGCATGTTCACAACACCCAGGCAATTCTAGAGAGAGGAGGTTTTGGGGTAGGGACATCTCAACTATCTTCTCTAAAAAAAATAAAAATAAAAATCTTCTTTAATTGAGTCAAAATATTTAATGAAGTAGCCAGGTGTCAAAACAGCCACAATTTTCATATTAATAAGGATTCCACTACATGGAATTTCTCTGACTGTGGTTCCATTTGGAAATCTTACAGAGAAATGGGTGATTACTTTCTGGACTGAGTGCATGGGGGCTTTGCCTCCTGACATCCTGTCCAGAGGGATTTACTGTTTCAGTCTTGGACTATTCCTTTCTGTGATTACTTTGAAAAATATTTACCCCCAAACAGTTAAGTTTGTGATCCTGCGTGTGCAAAATTCCTTGTGTCTGTCTCCTAATGAGAGAAAAGCCAAGCTGACAGACCCGGGTGGGTGAGGCTCTAAATAATCCCTTTATTTTTTTCTGTTAATCTTTCAAGTGCAACAAATCTGGAATTATTCAAATCACAATGTTGTACCTGAAAGCTTGTTATTTAGTTAACTAAGACTAACAAAGTTAGTCTTATTTAGTTAACAAAATAGCAAAAACATATTACTATATGTATGAATAATATGTGATATGATATTATAATATATATACATATTACATAAGAATTAGGTGGCTTATCTTAGTCTGAGAGAAAAACTCCAAAATATTATTGCTTAACTACGAATTTCTCCACAAACGTTTTTTACTTTTACAGTCTATCTCTGGACTACCCACCTATCTTTGTTTCATCTTCCTACTTAGGTTCAACTCTTCAGTAACTAAAAATCCACCAACCCTGCAGTTTATTCTGTAATAAACTATGATTCCTTCTGTTGTTAGTTTTACATTAGAAAGAGAGCTAATGCATGTGAGATACTGTGTAAAGTGTTTGCTTGAATTTTTTCAACTTTCTAGCAACATTCTTGAGAGTAGATATTATCATTGTTATTTTAAAGATGAGGAAACTAAATATTAGGGAGTAAAATTGATTAAGGATGTAAAGTTAATGAATGATATAACTGGTATTCAAACCTAAGGCAGTTTGATATGAAAACTCAAATTCTAATGTGTCTTTCACAAGCTATTATTGGAATTCATGAACTTAGAAATTACAGATGAGAATTATATCTTAATACTTATATATGTTATATATAAATATTGTGTATATGTATCATATATTGTATTACATATATACTATGTATTATATTATATATAATATATATAATATGTTATATATCCATGTTCTATTGTATATATGTATAGATATATCTATAATATATGTATTATATGCATGTATTATATGCATACACACGCACATATATATTTCATTTGCATATAAATAAAATTTCCCAACTCATTGCAAATGTTGTATAGAATTTACATGGTCACTTACATGTTTTCTGCATTTCTACAAAGGAATCTGCAATGAAAGCCATTAAAAAGGATGCAATTTGTAAGCCTTTCATTAAATAATGATTCTCAGCTGGATTTCTGAAAAGGGAATATTAATGTCACCATATGTAACTAGCATTGCAAAAAATTAGTGTTTCTGATTTAGTCTTGAATCAATCATTTTAAGCTATGCATAAATGTATCTTTGCTGATACATTTCTGTCCCAGACAACTTAGCACAAATTGCAGGCTGAAAGCAGCCATGTCCAGAGTATAATTTTTTTGTGAAATACCACTAATATTTCAAGTTTCTTGGGTTTGGAAGGAAGTGATCAAATCCATATGTAGAAAGTCAAAATGCTGCCCCTCAAAGTCCAGTGGCTAATTACTAATCCTTACCATGGATGATCTTGGCATGGTTAGGCAGCAAGTCAAGTTTCCAATGCCAACCCCAAGCTAAGCTTCTGGACAGGGGAGCTGGAATGAGTTGGGATGTGGGTTCCGTGATTAAAATTTCTAAAGTCCTAATCTAGTTGCCAAGGTTTAAAAATGCTTTGAGGCATTTTGGGGTTTTCTTGGAAACTCTGTTATCAGGCAAGTTCTACAGCATTTTCTCCAAGTTTGAAACATTGAAATATGCTATTGTCCATGCTTATTTTATTAGTCACATGAGGCTGTTTTAATAACAAAGATTAAGTCATCAGCCAATGACAATCAGAGTCTTAGCTAAGAGAAATCAAGAGAGGAGAACAAGTGGAAGAATTCTAAACAGAACTAGATAAGACATGTCTCCTGGTGAAGAAAATGTGCTAAGAAGCTTTGCTTGGGAAGGCATACAGATTTGTGGCCACTGCAATGTTTGAAATGTTCACTTTGGGTGGAACCTACAGCACAATTGTATTTGATTGTTTATCTTAATTTTCTTTTATTCTCTAATATCTCCCCTCCCCCACTTTTAACCTGAGTAACCAGTTATTTTTTATTCAGAGGAATGGATTTGGTTGATTGCTTCCTCATGGTGTCATTTAACTGGTTTCTCTATTACTTGTATTTCCTGTACACTAATGAGATCTAGACATTAGATTAGATTATGAATCAAATTTGTGGTCAGAAAGAATTCATAGGCATTGCTGTGTCATTCTTACTGCATCATATCCATAAGCATATAATATCTGGTTGATCAATCAGTTTCTACCAGGTAACATCAGCCTGACCCATCCATTATAATATTTCCCATTAACATTTTACCAAATGATTTTGGCAGCAATGGATGAAGGCTATGTGTTGTTGTGTTTTTTTAAATTTTTATTGGAGTATAGTTGCTTTATAATATTTTTTTTTTTTTTTTTTTTTTTTTTTTTTTTTTTTTTTTTTGTGGTATGTGGGCCTCTCACTGTTGTGGCCTCTCCCGTTGCGGAGCACAGGCTCCGGACGCACAGGCCCAGCGGCCATGGCTCACGGGCCCAGCCGCTCCGCGGCATGTGGGATCTTCCCAGACCGGGGCACGAACCCGTTTCCCCTGCATCGGCAGGCGGACTCTCAACCACTGCGCCACCAGGGAAGCCCTGCTTTATAATATTGTGTTAACTTCTACTGCACAGCAAAATGAATCAGCCATGAATGTACATATATCTCCTCCCTTTTGGATTTACCTCCCATTTAGGATACCACAGTGCATTAAGTAGAGTTCCCTGTGCTATACAATATGTTCCCATCAGTTGCATATTTTATACATAGTAACATAGTGTATATATGTTAATCCCAATCTCCCAATTCCTCCCACCCCATCCCTTTCCCCCTTGGTATCCACACATATTTCTCTACGTCTGTGTCTCTATTTTTGCTTGACAAACCTTGATCCTTTATTTCCTTAGGGAGTACAAAAATCTTTTTGAATGAGACTTTTCCAGCTAAAAGGAGAAAGTGAGGTGGATCACCGCCCCTGAGAAATAACCAAGGGCACCAGACAGGGGCAGTAGAACAGTACATAGCAATGAATAAAATAATTCAAATGGACAAGCTTGTAAAATATATTCAACATCCTCAAGTATATTTTATAAACATGTTTACCAGTGCTAAACAATAAGAAACTCTCCAGTCTGGTGGATCAGCCAAAGCCTCAAAATAAAATAACTCAATCAAAATAAAGGCTCAAGTACAGAATGGCCTTCATCTTTACGCTTCTTGCTGTTTCTTCTATTGATATCCTGGTAGTTTCAGTCTCATTCACACCTCAAGTAAACTCCAAGGAAAGTAACAAGGTGACAGCTATATTTATTTTTATGAATGTTGCACACATAATGCTTTGAGGGTAAATATTTAGTTAAAACCAAACAAACTGTAGAGACCAAATTGTCTTGCCGTTTCTTAGCATATTTATCCCATAACAACAGCCACCAATATAGGTGGTTTGAATGTCTTCAAAAGTAAACAACTACCACCAAAAATAAAACAAAGCAAAATAGAGTGAGGATCTGTTTTTTATCCATACCTCCCTCTGCCTTTCTCAACTGGGGTTCCTCATCTCTACCATAGAAAAGAGAAAATGATTTGAGTAACTATTTTCTCAATTATCCCAAGTATGGTTCATAGCTAATAACATTCTGGATGCATAGGGGAGAGGGTAACTTATTACTTAAAATGGATGCCTAAAGGCATTAGGCCTTAATTCTCTTGTGGGAACTCAATGGTGAGAGGCTGCTTTGTTAGCCTGAAAGATCCTTGAAAACATTTCTTGCTCATCTTTGTCTTCACCATGTTTCCCAGCTCAGCACCTTGCCCATAGCAAGCAAGCAAGTAACATTGGACATTCATTAAATAAATGCTTGATTAGGCCTAGATACTTGGCCTGGGTGGTCTTACTCCCCAAAACTTGCTCTTTTGCAAGAAACATAAAAATAGTGCCAAAATTTCCTATTGCTCTACTTTCCAAACATTTCCATTCCCCCTTCTTTTAAAATTTTCTTTATAGAACTTATTATTGTCCAAAAGACTATATTTTTACTATTTTTTTCTATCCCACTCCAGTAGAATATAATTATTTTTTTTTATTTTGTTCACTACCTCCCCCTTCCTCCCCCACTGTGTCTAGATCAGTACCTGGCATATAATATTCAAGGAACAAATAAATATTCAGGGTCTTCTATGAAATGTATGAACAACATGCTTTGTACATATTTCTTTAACTCCATATTTGTGTATGTTGCCCAAATATTCCCAAGTTCTGTTTTTACCTTAAATAACTAAATAAAACAACTCAAACTTATTTTCCATGTAACTGTAGGAAACCGTGCCCCTGAATTACTTTGCTAATTCTTGGTAGGTGCTTAGATGTCCCATTCATCGTCTTGGACTGCTACCCCAAAACTGCTCTGTTGTTGCCACTTGCTCCCCAGACAGCGCCAGTTGAGGCTATGGCCTTTGTCCTTCCTCTTTCCTCCCTGAGTGTAGACACAGCCTCTATCTCTAGTCCCCATACTGCAGAAGAGTCACATTAGGTTGCCACGGTGAAGCAACTTTGCTGACGATTTGGAGAAATCACAAGAGCCACACAACACAGACAGCTCTGGAACAAACACTGCTGGTCCTGATCACGATCCATCACAGATGATCTCCTGTTGGCCGTTTCTCTGCTTAGACCTAGGTCTTCTGTCCCGTATCTGGGACTCATGCTCTCACCATGCCAGAGTCTCCTTTCCCCTTTTCTCTCTTCTCTTGTCTATACACTTAGCTCCTCTCCACAGCCTGGACTACTTTCCCTTTACACTGTTTGCTACATCCCATTGCTGATGGCTTTACTTCTAGACTAGGCTTTAAGCCTTGCCTTTGAAAACCAAAAGAGCCCATTAAAGAGTTTTCCCAGATAAAAGCAATTGATTCCCCTACTTGATGTATTTTGCTGGTACTTTTAGAGTGTGCCAAAATGTTCTTGTTTTACCCTAGGTTTCCTCTGGAGAATAGAGTCTGAGACAGACTTTTGTTTTTGGAAGTGGTTCCAAGGAACAAGAACTGGGACTGTGAGGGTAAAATAATTCAAGGGTGCATTACTGAGCAAGCCACCAGTGTCGTTAACAAGTTTGATCCTTCTGGCACAATCTAAGGAGCTGTGCAGACATGTTCCAGAATTGTCCCAAAGAATGAAAGGGGAAAGGCTTTAGCCATTTCTGACACTCCCAAGGCCCATAGAGGATACTTGCATGTGTGTCAGCCTAGTGTCACAGTGTCAGAGGGCCTCTAGGGTATATGCCACACAGCTGAGGGAGACACTGCATTTTATCCCTGTGTAAGAGTGGCTGCCACCACTGTGGCTGAGGTAAAGGACGTGCTGAAAGCATAGAGGGTGGTACCCCAAATTGTTAAGTATAAAATCCAACACCAGGCAGAGACTCAGAATTATTGGGTTTGTAATCCCACTCTGCTCCATTACTGACTGCGTAAACTTGGACAAATTCCTTCTCTGAGCTTACGTTTCCTCAAAAACTGAGGATGATTGAAGTTTGGAGATAATTTAATGAAAACACAAAACAGTAGAATCAAGCAGATAATAGGCACTCCAAATAGAGCAACTATTATTATAATATATAAACTTAATTTAAAGTATTGGATGTTGAGTGACTACCCAAATTGAACTCAGGAAATAATAAACGATTTCTGCAGTAGTAGACAGTCACATTTCCATGGGAGGAGATGCTGTTCCTCACGGTGGGAGGTAGGTTCCTACATTGCCATTATTTTTTCAACCAGAGACTTAAGTGAAGTGTAGATGCTCTATTGCCTTGAAAGCATGGGGGCAGATGCACTGCAACCATGGCCGCGTCCTTAGGCATCCCTGATATGCAGTAACCTCCTGCAACGTTAGTGCCATAATGAACATGTACACTTTGGGCTATAAAGAAAGGAAAGTTGAGTAGCAATGTGGTAATGATCCTTCCTACAGGTGAAAATCTACCCAGGAAAGCCAACCACCACTCAAGGCTGGAAGCTTTTTCACTTCAGAGCAACATGGTTGCCACACTCTCTCATGGATACTTGTGAACATTTTAGCAATGGAGACAAGGGATTTGGCTGAAGTTTCAAACCAAATTTTGAAAAGATAATTGGTCCTTCCAGGAAGCAACAAATGTAATGAAACCATCTCTGAGGTTTGTTTAGATGTGTCCAGAAACAAAGCTCATGAAGAGGAACCCAGGCAAATTCAGATTTATTCTTCAAAATGTTATCATAAACAGAGCTGCCAAGTCAAGGTGAGGCACATCGCCAAATGCTGCAAACAGTTTTCTCTTGTCAGAAATTCCAGGAAAATAGCAAAATGATAAATAAAAAAACCTTTATAAAAGAAAAGAAAATAGTCTCTAAGAATCATTGTGTATTAAAAATACTGGAAATTAATTTTGCTGCAGTAACTAAAAACACCACTAATTCAGACTCCTCTTGCCTATGAATGTAAAACAAAACTTTTAAAAAACCCCAAGAATCAGCATTTGTAAACATGCTTAGGTTTGCCTGAAATTACACGCTTTACCAAACAGGACAGTTCATACTGTTGTCAGTGATTAGTCACAGCAAGATGCCTGTGGCCATTTCTGTCGTTAGGTAAAAACACTATGTTAAAAGCTCTTTGGGTGATTCTGGAGCCAACTGAGTTATTTGGGATTCACCTGGGCTAGTTTATGTCATTATGTAATTCTTTTTTCTGTGATGCTTTATTTCTTTATTTAAGGGAGTCTGTGTCCAATGCATTGACACACATTAGCACCATATATTTATAATATATTTATTAGTTTTAAAGGTTCTTTCATATTTGTCAATCTCCTGTTGACATGTTTTGATATTTCAATTTGAAGTGTGTTTGTGTGTGTGTGCATATGTGCATGTGTGTACGTCTCTGGTTGAACATATAAGTAGAAAAATGCCAAGAGGTCATCTCATCTACAAGGTATTATTTTGGTGGAATCTGGCAGACTTCTTTTCTGCCTTTAATGGTCTTCTTCAACTGCTAATGCCCAGAATTCCATTTGTGGTGATTCATCTGGCTTGTGTTAGTCCTCTGGAATTCCCCTAAGAGAGGTGATATCTGAAGTCACATCAGACATTGAGTGTCTGTGAGCCAGTTTGTTAGAAATGTTTAGTTTGAAGGATGTGCATAGCTTGTGAGGGCACCGGGCACTTAGAGGGCAGAGATAGAATTACCACTGAAGGATGGTGGGTGGTAAAGGACACAAAAAGGAGAGACTGAAAGTGTGCAGGACCTGCCGTCCCCGAAGTGGGCCCTCTACCTGACTCTAATGGGATGCAAATTAGAAACTATGAAATTGATGAAGCTTTCATATTTCCGTAAAGTATTTACGTAAAGTATGTCCTACCCTCAACAGCTAGTCTGTTATCATAGTCATAGAGAAAAGGGGAAGGATGATGAGATAGAGCAGGAAGGAAGCCCCTCTGGTTCTCAGAGACTGTGGAGAGAAGGACAGAGGTTGGTAGGGGCTAGTCTGAGTTTCCTAAAGAAGGCTGGGGAAGAGGGCCAGGCAGGGCACCAGCTGGCTTGCCAGCATGAGAGGATGGGTATCCTTAGAACATTGAATATGAAATATGTTAGAATCAGCCACCAAACACCAAACGAGACCCTTTAGCAGACAACAGACCAAGGGCCAGATGGAGAGCCACCATGAGGCACGACACTCCCACACCAGTTAGGGAAGGGGATAGGCATGGAAAGAAACAGCAGTCACAGGAGGTTGAACTGTTCACATTAGAAGAACTGGGGTGGGGCAGTGGAGGAAGTTTAGGTCAGCTATAGAAAATAAAGATGTTACAATTTTCCAGAACACCTGAATAATTTTATGACAGCTACAACAATGTTCAAAGAAAATACATATTTTGAGGGAGCTTGTTCATGCCCTCGTCTAGGTGTTCTAATGGGGAGGATTTTTCCATATCTTTATTCTAGGAGAAAATTATTATGCTTTCCTATCTTTCTTTTTTTAAAAAATTAACTAATTAATTTAACATCTTTATTGGAGTATAATGGCTTTACAAAGGTGTGTTAGTTTCTGATTTATAACAAAGTGAATCAGCTATACATATACATATATCCTCATATCCCCTCCCTCTTACGTCTCCCTCCCATGCTCCATATCCCACCCCTCTAGGTGGTCACGAAGCACCGAGCTGATCTCCCTGGGCTATGCGGCTGCTTCCCACTAGCTATCTATTTTACGTTTGGTAGTGTATATATGTCCACGCCACTCTCTCACTTCATTCCAGCTTACCCTTCTTAATGGGCAGAAATAATAAATCAAACTAATGTGATCAGGTTCCGTCCTCCGCAGGAGTTGTAATTTTATAAGATCAGAGGAGAAGCTCTTGTTCATGATGAGTATAAAGTAGCTTTCGTGGCTATATCTCATTATCAGATCCAAATTGTTAAATTTTATTAAAATAATGAATACGTCTCAAGAAAATACTGCCAGAAACTTAAGAAACTTACAGTTCTTTGGGACTCCTAATTCTGAGTACTAAGCAGTCCTCTAATGCAGTGTTTTTGGGTTGTTGCATAGTTTCTAGGTAAAAGCAAGATGGCTGAGATCTTCTGAATAGGCCCTTTGATGGAGGACTCAGCCTCCCTCTCTTTAATGTCTGTGACTTGGGTGTATGGTAGTGGGTGGCAGTAAAAGTTATTCGAGATGTCACATTATACAAAATAATAATGACTTTTTAAAAAGGTGTGAATTGAAATGAAAAGGCTGCAACTCTGAAGTTTCAAGACAAACTATGCAATATAAATAATCAAAATATCATTTGGCTTCGGTGTGAGCCCTAATTCTAAACAGCTTACACATTTTCAAGTCAGAGTTACAGGAAAAACATTGATAGCTAAATAAACAGAGTGAGTACATGATTAATGTTTAAAATAGTAAACACTTCACATTTGTAGCATTCCTTTAACAGACTGGGTTGGGAGACCTTGTTTTCATTCCTGCTTTGCAATCTGTGTTTTATTTATTTATTCTTTTTATGTTGAATTCCTCTATTTTAATTTACCTTTCATCTTAATTTACTCTAGGGGGCAAAGTGAAAATGTCTAAAATAAGTTAAAAATCTAAAACAATTAGAAAATTTAAGACTGAGCAATAATCAACTCTAAGAACATAACTGCCTTTTACAGCAGGATGAATTGTGGGCAATAAAAAGATAACATTAGCAGCTATTTTCTTTAGACTTTTAAAGACTCATAAATCTACATTTTATATTTCTAACAAAGAAATTAAATTATCCGGGAAAGTTTGGAGGCTAAGAAGAGGTGGTGTCTTTTTTGCTTATTAAGAGTTTTATATAAATATAAGGATAGTGTGGGGCTCTGAGGAGGGATTTCACCTCACGGACCCCAACAGCCCTAGACAAGATATGTGCATATGGTGTGATATCCAATGTATGGATGGTCCAGGTGTACTCATTCTGTGCATCTCACTGGTTCTTCTTTTGTTCAGTGATATGCTTTCCTGGGACACAACCAAGATGTACTGTTGTATTGCACATCATCCTTTCTGGTCAAAGATTTACTTTGGGAGATTGTTTAGAAAATATCTGTTCACGATCAAGCATTTCATCATTTTCCTATGAGATGCCATTATTTCTGTATAAATAAAGTCAATTTTAATTTTAATTCTTAGGACTCAACAGCCTATTAAAAAAACAGGTCCAGGCTTCCCTGGTGGCACAGTGGTTGAGAGTCTGCCTGCCAATGCAGGGGACACGGGTTCGTGCCCCGGTCCGGGAAGATCCCACATGCCATGGAGCATCTGGGCCCGTGAGCCATGGCAGCTGAGCCTGCGCGTCCAGAGCCTGTGCTCTGCAAATGGAGAGGCCACAACAGTGAGAGGCCCACGTACTGCACAAAATAAAAAACAAAAAAAAACCCAGGTCCACTTGGTCACAAACAGAGCTACTCTGAATCTGTCATTTTTTAGCTAGTGCAGTATCCACAGAGGAGCATTTGGGCTTGGGGCTAACTCTCCTTGGTGGGGAGTCCTTGGGATGCATCCAGAGGGTGCTTCAGAATTAATTTGCACAGGAAATTATCAAGAAGCTAAATGGACTGGCTGCACTGTGTGTTTGGATCTAGTGTCACTGACTTCAGTCCTCTCAGGTTGTGGTTGTCCTTTCATGCTACCATGTTCTAAAAAACCTAGTTATTTGGCATGAAACAGAACATGTAATGGAAATTTACAAATTTTTGCACTCATCATCCAAAGGATATTGTGTTTAGACAACTTTAAAAGCCACTTATGCACAGATTCTAAAATGCAGCACTCAAAGTGGGTATTTCATAGAATTGGTCTGAAAGGCACACCCACCCTCCCCTCCTCTCACCCTCCTCTCACCCTCTTATGAGCGTTTGTTGAGTCCTTAATTTAGGCATGTGTTTGGGGGACTACAAGCACGAATAATTTGCGGGGGGGAGTTTACAGTCCAGGGTGAGTCCAGACAAGTAAAGACCAAGCTATAAAGAACAAGGCAGAATGGAATGAAATAAAAGTTATTGAATAAGGTATGGACATGTTGACATAGGACTAAACTTCTAGGAAAAATTCTTCTAGAAAGATGCATTTCGAAGGATGTATATGTAGGATTTCAATATATATAAAAAGAAGGAAAGGTATGTAAGTCAAGTTGGGGGAATATGGCACATTTGAAATGTAGAGAGGGGAAGGGGTCATAGTGGAAAACCGACTTGAAATGTGATTAGGGAGCAGATTGTTGAAGAACACAAAATTCACTTAACAAACACTTTCCTCAGGCTGATGATGTGCCAGGCACTCATAACAACTTAATGAAGTCCATGCTCATATGATCCTCATGTTACAGATGAGAAATCTGAGGCTCAGAGAGAGGTTAACTAATGCTGCGAGGTCCACAGCCAGCAAGTGCCAGAGCTGGGATTCACACTCAGGCTTTCCAGCTCCAGTGTCTGTGCTCACATTGGCAAGATACGAGTCTTGGGACTTTGTACCACGGTCTTTATTCGATGTAGAGTCTTTGGCAGCTTTTGAAGAGGTTAATGATCTAATGTAGGTGGTAGGAAGATCATTCTAGCAACAGAATGACAGCTATATTAGAAATTACTAACACCAACACAAGGATCTTGAGTAGATGGGGGTTTATACT